>NC_133123.1:195265524-195894872 GCF_033568475.1 Henckelia pumila | reverse complement strand
GAAATCGTTCCAGATCAAAAAATAAAAATTTTAAACTTCCGCCGCTCCGAGTATCAGATCTGATTGATCTGAAAACGTGTTCCAACAGTGGCGTCAGAGCCAGTTTGTTCTCAGATCAAACGATTAAAATTTATCGATTGTACAAAATTTTGGCCTCGGTTTTTGGAAAACAAAACAAAATTTTTTAAAATTAAATTTTATGGGCAACACGGGCAGCGCCGATCGCTGCCCTGGGGCAGCGACGGGCTGCCCAGGCCCCACGTGGGGCTGCCCTACCCCACGTGGGGGCGGGCCCGGAAAATTAAAAATTGATTTTTTTAAAGAATTTTAAATTTTTGAAATTTTAGTTTTGGTCCGATCGAAAATTGTTTTGATTAGTCCACGAGGCATTGGGTCAAAATTATTTGAGCCCGAAATTTTTAAAATTGATTTTTGGATAAATTTGAATTTTTGGAAAATTTATAAATTTTATCCGTTAAATTAGATTTTACAAAATTAATTATTTTGGTACAATTGATGATAAGATATGATCTTATGATTATATTAGATAAAATTTGATTTTATCTTTTTAATTGTGTTGTCATTGCATGTTATCCAATGATTTAATTATTGAATTAATTATTGGATAAAAGGATTATCGATTGCCATGATCAATTTTTTAGGTGTATGTTAGGTTGTTTACATTTGATTTTTATTATTGTTATTGGGTTTTATTAATGGACTTGGTTTATGGCCCAAATTTGTTTTGTCATTTGTAATAAAAGTGGGTCTGGTTTATGGCCCGTTCCCACCCTTAAATATGTATCTCCTACTTGTCATCGAAATTTATTGTAAATTTATTAGACTTAGTGGGAGATAAAGATTTGAAGACAATGGTGGGCCCATAAACAATAAAGACCGAAGAAATGTAAATTGGAAGCTCAATGTAATAGGATTGCATTGCATACTTGCATAACACCTAGGATTGGACTTAGACTCGTGATTGGCAACCACGAGTCGATTAGATCTAGGCATCGATCATCCTTTATATAATATTTCATATTATTGTTTTATGCATGTTTAGACTAAATTGCATGAATCCCGCAAGCATACAAATATTAAAAGATTAGACAAATTTTCAAAATTAAAATTCCTCATTTTAAATATGATATAAAATTGATATCAAGATTAACAAAAGGGAATTTAAAAATTGTTTAAATGTTCCTACCTTCCATCAACGATCAATGTATGAGATGCTACCCGCGGGCATGGTCCGGCTCATATTATTGGGAGGTCCCGTTCGTCTGAAAGTTGTACATTGGATCGACACATGTTGTAAGTTGGGTGGAACTCCCATGGGATTGGCTCATATTATTGGGGATCCACATGGCGACCGTCCATCACAACTTAATATTGATGGGTAATCTTGACATATCACAATAAACGACGTCATATTATTGGGCTCTTATTGGACATAAGGTAAAAAATATGGGGGTTGCTTTGGAAGCAATTGGGCTCTACCTTTTGAAAATTATGGTTGGCTGATATTATTCGGGACTATGGTTTGTCAATTGGACTCCATGTTCCCACTAAAAAAACCAGTTTCTCGTTTTCACTAGAGGGTAGTGAAATCGTTAAAATAGTGGGAGTGTGATTCATAAAATTAATCTCGCCTTATTTTATGTCTTAGTAAATTAATTAAGCAATCACTGATTATTGTCTGTTTCTTTTCAGTATTTCATTATGATGAATTCGCGCAATCCACTATACTCTATTCTCGAACAAAACAAATTGACTGGCGCAAAATATACGGAATGGTTCCGTAAGTTAAAGATTGTTCTAAGTTCGGAAAAGGCTTTCTACGTGTTAGAAAAGTCTCCTCCGAAGGAAGCCCCGGCTAATGTGAGTCCGGAAGAGTTGGCTAAACTTGATAAATGGTGGGACCATGATATCAAGGCCAAAAGCTACATACAGGCTTCGATGTCTGATGAACTTCAGAGGCGATTTGAGGATGCATTGAATGCTGCTGACATTCACAAGGCCCTCAAGGAACTTTTTGAAGCTCAGTCGAGATCCGAGAGGTATGCGACTGTCAAAGAGCTCATGAAATGCCGCATGCGAGATGGGACTTCGGTCCGTGAGCATGGGGTACACATGATTGAGCTCATTGAAAAGTTGGTAACACTCGATCTGACATTGGAGCACGAACTGAATGCGGACTTATTACTTCTATCTCTTCCTTCGTCGTTTGACGGTTTTGTGAAGAACATCAATATGAACAAGATAGAGGCCACCCTTGAAGAGATGGTCAATATGCTTGTCACATATGAGGCCACATTAAAGAAGGATAAACCGGTACTCTTGGTATGCTCCTCTTCTAACTCTAAGAAGGGATCAAGTGCAAAGGGTAAGAAACGTTCTGCCCCACCCAAGAAAACTGGACCCAAGAAGAAGAACAAGACAAAGGCTTCAAACGTGAACAAATATGAAGATGTTTGCCATCACTGCAAGAAACCCGGTCATTGGAAACGTAACTGCAAAGAATATCTCGAGCAGTTACGAACTGCAAAGGGTATGTTTTATATTGAAATAAATGTTTCACTTAATACTTATTCTTGGGTATTGGATACCGGATGTGGATCTCATATTTGCAATGATTTGCAGGTGATGCCAAGAAGTCGTAAGCTTAGGATGGGTCAGACCCAGTTGAGGCTCGGAAATGGTTCTAGAGTTGAAGCCAAAGCTGTGGGAGATGTTTATTTAGTTTTGCAGAACGGTTTTCAGTTATTTTTGAAAGATGTTTTATTTGTGCCAGATTTGGTTAAAAACATTATTTCTGTTTTTATGCTTGATAGAGATGGTTTTTCTTGCAATTTTGTGAATGGAATTTGCAATATTTACAAGAATGAATGTTTGATTGGATGTGGACAACTGGAAAACGATCTATATAACTTAAAATTAAAAGACGTATCAATTAATTATGTTGATAAACCGGCAACAAAAAATAAAAGAAAAAATGATAGTCAAAACCCGGCAAAACTTTGGCATGCTAGGCTAGGTCATATTTCCTCAAGGATGATGAACAAGCTAGTGGGAGAGGGCATGTTTGATATGTCTGATATTAACTCTCTACCAACTTGTGAGTCCTGCCTAAAAGGAAAAATGACTAAATCTCCTTTCAAAGGAAAACCTGAGCGTAGTCAAAATCTGTTGGATTTGATCCATACAGATGTTTGCGGCCCATTTAGTATTGGTACTAAATATGGTCACACCTACTTCATTACATTTACTGATGATTATTCTAGGTACGGGTATTTATATTTGATGAAATATAAGTTTGAATCATTTGAAAAGTTCAAAGAATTCAAGGCTGAAGTAGAAAACAAACAAGGTAAGAGTATTTAAGCACTTCGATCAGATCGAGGTGGAGAATACTTAAGTACCGAGTTTTTGGGCTATCTAAAAGAGAATGGGATTCTCTCTCAATGGACTCTTCCTATGGCACCTTAGCTAAATGGCGTTTCAGAGCGTCGCAATCGAACTTTGTTGGACATGGTTCGATCTATGATGAGCTTCACTGAGCTTCTACCTTCGTTTTGGGGCTATGCACTTAAAATGGCGGTATTGTTGTTAAATAATGTCCACACTAAAGCAGTGAACAAAACTCCATATGAATTATGGACTGGCAAAACTCCTAAGTATTCGTACTTGAGGATTTGGGGATGTCCTGCTTACGTGAAGCAGACAGTGGGAGATAAGTTGGATAGTCGATCCACCTAATGTTATTTTGTAGGGTATCCGAAGAATTCAATCGGATATTATTTCTATCATCGAAACAAAAGTGTTTGTTTCAAGGAATGCCACCTTCATGGAGAAGGAGTTCTTACTTGATAAGAAAGGCAAGATGATGGAACTCAAATAAATACGAGAAGAACCCGAGATACAAAATAACGATCCCGCACCTCTGGAACCAATAATTGACACGCCTCTTCCTAGAAGATCCGAGAGGACTTCTAAACCTCCTATTCGATATGGTCTGCTTCTTGAAGGGGATCAAAGTGAACCCGACATTGGATGTGATCCAAGAAACTTCAAGGAAGCAATTTCTGATGCTGATTCAAACTTATGGCTTGAAGCTATGCAGTCTAAATAGACTCCATGCATGCAAATGAAGTTTGGTCTTTAGTAGATCCTCCCGATGGAATTGTTCCTATAGGGTGTAAATGGATCTACAAAAAAAAACTTGGGCCTGATGGTAAAGTACTGACCTACAAGGCACGATTGGTAGCAAAAGGTTATACTCAAAGACAAGGTGTTGACTATGATGAAACTTTTTCACCAGTCGCAATGTTCAAGTCCATAAGAATCCTTATTGCCATAGCAGCTTGGTATGACTATGAGATATGACAAATGGATGTGAAGACTGCATTTCTTAATGGAAACATTAAGGAAGAGATCTATATGATGCAGCCCGAAGGATTCACATCCATGGGAAGTGAGCATAAGGTATGCAAGCTTCAGAGACAATTTATGGTCTCAAACAGACATCAAGAAGTTGGAACCAAAAATTTGATGAAACAATAAAGGACTTTGTTTTCATCAAGAACCCTGAGGAACCATGCGTATACAAGAAAGTGGTTAAGGATGCTGTGACATTCTTAGTACTTTACGTTGATGACATCCTACTCATTGGAAATGATGTAGGGATGTTGCAGTCAACAAAGATATGGTTATCAGGTAGATTCTCGATGAAAGACTTGGGTGAGGCGTCCTATATTCTAAGAATACAGATCTATAGAGATAGATCTAAGAGAATGATATGACTCACTCAAGCAACCTACATCGACACCATATTGAAAAGGTTTTCTATGAATGAGTCCAAGAGAGAAAATCTACCTATGTGCCATGGAGTTTCTCTATCCAAGTCTATGTCTCCCAAGACTGACAAAGAGATAGATAAAATGACACACATACCATATGCGTCAGCCATAGGGAGTATCATGTATGAGATGATATCTACCAGACTGGATGTGGCCTATGCTCTGAGTGTCACGAGCAGATATCAAGCCAACCCCGGTCAAATGCATTGGAAAGCTATGAAAGTTATTCTTAAGTACTTAAGAAGGACTAAGAATGTATTCATGGTTTATGGTGGAAGAGAATTGAAATTGGAAGGCTATACCGACTCTAGCTTCCAAAGCGATGTGGATGACTCGAAAACAACCTCTGGATTTGTATTCATGCTCAATGGCGGTGCTGTCTCTTGGAAGAGTTCCAAGCAGGACACCACAGTGGATTCCACCACTGAGGCAGAATACATTGCAGCATCAGCTGTTGCTAAAGAGGCCGTTTGGATAAGGAATTTCGTCCAAGAGTTGGGGGTCATTCCTGAAGCTGTTGGTCCAGTCCCGGTGTACTGTGACAACACTGGTGCCGTTGCTCAGGCAAAGGAACCAAGGTCTCATCAAAGATCCAAACACATATTGAGGAAATACCACATCATCTGGGAGATCGTGGAAAGAGGAGACATCACTATCGAGAGAGTGGCCTCTGCAGACAATATCGCTGATCCACTTACTAAGCCCTTACCAGGACCATTATTTGACAAACATCGCGAAGCAATGGGACTACGTAGTATGACTAGTTGGCTTTAGGACAAGTGGAAGATTGAAAGAGTAGGTGCCCTGTTAGCCAACTTGTGGCTAAGGGCTTTTATGACTCTATGTATAAACAATCTTTGTTTAAAATAATTTACATTTTTATATTGTCATTTACTTTATCTTTTATCATATTATTATGTTGTGACGTACTATACGATGTTTAGATAAAGACCTTGAATATACTAGAGTGCATGTAAGATGTGATAGTATACTTGGATGACTATCATGAAATGCATCTTATAAGCACTGTATATTCTAAATAGTTCCTAGTCAATTGAGCCGTCCGCAAATAAGGATAAGGATCGCTCGAGATTGAGACTAGCATTTGCGATGCTGAGTACCACGTTTCATTGGTATGGAACATAGAGATGTTCGAAGCATGCAAATGGATATTCATATGATAGATGATCGAACTACCCTATTCGGACTTTCCAAGTGGTTATCATTAATTGAGTTGATAAGTCCGCGGTTTTGGTTATACACCATTAGTCCTTACTACTTGAAACATCATGGAGAATCAATATGTGAAAGGGCCCGTGTCCTGATTTAATATTTAATGATCAAACAACCAGGATTAATTAATATAAACAGCGAAAACGAGTTAAAAATTTGCGTTTGGGCCTACAGAAATTTCGGCATGACCTATTCGTAAATAGGACATCCCAAAAACCTGTACAACACAACCAGCAATATATACTCGAAAATAGAGTCACAACTCCAATTTACAAACCTATAGCCGCACTGGCCAGGACTAAACACATGCAGAGCCGGCAAGGCTCGATCACACAAATAACAATTCAAAACAAGGTCCAAAACTATTTATACAGATACACAGGGCATCACCCCGGCAAATATAAAACTCGCTAAACTGATATATATACATATATCTGGGAACTCGACTCCACGCTCGCCTCACTGGGTACCACTAGATGACGCTCCACCAGATGCGTCAAATCCCCCTGGATAATCTGCTATGGAATCACAAACAACCACAGCATAAAAAGAAAACAGGGGTAGGACCCCAGTACGACGAACTATAAAAATTACGACAAATATAACTGACATGAATAAAATCAAGTACAATGCAATGAAATGCAATGTAATGCGTGACAGGTATCAATGAAATAAGGGATACCAAAAGGAGTCCAAATAATCGTATCACAATAAACTCAGTGGCCACCCGTGCCAGAAACGCAGCAGACCTCGAATCATCACTGCTAATCCATACACGTAGCATCGGAGGGTGACAGGAGCGACCCGTCCAGCCTCATGATGTCATCAGGAGTGTCGTACGTAGCATCGGAGGGCAACAGAAGCTACCTGTCTGTGCCTCATGCTATCTCAGGAGTGCACTAAAACAATGTCACTCGCTCCATGATGACTCAATACATCTCAAGAGATCAATATCAATAGCAACCAAAGGAGTCAAGGCTCAACGTGCTATGTAAACTTGTAAATGAGTGAAGTAAATCATATAATCCACGTAAGCATATAAAACACGTTATCACTCATTACAAAATACTTAATATCATTACATGCCATTCTAGGAGTCGTAATATAAACAGCTCATACGTACCTCAACCAACACTTAAGTACCACAGAAATAGCTCAAGTATTATTCGAATACTCCAATCCTGTGAAAAATCATTTATTTCATATTAATTCCTATTCCCTTGTACAAATCTGAGAATTATCGGAACTAAGTCTAAAAATAAAACTAACATTTCTACAAATTCATATCTTATATCAAAACATCCTATCAATAACCAAATATCGAATTTACGACTCTAAAAGTCGAAATACCAAAAGTATAATAATCTGAATTTTTCCAGAAAATTCCCAAAAATTCTGAAATTTATATATATCAATTCTAGCACATCTAGATATCCAAACAGTGATTTAAATAGCTCTAAACTTCAAAAATCCCAATTCAAATAATCTGGAAATTCGACATAATGCCCCAATAATTTCTGAAAAATAGCCAATACCTCCAATCGAGTCCGGTATAATACCTACAACCAATAATAAATCAAATATCAATTATCGGACATCAATTGAATCAAAATTCCCAAAATTGAAGCCCTAATAACGAAATCTACCTCAAAGCTAAGAAATAAAGCTCCAAATAATCAGAACAACCTTCACCTACACGCAGGCGACGCACGGCGGCGGCGAACGGCGGAAAAGGCGGCGGCTGGTCGAAATCGAGTTCTCGATATGGCGACGAAAACTTACAAAATGGATATCAAAAGAAAGCTTATGTCGCGAGGAGTCCGGAACTATATTTATTTTCGAAAATAGATTACCGACGGCAAAGATACGGAGATTTGAAGCGATAGGAAAATTTTGAAAAACTCAAAATACAGGGAACGGGGATGACGGAAACTTTGAGGAGAGAGAAATGATAATATATAATATATTGTATGTATATCCATGTTATGAGATATACATTGATTTAATGTGTGTCTTATTTCATTCATTCGGGGTTATAACTTGACCCGGTTTGAGTTATTTCAACTCATGTGTGCTCTATAAATAAAATATGCATTTTAATATCGTCTATAAACCGCTATTTATTAACACATATTTTAACACACAAATTAATTAACATATTAATATCGGGTCCTTACATTTATCCCCCTCTAAAAACAGGATTTCGTCCTCGAAATCAAACACACATCAAACTTATATACAAAGTGGTCAAACATCTACCACTGATAGTACATAGGAAAATTAGAGTACATGGAATAATTTATCACATTTTCAAACAAGTGAGGCCATTCCTGACGCATTCTGGACTCCAATTCCCATGTAGATTCTTCTCTCCCATGCCTACTCCATTCCACCATCACCAAAGAAATCGTCTTGTTCCTCAGTTGCTTTTCTTTACGATCAAGAATCTGCACTGGATATTCAAAATAGCTAAGGGAACTATCCAACTCCACATCATCAGCCCTCAATATATGAGAAGGATCTGGTTCATACTTCCGCAGCATAGATACGTGAAATACATCATGTATCGCAGATAAACTCTGCGGCAAGTTCAATCGATAAGCCAAAATACCAATCTTCTCAACAATCTCGTACGGACCGATATAACGAGGAGCTAATTTCCCTTTACGCCCAAATCTCATAGTACCACGAAATGGTGATACTTTCAAGAAAACAAAATCGCCAACCTGAAATTCTAAAGGTCTACGTCTGTTATTAGCATAGCTGTCTTGACGATCCTGGGCTGCTTTCATTCTTTTCTTGATCAGTTCAACTTTTTCTTTCATCTCTTGAATAAACTCTGGTCCTGACAATTGTCGTTCTCCTACTTCTTCCCAACATATCGGAGATCTACATTTTCTGCCATACAAGGCTTCAAATGGTGCCATCCCGATAGATACTTGATAACTATTATTGTAAGAGAATTCCACCAAAGCTAATGATTCTTGCCAACTACCACTGAAATCCATCACAACAGCTCGTAACAAATCCTCGAGCGTCTGAATAGTTCTTTCAGATTGACCATCTGTCTGTGGATGATATGCAGTACTCATGGCCAATTTAGAACCCAAAGCTGATTGAAAACTAGACCAAAACTTAGAAGTAAATCTGGGATCACGGTCTGATACTATAGTAACTGGCACACCATGCAATCGCACTATCTGATCAATGTACATTTTTGCCATTTTCGTATATGTCCAAGTACGATCATATGGAATAAAATGGGCAGATTTAGACAATCTATCCACAATAACCCAAATGGCATCACAACCACGATTAGATCGAGGTAGGTGTGTCACGAAATCCATAGTAATGTGTTCCCAATTCCACTGTGGTACTTCAAGACTAAGTAACATGCCACCTGGTCTCATTCTTTCAGCCTTAACTTGTTGACACGTCAAACACTTAGCCACAAAATCAAAAATATCATTCTTCATACCTTCCCACCAGTAATGGGCTTTCAAGATATGATACATCTTTCTAATTCCAGGATGTACACTATGTCGACTACAATGAGCTTCTCGTAGTATATCGTCTTTCAAATCTATCAAATTCGGAACCACAAGTCTACCATTATAACGCAAACATCCATCAGAAGCAACAAGAAATTTCCCTGACTGACCAGCTGGAGTTAATTCTTTCAAATGATGAATATATGGATCAGTCTTTTGTGCTGCTTTGATTTTCGAAATTATTCGTGGTTCAACTTGAATAGATGAAACTATGAAATGATTACCTTTAGCTTGATAAGTTCATCCTGAAGTTCTCAAATGCTCATGAACTTTAGAAATAGTTAAAGATGCCAACATCTTAGTATGAACTTTTCTGCTCAAAGCATCTGCAACTTGATTCACGTTTCCTGGCTGGTATTGAATATCACAGTCAAAATCCTTAAGTAATTCCAACCATCGACTTTGTCTCATATTCAAATCAGACTGTGTGAATAAATATTTCAGACTCTTATGATCGGAATAAATCACAAACTGCTCACCGTACAGATAATGACGCCATATTTTCAATGCATGCACAATGGCAGCCAATTCTAAATCATGAACTGGATAACGAGTCTCATGTGGTTTCAATTGACGAGATGCATACGCAATCACGCGTCCATTTTGCATCAAAACACAACCCAGTCCATTCAAAGAAGCATCTGTACAGACAACAAATCCACCTGAGCCTGAAGGTAATGCTAGTACTGGAGCCGTAGTCAATTTCTCTTTCAAATTCTGAAAACTAGCTTCACATTCCTCAGTCCACACAAAACGTCGATCTTTTTGCGTCAATATAGTCATAGGCCTAGCTATTTCGGAAAATCCCTTGATGAAACGCCTATAATATCCAGCCAAACCCAAAAAGCTACGAATCTCAGAGACATTGGTTGGTCTGGACCAATTAAGAACAGCTTCAATTTTACTAGGATCGACAGATACCCCTTGTGCTGATATCACATGTCCTAGAAATAATACTCTGTCCAGCCAAAATTCACACTTCGAAAACTTAGCATATAATTGTGATGTTCTGAGTGTCTGAAGAACTAATGTTAAATGTTCTTTATGCTCCTTCCTTGACTTAGAATAAATCAAAATGTCATCAATGAAAACGATAACAAATCGATCTATAAACTCCCGAAACACACGATTCATTAAATCCATAAAAACCGCTGGAGCATTAGTCAACCCGAAAGGCACAACTAAGAATTCATAATGTCCGTAACGCGTTCGAAATGCTGTCTTGGAAACATCTTCCTCTCGAACTCGAAGTTGATGATATCCGGAACGAAGATCAATTTTAGAATATACAGATGTACCCTGCAACTGATCAAACAAGTCATCAATTCGTGGCAAAGGATACTTATTCTTCACAGTAGCCTGATTCAATTGCCGATAATCGATGCACATTCTCATCGTTCCGTCTTTCTTCTTCACAAACAAGACTGGAGCACCCCAAGGTGATACACTTGGTCTAATATAACCTTTTTCCAGCAAATCTTGCAATTGCGTCTTGAGTTCTTTCAATTCTGCTGGAGCTAAGCGATATGGAGCTCGGAAAATAGGACTTGTCCCTGGCATTAATTCAATGCTAAGATCTATTTCCCTTTGAGGCGGAAAACCCGGAATCTCATCAGGAAATACATCAGGAAAATCCTTAACGACAGGAATATCTGAAACTTTCAATTTCTCTTCCTTCGTCGCATCTAGAGCATAAATCATAAATCCTTCATTTCCTATCGACAATAATCTAAACATTTCCATTGCCGATACTAATGGAATGCGAGATTGTGAATCACTACCATAAAAATTCCACTTATTGCCATAATACGGTCTAAATCTCACAATGCCATGGAAACAATCAACCGTAGCTCTATAATTCATCAGTGTATCCATACCCAAGATACAGTCAAAATCAGACATAGCTAGTTTGATTAGATTGGTTATCATGATCTTATCCTCAAATCTAATCACACAATTCAAAACTATCTCATTAGACATCAAGAAAACACCAGCAGGAGTAGCAACAGACAGAGTATCCAATAACGGGGTAAAAGCAATCTCATGCTCATCAGCAAATGTAACAGATAAAAATGAATGAGATGCTCCTGTGTCTATCAAGATACGTGCAGGATACTCAAAAATATAACAAATACCTGCAATAACTCCCCCAGGTGCATCTTGTGCCTGATCCTGAGTCATAGCATGGACTTGAGCCTGCTGTGGACCTGGAAAACGTTGCTGACTCTGAGGAGATGGATACCTAGGCTGCTGAGTGGACTGTACTGGAATATAAGGCTGTGTAGGAGCAAACTATGGTACAGGAGCATATGGTCTGAATGATGGTCGTCCAGAAAACTGGCCAAACTGTTGTGGCTGAAATTGCTGTCTTCCAGCATTTGGACATACTCGAGACGAATGTCCAGCCTGCCCACAAGTATAACAAGTTCCTGGAAATCCTGTACAATGTGCACTCAAATGATTACCACCACATCTGTCACAGTACACTCTCCCAGACGATCCAACTGAACTTCCACCACGACTACCACTGGAACTGGAGGAACTAGACTGTGGTTTCTTTTTAAATGGCTTCCCTCTAGCTTTAAACCAAGGCCTTTTTGCTTGCTGAGAAGATTGCGTAGGCTGATATGAAGGTAAACCCATTGGTGTCTGTGAACTGCTTCCAGCTCCTTGAGGAACAGATGCTGGGATTGATTGTGGTTCACCCCTGAGTAGACTTGCTTCAATTTTCTTGGCCTTTTCTACTGCTTTTATATAAGTAGATGGAGTTCCAGTAGTTACCAAAGTATGGATCGTTCGTGTAAGCCCCTTCAGAAAATGTGAAAGCTTTCACCGATCATTCTTTGCAACATGTGGGACATAAGGAAAAAGAGCAGAAAATTGAGAAGCATATTCAGCAACAGATTTATTGCCTTGCACCAACAGATTAAATTCATCTTCTTTAGCAGAATAGTATGATGGTGGTGCATATTCTTGTGCAAACTGCTTACAAAATACTTCCCATGTGATCTTTTCACCAGAATCAGAAAGTGTTTCTGCTGTCGTTTCCCACCACAGTTGCGCTCGGTCTTTCAGCTGAAAAGGAACTAACTTCAGTCGAATGTCATCAGGATATTCTAATCCATTAAACATATTGTTGAGACTTTTCAACCAACTAGCAGTTTTCTCACTTCCTTCATTGCCAAAGAACTTTTGCGGACGCAACTCCTGAAATTGAGAAATTATTAATCGTATTCCTCCCATTTTCTCAGTCAATTGAGCTACTGGATCAGCCTCAGCCTGAATCGCTTTTCCTTTGTCAGGATTTACCCGTGGTTGTTGTTCCACCTCTAATTCCACATCTTTCAGAGGCTGAACAGCTGGTCGACCACGTCTTTCCCTGACAATATCATCAAGATTTCTAACATTTTTCGCTGCAGACTCTTCTACAACTTCCTTCCTTTTTCTACCTCTTCCTCCTGGTGCCATTCTACAAGACACAAGGATTTAAATACACAGGCAAAAATATCTTAACGAATAGAAAACTATGATAGAAACTCAGAGTTCTAATAGAATTCATAAACTAATTCTAAAGCCAAGAACTACTGGTTCTAACAAATACGTTCAAAAATAAACACCACAAGTAAGTCACGTAAGAACAAGTAGTCACACACATACGCAACCATTTTGTTAGTGTCCAAACTCGAGTGTCCTAGACTCTAGTTCGAGCATATCCCAGTATACGCTCTGATACCAAATGAAAGGGCCCGTGTCCTGATTTAATATTTAATGATCAAACAACCAGGATTAATTAATATAAACAGCGAAAACGAGTTAAAAATTTGCGTTTGGGCCTACAGAAATTTCGGCATGACCTATTCATAAATAGGACATCCCAAAAACCTGTACAACACAACCAGCAATATATACTCGAAAATAGAGTCACAACTCCAATTTACAAACCTATAGCCGCACTGGCCAGGACTAAACACATGCAGAGCCTGCAAGGCTCGATCACACAAATAACAATTCAAAACAAGGTCCAAAACTATTTATACAGATACACAGGGCATCACCCCGGCAAATATAAAACTCGCTAAACTGATATATATACATATATCTGGGAACTCGACTCCACGCTCGCCTCATTGGGTACCACTAGATGACGCTCCACCAGATGCGTCAAATCCCCCTGGATAACCTGCTATGGAATCACAAACAACCACAGCATAAAAAGAAAACAGGGGTCGGACCCCAGTACGACGAACTATAAAAATTACGACAAATATAACTGACATGAATAAAATCAAGTACAATGCAATGAAATGCGTGACAGGTATCAATGAAATAAGGGATACCAAAAGGAGTCCAAATAATCGTATCACAATAAACTCAGTGGCCACCCGTGCCAGGAACGCAGCAGACCTCGAATCATCACTGCTAATCCATACACGTAGCATCGGAGGGTGATAGGAGCGACCCGTCCAGCCTCATGCTGTCATCAGGAGTGTCATACGTAGCATCGGAGGGCAACAGGAGCTACCTGTCCGTGCCTCATGCTATCTCAGGAGTGCACTAAAACAATGTCACTCGCTCCATGATGACTCAATACATCTCAAGAGATCAATATCAATAGCAATCAAAGGAGTCAAGGCTCAACGTGCTATGTAAACTTGTAAATGAGTGAAGTAAATCATATAATCCACGTAAGCATATAAAACACGTTATCACTCATTACAAAATACTTAATATCATTACATGCCATTCTAGGCGTCGTAATATAAACAGCTCATACGTACCTCAACCAACACTTAAGTATCACAGAAATAGCTCAAGTATTATTCGAATACTCCAATCCTGTGAAAAATCATTTATTTCATATTAATTCCTATTCCCTTGTACAAATCTGAGAATTATCGGAACTAAGTCTAAAAATAAAACTAACATTTCTACAAATTCATATCTTATATCAAAACATCCTATCAATAACCAAATATCGAATTTATGACTCTAAAAGTCGAAATACCAAAAGTATAATAATCTGAATTTTTCCAGAAAATTCCCAAAAATTCTGAAATTTATATATATCAATTCTAGCACATCTAGATATCCAAACAGTGATTTAAATAGCTCTAAACTTCAAAAATCCCAATTCAAATAATCTGGAAATTCGACATAATGCCCCAATAATTTCTGAAAAATAGCCAATACCTCCAATCGAGTCCGGTATAATACCTACAACCAATAATAAATCAAATATCAATTATCGGACATCAATTGAATCAAAATTCCCAAAATTGAAGCCCTAATCACGAAATCTACCTCAAAGCTAAGAAATAAAGCTCCAAATAATCAGAACAACCTTCACCTACACGCAGGCGACGCACGGCGGCGGCGAACGGCGGAAAAGGCGGCGGCTGGTCGGAATCGAGTTCTCGATATGGCGACGAAAACTTATAAAATGGGTATCAAAAGAAAGCTTACGTCGCGAGGAGTCCGGAACTATTTTTATTTTCGAAAATAGATTACCGACGGCAAAGATACGGAGATTTGAAGCGATAGAAAAATTTTGAAAAACTCAAAATACAGGGAACGGGGATGACGGAAACTTTGAGGAGAGAGAAACAATAATATATAATATATTGTATGTATATCCATGTTATGAGATATACATTGATTTAATGTGTGTCTTATTTCATTCATTCGGGGTTATAACTTGACCCGGTTTGAGTTATTTCAACTCATGTGTGCTCTATAAATAAAATATGCATTTTAATATCGTCTATAAACCGATATTTATTAACACATATTTTAACACACAAATTAATTAACATATTAATATCGGGTCCTTACAATATGCTAGTACTGTACTTTGACTCGTTTACCGACTCTATGAGGGTCATCAGGTGTCGATATTGGGTACAGTTACGACACATATAGGAGTCAATGTTTTGTTGTCAAGGATTCACCGCACGCTTACGAGTGTGGATATCCTATGCGATCTGAGGAGATATTAGTGTGACAAATCTCTGGCCAGAGTACATGATGTGCTTTAGGTTACTTTGTTTCCTAGTAGCACATGCAATGTCACTATTTGATCTTCAAGATGTATTGCATAGTCATCGAATCTTGAACGACTCTCGATGTACCAATGGCTGTTGATTCGATCGGGATATATGGATGAAGGGACCGTACTGTACGCTAACCAAAACCTACTGGTTCTTGCAGGAACTATCAGTGATACCTAGGGAATCATGGGGCGATGTTGCTAGGCGCTCTTACCATGGTAAGTCAGAAATTGTTGTTCTGAGTCACAAGGAGTTGTGAACCCACGGCTAGCTGTATCTCTGAACCATTGAGGGTTACACAAGTAATGGATTTCTAATCCTCGTTGAGATAGTTGAATTTAAAGAGTTAAATTTGGAGAAAGAGAAGTTGGACTTGTTATAATAAAACAAAGGGAGTAAGGTTTCCTAAAATGACATAGATATGGGCATTTTTGAAAATCACTGAATTCAGATTCAGAAAAATTATCTTGACTTTAAAAGGTGCAGAAATGATTTCTGTGCACATTGGTGAAATCAGTTTATCAATTGGAGTCATGATGAATTTTATATTAATTTCTATAATAACAGGCTTGGCTTGTTGGGCTTAAGTTATGACTAATGAGCCCTAAGGTGTTAGTGTCCTATTAGACATATAAGTTAGTCCAGTACATAAATTATATATAGGAGTTGATGGGATTTTCGAACAACAGACACATCTACAGTTTTTGAAAATCCTAGATTAATTCTAAGGAGAATTTTCGAACTCTGTCTCCCTTTTGTGAGAGAATTCAGTCTGTGATTTTTTGAAAATTACATTCTGAATTGACAGATCAAATCTGTAAATCTCTTCGATAAACATCTGATTGATTTCTAATGCAATCAATCAGTGGGTTTTAGTTTTCTATTCGTGGACCTAATTCAGCAGTTGATCGAGCGATTCATCGGTTCCTGGGATTTACAACAAGAGCAGATTTAATCTGTTGGAGTCTATAGATCAAGCCATAGCTTGAAGAGGTAAAATTATAATTGTTATTATTATTTTACTTGTTTATTTTAATCGTAAGGATTTGATGCCCATGATCTGAAATCGTTCCAGATCAGAAAATAAAAATTTTAAACTTCCGCTGCTCCGGATATCAGATCTGGCTGATCTGAAAACGTGTTCCAACAACGGACCCCCTTCTAGGGTCTGTGCATACACACACTCGTTGTGTACTGTGTGATGCATGAATTTTGATGTTTTTTTTTCTTATTTTGATAATTCTAAGATAAATAGGAAACTAGGTTTTTGCATATTTTGTGTTATTTTTTACCTTTTTTATTTGTAACAAAAACCCATAGATATAATTTATAAATCATAATTCAGATTTTCATTATTGAAATTTTCTTAAAAATTCTCTCTAGAATTTTTGTCAAAGCTTTGCTTTGTGGTTTATGGAAATCAAACTCATCAAAGTTTAATACTTTTTGACGTTTGTCGATTGATTATCACTTTAATTGTCAAAAACAAGTTTTTTAGAAGGTTCTCTTGATTTCTCAATCGTTTTTCGTGAATTTTTGTTACTAGTACTCGTAAACTAGAGGTGAATTTTCATAATAACTTGTTTGTTTCAAAGATCGGGACAACTTTTTGAATATTTTGTTATTGAATTGAGAAAACGGTTTCATCTATAATCGTGTTTGCTTTTCATACCAATAAAATTCGTATCAAGGAGGAGATATTTTGGTGAAAAATTTATAGTAGAAGGAAAATACTATGTGAATGGAATAGATTAGCAAAGAATCGCTCTCGGCAGCCAACGTGTCCGCTTAAATTTTATACAATTTTTTAAAATGCATTTTTGTGTCTTTTACTTTTGAGGATTTTGAAAATTCAACTATTTTCACATGTTGGATTTGGTCTTTTGACTTGAACTTTCGACCAATATCACACATATTGGATGTAGTCTATGTTTGTGGCCATTTTGTTAGAACATACAATATTTCTAACATAAAGTAAACTATATTTATGTTTAATTTATATTACCCATCTACTTCTTAGTGGTCATTTTTAATTAAAGAATGATGAAAATTAAATTTAAAAAACCTTAAATTATCAACTAACTATAGTTGATCATTTTCGTCCATTTGCATTTTTCGTTTGAAAAATTATATGTTTGATAATTTAATTTGCACCTTTCCATTTTTTGTCTTATTCTCCGACAATTGATAATATTAGGCCATTAATTTATTTTTATTATTTTTTTCAATTTTAATTATAATTTTTCATCATAGTGTACGTGAAATTAAACACGTAATTTTTGGTGTCATGTCATCATCTTCCAAACCCTTCTAGATGTAACTGAATCTCTAACTAGGTTGTGTTTGTATGGGTAGATGAGATCCTAGCATATTGGTAATATCCAAACCATGCATCCAACGGTTTGTATTTTTACACATATGATAATTAATTATATATTATTGACGTGTCAAATCATGGGACATTAGATCTACCATTGGGATATTACCCATATGCTAGGTTGAAATCTACCGTTTGTATGAAAGGATTTTAATCCTCGGATTTTAAACATATTCAAATGTATTTTGTTGTTTAGAGAAGTAAGACCATAAAATTCAAATTCATCTTTTCATATTTATATAGTATTTGATTTTAATTAGAATGGATTTAAGGTACATCCAATAATAGTGTCATTTGAAATTCATTTTATTTCATATAACTAATGTGTAAATAAATAATATTTGGATTTAGAATTTGATCTATTGTTTGATTGTTAATCATGAAAAATAATAAAAATTCATGGATTTAAAATTCTTTCCATCCAAACACAACCTTAATGTTTGTATTTTAGGCATGTAACTTATTCATTAATGTTTTGTTTTTACCTCATAGCTTGGTTATTTTTTTTATCTCTCTTTTTTACACTAAATACATTGAATATTGTTTATTTGGCACACTACAAGAAAAACGGCAAACGACAACGCTTTTTCCACGTTGTTATTGTCAGAAAAAAGCGTTGTCGTAGCCAGTGTTGTGAAAGACCGCAGTCAAAGACAACGCGGAAAAAGCGTTGTCGTTTTGAGCAAAGACAATACATAAAAAGCGTTGTGATATTTGAAAAATACAACGCTTTTTCCGCGTTGTCTTTTTTAGCAACGACAACGCTTTTTATGCGTTGTCTTTGCTCAAAACGACAACGCGAAAAAAGCGTTTTCGTTGAGCGGGTTTTTTTACAACACCGGCTTTAACAACGCTTTTTCAGCCACATAGACAACGCGGAAAAAACGTTGTCTTTTTTCGAAAAAAAAACAAAAAAAAATATAATTCACAAATTTTCAATATTATAAATCACTCAAAATTCAAAAATTTGTAAAATAAAATTTAATATACAATCGTCCAATATTATAAATCATTCAAATATAAAAAATAATGGAATTCTAAATCAATGAACACTAGGAAAAAACTATTCATTAATCTCGAAAAACTTTGATTCTTCCCTTCAGCACATGTTTTCGAGCTTTCATAAAAGCCGCAACAATCTCATATCTTTTAATTTCTATATTCATACTGTAAATTAATAAAAATCAAAACAAACAAACATAAAAAAAATATGAATAGATCAAAATGAAAAATAAAATTAAAACACATATTTGGAAGCAAAGAACAGGAATTACGAATTACGAAATTCAAGCCACAAGTTGCTAAAAATGAATGGTTGAACAAGTTATAATGGTTAAACAAATTACATTCCCAGTTTCAACCCCATTACTTTATGCATTTAATAACAATGAAGCCAAGAAACTCGAAAACACATACTAAAATTGTCACTTCAAAAGCCAAATACAACCGAACGAATTGAAGCTTCACTTGTAACAGAAGAAATTGCGACACCTAAATTCAAAACAACTATAATTAGAGCATCTAATTTAATAAAGAGAAATAAGCAGCAACCAATGGATCGGAGGACTCTACTAATAGCACAAATAAGTGATACCTGCATTTCATGACAAGGCAACCATTTATCGTCCCAACGTAGAACCTGCACTTTGGACACCTACTCCATTTCTTTTTTTTGGCCAGATTGGCCAGCATTATATCATCATGACTCCTCTCGTCATTTCTCAACTTCTGAAACTCGGCGCACGTAGCCCCCGAATGCCAAGCAACCTTACACTCTGCGCAGAACAGCCTGTTACAATAAGGGCATTCAGATTCCATTATAACCTCATTCGTCCCACACCGCTCGTCCACTAGCAAGGCAGAGCAATCCTTTAATGGGCAGTAATACTACTATGATTTTTCTTACCACTGCGGTGTATAACTGGGTTGACAACTCCATCATCCAAACATAAAATTACGTTAATCCCCAAAGTTTAATACATCACTGCCAAGAAAATTCATATCAAAAGTAGTGTAAACAGTAGTAAACAAGAAGCTAGAACCCATAAATTTAATCACAAAAAATGAAACTAACCCAGCAAAGTAAGTGAGAAACAAACAGAAGAGAAACTCCATTAATCCCTAGAAATTCAAATGACATAAAGAAAAGATAACGTAGAGGTGATATTCATAAAGCATCTCCAATCACATTCAACCATGTCACCAACAATAAAATAATAATTCCAAAACTAAATGTTAACATGAATATTAGTTTTCAACTCTTTTTTTGCATCACTGAAATATATGAGTACCAACTTCTTGTATGTTAACATCCCTAGCTTTCATAAAGCATCTTCAATCACATTCAACACTGTCACCAATAATAAAATAATAATTCCAAATCTAAATGTTAACATGAATATTAGTTTTCAACTCTTTTTTTGCTTCACTGAAATATATGAGTACCAACTTCTTGGAGAAAAAAAGCCCACTTTCAGTGTCTTTTCGACATTTTCATATGCAAGGAAAATAAGCACTCCCAAAATTGGTCCTAATGAAACTAAAGTGCTAGAAATCATTAGAGAAAGGTTTGTCATGTCAAGACTACCAAATACAAGAACGAGCATAAAACACAAAGTTTACATTTTTCGTGTCTTTACCTGCAAATTAGCATGAATCCAGCTTCTCATAAATATTTGAGAACCCAGCTTCTTGGCAAAACAAAAACCACATTTCAGTTTCTTTCCTTATATCTGCGAGGAAGTAAGTTGCGCACAAATCAGCTTTGGATTTTTTTTAAAAAAAAAGTCACTATAGCGAATTGTGCATTCAATAAGCATTCCCAACATATAGAGTACTGAACGGAAATGACTTGAATGAACAAAATTTATTCCCGAAGTAGAGCTGGCAAGCATATTAAGCATCATCGATACTAGACAATAGAAAATTAATTATTCTTAACCACAGTCGAGGAAAATACCAATTTGGAGAAACAAGCAGCTCTATTTGCATGGCATATTGATTGTATTTCAGTAGATGGAAGAACATCTTGGACAATTTGTATTGAAAATTCATATTTTGCTACTGCCTCCTTATATTGTCCAGCTTAAAATAAGGAATTACCCTCCAGTTTGGCGTCATTTGATTTCTCTAAGGCCTTCTGTTTCCCAAAAGACAACATAAAGAAAAAGAAATATCTAGGGGTAAATAAAAACTAAAACTAAGTAATATGTGCCTGTAAGCTAGTCTCATAACTAAATTCTCATTTGGTGATTAACTTCAAATAGATCAGAAAGTAAAAAGAAGTGTTCTAGCGAAAAAAATTGTACCCACTGAATGTATTTTACCACTTGTTACTCAATAACAGGTGTCATCCAATCATGTACAACAGATTATTGAAACATAGCTTCTACTCACAAATTCATTTCTGTCATTCAACTTGAATTGAAAATTACATGCAAATAGCTATTGACGCCCCTGTTTTAGAGACTCCTAGAAATATCATAAATAAAACAATTAGCAATATTCATGAGAATGAATCAACGCAAAAAAATGAATAAAATAAATTCCATCATGCAATCAAAATACACTATACAACCGAAAAACAAGAAAAGGAAAACAAAATCATCTTCAAAACTGTAAACCAATTGCATCAAAACATGCAGAAGATTACTGAATTAACAAAACCGAAGCTAAAGACGCAAACAGAAGAATGCTGCCAAGAATTTATTCCATTTCCATATGCATAAATAATAGACATAAACACTGAAAAATCAATCTCAAACAAAATATAAAACACAAATATCTTCAGTTTATATGAACAGGAGATTAGCTACTGCTTCCATTTCCATTTGCATAAAGAATAGACATAAACACTGAAAAATTAATCTCAAACAAAATATAAAACACAAAAGGCAGAGCCACATAATCTGGCCTTCATCCCATATGCACAGGAGATTAGCTACTACTTTTTCACCTGAACTAAGAAGAAATTAAAGTATAAAACACAAACATCTTCAGTTTAGCTACACCTTTCTCACCTCGT
Source organism: Henckelia pumila (assembly GCF_033568475.1). Classification (NCBI taxonomy): domain Eukaryota; kingdom Viridiplantae; phylum Streptophyta; class Magnoliopsida; order Lamiales; family Gesneriaceae; genus Henckelia; species Henckelia pumila. The sequence continues at coordinate 195,872,781 of NC_133123.1, read as the reverse complement.
GAAATAAAACACAAACATCTTTAGTTTATATAACATCAAAGAAACAGATGAGACAGGAGAAATCTAGTGACCCTTATAGTCGTTCTGGATGAATACAAAGAAGAAACTTATTCATTAAGCATGTTGTGTTTGCACCAGAGAACTATTGTTTTTTGCACCTGTACCTCAAGAGAAAAAGAGTGTGTCAAGATCCAAGAATCAGGAGAGAATATTATTTTCAGACCAGGATTTAGGAAATTGAAAGGTGGAATTACTAAACGAAACAAAACTACTTCGAAGCTGATTCTCATTTCAACTTGAGATCACTTGTCAAATTTTTTAAAATTGACATTTTGTTGCTGATAAAAACACAACAATAAACATATATTTTCAAAAGGTAACGTAAAAAACATTCTCTAGATTCTCTAGAAAACCATCCCAGATAGTTGTCAATAAAGTAAAGCCTTTTTCTACTTTCCTATTGTAGCTGAGTTAAGTAGCCTCAAGTAGAAGAATTAATAGAATCCAGCCACTGCCACTGCATTGCAAATCTGCAGGGAAGAAACAGTAACAAGGAAAATAATAATTTTCAGCAAAAAAATTATCTGAATTAATATTTTATGAATAAATAAAGAAATTAAAGCACAAAAAATCAAACCATATTGCGAATAGAAAACAAAAACAAACAAGAACAACCACTCCCCTTCAAACCAAAACAAGAACCAACACGCAAAGAAAAAGACAGGCACACAATCATCACAAACACCTAAAACCATAAGAGTTTGAAGCCAATATACCTCTAAGCAGAATGTAGATGTCGAGTAGACTGACCAAACACCTTGTGGGCAGAAGTAAGTGACCTGTGCAGCAACAGTGTAAGAGAGAAATCTACCTCAAACACGTAAAAATACCACCACAAGACTCTAACAGACCTGCACAGATTTGTGCTCCTGCAAAACAGCAGCCCACAGCGATTACCACTTTGAAGGTTTGATCCACCTTATGCATAAATAAATATATTTCATTTCATGACTTTTTCAATCATTCCTATATATACTTTTCAGAATGCCAGTCTAACTCCTACTACGGCACTCATTCCATGTATTTGAGGTTCTGAAAATGCTTGTTCTTATTTAGGTTTATAATCTTGCATATAACAAGTACACTGTACATATGGGTTACGACATTTTTTCGACTCGGATATAATCCAGAAAAGCAGTGAATGAAACAAGAATTGGATGCTTTTTCAAGAGTAAATCAACCACCCAGGGCCAGTACACCTATATTCTGGACTAGATTATTCATCCTTGGTACCATGTTTTTCATGGAAAATCTCTCACAAAATCCAAACATGCAATGTGTACATTAGTCATTACATTGTAAAAGATTTGTATACATGCAAGTTTCAAGTCAGTGAAAGCTTTCTGTTAAATGAGCTTGGTAATCGTATCCAACCATATGAAAGATAAGTCATCAATGGTTTAGCTAGTTTATACTTGATGACATCTCTAAACTGTTGAAACCAAGGGGTTAATTGAAGACTTAAGAATGGACGTTTATTTCTGCCTTTCCATCAGTTGTGAAGATCCCTCACATGTTAATTGACTCTTTAGGGTTGTTGCTACGGCCATCACTTACATGAGACGGCAAATCAAAGGCATAGGTAAATGGATTTTGAAGCAAATGAAAGGTTTTTTTGAGGCATATTCTGATCCAACCGAGGATGACTTGAACATAAGGGGAAATAAAAACAAGGGCACTAGGAGATATGTACCCCAAAAGAATTCAGTTGCCTATGCTATGCTCATTTCACTTTATAGGGGGACTGAAAATGGTGCTGAATGTATTCATAAGAAATAGCTTAAGGATGCAGCCGAAAAAATTGGATTGCCTCGTGCGCCTATAGCGCCTGAAAAAGCAAAAGGGAAAGGGGGAAATTTTGGAATCTCACCAAGGGACTGGTACAACAGATGGAGTTGCTGTTAATAAAACACAAATCATGTTTCAATCAGCTACACGAATCCATAATAAGAATGCATGAACAAAATGAAAAATACATGTACTGATTCAGATTAGAACCAGAAGTTTCTGTCGAGAGATTTATTTGTTCATCTTCGGTTTCAAGACCTCTGGGTCGAGGCAATTCCATGTGAAGTGAACTAAAATTCAGCTAAATTGCGGAGATATCTCAACCAGATGAACGGAAATGAATTCAAAATCCTTACGAACTGGTAATTCAGAATCCAAACTCAACAATGTGAACTAAATCAGATACGTCTGCACAGTGGAGATCGTATTAGAATTCACAGAGAAAATTTCATGTGAACATATCGCCATGAGAATTCAGCTCAAATCTCACATCGGACAATTCAGTTTCATCACTCCATTCCTTCCCCACTTCTTCACCAATTCTGCAGGCAATAACTCAACTGATATCATCATAATTCAACTGAAAACACGTCACGCAGTCATTGAACCACAAACAAAAGATCCGAGAAAGCAGAAGTAAGATCGAGAAAAAAAAAAAGAAAAGCTGGAAACAAAAAAGACACATACCCAGAATCACAATTAAGGCGAATAACTCATAATTCAGCTCCAGATTCTCTGAAATTCCAGAAATGTAAGATGAAATCGATCCCAAGCAAGAACTTTCTCAGATTGCCGATAGGGCCAGTTCGAAACAACACAATTCCCAAACACCAAGAGAGGAGAAGGAGGAAATCTCCCACCGAAGGAGAGAAAAACAATGAGCGAAGTATAGTTCGAAACTCCTGACGGCCCGAGCGAGAATAGCAGTTGCGAGGTGGGCTTGTCGGAGGTCACTTCAAAAATCGTCTGAAAAATGGAGCAAAAATCGACATGGGATTTTGAATTGAAAGAGAGAAAAAGGAGAAAGGGATCTGATGGGAGAAGAAATCAAGAAGGGGTCTGATTTGGGGATCTTGGGTTAAGGAAATATTATTAATTTTATGTTTTATTTTAAATAAAAATAATAGTTTTTCTACAACATTTTTTAAAAAGTGTTGTGATACATGGAAAAAAAACGCTAATAGACAACATTTTAAAAGCGTTGTTTTTGACAAAAAAACGCTTATTGACAACGCTTTTTAAAACAAGCGTTGTTTTTGATGAATAAAAAACATATAACGAGAACGCTTTTCACTAAAAGCATTGTCTTTTAAAAAAAGACAACATTTTTCATTAAAAGCGTTGTCTTTTAAGTGTTGTGTTTGTGCATTTTTCTTGCAGTGGCATATATTGATGCTCTCCAACATGGCTTATGTGGCGAGAATAAACATATATTCATGCACATTAAAATATTTTAAGAAAAATAAAGGGAAACGACATATTGTTCCTATCATTTTGAAATATTGAGTGGTGTTTTGATTTATTTTCTTAAATAAATTTTAATGCATGCAACATAAGTTTATTCTCACTACATGAGCTATATATGTAGGAGAGCATTGATGCGAAATAAAAATATTCGATGGCTTTAATTAGTTGCTTTCGATGGGAGAAAAATGGCGATTTAAAAAAATCAATATTATTGGATGAAAATCAAACTTTGACAAGCAGAAACGGAGCTAGAATTTTGATTCAGTGTAGATGATAATATACTATAATTAATAAAGCAAAAGGGATATAAAATCTTTTAATCATGAAACCTCACAAAATAATTATCTTACAATTGTTATTTTTGAGTCTTAATATTTTGAAACATTTTCGACATAATTTTTTTTAAATTTGTTTCCCCTAAATAAATATATAATATTATAAAGAATATAACCAAAAAAAAATATCATTTTTAAATAATCTTTTGGCCTCTACATTCAAGACAAAAGAAACGGTAAAAAAAAAGGAAAAAAAATGAAGAAGAAGAACCCGAAAACTGGAAAATCAAACAAATTGGGACCTATAAAAAATTAATTCATAGCAATATTTAATTCAAAAGTCAGTTAGAAATTTAATATTTCATCATAAACAAAATTACTTGTCTACAACAATTTTCACATACCTAAGTAAGAAACTCGGTCTAGATGAAATCAGAAAAATGATCATATGAAACTGGCCGGATGGCGATCACAACGGCAGTCGACAGAAAGGTTTTGAATTAAAAGTTTTGAACAATGAATTATCGATGGTGTGATTCAATTCGACAATGAATTATGCAGACCCAATAAAAGAAAACAATTTGAGTCATGGGCCAAATTAAAGTATTGCAGGCTACAATTTTTTTTAAAACAAAAATAAAAATTGGCTTAACTATATATTGTTGAAAAGGATATGGTTGAAAAGGATAATCATGCTGATTCACATGGAATAATTGGAAAATTAATTAATCCCGAAATATATAACAATTTATTCAATCATCTCAAGATTAAGATATATTTTCAATGCTTATTTAAATAATCTGAGAAAATTGCAATTTTTTTATCCTTAAATTTTGTCACTTTGTCATTTTGATCATTTATTTTATCAAATTGAGGTTTTAGTCCTATAATTTTTTATTTTGATAATTTTAATCCTTTATCATTGTGAATGCAATGTGACACTATACACATTAGTATCACATCAACTTTGCATTGGAACTATATCAGTGTCAAGTCGAAAAAATAATTGAAATTGTCAAATAAAAGAAAGATAAATGACTAAAATTGAAATTTGAAACTATAGATGATTGAAATCGCAAAAAGACAAACATATATCACTAAAATTAAAAAGCAATTTTCTCTTTAGATTTTCCAAATTGACTTATGAACTGTATTTAACTTATTCGAATAGATTATATGTTTATGAAAGGGATCGGTTCCTTGGGGTGAACTGCTTGATACCATTTGTTGGGGGATCGAGTTCTGTGCATGATAAACTGCTAATTTGAAGAAATCACTATAGCAGTTGACCCTTGAAAAATTCCAAAATGAATTTCGTTGAGGTTGGTCAACTGAACTGCTTCCTTCTCGCGTGTCTATGTTAATCAACCAACTTGGATAAGTACGGAATGAGGTCGACTAACAGATTGAACTTATGTAATGATTGTTTTGATTGGATCAATAAGTGAGTAAGAATGCACAACTGAAAGTAAGATGACACAGAGGTTTGTTTCTGGATGTTCGGAGATTTCATTAATACTCCTTCGCCACACCTTCTTTCTCTTCGGAAGAATTCACTCTAGAAGACTTTGACTATTACAACACTTTGCAACAGCTCACTTCAAGACTAGAACTTACACACAATTGTCTATCCCAGAACTCGTAGACTCAAGAACTCAGTACTCGACTTATTCTTGTTACAACGAGGTTTGCAGCACCTCAACTGTTATCACTAGATATGATTACAACAAAGCTGTGCTACAACTCAACACTTGCACAAAGTGGTCCTAATTGATCTGATATGCTTGAAGCGTGTGCGTGAGTTCTTCGACTCTTGAACGTAAGCTTTTAAGTGCTTCTTCTAGCTGCTCGACTGAGTATGTAAGGGTAGTGTTCAGTTTACCTCTGATAGCTTCAATGTATTCGCGATTTTTCTAAGAGTCGGATACATTTCAATCACTCATGAATGTGTATTTATAATCGGTAGGTAATGGATCTTTCAAATTCAATTTGAGGCCATTAGCTTGTCTTTTTCTTGTACATTCTCTGACGTTTATCGTACACTGTAGTTCTCTGTTTTTTGTTGTCTAAGATTTGTATGGATGATCTTATCCATAAATTTAAATTGATGTAGCAATCACGCAGTCTTATGGATGATTTTGTCGAGCATTTAATCAGCTTGGGTTAGGCTTTGAAGCAATTTGGTTATTATGAACTGATTCAGTTTAGTATATGTGAGACTAATTCAGCTTAGCTCTCTAAATTAAAAACAGTGTATCTCATTTTCTTTGGTTGAGCTTTGGTCAATGGTCAAAGGTCAACTCAGTTGATGTCTTCAGTTTAGCTCCGAAACTCGTCCATTCTTCTTCTTTGTTTCTGCTTGTTGAGCGCGTGCAGTTTACTTCTGATTTTTTTGCTTGTTCAAGTTCGTAAATATCAAAACTATGTAAAGTTTCAAAAATTTCTCCCTTTTTGATATTATCGAAACTCTTGTTATGTTGATAGTTCTTTGAATGCTTTGATATTTGCGATAATGGACTGATTCTTCATTTATTCTGGCAATCCTTGATTCTAGATTTTATGTCTTGTAACATCTTGACTGATTTTTGGTATGTACCTTGTATTTTCTATGGCACTCCCCCTCAATTAATGACGTCCTTCAGTTAAGGCAGCTAGATTTGATCATGAGATCAGTTGAGCTCATCGACTGACATTGCTTGTTGAGGTTTGATCTACTCAATTTTCTTTCATCGGTTTACCACTGCAACACTTCTTCGTTTAATTAATGATTCGATGCGATAGTATTGTTTGGAATCGTGTTGTCTCTTCATATTCTCATGAGTACCTGAAATGTTTATGGAAAGATGTGAGCGTGTGAGTAACTCTTCATATTCTCAGCTATTTCTATAAAAGAGATGCTTATTTGCTTTAGTTCGACTACACTATCAGCAACGAGTAGTCGAATTTATCATGGAGGAGATAATGAAGAAGTATGAAGATGATGTTGCCAGAAATATAGAGTCAATGAAATCTAAAGTAAAGATGTTGCAATCGGTTCCTACTCCTCTTCCACAGAAGGAAGACAGGAATCTAGAGAAATATAAGCAATGACTTGATTCTTCCAAATCCGAAGATGTCTTTAGTCCTGAAGGCATCTTCCTTCTGATGATCTTAAAGGAGCTTCAGATGCTGAACAAAGTCACCTTTACTCCAGAATTCCAGGAGGCTTTTGCTGTTGAGTTGGGCCTCTGGATGGGTTTCTGGATGATGGCGGTGGAGTGGGAAATATGTATTACAAAGAATCATCTATGAATTATTTTTTTTTAAATTTACTGTGTTGTTTTTTTTATTTTAGTTTATGCAACATCTAACTTGCAAATGATTCAAACTAATATTGCATAATCAAATTAACAGTCGCGAAGTAAACTGAATTAATAAAGTCAGCGATCGCCTCCCAAATATAATAATCCAAAGGAGATAGGTTTTAGAATCCAACTGTCACTCACCTCAAACTAGAAGAGTTCATGATATTTATAGGCAAGATAAGATGGACCTAAACTGCAAATAAACCCTACTCAGGTTTAAATATTAATATCCAATCCTATTTTTTTATTTAACTTTCATTTATTTATTTATTTATTTTTTTTTTGAACCAAAAGCTTATATATATATATAACATCAACTCTGATCTCTGAGTACAAAAGGGCCCATAACCAGAGGGCTAGAGTCAGAGTATACAAAAGAACTACCACTAGACAAGGCCTTAGAGGCCAAAACATGGGCTACATAATTAGCATCTCTTGGGCAGTGTCGAAAAACTGCAGATGAGAACCGCTGAATCAAAACCCAGATAGACTGCAAAATCAAATGTTCTTGTGCAAAAGGAGAGTAAATTGAAATTTGTTGAATCACATTAGCAGCATCCGTTTCAAAGATACAGTGAGATGCATGGTGATTAAGTGCGAATGAGAGGCCTTCCCAAACTGGCATTATCTCATCCAAATGAGGAGTAAAAGAACCCGGATAAGAACGATGCAGTGAAGACATTAACACCCCTCCGCATCTCGAAGCACAACACCAATGCCAAAATGCTGAAAATCCATTTTAAAAGTTGCATCCATGTTGATTTTGATACACCCTTTTGAGGGTTTACTCCATCGAGTTTGATGCGGCCGACGAGAGAGATGAAATTCAGTTGCCGAAATTCAATTGAGCTCAAATTTCAATCGAGCTCAAATTCAGTTGAGCTAAGTTCGGCGGATCATTCAATCAAGTCACAGCTGCTGCTCCAGATTTGTAACTTACGCATTAACTCAAAATTATGACAATTAAGAGAAATAAATAGGAGTTTAATAGTCATAATTTTGCCTATAAATAGCGCTCAGATTTCTGAGATAATGTTACACGAAACTCTGAGCAAATTACATTGACACTCGAGTGGAAAAATATCAGTTGATCAGAAGGAGTTCAGTTTAGTTGAGCAAGTGCAGATTGTGGTCAATGACGACCGAGATTAGTTTAGAAACTTTCTGTAAGTGGGCTTGATGTTATAACTTGATATTACAATATAAAAACTACTTCAGCATGTTTAACTTGTGTTCAAAGATTAAATTTCAAAATTCCGTATTTCCGAATACTGCTTTGAACAAAATGATTATGAACTAAATGGTAGGAATACGTATTTTAAACATTCCTGATTACTGATATCACCCTTTAGAGGAGGTATTTTAGTGAAGAATTTATAGGAGAAGGAAAGTACTATGTGAATGGAATAGATTAGCAAACAATTGCTCTCGGCAGCGAGGATTTTGAAAATTCAACTATTTTCACATGTTGGATTTGGTCTTTTGACTTTAACTTTCAACCAATATCACACATATTGGTCATAGTCTATGTTTGTGGCCATTTTGTTAGAATGCACAATATTTGTAACATAAATTTAACTATATCTATGTTTAATTTATATTACCCATCTACCTCTTAGTGGTCATTTTTAATAAAAGAAATGAAAATTATATTTAGAACATTAAATTATCAACTAACTATAGACGTTGATCATTTTCGTCCATTAGCATTTTTAGTTTGGAAAAATTGTATGTTTGATAATTTTATTTGCACCTTTCCATTTTTTGTCTTATTCTCCGAAAATTGATAATATTAGTCCATTAATATTTTTTTATTTTTATTTTTTCAATTTTAATGATAATTTTTCATCATAATTAACGTTGGCGTGAAATCAAACACGTCAATAATTTCTGGCCATCACTGTCATGTCATCATCTTCCGTCCCTTCTAGATGTCACTGAATCTCCTATAAGTTGTGCTTGGATGAAAGGATTCCAAATCTTGGATTTCAAAAATATTCAAATGTATTTTGTTTTTAAGAGAAATAACATCATAAAATTCAAATTTATTTTTTCATATTTATATAGTATTTCATCTTAATTAGGATGGATCTAAGGTACATCCAATAATAGTGTCATTTGAAATCTATTTTATTTCATATAAGTAATGTGTAAATAAATAGTATTTGAATTTAGAATATGATATATTGTTTGATTGTTAACCATGAAATACAATCAAAATTCATGAATTTGAAATTCTTCCATCCAAATACAACCTTACTGAATTTCATAAATGAAAATTTCAGGTAAGATAAATAGTAATCTTCTTTTTTCTGATACTATTTTTGCTGATACTATTTTATAATTTTAGTTGTTGTAAGGTTCAATTAAAAGAGACACTTTTTTAAAAAAAATTTAAAAAAACACTTTTCTTATATCTATCTTCATTCATGATCCAATAAGAGCTTCCTTTCGCATTTGATTAATAAAATGAATTGGTTTTTATGAGATTGTGTATTTTTCGAATTGATTCATGTTCTTAAAATATAATTTTGAAATTTGAGAATATCGCGCTTGATTTTGACATGACTTTTTCTCCCTATTTTGGGACCTGTAAAATATTAGTTTTAACTCAAGTTTGAACCGGATAAATTCGCCACATGGATACAAATCCGTCAAATAGTTTCACATAAAACCATAATATTTCCTCTCATTCGTCCTAAATTGGGTCGCTAATTTACCATGCTGTGCATAATTAGAACACCATTAACATATGTCTTAAATAAACAATTTGATTTTCTCATTTTTCAAAATAAAGATTTCCCAAAACCCCCAAAAAAAAAAAAATGGAACTTAAACTATTAATTAATTTTCTAATATTTGTACGTATTTTGAATATAGATGGACAACTTCATGTTAGATAGTTCGGTGATATAATATAAATTGAAGTCAAAAGACCGATTCCACTACGTGAAAAGAGTTGAATTTTCAAAATCCCAAAAACGAAAAAATAATGTCAAATTTTTATATATTCGAACGCGTTAGCTGCCGAGAGAGACTCTTTGCTTCATTCCACTCCCTATAAATTCTTCACGAAAATCCCTCCTCCTCATTCATCAACTTAATTCTCAGTTTTGCAAAACTCAATTTTCAATATTCTTTTATTCATTTAATTCAAGATTCAAAATATTTTCAATTATGGGACGTTTTTTAAATTCATTTGATACAATTATCGTTTTAGTCTTATTTTTCCCTTGCTTTAATGCTCAATTATCGCCCACATTTTACGACACAACTTGTCCAAATGCAGTCACTACGATCCGAACCTCCATCAGGCAGGCCATATCTCGTGAGCGTCGCATGGCAGCCTCACTCATTCGCCTCCATTTCCACGATTGCTTTGTCCAGGGATGCGACGCGTCGATCTTGCTAGACGACACTGCTAACTTTCAAGGTGAGAAGACTGCATTCCCCAATGTAAGATCAGCAAGAGGCTATGAAGTCATAGACGCTGCAAAAAGTGCGGTCGAGGGTATATGTCCTGGAGTCGTTTCTTGCGCAGACATACTGACTTTGGCAGCTCGAGATGCCTCCGTCGCAGTAAGAAATGTTTATATTTTGCATGCATGCATGTTTAATTAATTCTCACCAAATTAAAATGCATATTGTATCATAAAATTAAGGTTGGCGGCCCGTCGTGGAATGTGAGACTCGGCAGAAGGGACTCGACCACGGCCAGTTTTTCCCGAGCTAACAGTGATCTTCCCGCCCCTTTTCATGATCTCAATGTCATCAATGCTCTCTTCGAAAATAAAAATCTTAATGAAAGAGACATGGTTGCCCTATCAGGTAAATATATTTTTTATTTGTGGAAGCCAATGAACTTTATTATATATATATATCAAGTACGTACAATCTCAAAAATATAATTTCTTGAATATTGATATATAAACTAGCTAATTAATGTTTAATGCATGCAGGAGCTCACACACTAGGCCAATCTCAATGCCAAAATTTTCGCACTCGCATATACAGCAATGGGACAGATATTGATGCCGGCTTCGCTAGCACTCGCAGACGCCAATGTCCGCAAAATGGTGGTGACGAGAACTTGGCGCCGCTAGATCTCGTGACCCCGAATTCTTTTGACAATAACTACTACAAGAACCTGATGCAGAGAAAGGGTCTTCTTCACTCGGATCAAGTTCTTTTCAATGGTGGATCTGCCGACAGTATTGTTTTCGAGTACAGTAGGAATCAACAAACTTTTTACTCCGATTTCGCAAACGCCATGGTTAAAATGAGCGAGATTGAACTGCTCTTGGGCCAAAATGGGATCATTCGAAGGGTTTGTGGTGCAGTAAACTAATTAAATATAATAAATTTATGTTAAATCATTTATTATTTCTTTAAATTTTTATTTATTTATTTTTTTATAAAGGTTGTATTAATCATGACTTGGAAAGTTTTCGAGGTGTTTTTTTTTTAAAATTATTTTTTGCAATAATGTGAATAAAAGGTTGGAGCATTCATAAATTTTCATTTTTTTTATTATGTGTTGAAATGAAACAAGTCAATAAAGGATTAAAATTTAGTTAACGTGCATTTTATTATTATTATTATTATTAGGCACCGTTTGGTACCTATATTATTAATCTGTGTATAATTTAACACATTTAATTCTACTTTCTTCTTGTCATATTATTTATCTATCTATTAATTATTTATCTTACATCAATCAAATCATTAATTATTTTTATTACATCAATCAAATCATCAAATTTAAATTACTATATTACCCTTTATAAATAATATTATTAATATTTTATTAATTTATTAAAAGGACGAAATTGTCATTTTATCATCTTATATAAAATTTAATCAATCAAATCAAATAAAATACTATATCAACAAGTACTATCATTTCTTATTTATTTTTTTTATCACATTATATTACTTATTTATGTATTATTTATCTCATCATCCAAACCAAACGGTACCTTATAGTACAGTATAGACTTAGTAAATTAGCTTCTTGTGTACACCACTCTATTTTTAATTTTTATTTCTAAATCTAAAGTGATCGGATTCGATATTTTGTCCATAAATAATTAATTCGTGGTCGATATGATTTTGAATTGTGAAAAATATTTTGGAATAATCATTCTAGCTCTCAAATTTTCCTATCATTCTAGCAAAAGTAAGTATTTTCATTCTTAGGGTCCCTTGGGACAAGAGATTTGTATTTAAAATTCTCAGCTCAAATCTCATATAGTTGCTTGGAAGCCCGATGGATTTGGGATTTTGAAATCCATAAATTTATTATGTGGATTTAGCCTTTATTTTTTTTCAAATCTGAAATCCATCCATTATATAACATCTCATATTCGAAAAAAAAAAAAAAAAACACACACACACACACTCACAAGAAAAATTAAAACTGAACGATTGAACCTGAGAGCGAGTGTTTTAACAGATAGTCTGAGTGGTGCATCGGTAAATCAATTGATTTTGATGCCAAATAGTCTCCGCGGGTAAGTAAAAATTACGTACAATACCATTTTCTATTGTATTTTTGAAAATTTAATGAATTATTTACATTAATAATTATGTGTTTGTACATAGGTATCATTGGATTCTCACTATCATAAAACCTTTCAACGAGGTCGTCTATTTGCTAGATTCCCAAAGTCATCGCATTCGCGATGAGGATTAGAAATATGTGAGGAAATATGAGTTCATATTCCGTTTTCATTAAGCGTTTAATTTAGTCAACAAAACACTCATTCATCAACTCTTATCAATGTATATATGAAAGGCGTTGAGATTTTTAAATTCAAATAAGGGGAGAAAAGGAAGAAAAAATATGTAATGAGATTGTTAAAGGAAACTCGATTCTTTTCCGAGTATATTGCTTGAGAAACCTTTCCAAAAATCTTTGGGATTTCAATAAACTTATTTCTAATAAATAATTCAAAATTGTGAGTATTAGAAAGAGCATATGAAATTTGATATGTAATAGAATATGACATATTACCTTCGTTCATTAATATTTTTTCCTTGAAGTTTTGATGCAACGTCAAGGCTCTACTAAAGTCTCTGTCAGCTAAATTATAGGATATTCTTGGATAAATAACTCATACAATTTTTCTTGCTCATAGATTTCCTGAGATAGTACCAGAACATCATCTTGAATATTCCCCATTCTTTTATCGCATACTACGATATCTATGGGTGAATCTATTCCTTCTTTAAAAGTTGCCTTGATCATTATTTTGGATTGCTCCAAATGAATCCCATACATCGTCCTTGCTACCTCATTTTTTATCTTTTGCAATTCCTCTCTTATTTCTTCAAAAGAAATTAACTGCATCTCTATTTATTACTTGTCAATTCCATAGGTATTGTCATTTCCCTTCTGGATACTTTGTAAATCAAATGATATCTTCTTTGTCTAAACCCTAGGTTTCCTAAGACTCTTTCTACTTGACCTTCCGAAAATCCTTGGTACTTTTGTAACGTTGGATTTTCTCTCATAATCCTTTGGACCATATTATGAGATATCTTGGTTTGACTAAAAAACCCAGCCAAACTCTCATGTGTTTCGTGTCGAAACACTTCTTATTTAGTTTGATTCTGATTCTGTTTCATCATCAGATCCTTCTTGGCTAAACAGTATCTCTTCTTTGTATATGGTTTCATCTGAGGGGATATCCTCAAACTTATATACTTGGACTAGATCTTGAAAGAAGACTGCATCATCCATATCCGGTGTTGCTTCAAAGAGTTTAACTCCTCTTTTTTTGTTTTCTGGACAATTTGTAGATATATGTCCTCTTGCTCCATATGTCCAGCAGTTGCAATCCTTGAAACTTTCACTTGCTCTTGTATGAGTTCTTCTGAAAGTTCTTCTAGATTGTGTTCTTCCCCTACTTTGCGATGAACTTGTTGCTGGGGATGTTCTTATAGGTCCACTTTTTTTCCCGATCTATAAGATCTGGCCTTTTGTTTGGACCAAAATGTTCTTTGTTTCCAAGAACTTCTCATTTTTTTATTGTATGGGTTATTTCTGAATTTCTTCCTCTTAAATTCCTGTGATTTATTCCCAATAATCGTAGGGAGATCATTTTCTCTACAGCATAAAGGAGTATGCTTATTAATACCCCTTATCTTTTAGTAGTTCTTTTGTAATGCTGTCATATGACACCATTCTTCCAATTTTTCTTTAAGAAAAGAGGCTCGTCTTGCCAAAGTATCTGGATTACCTGGAACGTATTCTTTTATCAGCATTCTCTCTAGAGACTTGGCATCTTTGAAAAAAATAGCTGAATAGCTATATTTTCCTCGAATCCCGAATTCCATCTGTATTTAGTGAATAACAAAATGTATTCATCAACTAAACAGATATCGTGTAATTCAAGACTATACAGGGCTTGAGTATATCTTCTTTTCTTCTTTGTATCTTGATTATTAAAATAATCCACTCCTATAAATTGTTCCTTAAATAGGGTGGTCATTCTTCCTCCAATTTCGCTTAGAGATTCTCCTGCTAAGACTGATTCTTTAGTCTCTAGCATAGTCATTTCCCAAGTTATCTTAACAGATCCCATTAGACTCATTTCCAGAAGTTTGATAAATCCTTCTTTATTGAGATATAAAGTTCTTGCTGCTATTCTCATAGCTGACGTCCAATCTTCTATGAGATCTTCTCTGTTTTTGAAGTCCAGAACATCAAGGTTTAATATAACCATATAAGGATGTATCGGATCTAAAACAGTTTTTTCATAAGGAGTTTGATGTAGTGGTATCTTATTACTTCTTGACCTGGTTCCTGCTGGATGTAAATTTCTCCAACATGGAACTCACTATGTGGTTCTTGTAGCGACCCTGCATGGAATCACCTACTAACTGGAAACTAATAGCATGCATTAAACTTAATAGAGCAAAAATACTTAACGGAGTAAAACGTGTGGAAACATAATCCATAATTTACATATCAGCTTAGTAAAACAAGTCTTGGCTTAATACTGTAGTGATACAACCATATCAAAAAGATTAAAGTAAACTGTCTAAAACATTTATACAGCTAAACAAATCCTGCTGTATAAAATCCCCTGAAAAGCTCCGGCTCCCTAGTTCTGCCTCGAGCTACCGGCTCCGTCCATCCTGCGACCTGCCCTGTGGAATAGGGTGTCCAAGATAATAACCAGGATGTGGATGTATGCAACATGATGACTGGTAAATGTCCGCAAAATGGTGGTGACGAGAACTTGGCGCCGCTAGATCTCGTGACCCCGAATTCTTTTGACAATAACTACTACAAGAACCTGATGCAGAGAAAGGGTCTTCTTCACTCGGATCAAGTTCTTTTCAATGGTGGATCTGCCGACAGTATTGTTTCCGAGTACAGTAGGAATCAACAAACTTTTTTCTCCGATTTCGCAAACGCCATGGTTAAAATGAGCGAGATTGAACTGCTCTTGGGCCAAAATGGGATCATTCGAAGGGTTTGTGGTGCAGTAAACTAATTAAATATAATAAATTTATGTTAAATCATTTATTATTTCTTTAAATTTTTATTTATTTTTTTTTATAAAGGTTGTATTAATCATGACTTGGAGAGTTTTAGAGGTGTTTTTTTTTAATTATTTTTTGCAATAATGTGAATAAAAGGTTGGAGCATTCATAAATTTTCATTTTTTTTTATTATGTGTTGAAATGCAAGTCAATAAAGGATTAAAATTTAGTTAACGTGCATTTATTATTATTAGGGAAAATTGCTTTTTTGGACCTGTATGTTTGTCACTTTGCGATTTCGATCCTCTATATTTTCAGATTTCAGTTTTAGTCCGCTATCTTTATATTTTTGGCAATTTTAGTCCTTTCTTCGATGTGGCGTTGATGTGGCACCAATGCAGTGCTGATGTGGAGCTGACGTGTATAATGCCACTTCAGCATTTTCGAAGAAAAAGAACCGAAATTGCAAAAAATCGAAACATATTATTTTGTAAAATATAATATCATTTGTTTTTTAGAAAAAATATAATATATGTAAATTTATTATTTAATACAATTTAAATAAAGAAAATGTAAATTTATATCATTTTAAATTGGACAATATTATTTTGTAATAATAATAATTGTTTTGATTTTAAAATATATAACGAAATAAAAAAATAATATAGTATGTTTTTCTAAGATTTGAAATTCTTAAATTTTTTAGCCAAGCAAGATATTTCTAATCAATGTATTTAAAATTCACTTTGAGATTTTATGTTCATCCAAGTAAGAGATTTAATAAAAAGGAGGATTCAAATCAATGATTTCAAATCCATTAATTTGAAATCCTCTCTGAAATCCAAATACCCCCATCCAAGGACAACCTTAGGGTCTTCTTCACTCGGATATGCCGACAGTATTGTTTCCGAGTACAGTTGGAATCAACAAACTTTTTACTCCGATTTCGCAAACGCCATGGTTAAAATGAGCGAGATTGAACTGCTCTAGGGCCAAAATGGGATCATTCGAAGGGTTTGTAGTGCAATAAACTAATTAAACATAATTAATTCATGTTAAAATCATTTATTATTTCTTTAAATTTTTATTTATTTATTTTTTTATAAAGGTTGTATTAATCATGACTTGAAATGTTTTCGTGGTTTTGTTTTTCAATAATGTGAATAAAAGGTTGGAGCATTCATAAATTTTCATTTTTTTTATTATGTGTTGAAATGAAACAAGTCAATATATAAGGGATTAAAATTTAGTTAACGTGCATTTTATTATTATTATTATTATTATTATTATTATTATTATTATTATATATAGTACAGTATTGTTAGCTTCTTGTGTACACCACACTACTTTTAATTTTCATATCTAAGGCTTTGTTTGGAAGTTGAAAGTGAATAGAAATAAAATAAAATAAAATAAAAGAAGGTAAGAGAAAGGGGAAGAAAAGAAATGCTTTAATTTTTTATTTGGGAGTTGGAGGAAGAAAATAAAAGAAAAGATAATTTTTGTTTGGGAGTTGAAAGAGAATGGAAAGAAATTTGTAAATAATGTATTAACTTGACTTTTATAACCTTCAATTTTTTTAGTCCGCTTGATATTATATAATATCAATCGATAAATTTATCGTCATGAACAAATTCATGAAATATCCAATTCTATAAAACATAGATAAAGTAAATATTGTTTTCAAACTAATTTGTAAAAAAAAAGTTTTTGCAGAAAAAGAACTAACATAATTCCTACACATTCGAAACTCCAACATGTAAGCTAACATCATTCTTAGTCGGTCAATAATTTTCTATCTTCAAAGCGTGCCAATATTCAAGATTGAGAATCAAGCATCAACTTGTGCAAAATATTATTGCGCCTTTCTGTTGGGCATCCAAAAAAAGTTTTAGCTTTATCGGGATTTTTAGAAAGGAACATGTAACATTCATTAATCTGGTATTTTTCAACTCCAATAGTGATCAACTCATTGAAGATCTCACTCTCTGTATATACTCTTGTTCTAGAATTCTGGAGAATGAAATTTCCCTCCCTAATTGTCCCAACAACATTGTCAAGAGAAGACTTTAGAACCTCGATCGATTTCTTCGTCATCCAAGATTCTTTTCTTCCTTTGTGAATTTGTTGAGCCTTGATTCTTTTTCTCGCAATGTTTTGAATTTGGTGCATCCAAATCTTTACTTGAATAGCAAAAGTCTTCCAAACTTATTTTTTTTTCACACACCAACCGATCATTATCCATAATACTTTCAACCTGCAATCCATTGTTCTCATTCATCCAACGCTTACATTTTTATTTTGCCGTTTCAGAACTATCTCTTGTTTCTCTATCTTTAGCAAATAGTTCTTCCAAACTATCATAGTTGCTCACAATTTTGGTGTTCCACTTTATGGCATCGGGTTTCTCCTATAAAAATTAAAAAAATTATATGTTAATGAATAAAATGAAATAACGAGTAAGATTCTAATTAATAAAATTCAATTGACACCCACCTTTATAAGTTGTTCCCAAACTTCAGGTTCGGCATTCCATGTTTTCGTGAATAGATTCCAAGAAAAACCACTTAACTTACCATTCCTAAAAAAATCATAAGATTCATTGAAATGTTCCTTGAGTGTCTTCATTCGATTCTTCAAATGGTCTTTAGTGAATTCCATTTGAAGTTTTTCCTTCAATTCGATGATAATGTTATTATATATATGCAGTGGTTGTAAATGTCTCATCCACTCGAAATCCTTGGTAATGCTGATTTAATAATGCCTTAATGAATGTTTCATCCATACAAGTTGTCCATTTCATGTATTCTTTCTTCATGTTGAGAAATTATTTTTTAATAACGACACAGTAATCCAGATAGAAAATGTCACATAATAAGAAGTTACAACTAATATATATTCATAAATCATAATTCATATGTCAACTTACAAACTCAAAATTTATAATCTTAGCTTCAAAAACATAACATGCTAAACAAAATAAAGTCCACCTCATATCTGCAAATCAAAAGGTTACAGGATATAATCTTGCCATATTTGAATAGCTATCTGATTTTTTAATTGTTCTCCTTGTGTTGAATCTTGACCAATACCTACAAATTCAACGGTATCTTCTTGTGGTGCAGATTGTCGTGAAAATTCTTCGTATACTTCATTAATATATTCCACGTTAGGATCAACTTCCATTAAAAAATTATGTAAGATGCAACAGGCAATAACTACTTCTGTTTATACATTAAGGAAACGCTTGGTTGATGTGATGAGATTATTAATGTAAAGATAATATAAATGATAAATATAATTTATATAAGGATTTTTAATCTATCAGATTAAATCATTTCTTGTTTGGTTGGTTTTTTGTATTTAGCATTAAAAGTTAGAAAAAAAATTTGTTACCCAAATTACCCCTTAGCAGTCTACACCCTTACTCGTAAATCGAGAAATCTATTCAAGTACATATCTCTTTCACTCCTCTATTTCTATTATCGCAGATCAACCAGCACTCCATTTTTGTGACCTGAAGAAATAATAGCTTGCAATTCATCAACTTCCATCCACGCCTTAACCCAACGAGATGTGATGAAGAAGACTGAGTAAGTTAAGGATTCTCACATCTACTTCATCTAAGCAAAGTGAAATAGAAATTTTGTCGATGAAACTCTAATACTTGCAGAAATCAGAGTCTTCAAATTCCTATTTGTACAATGAAATCGAATTTTGAGATCGAAACAATACCCACATGAATCTCCCATGGCAGAGCGGCAGACCAGCGGTTAAGAGAAGATGGGGAATGGAAATTTGGGGTACACAGGAAGAAGGGTCATTTTGGGAATGAAGTTTGTGGGACCCCGGGGCTCGTATAATAAAAATACCATAATTAATAATTGCAGCATTTAAAAGAAGCAGCATAAGAACTAAAAAAAAATTTTTTTTTTTTAAAAGAGGGTCTCGCTCGATCGGTTAAACTTCACCGATCGAGCGGGCAGTCGCATGAGTTCATTATGCATGAGTTTAATGCATTGATTGCTTGATTATGTGAATTCGATGCGAGCATGTTTCTACCTTTGAGAAATTTCCTGACTATATGCTAGCATGTGTTTATTTTTTATTTTTTTATGATGAATATGCTAGCATCAAATTACATGCTTATGTGTTGTAAATTATATGCTTATGTGTTTATTGAGCATATTGATATTTGTGCTACACATATAAATAGAAAATAATGTGTGAGGAAGACAAGGGTACGCTCATGAGTTTTATGAGTAGGGAATCGAGCAATACTCAGAAGACTGAGGAGTATGAGGTATGTCTCCTTGTCAAGCAAGCCAGGGTATGCTCATGGAGTTTATTGAGTTAAGAAATGCTGGAACTGAGATTATGATTATGATTTATTGATGTTGTTGGTTGTATGGTCTCAATATAACTTGTACGTCTCCTTGTTACGCAAGAAATTGTATGCTCTTGAGCTTAAAGAGTAGCGCTGGACTAAATCATGGTTATGTGATGGCTACGGTATAGGTAGAGAATTGATTGTGGTTAATTATGCCCATTGTGTATCTGCATGAGATTTTGATTGCAGGTTTCTGTATGAGATAGATACGGAAAAGTCATATCAGAACTAGATGCGTTTGGCTAGTGATGTTATGAGGTTGAAAGGACAGAGATGAAATCTATTCTTGAGGAGATTGAGTTATCATTCCCTAAGACCTGCTGTGGCCGGAATTGAGTGAGGTAAGATCTAATATTGTGATGTCTATCGATGAGTAAATTGATTTTATCAGATAACCTCAAGCAAAACAGAGATAAATCCTCGATATGATAGATTTCAGATTAGTCCAGGAAATTGAACAGATTAGATCAGTGATTGAAATATGGCGATAAGAATTCTTGAGATTAGAATTATATGGTTTGAATTCGATTTAAGGAATGGGTTATAAGCTTTGTGCTAGTGTGGTAAACACTTTGAGATCACAAAGCTAGAATTGTTTATAACCTTCTATTGGTAGATGAATCGATATAGCAGTAATGCTAAGTTTGATTCCTTGATCAAGTAGAGATGATTTGGTGATCCACATGTACCAAATGTACCCAGTCAGAACATTGAGTTTATGATGTCTTTTGGGTCAATGAGTATGTTAATGACATTAGTGTTTTGGGATTTTAGAATTCAGTTACAGTTGAGCCTTCCTTCGATTATTTTGATGATATTCGAGTTTTATCGTAGTCATGTATTTTTGATTCACATGAAATTGAGTTTTATGATTCTTGCCATTTGATCTCAATTGTTCTTCGAGTAGGAACTTGGGAAGTTATATTCTTGATATTTGAATTTTTAGTTCTGGACCTTGATATTGAATTGGGTGAATTTTTATTGGATTCCATGGTGATCTACTTGTCTTTGTGCAATAATTGAGAATTCTTAGAACTCTGTTCTAATTGATATGCAAGTGTAGATATCTCATCATAAAGCCACACTATCAACCCTGATTTGGGGTATTGTATAATATTGCATTATTGATGAATTGGTCACCAGTTATGTTTATTATTTATTGGCTCGTATTTTTTATTTCTCGAGCTTGAATTGAAGCATTCACCCCTAGTGTTGAAATGCAAGTGAGTTGTTTTCACTTTGCAGCGATTATTGTCCAGAATTTACTTTATTTTGATGATCATGATTTGAGAAATTACCTTCGAGACTATCTGATGTTGAAGTAGAGAATCATATTTCTGGAAGTGATGGCTCGTAACTGATAGAGATTGCTAGTCAAAGAATACGTAGACTGGGTATTCTGCTTTGAAGTCCTTTATTTCCAAAGGTGAGAAGGAAAATGGGTCGATGAGATTTTATTTCGACTATTGCCTATTGAACAGGACTACAGTAAAGTAGAAGTATCTGTTGCAGTAAATAGACGATTTGTTTAACCAGTGGTATGGTGCTTTTGTCTATTCAAAGATTGTTGAAGTTTAGATATCATCAAGTGAAAATCAGTGAGGTAGTTGTGCCTAAGACCTGATTATGTTGTTGGTGTGATGAATACTGCAGCGATGTTCATGAGTTTAATGAACAGAATCTGTTGGAGATTTATTGGTGAATTTATTGCATTATTTAGCGATGATATCTTTAGTTAGTTGATGAATGAGCCGAAGTAGACAGAGCAATTGTATGCCAAACTGTCCAGGTGTGAATTTTAACTGGATAGAGTGGTGATTCTTGACCTTATTGTGTCAAAGAACGAGATTATTATGAATCCTAGCAAGGTTGAGACAGTGAATAACTAAGGTATTTGCAGAGATTGTTAAAGGATTCTCCTGTAGTCTGAAATCAGTACCCCATGAACACTGACAGATGTGAAATAGACGAGTTGAGTAAATTGCTAGAAGAGTATTATCCAGGCAAATTTAATGCAACCACTGAAGCTTAAGTAGAAAGATATGCGATTTGATCTTATCTGCTATTGATGTGGTTAAACTGATTAAGAGTTATTGTGCTTCTAGCTTGAATTTTTGCGATACATGTGCAACCGAGTAGAGCATTTGCACTCCAAGCTGAGCCAGTATTGATTGTGAGGGTTACAGGAGCACATAAGTCCAATCAGATTATGTGAAACTCAATAGGGAAAAATCAGACTTAAACATGAGTTTGAGTATCAGTCTAGTATGAATGCAGTTTGGTGGCTGAAAATACATGTAATATTGTGACCAGTATTTCAGAAGTGAGACAATAAATGCTGAAAGAGGCATATTACAATAAATTTTATATCTATCCAGATCAGAATATGAAAGCAAATATGATAGAATTTGTGTTCCGATGCCTAAACTGTCAGCAATGAAAGCAAAATGAAAGCGACCATGTGGTCTATTGTACAGTTTGGCGTGTTCAGAATAAGGAAGGGATCAGAACACGATGAAATGTGTCACGAAACTACCGAAATCCTAGAGAGGATATGATGCAATAAGGTAGTTTATGACTGATTGAATAAATTTGATAGAGTATTCCTTATCAGATGCTATTCCGACATGATCATCTGATCACTTTGTATGATAGAGATGTTTTGAAAGGGCATGTTGTGCCGAAGTTTACTATCTCTAATTGAGATCCTTGATTTATTTCGTATTCTTGGCACATTCTGAAAGAAGCTTTGGGTACTCGTTTGCTTAAAAGTACAATGTAACATCCTCAGATTGATTGTCAATTAAGATAATTGATCAAGATTCGAGAGGATGTATAGACTGGCTCTATGTATATTCTCGCAGCATTGATGACGAGTTATAGCATCGATGATGAGTATCGATGATGAGTTATAGCATTGATACCGTGATTCCGAGATATGACATCCATGATGAGTTATAGCATTGATGTCAGGATGCCGAGTGTTAGCATCTACATGAGCTCAGCGAGAGAATTTGAGGTTCAAGATTACTCTTATTTGGTAAGCTTATTTACCATGTATTGATTTTCTACAAGAACGCTCATAAGCAAGCATGATAGTGAGTTTGTTCTAGCGTTCTGAGGTAGAAAGTAAAGATCTTTCTGGTGGTGGAACGATTTGTTCTGATGCTTCAACAGTAGGAGATGCATAGTTTCCTTATTTGAGACGATATTTAAACAACATAAATGATTGAACCAAAATGATCATGAGAAATGTCGAATACGATTTGGTTAATTCCGTCTCGAATGAAGCAGAGCAAGATAGAGTATAAGAAGAAGCTCCAGATGAGAGCAAGTTACGGAACGCACCCAGTATAGAGATTAAATTTCTCTTCAGCATTATCTGTTCTACACGAGGTATTATGCATGTTGCTGGGAGGAAGTATGAGTTAACTACTTTCTATGTATTTTATCCAGGTGAGATATAACTGGATGATATTTTAATCTAGGTGATGTGCAGCAGTATATATACAGTGTTGAGAAAGCTACCTGAGAATGAGAGCCGGATATGAGATAGATGTATCCGGAACTCGTCTTAAAAGGTGAAACTGTTTCAGTATTTATTCAACCCATGATATTGAGATTGAGATGCGATATCCTGAGCTAGGTCACTGAAGAGAGGTTGTTACTTCAGTCATTTATTCAGCCTATATCTGTTACATGATAATTGCAAGCGATTTCAAGGACGAAATCAAGTCTTAGAGGGGGAGAATTGTTAGGCCCCAAAAATATTAAGTTATTAATTATGGAATTAGAGATTTAAATTCCGAATTTGGAAAATGAGTAATTGGAAGATTATGGAAATTAGAGATTTAATTTTCGAGCTGAAAATATTTAATTTGAGAAATTTACGGATAGTGAGATTTAAATTCCGGGATTCTTAAATTAAAAGATTAAAATATTTGAATTAGATATTTATGGGATTTAAAATTTAAATTCCATGTTTCCGGAATTAAAGGATTTAATTTGAAGAGTTGAGGGGCCAAAATGAAAATATCAGATTTTGAGTGGGACACTTGTCATTTGACTGGATATAAACGTGTAAAGGCATGTATTATCTTTAGAATTCAGATTTTTTCAGTCAAGACAACCGAGAGCTTCAATTCTTCATTGGATTGTCATTTTCAATATTCAATATCTCAAGATCCGGTTGTCCGATTTCAAAACCGAGCATAGTTTTGGAATCCTTGCAAGAAGAGCTATCTATTGATGTAAGTATCTGTATGATTAATTAGGTCTCGAAATTCTGATGTGTTGATGTTGGGAAAAATCAGAATTTGAGTATGTGTTAGTGTTCTTGATGTTATAAGCGTTACGATATCGAAAACGGAACGACGAACGGACATCGTATGCAATTGTTATGATTTTCAGAATATATTTCGAACCCTTGCACCTTATGATATGCTGGTTTAAGCTGATATGAGATGTGTATGTGTTGTTTATGATTGAGATTTTGGATAGAAATGAAGTTCGGGTTCCCAATTTGTACCGTTACGCCTTCAGTTTATGTTTGATAAATTATGAAAATATATGCGGCTGATTTCGAGAATTAAGTGATGAAATAATATTGATATGAGTTATATATCAATGTTTAGATGATGTTTGAGTTGTTAGAATTATCGGTTTCGAACCGTTGCATCGCCGGTTTGAATTCCAATCAAATTAGCAAAAGCCTTGAGTTGTAGAGCATTGGTTTGAGTTGAATAGTGTTCTTGGTAAGTTAGAATGCTATACTGAATGATTGATATGTATTTCATAGTTGAAGCAAAGGATATCGAGTTCGAGTTCACACAGATTCGAATCAATTGAAGATGGGTCAAGGTTTGAGTTTCTAGCTTTGAGATTGCAACCATTCTATCTAGTGAGTTGATACAAGATTGGTGTGCATTGTAGCTTGAGGATTGGAGCTACTTAACTATCAAGATTGGAAGGTATGATTCGACGATGACCAAAGCAGGGAATGAGCATCGAGATGTGTTTGATCTCTCGATCCCTTAAATCACACAATAGTTTCTATTTTATGTGTTTATGTGTTTTGTTATTCTTTATTGGAGTTATGAGCTTGTGGCTTACTTGTTAGGCTATATTATGAGGTGATTGTGTATTGTGTCATCTCGTTATGTTCCTTGCGCCTAACCTTTCTCTCCAATTTGCCTTGATATCGTTTGATGAGTATTAAGCATCGATATCGTGTATCATTGATGTGATTCAAGCATTGATACCTAAAACCGGGTTTATAACATCAATGAGGAGTTTTAGCATTGATGGTGAGTGATGTGTTTTAGCATCTAAACTGGTGTTGCCTCTGAGCCTTATTCCTTCTTAGCCATTTAATTTATTTTGCATCTCATAAGGTGTTATTTATGATTTGAAATGCATGCTATGGCTACTTGCGATTATTTATATGTTCCGTCTTTCATACTAAGTCTTTAGACTTACCGGTTTTCCGGCTGTTGCTTTGTTTTTGTGTGTGCATTGCAACATATGTTTCAGGGCCAAGTCATAGGAGGCCATGAGCATTGGGAAGAGTTTAGAAGTGGTGCTCCGGGTTGAGTTTAGCATTAGATTCAAACTTACTTTTAAATCATGTTGAGTTTGGATTGTATCCAACTTTTGTATCGCATAGATTTGCATAGTCTAAAGTTGTTTAGATTATTTGTTGTTGGATCATAGTTTTGGGTAAGTGTATTTAGCATTTGGTTGTTTGATATTCAAGTTGAGATTTCACCATTTTACATTAGTTAGATTCATGTTAGCAGCAAAATCAGAACAAGAAATGATCTGCAAAATTCTGAACAGAGCTTGGCCGCTCGATCGGTAAAGTTCTACCGATCGAGCGGAGCCTGTTAATTTTCCAACCCGAGAGTTGGGATGTGTTGCTCGCTCGATTGGTTAAACTAATGTAGTGACCCAACCCGGATCCACTACCTAATCAGAGTTATAGTAAAAGCGCACGCAATAAAAGCTTAAAGCGTAAAGAGCGGATAATTAAAATACAACAAATCCAATCGGCAGAATACAACCGATGATAACACGAGTGTATAAGTACTGTTATACAACCAAATCGAAGGTTTAGGGTAAATGAATCCCTACCCTCTACAACCTCGCACTCTCCAAAGCTCAATCCTGCTGAGAGCTGCCTGGACCGTCCAGCCTCAAACCTGCTCCGCCACAAGGTACACAACGAATACCCAAACACAGGGGCGTGAGCTAGAATGCTTAAAACGAAGCAATGATATAAATACAAATATGCGCACACAGATAATTTAAAACTCAAGTGAAAACACTTGCTCAATGGCGCCGAGAATATACAGTACCAGCTAGAGAGCTACTCCGCGGGGTACTCGTATACTCCATATCAGGGCTGAGCCAACCCCATCCTGACCCGAATCCAAAACAGGATACAAGTCCCATATGGAAACTGTCATACCTGAATCGAGTCCAAAATGAGATCATAGTTCCCTATGGAGACTGTCAGTGACTCACATATCTCCGGATGCAGTCACACGTAAAATCATGTATGTGTTAAGACGGTAAAACATGCTAAAACATGATAAAGCATATAGCACATACTCATGCAACATACATGCAAATATATCATGCCGGCTATCTCGGTCAGTACTTACGTACCTCTAACACTGCTGGTCAAACCTAGCTCCACTGACCTAGACTCCAAGCCTACTAGTCCAGTCTACTGCTACTACAATACAAATATCCATGCATCAACAATTAAGATCTAAAAGACTTAATTAAGCTATTGCATACTCCTAAATATTTTTAGGATGCCAAAGCTATACCTGCATCCGTCGATAGCCCTTTGCTGTCGATAGCCTCAAAACTAGGTCGTAGCTCCGCAACGACGTCTAGATCACTAAGCCACTTCCGGATTCCCCATAGAACGCCTAGATCTCCCTAGATCTAAGTTAGAAGGCTTAGGAAGAGAGAGAAGAGAGGAATTTGGTGCGAGAAAATGAATTCTCGGACCCTCTATTTATAGACATCTTTTGGAGCCTCCGAACCTGGTTTGGAACGTCCGAACTCGATCGGAACCTCCGATCGTACCTTCGAAGCTTCCGATCGCTCAATATTACGTCATCAATGATGTCACCTTGCTGACGTAAGCGATGACGTGTGCCCTGGTCCATATCGGAGCTTCCGATCTCGATCGGAGCCTCCGATCCTGGCACGGAGCTCCCGATCCACTTCGGATCCTTCGAACTCCTCTTCGGATCGTCCGATCCTGCTGAACCAATTCAACTAATTTGAGTGCTCTGAATCCATTTCTGAAGTCCGTAATCCCAACAGGAACTTACTTAATTATGTTTTACTTAATCTAAACATGATCACCTGATTAATTACTCATTAATCACTAATAAGAAATGCGGGTTACTACATTCTCCCCCACTTAAGAAATTTCGTCCTCGAAATTTAAGTCTTAGAGGAAAACATAAATAGGCAACCAACCGTTCTTTATTACAACTGAACAAGTATAACTCGATACAATGAAGTACAAAATTTCAAAATAACTCGGGGTGCTCGGCTAACATCCGGCTCTCCAACTCCCAAGTAGCTTCCTCTGTCCCTCTGCATTGCCGCTGTACCATTACCAACGGTATACGCTTGTTACGAAGTACCTTGTCCTTCCTGTCAAGAATCCGCAGGGGTTTCTCCACATACGATAGATCCCGATCTACCTTTACCTCGGTCGGATGCAAAATATGCGACTCGTCCGCCACATACTGCCTCAACAAGGACACGTGGAACACATCGTGGATCTCCGAAAGATCGGGTGGCACGGCCAGACGATAAGCCACATCCCCAAACACATCCCAACTCTCGGGTTGGAAAATTAACAGGCTCCGCTCGATCGGTAGAACTTTACCGATCGAGCGGCCAAGCTCTGTTCAGAATTATGCAGATCATTTCTTGTTCTGATTTTGCTGCTAACATGAATCTAACTAATGTAAAATGGTGAAATCTCAACTTGAATATCAAACAACCAAATGCTAAATACACTTACCCAAAACCATGATCCAACAACACATAATCTAAACAACTGTAGACTATGCAAATCTATGCAATACAAAAGTTGGATACAATCCAAACTCAACATGATTTAAAAGTAAGTTTGAATCTAATGCTAAACTCAACCCGGAGCACCACTTCTAAACTCTTCCCAATGCTCATGTTCTCCTATGACTTGGCCGTGAAACACCTGTTGCAATGCACACACAAAAACAAAGCAACAGTCGGAAAACCGGTAAGTCTAAAGACTTAGTATGAAAGACGGAACATATAAATAATCGCAAGTAGCCATAGCATGAATTTCAAATCATAAATAACACCTTATGAGATGCAGAATAAATTAAATGGCTAAGAAGGAATAAGGCTCAGAGGCAACACCAGTTTAGATGCTAAAACATATCACTCACCATCAATGCTAAAACTCCTCATTGATGTTATAAACCCGGTTTTAGATATCAATGCTTGAATCACATCAATGATACATGATATCGATGCTTAATACTCATCAAACGATATCAAGGAAAATTGGAGAGAAAGGTTAGGCGCAAGAAACATAACGAGATGACACAATACACAATCACCTCATAATATAGCCTAACAAGTAAGACACAAGATCATAACTCCAATAAAGAATAACAAAACACATAAACACATAAAATAGAAACTATTGTGTGATTTAAGGGATCTAGAGATCAAACACATCTCGATGCTCATTCCCTGCTTTGGTCATCGTCGAATCATACCTTCCAATCTTGATAGTTAAGTAGCTTCAATCCTCAAGCTACAATACACACCAATCTTGTATCAACTCACTAGATAGAATGGTTGCAATCTCAAAGCTAGAAACTCAAACCTTGACCCATCTTCAATTGATTCGAATCGGTGT
Organism: Henckelia pumila; assembly: GCF_033568475.1. Lineage (NCBI taxonomy): Eukaryota > Viridiplantae > Streptophyta > Magnoliopsida > Lamiales > Gesneriaceae > Henckelia > Henckelia pumila. The sequence goes on along the minus strand of NC_133123.1, from coordinate 195,844,011 downwards.
GAACTCGAACTTGATATCCTTTGCTTCAACTCTGAAATACATATCAATCATTCAGTATAGCATTCTAACTTACCAAGAACACTATTCAACTCAAACCAATGCTCAACAACTCAAGGCTTGCTAATTTGATTGGAATTCAAACCGGCGACACAACGGTTCGAAACCGATAATTCTAACAACTAAAACATCATCTGAACATTGATATATAACTCATATAAATATTATTTCATCACTTAATTCTCGAAATCAGCCGCATATATTTCCATAATTTATCAAACGTAAACTGACGGCGTAACGGTATAAATTCGGAACCCGAACTTCATTTCTATCTAAAATCTCAATCATAAACAACACATACACATCTCATATCAGCTTAAACCAGAATATCATAAGGTGCAAGGGTTCTAAATATATTCTGAAAATCATAAAAATTGCATACGATCTCCGTTCGTCGTTTCGGTTTCGATATCGTAACGCTTATAACATCAAGAACACTAACACATACTCAAATTCTGATTTTTCCCAACTTCAACACATCAGAGTTTCGAGACCTACTGAATCATACAGATACTTACATCAATAGATAGCTCTTCTTGCAAGGATTCCAAAACTATGCTCAGTTTTGAAATCGGACAACCAGATCTTGAGATATTGAATATTGAAAATGACAATCCAATGAAGAATTGAAGCTCTCGGTTGTCTTGGCTGAACAAATCTGAATTCTAAAGATAATACATGCCTTTACACGTTTATATCTAGTCAAATGACAAGTGTCCCACTCAAAATCTGATATTTGCATTTTGACCCCTCAACTCTTCACTATTTGCAATTCAGTCCCTCGACAAGATTCCGACTTCAAATTAAATCCTTTAATTCCAGAAACATGGAATTTAAATTTTAAATCCCATAAATATCTAATTCAAATATTTTAATCTTTTAATTTAAGAATCCCGAAATTTAAATCTTACTATCCGTAAATTCTCAAATTAAATATTTTCAACTCGAAAATTAAATCTCTAATTTCCATAATCTTCCAATTACTCATTTCCCAAATTCGGAATTTAAATCTCTAATTGCGTAATTAATAACTTAATATTTTCGGGGCCTTACAAATTTCATTGTCAAGCTTACTGTAGAAAAAAAGACACATTATACCTTCTTCAAGGTAGGATTTATTTCCAGCCTTTTCAAGCCTCTACAGTGCACTTATACCGGGCCAAACGTTATCAAGCAATCTCTTAAAATCGAGTCAAATGTTTGACTATTTGTGGTATCACCGTTTAATCAGGCGTACCAAACATAGCCTAAGACTATAAGTTGGTTGAGTATCTCCTATGATAGAAAATCTTTTCTTCAGAACACCAAATGCCCTCTCAATTGCATTGTGTAGAGAAGAATGTCTCAAATTAAACAATTCACTGCTGATTTGAGTATTCCTTCAAGTGGTATCTGACATTTCTATAAGGCGTAAGAAGTCCTCTTTTCAACATGAATCCAGCATCAACAAGGTAATATTTTCCTATAAAAGTTCAAATAGTTATTCACTTACTTCTTGAATAAAGAGTTCACATGTAGCTAAATATTACCTTTAGGAATGATTAATTTATCTTCCCTGTTAAGCGCATTTTTTATGATTCTAAAATCTGATGCAGTACCTTCCCAACCGGGTAAGACATAGGTGAAACGCATGTTTAGAGAACATGCAACAAGCACATTTTGTGTTGGATGTTCTTTTCTACCTCGATATTTTGCTGCATCATTACTAGACACCTTCACACGTACATGATTTCCATCAATTGCACCAACGCAATCCTAATAAACATGTACTTTGTTCATATAATGGTTGAGGTAGTTATGCCTAAAACTTTGAACTAGTGGATAAAATGAATCAACTTGAAATATGGGTAAAATTTTTGGTTGTTAAGTATTTCGGGAGGAATTTGTTCGCCTGTAGGTTGTCGAAGAAATTGGTCTTCCAATAATATAACCAATCTTAAAACTCTATGGAAATGACGAGTAACAGTTTCACCAGAACGTCGATAAAAGAATTCCATTGTGCCATTGTTTTTGCTGGAAGTGCTAATATGTGGAGAAACTTTACATCTTGTTCTTCTATAGTGACTCTTTGAGTAGGAGTTAGGCCACCGTGTGGTTGTAACACTTGACACAAACGATTAAATGTTTTCGGTCTCATACGAATCACCTTACTTAAATTTCCATTGGATCTAAGTTGAAGTAATAATTCATTTCTTACTAAATGACATCGCTTGGACATATTTCCAATAGGCCGATCCACGTAATTCAGAAGAGAGATTTTTCGAAAAATAATTAATTTTATAACATGACAAAAAACTTCAACAACTACTAATTGTCGACTTCTTTCATGAATATCAGACCCTCTTGCAACATCAGTTTGCTCCATATCCATCTAAGACATAGCCATTAGTATGCCGACTATCGAATACCTAATTACCAATGTTCACGACAATATGTTAACATTATCATCTAAAACTACCAAAAAAAATAAATAGTTAAACAAATCAATAAGGTGTCCTGAATTCATACGGATTTATATAGCAAAACAACCATAATTTCTGATATATGACATTTGGCAAAGTAAATCAGTTAAAAATATATGATTTTTTTTTAAAAAAAGATCATATTTTTAAAATCAGGTCAACACAAAACAAGCAAAAATTAATTAAATAAATCAAAAAATAAATATAAACCAACAAGAAAACAGAAATGATAACAACAATGAGAAAAGTAAATGAAAAGGCTACTTATTTGATTAGTGTGGAAGATTTGTGCAGTTGTGTTACTCAATTTGAAGCTGATCAGATGTTTTTTTGGAAGAGAAAATGAGAAACCCAGCCGCCAGTTATAATTTATGAATAATGAGTAGGGTATAATTGGTATAAAAAATATAAGTTTCTCACCACCAATTTTTTTCCCCCCCGTTTCCCGCCAAAAATGGGAGGTAAATATTTTGACGGTGGAGTGCAAAATTTTTCCTCCTTATCATTTCTTTTCTCTCGCTTCATAAACTCTCAAATAAACATTTTTTTAATGTTTTCTTTCCAATTCTTTTCCTTTCCACTCATTTTAAAGCTCCCAAACGAAGTCTAAACCTAAAATGATCGGATTCAATATAATATTTTGTCCTTAAAGTAATTAATTCATGATCGATATTATTCATTCTAAATATAAAATTTTCCTATCATTCTATCAAAAGTAAGGCAGTGTTTGGTACAAGATATTAGGTAGGTTTGTGTGTGAATTTTGATGTAATCCATTGTTTGGTATGTTTTTTTACTAAAACCAGTGTTTTCAAAACCGGACCGGATCGGCCGGTTCGACCTAGAACTGGTCACTGGTCCGTTTCGAAATACTCCTAAAAACCGTTTTAACGGTTGAACCGCTCAAAACCGGTCGAAACGGCCAAAGAACCGGTTCAACCGATTTTCAAATTTTTTTATTTTTTTTAGATTAGTTATATATATATATAATTTAAAACTTTAATTTAATATTTTACTATATATAATAAATGATTATTGTTAATTTGTACATCGTTAAAAATATTATTTTAGTATTATTAAAGTTCTTTTTAATTAATTTATTTACTTTTAAAAATATATATAACTATAATTAATATTTTAAATATATTTATATCGTTATTTATTTTTCAAACTAGGATAAATATATTTTTTTGTCTATTTATATACATATTTTAATTTTTAAAATTTAAACTATATTATTAATTATATTATATTATATAAACGGTTTTCTGGTCCGACCGTCCGGTTAAAATAGTCCGACCGGTTGGAGCATTTTTTCAAGGTAGACCGGTTCGATCACCGGTCCGATTATAAAAACATTGACTAAAACAACCTAATCTAGTCTAGAAAGGATAAGGTTGTATTATGTTATGTTAAATAAACCCTTCCACCACACGATTATTACTCATCATTGGCTTTATCCTACCCATTAATGCCATTAATACTTTTTTCCTCCAACCTAAAAATCACCCATTTAAAGGATTTTTGGAAAAAAAAATTTAAACCATTTCTTAATCTTATTCCTAAAATCAAACCAAACATAATACTATTTTCAACACAAATTGTCAATCTTTATTTATCATATCTTTTATCCATTTACAAATCATTCAATAATCCCATTAATTGAACCAAACACTGCGTAAGTATTTTGATTCTTAGGGTCCCTTGGAACAAGGGATTTGGGCTGATTTGGATTTCAAATCCTCAGCCAAAATCTCTCCTATTGTTGTTTGGAATCCCGATAGATTTGGGATTTTCAAATCCATAGATTTATTATGTGGATTTAGCATTTATTTTTTCCAAATTTAAAATCCACATATCCATCCATTACACCGGTTATTTCAGTTTCCCCTTGCTACACCGCTCCTTCGTCCCTGCGCTCCGTCGAAACCGCATTGATCCTCCAAACTAATGTCTACTTCCCTGTTGTACGCCACCGTGAGTCTCTTCATCTTTAACCTATTTCGAACTTTTTCCTAAATAATCTTTTTGTAACATCAAAATCAAATGAAACCGGAATATTGATTGAATGAATCCAAAATTTTTGCTATTTTTTTTATATTTTTTTGTATCTGATTTTGATTAGTGCTTTGGTTCATTCCTGTGTGTTGAAGATGATCGAGGAAAATGACGAAGTGTGTTGTGCTGAATTCTCTTGATAGGGACTTTTTCTAATAATCTCCACGTGCTTGAAAGTTGAATTTATTGGGTTTTTTTTAAAAAAAATCTTCTTCTCTAGTTTTTCCCAAGTCAAAGCATTGTTTTATGATACACCTAAAAAATGGACACACAACTCACAAGCTAGCCTATCAACAATGTCCTAAAATGAAGCTCTCAAAGTCGAACCAAGAAAGCTCCATTCAAAATACTCAGAAGGGAAGCAATTATTTGTTGAACTTCAAATGAGTTCGATTAGCGAAATGAATATTAGACAAAGTAATAGTCTTTACAGCCTTATGAATAACAAACAAGAAACAAAAAGATAAAGTGAGTTAGGTAACTCATAAGTTGGATTGTCTGTTCCCTTGACAAATCAGTTGGATGGATATCTTGAGGTGCACAGGAATATCAAGAATCCAGTCGTAGGATATCGAAGCTCAGGTAACTAACCTAATGGATACTTGATCTTAGTATCATCCAAAAATTTATGCATATAAGAGCAAAAGTCAGAGGCATGCAGATGATCAACAACATGCAAGCTACGATCATTCTCTTTTTTCTCTCTTCCATATTTGTGAGAGTTTATCTTAGTTGAGTGTTTTGTATCTCCTATTGAATTCTTGGCATATGTATATTGTGATTGCCATATTAATTTATGAGGATTGGTTGTAGAATCAAATATGTTTTTGATATCTTGGTGAAAGAGATTGAGCCTTGTGCAAAGTGGACGTAAGATCATTGATCTGAACCACTATATATCGTTTGTGCTCTCTTTTTCATTTCTGGTTCATTGTTCATTGTGTGATCACTGAAAGATTTTTTGTTTCTTGTGAGACTCGATCGGTTTGTGTATAAGATAATCGTTTGTATTGTATAAAACCATAACAAACTAGCATCAGAGCCTGGTTTAAAGATGATTACAACGCGGTTTGACATCGAGAAACTTACAGGTAAAAATGGCGTCGGTCTGTGGAGGTTGAAGATTAGGGCGTTGCTGGTTCAAAATGGAGTGGAAGATGCGCCCTTGGTAGAAGAAAAGATGCCTGATAAAGTCAAAGGGATTGAAAAGAAAGATATTCTTGGGAAGGCTCATAGTGCCCTTATTTTAAGTCTTTGAGACAAGGTATTGCGTGAGAAATCAAATGAGACATCAGTAGCTGCGATTTGGGTGAAGCTTGAACATCTTTATATGACTAAATCTCTGGCAAATAGTATCTTTCTTAAACAAAAACTTTACACATTCAAGATTCTGAGTGTCAAGTTGATTGAATATCACATTGATGACTTCAACAAAATTATCTTGGATCTTGAGAACAAAGAGATTAAAATCGAACATTAGGACCAAGCTTTGTTGTTGATGTGGTCTCTCCTTGATGTGTATGATAATGTCTGAGATACCATGATTTATGGCAAAGAATCTTTGACCTTGGAATAATTTCATGCTTCCTTGATGTCAAAAGAGTTGAATAAGAATTCTGGAACTAATAGTGATTATCAAAGTGAGGGACTCTTTGTTAGAGGAAGATCTGACAAGAAAGAATTCAAACCCAGAGGCAAGTCTCGATCAAGATCAAGGCCAAAGTTTAAAAAGAGGTGTTTCTTATGCCATAAAGAGAGACATTTCAAGAGAGATTGACCAGAAATAAAAAAGAAGCAAGGTGAAAAGGAATCAAGTTCAGGAGATGCAGCTGTGGCAGAAGATGGTTAAAAGAATGCAGATGTATTGTTGGTTACCACTGAGAAATCTGAGAGGGATTGGATTTTGGACTCATGTTGTTCTTTCCACAAGAGTTCTTGTCGGGAATGGTTTAGTTGTTTCACTTGAATCAATGGTGGAAAAGTTCTTATGGGAAACAATGTGGCTTGTCAGACTGATCAAGGCATTGGATCTATCAAGCTCAAGCTCAGTAATGATACAATTAGGACTTTGTCTGAAGTAAGTTTTGTACCAAGGTTGAAAAAGAACTTGATATCGCTTGGAATGCTGGATCAGCTAGGTTATGAGTTTAAAGTCAAAAATGGAGTCCTTACTATCACAAAGGGTTTGATACTTGTTAATTTAGGGATTAAGACATAATGACATGTATGTTCTAGAAGGAAGATCATGCATCGACAAGATTGCCTTGAATACAAAATTCAACCCTGATAGGACCAGATTATGGCATATCAGTTTGGAACATATCAGTGAGAAGGGAATGCTTGAGTTGAACAAGCAAGGAGCTTTTGGCAAAGACTAAATGTAGTAACCCAGAACTCATTTTAAGATAATAATATATTAAACATGATTAAGGGTTAGTAATTTCAGAGTGTTATTGGACTTCGGAGGAGAATTTGGAATTTTGACTTTGGGCTAGGATCGGAAGCTCCGAACCCAGATCGGAAGCTTCGATCCCAGCCACTTCGGAAGCTCAGCGGAAGCACAGAGATCGGAAGCTCCGATCCTGGAACGGAAGTTCCGATCTCCAGCTGCCAGCAATGCTCGATGACTCAGCCGCGAGTTTTGACAAGTGTTGGACGTAGAGCAGATCGGAAGCTCCGATCGGGCGATCGGAAGTTCCGATCCTGGCGTGTCACACATGCACACAGTGAGCTGGATCGGAAGCTTCGATCCTGAAATCGGAAGTTCCGATCCTGGCCGGGAATTTTGCCTATAAATAGGGCTTCTTAGATTCATTTCTGAATTACGAATTCCCGAGTTTCTTTCTTCAGTTATATAGTGTGAGATATACACTTGAGGGCCCTATCGGTTATAATAGAGGTTCTGGAATAACCAAGTTGTGGTTATAGTCATCCGGGACTAGCGACTCCAAAGGGCTAACTACGGACGAAGGTATGGTCCGAGAATCTATTGAAGTTTTGGGAGTACTTATTAGCTTAGTTAAGGCTTATAGAATTTATGTAGTGATACGGTGAACTTTTGAATATAGGCTTGAAACCTAGGATCTTACTATACTTGAACTAGCCTAGAGGTACGTACACATTGACTGAGATTGCCAGCGAGTATACATGTTTATATGTTGAATTTATTTGGCATTATTATATGGCATGAGATATGATTTACCGCTTTCTATATTCATATGTCATGTGCATATACACGTTGAGCCTATACCTTGTTATACCTAACTATAGAGTCGCTCAGCTCTATACTCGATAGTCTATCACTGAGAGTACCGCGACGGCGGGGGCATTTATGTCTGTCTACTCTGGTGTACTAGATGAGTGTGGTTGCACCCAGAGGTTGATCCGTGCGGTGGCAGCACTCATGTGGCGCCGGTTCTGAGCATGACTTTTCAGATGACCCTGTACCAGTCATCATGTTGCATGCATTATATACATATGTTTACTCATGTCTATGTACTGGGCGTTAGCGCTAACGTCCTAGTTGTTATCTTGGACACCCTATTTCCATGGGGGCAGGTCGCAGGATGGATGGAGCTGGTAGTTCAAGGCAGGACTAGGGAGCAGGAGCCTTGAGAATTTTATTATACAGCAGGATTCGATATAACTGTATAATGTTTACTGTTTAAGGTTTCGATTTGGTTGTATCACTACAGATTTAAGCCTGGATTATGTTACTAAGCTGATATGTAATTTATGGATTATGTTTCGGCACGTTTTTATTCTATTAAGTATTTTTCTGTATTAAGTTTAATGCATGCTATTAGTTGCCAGTTAGTAGGTGATTCCATGCAGGGTCACTACATTTTTGGTATCGAGCATGCTTAGATTTTGGGATTAGTACTTGGGATTTAGTTTAGTCTTGAGTAATTCTTGCGCATTTGGGATTTTAATGTGCAATTCGTTTCAGGATATGGCTGACGAGAATTACGGTAGTGTTGGCCAGGGAGGTGGTCATCATCATCATCGCCATCATCATCATGATGATCATCATCGTCATCATGAGGGTAGACGTCGCTACTCTATCAATAAGTTCATGCAAGTAAGACCGAAACCCTTGGTGGGAGGCGAGAATCCTGAACAGGCGAGGAGTTGGATGTCTAAACTCGAGAGTACTTTTCGTGCTTTCGATTGTACTGAGGATCAGAAATTCGAAGTTCTAGAATTTGTTCTAGAGGATCGAGCACATTTTTGGTGGGATGCCAAGGCTACTCAGGCACGTACTGAGAGAGGACAGGTGACTTGGGGGGATTTCTGTCGGGAGTTCCAGAAATTGTATTTTCTGTTGGAAAACGGTGATCAGATCAATCAGAATTGATACTCGGTGCAGCGGATGTTTTAAAATTTTATATGAAACGATTACATATCATGGGTATCAAAAGTTTAAGATTAAATTGTGCGTGTAAAAATTAAATAACAATTAAATTTTTACCTTGAAATCTCGAAACGAGATTATGGACACCAACAGATTACTCTGCTCTTGTTGTATATCCCAGGAACTGATGGACGAACAATTCTTCAATCAGGTCCACGAACAGAAGTTTAATCCCTCTGATAGATTTCACTAGAAAATCTATCAGAAGTTTCTACGAAGAGAATTAACGAATTTGATCCGTTAAACCAGACTGCAAATTCGAAATTCACAGGCTGGAATTTTCGAACAGAGAGAGGAGGGGGGCGGCGGCCACTAGAGAAAAAACAGTTAGGGTTTTCAAAAATTTTGTGACCTCTGTTGTGTAATTTCTGTACTGCAATAACTTATTTATAATGTGGGCTGCTAACAGCTTAGGGCCCATTAGTCATAAGTTCAAGCCTGACAAGCAAAGCCCGCATGTTCAGAAATTAATATAAAATTCATCGTGACTCAGATTGATAAACCAATTTCACCAATGTGCACAGAAACCATTTCTGCATCTTTTAAAGTCAAGATAAATTTTCTGAATCCGAATTCAGTGGTTTCCAAAAATGTACATCACTATGTCATTTTAGGAAATCTTACTCCCTCTACTCTTAAATAAGAAGTCCCACTTCTTTATTCACTAAATTTAACTCTTTAAATTTAATTATCTCAACGGGGATTAAAAATTCATTACTTGTGTGACCCTCAATGGTTCAGGGATACAGCTAGCCATGGGCTCACAACTCCTTGTGACTCAGAACAACAATTTCCGACTTTCTCATCGAATCATGGTAAGAGTGCCTAGCAACATCGCCCCATGATTCCCTAGGTATCACTGATAGTGCCTGCAAGAACCAATAGATTTTGGTTAGCGTACAGTACGGTCCCTTCATCCATATATCCCGATCGAATCAACAACTATTGGTAAATCGAGAGTCGTTCGAGATTCGATAACTATGCAATGCATCTTGAAGATCAAATAGTGACATCGCATGTGCTACTAAGATACCATTTCTTAAAACACATCATGTACTCTGACCAGAGATTCGTCACACTAATATCTCCTCAGATTGCATAGGATATCCACACTAGCAAGTATGTGGTGAATCCTTGACAACAAAGCATCGACTCCTATATGTGTCGTAACTGTACCCAATCTCGACACCTGATGACCCCAATAGAGTCGGTAAATGAGTCAAAGTACAGTACTAGCATATAGAGTCTCAATGATGTTTCAAGTAGTAAGGACTAATGGTGTACAACCAAAACCGCGGACTTCTTCCACTCGATAAGTGATAACCACTTGGAAAGTCCGGATAGGGTAGTTCGATCATTCATCGTATGAATATCCATTTGCATGCTTTGAACATCTCTATGTTTCATACCAATGAAACGTGGTACTCGGCATCGCAAATGCTAGTCTCAATCTCGAGCGATCCTTATCCTTATTAACGGATGGCTCAATCGACTAGGAACTGTTTAGAATATACAGTGACTATAAGATATGTTTCATGATAGTCATCCCCATGTGCCACCACATCTTACATACACTATAGTATATTCAAGGTCTTCATCTAAACATCTTATAGTATGTCACAACATAATAATATGATAAAAGATAAAGTAAACGCCATTATAAAAGTGTAAATTATATTAAACAAAAGATTGTTTATACATAGAGTCATAAAAGCCTTTAGCCACAAGTTGGCTCACCGGGCACCCACTCTTTCAATCTCCCACTTGCCCTAAAGCCAACTAGTCATACTACGCAGTCCCATTGCTTCGCGATGTTTGTCAAATAATGGTCCTGGCAAGGGCTTAGTAAGTGGATCAGCGATATTGTCTGCAGAGGCCACTCTCTCGACAGTGATGTCTCCTCTTTCCACGATCTCCCAGATGATGTGGTATTTCCTCAGTACGTGTTTGGATCTTTGATGAGACCTTGGTTCCTTTGCCTGAGCAACGGCACCCGTGTTGTCACAGTACATCGGGACTGGACCAACAACTTCAGGAATAATTCCCAACTCTTGGACGAAATTCCTCATCCAAACGGCCTCTTTAGCAGCAGCTGATGCCGCAATGTATTCTGCCTCAATGGTGGAATCTGCTGTGGTGTCCTGCTTGGAACTCTTCCAAGAGACAGCACCGCCATTGAGCATGAACACAAATCCAGAGGTTGACTTCGAGTCATCCACGTCACTTTGGAAGCTAGAGTCGGTATAGCCTTCCAATTTCAGTTCTCTTCCTCCATATACCATGAACATATTCTTAGTCCTTCGTAAGTACTTAAGAATGTCCTTCACGGCTTTCCAATGCATTTGACCGGGATTGGCTTGATATCTGCTCGTGACACTCAGAGCAAATGCTACATCCGATCTGGTAGATATCATCCCATACATGATACTACCTATGGCTGACGCATATGGTACATGTGTCATTTTCTTTATCTCTTCATCAGTCTTGGGACACTTGGACTTGGATAGAGAAACTCCATGACACATAGGTAGATGTCCTCTCTTGGACCCATCCATTGAAAACCTTTTCAATATTGTGTCGATGTAGGTTGCTTGAGTGAGTCCTATCATTCTCTTAGATCTATTTCTATAGATCTGTATCCCTAGAATATAGGATGCCTCACCTAAATCCTTCATCGAAAATCTACCTGATAACCATATCTTTGTTGACTGTACATCCCTACATCATTCCCAATGAGTAAGATGTCATCAACATAAAGTACTAAGAATGTCACAGCATCCTTAACTACTTTCTTGTACACGCACGGTTCCTCCGGGTTCTTGATGAAACCAAAATCCTTTATTGTTTCATCAAATTTCTGGTTCCAACTTCTTGATGCTTGTTTGAGACCATAGATCGATCTCTGAAGCTTGCATACCTTATTCTCGCTTCCCATGGATGTGTATCCCTCAGGCTGCGTCATATAGATCTCTTCCTTAATGTTTCCATTAAGAAATGCAGTCTTCACATCCATTTGCCATATCTCATAGTCATACCAAGCAGCTATGGCAATAAGGATTCTTATGGACTTGAACATTGCAACTGGTGAAAAGGTTTCATCATAGTCAACTCCTTGTCTTTGAGTATAACCTTTCGCCACCAATCGTTCCTTGTAGGTCAATACCTTACCATCAGGCCCAAGCTTTCTCTTGTAGATCCATTTACACCCTATTGGAACAATTCCATCGGGAGGATCTACTAAAGACCAAACTTGGTTTGTATGCATCGAATCTATTTCCGACTGCATAGCTTCAAGCCATAAATTTGAATTCGCATCAGAAATTGCTTCCTTGAAGTTTCTTGGATCACATCCAACGTCGGGTTCATCTTGATCCCCTTCAAGAAGAAGACCATATCGAATAGGAGGTCTAGAAGTCCTCTTGGATCTTCTAGGTATAGGCGTGTCCATCAATGGTTCCTGAGGTATAGGATCATTATTTTGTATCTTGGGTTCTTCTCGAATTTCTTCGAGTTCCATCATCTCGCCTTTCTTATCCAATAAGAACTCCTTCTTCAAGAAGGTGGCATTCCTTGAAACAAACACTTTTGTTTCAGTAGGATGATAGAAATAATATCCGATTGAATTCTTCGGATACCCTACAAAATAACATAAGGTGGATCGACTATCCAACTTATCTCCCACTGTCTGCTTCACGTAAGCAGGACATCCCCAAATCCTCAAGTACGAATACTTAGGAGCTTTGCCATTCCATAACTCGTATGGTGTTTTATCCACTGCTTTGGTATGGACGTTGTTCAACAACAATACCGCCGTTTCAAGCGCGTAGCCCCAAAACGAAGGTGGAAGCTCAGTGAAGCTCATCATGGATCAAACCATGTCCAACAAAGTTTGATTACGATGCTCCAATACACCATTCAGCTGAGGTGTCATAGGAGGAGTCCACTGAGAGAGAATCTCATTCTCTTTCAGATAGTCCAAAAACTCGGTACTTAAGTATTCTCCACCTCGATCCGATCGAAGTGCTTTAATACTTTTACCTAGCTTGTTTTCTACTTCAGCCTTGAATTCTTTGAACTTTTCAAATGCTTCAGACTTATATTTCATTAAATATAAATACCCATACCTTGAATAATCATCAGTAAAGGTAATGAAGTAGGTGTGGCCAAATTGAGTACCAATTCTAAATGGACCACAAACATCTGTATGGATCAAATCCAACAGATTTTGACTACGCTCAGGTTTCCCCTTGAATGGAGATTTAGTCATTTTTCCTTTCAGGCAGGATTCACAAGTAGGTAGAGAGTTAATATCAGACATATCAAACATGCCCTCTCCCACTAGCTTGTTCATCCTCCTTGAGGAAATATGACCTAGCCTAGCATGCCAAAGATTTGCCGAATTTTGACTATCGTTTTTTTTTTATTTGTTGTTACCGGTATATCGACATAATTTATTGGAACGTCTTTTAATTTTAAGTTATATAGATCCTTTTCAAGTTGTCCATTTCCAATCAAACATTCATTCTTGTAAATATTGCAAATCCCATTCACAAAATTGCAAGAAAAACCATCTCTATCAAGCATAGAAACAGAAATAATGTTTTTAATCAAGTCTGGAACAAATAAAACATCTCTCAAAAGTAACTTAAAATCGTTCTGCATAATTAAATAAACGTCTCCCACAGCTTTGGCTTCAACTCTAGAACCATTTCCGAGCCTCAGCTGGGTCTCACCCATTCTAAGCTTGCGACTTCTTGTCATCACCTGCAAATCATTGCAAATGTAAGATCCACATCCGGTATCCAATACCCAAGAAGTAGTATTAAGTGAAACATTTATTTCAATATAAAACATACCCTTCGCAGTTCGCAACTGCTCTAGATATTCCTTGCAGTTACGTTTCCAATGACCGGGTTTCTTGCAGTGATGGCAAACATCCTTGGACTTTTCCATTTTTGAAGCCTTTGTCTTGTTCTTATTCTCGGGTCCGGTTTTCTTGGATGGGGCAGAACGTTTCTTACCCTTTGTATTTGGCCCCTTCTTAGCAGAAGAAGAGGAGCCCACCAAGAGAATCGGTTTATCCTTCTTTAAAGTGGCTTCATAAGTTACAAGCATATTGACCATCTCTTCAAGGGAGGCCTCTATCTTGTTCATATTGAAATTCACCACAAAATCGTCAAACGATGAAGGAAGAGAGAGAAGTAATAAGTCCACATTGAGTTCATGCTCCAATACCAAATCAAGCGTTACCAACTTCTGAATGAGCCAAATCACGCGTACCCCATGATCACGGACCGAAGTCCCTTCACACATGCGACACGTCATTAACTCTTTTACAGTAGCGAACCTTTCAGCTCTCGATTGAGCCCCAAAAAGTTCCTTGAGTTGTACGTGAATGTCAGCAGCATTCACGGTATCCTCAAATCGCCTCTGGAGTTCATCAGATATCGAAACTTGCATATAGCATTTGGCTTGATATCATGGTCTCACCATATATCAAGTTTGGCCAACTCTTCCGGACTTATATCAGCTGGTGCTTCCTTCGGAGGAGATTTTTCTAACACGTAGAGCATCTTCTCTGAGGTCAAGACAATCTTCAACTTACGGAACCATTCCGTATAGTTTGCGCCAGTCAGTTTATTTTGTTCGAGAATAGAGAATAGTGGATTGCGCGAATTCATCTTAATGAAATACTGAAAAGAAACAGACAATAATCAGTGATTGTTTAATTAATTTACTAAGACATAAAATAGGCAAAATTTATTTTATGAATCTCACTCCCACTATTTTAACGATTTCACTACCCTCTAGTGAAAACGAGAAACATTTTCTTTAGTGGGAACATGGAGTCCAATTGACAAACTATAGTCCCGAATAATATCAGCCAACCATAATTTTCAAAAGGTAGAGCCCAATTGCTTCCAAAGCAACCTCCACGTTTTTACCTCATTTCCAATAAGGGCCCAATAATATGACGCCGTTTATTGTGACACGTCAAAATGACCCATCAATATTAAGTTGTGATGGACGGTCGCCATGTGGATCCCCAATAATATGAGCAAATCACATGGGAGTTCCACCCAACTTACAACATGTGTCGATCCAATGTACAGCTTTCCGACGAACGGGCCCCCCCAATAATATGAGCCGGACCGTATCCGCGGGTAGCATCTCATACATTGATCGTTGATGGAAGGTAGGAACATTTAAACAATATTTAAATTTCCTTTTAATCTTGATATCAATTTTAAATCATATTTAAAATGAGGGATTTTAATTTTGAAAATTTGTCTCATCATTTAAAATTTGTATGCTTGCGGGATTCATACAATTTAGTCTAAAACATGCATACAACGATAATATCATATATTATATAGGATGATCGATTCCATTTCTAATCGACCCGTGGTTGCCAATCACGATTCTAAGTCCAATACTAGGTAATATGCAAGTATGCAATGCAATCCTATTACATTGAGCTTCCAATTTACATTTCTTCAGTCTTTATTGTCTGCTGGGCCCACCTTTGTCTTCAAATCTTCATCTCCCACTAAGTATAATGTATTTACAATAAATAACTATGACAAGTAGGGGATACATTTTAAGGGGTGGGAACGGGCCATAAACCAGGCCCACTTTTATTATATATGACAATTCATATTGGGCCATAAACCAGGCTCATTAATAAATCCAACAACAATAAAAACAAATGTAAATTCCCTAACATACACCTACAAAATTGGTCATGGCAATCGATCATCCTTATCCAATAATATTTAATTCAAAATTAATTTATTGGATAACATGCAATGGCAATTAAATTTAAAAAGGATAAAATCATATTCCATATATAAAATCTTATTTTACATACAAAATCATATTTTATCTTTTTATCAAATAAAATCATATTTTACATATAAAATCCAATTTTATACATAAAATCATATTTTACTCAATATTTCCATAAGATCATATCTTATCATCAATTGTACCAAAAATAATTAATTTCATAAAATATGATTTAACGGATAAAATCTATAAATTTTCCAAAAATTCAAATTTATCCAAAAATCAATTTTAAAATTTTCGGACTTGAACAATTCGATCCGACGCCTCGTGGACCAATCAAAAACAATTTTCGATCGGACCAAAAATAGAATTTTAACATATTAAAATTTTAATTAAAAATAAAAATTAATTTTCCCGGGCCGCCCGGGACGATCCTGGGCAGCCCGTCGCTGCCCCTTGGGCACCGACGATCGCTGCCCTGGGCAGCGCCGTGCGCTGCCCTGCGCAGCGACCATCGCTGCCCCGGGCAGCGATCCAATCGCTGCCCGTGTTTTGCTCGTCAAAAATTTAATTTTAAAAATTTGTTTTATTTCAAAAACCGAGGCTTAAAATTTTTTTGTACAATTGATTAATTTAATCGCTTGATCTGAGCAACCTGGCTCTGATACCACTGTTGGAAAACGGTGATCAGATCAATCAGAATTGATACCCGGTGCAGCGGAAGTTTTAAAATTTTATATGGAACGATTCCATATCATGGGTATCAAAACTTTACGATTAAATTGTGCGTGTAAAAATTAAATAACAATTAAATTTTTACCTTGAAATCTCGAAACGAGATTATGGACACCAACAGATTACTCTGCTCTTGTTGTATATCTCAGGAACTGATGGACGAACAATTCTTCAATCAGGTCCACGAACAGAAGTTTAATCCCTCTGATATATTGCACTAGAAAATCTATCAGAAGTTTCTACGAAGAGAATTAACGAATTTGATCCGTTAAACCAGACTACAAATTCGAAATTCACAGGCTGGAATTTTCGAATAGAGAGAGGAGGGGGGCGGCGGCCACTAGAGAAAAAACAGCTAGGGTTTTCGAAAATTTTGTGACCTCTGTTGTGTAATTTCTGTACTGCAATAACTTATTTATAATGTGGGCTGCTAACAGCTTAGGGCCCATTAGTCATAAGTTCAAGCCTGACAAGCAAAGCCCGCATGTTCAAAAATTAATATAAAATTCATCGTGACTCAGATTGATAAACCAATTTCACCAATGTGCACAGAAACCATTTCTGCATCTTTTAAAGTCAAGATAAATTTTCTGAATCCGAATTCAGTGGTTTCCAAAAATGTCCATCACTATGTCATTTTAGGAAATCTTACTCCCTCTACTCTTAAATAAGAAGTCCCACTTCTTTATTCACTAAATTTAACTCTTTAAATTTAATTATCTCAACGGGGATTAAAAATTTATTACTTGTGTGACCCTCAATGGTTCAGGGATACAGCTAGTCGTGGGCTCACAACTCCTTGTGACTCGGAACAACAATTTCCGACTTGCCCATCGAATCATGGTAAGAGCGCCTAGCAACATCGCCCCATGATTCCCTAGGTATCACTGATAGTGCCTGCAAGAACCAATAGATTTTGGTTAGCGTACAGTACGGCCCTTTCATCCATATATCCCGATCGAATCAACAACTATTGGTAAATCGAGAGTCGTTCGAGATTCGATAACTATGCAATGCATCTTGAAGATCAAATAGTGACATCGCATGTGCTACTAAGAAACCATTTCTTAAAACACATCATGTACTCTGGCCAGAGATTCGTCACACTAATATCTCCTCAGATTGCATAGGATATCCACACTAGCAAGTATGTGGTGAATCCTTGACAACAAAGCATCGACTCCTATATGTGTCGTAACTATACCCAATCCCGACACCTGATGACCCCAATAGAGTCGGTAAACGAGTCAAATTACAGTACTAGCATATAGAGTCTCAATGATGTTTCAAGTAGTAAGGACTAATGGTGTACAACCAAAACCACGGACTTCTTCCACTCGATAAGTGATAACCACTTGGAAAGTCCGGATAGGGTAGTTCGATCATTCATCGTATGAATATCCATTTGCATGCTTTGAACATCTCTATGTTCCATACCAATGAAACGTGGTACTCGGCATCGCAAATGCTAGTCTCAATCTCGAGCGATCCTTATCCTTATTAACGGACGGCTCAATCGACTAGGAACTGTTTAGAATATACAGTGACTATAAGATGTGTTTCATGATAGCCATCCCCATGTGCCACCACATCTTACATACACTATAGTATATTCAAGGTCTTCATCTAAACACCTTATAGTATGTCACAACATAATAATATGATAAAAGATAAAGTAAACGCCATTATAAAAGTGTAAATTATATTAAACAAAAGATTGTTTATACATAGAGTCATAAAAGCCCTTAGCCACAAGTTGGCTCACCGGGCACCCACTCTTTCATTTTCCTCCGGCTGTTCGCCAAGCACGATCAATGGAGTTGCTTACTCTGAGGCAAGGATCAATGACTATTGATCAATATCAGCAACGATTTCTTGATCTGCTACCTTTCAGTCCTCATATTAATGAGAGTGATGCATCGAAGTATGATCTCTTTCTACAAGGTCTGAACCAAAATATCTACTCACAGGTTGTCGTCTGTGATGACCCAGTATCTTTTTAGACTTTGGTGAACCGTTGCCGTCTTGTGGAGATCAGCAATAAGCGAGCACAGTTGATGATGCCAGCACAACCTAGTGGATATTTTGAGCCTTGAGCTCAATCTGTTGTGCAATCTGGACCCACGTCTTTTTCTACTCCTACTACTTCATCTGGATCTCGTGGTTCACGAGGTATGTTCCGTTTTGGGAAGAAGAAGAAGAAGGAGGAGTTTTGTAGTCACTGTGGAGGGAAGCATCCTGCAGCTTCATGTCGGAGAGATACTGGTGTTTGTTATATTTGCGGTCAGCAGGGACATCTGCGGAGAGATTGTCCTCAGCGCATGGGTTCTACTAGTGGATCGGGAACACAGGTTGGATCTCAGGCTTCTATTGTTCCACGTCAGCAGCCAGCACCACAGAGTTCTTCTGGTTATCGTCCCCAGACTCAAGGGCAGGTGTTTGCTCTGTCTCAAGAACAGGCTACTGAGGGAGGCGATCGCATGTTGGTAGGTACCTTTTTGTTATGTGGTATTCCTGCACTTGTATTAATTGATACTGGAGCATCGCATTCCTTTATTTCTAGTCGCTTTTTTAAGAGACATAGATAACCTTATGTATCATTAGATATGAATTTAGTTATATCTACTCCGTTGGAGCAAGAGATAGTAACTAAGCGTCTAGTGATGGGTTGCCTTCTGGAGTTTGAGGGTAATGTGTTAGCGGCTAATTTGATGATATTAGCAATGGCAGATTTTGATTGTATCTTGGGAATAGATATGCTGACTTTGTATCACGCTACTGTGGATTGTTATCAGCATCTGGTACAGTTTCATCCGGTTGAGGGTGATAGCTAGTATTTTTATGGTGAGGGTGCGCGACCTCCGATGCCACTTGTTTCGGCTCTGAAGGCATGTCATGTCTTATAGTCAGGTGGGGAGGGCTACCTCATCTATGAAGTTGATATGTCCACGAGTAGTACGGGTATTGATCAGTTACCGGTTTTCAGCGAGTTTCCTAATGTATTCCCTGATGAGATTCCTGGTTTTCCTCCGGTGCGAGAGGTTGAATTTGGTATTGATTTAGTACCAGGAACTACGCCTATATCCCGAGCACCTTATCATCTGGCACCATCAGAGATGAGGGAATTGAAACAGCAGTTACAGGATCTTGTTGATAAGGGATATATTCGTCCGAGTTTTTCCCCGTGGGGAGCACCTGTTTTGTTTGTCAAGAATAAGGATGGATCGATGCGATTGTGTATTGATTACAGGCAGTTGAATCGTGTCACCATCAAGAATAAGTATTCTTTGCCGCGGATTGATGATCTGTTCGATCAATTACAGGGTACTTCTGTTTATTCTAAGATAGATCTGAGATTTGGATACCATCAAATGCGGGTACGAGACTCAGATATATCTACGACTGCTTTCAGGACCAGATATGGGCATTATGAATTTCTGGTGATGCCATTCGGTTTGACGAATGCACCGGCAGTCTTTATGAATCTGATGAATTAGATATTTCGAGAGTATCTGGATAGATTTGTCATCGTCTTCATTGATGATATTTTTGTCTATTCTCATGAAAAGGATGAGCATGCACAGCATCTAAGGATTGTTTTACAGACGTTACGAGATAAGCAGTTGTATGCAAAATTGAGCAAGTGTGAATTTTGGCTGGATCGGGCAGTGTTTCTCGGTCATGTGATTTCTAATGAAGGGATATCTGTTGATACTAGTAAGATAGAGGTAGTGCTGAACTGGTCTCATCCGACGACGGTTGCTGAGATTCGTAGTTTCTTTGGTCTAGCTGGATATTACCGTCGGTTCATCGAGAATTTTGCACAGTTATCAAGGCCTTTGACTCAGCTTACTCGGAAAGATGTTTCCTTCATATGGTCCTCGGATTGTGAGGAGTCATTTCACGAGCTGCGTGGATGTCTTACTACTGCACCTGTGCTAGCTCTACCTTCTGGATCAGGAGGTTATGTTGTTTATACTGATGCCTCTGGTCAGGGGTTAGGATGTGTTTTGACACAGCATGGACATGTTATTGCCTATGCTTCTCGACAGTTGAAGACGCATGAGACTAACTATCCAGTGCATGATCTCGAGTTGGCCGCCATTGTATTTGCGCTCAAGATTTGGAGGCATTATCTTTATGGTGAGAAATTTGAGATATTCACGGATCACAAGAGTTTGAAGTATTTATTCACTCGAGAGGAGTTGAATATGCGACAGAGACGCTGGATGGATCTTCTGAAGGATTATGATTGTGAAATCAAATATCATCCAGGTTCTGCCAATCTTATTGCTGATGCCTTGAGTCGGCAGGTGAGACTTTCTGCACTTCAGACTAGTGAAGTATCTCATATGGTTCAAGAGTGTTGTTCATTGAGTTTTACGCTCAAGCACAAGAAAGGGAGAAATGGGATTCGATTGTATACTATTCTATCTGAGCCAGCATTGTATTCTCGGATCAGAGATGCTCAGATATTTGATGTTAAGACTCAGCGTTTGGCATGTCTAGCCAATGGAGTTAATACATCTGGATTCCATTTTCAGGCAGATGGTTTATTGTACTTATCTAATCGAGTGGTTGTACCTAATGTTGCGGAGCTCAGGAACGATATTCTATCTCAAGCTCACAGGAGTCGATTATCAGTTCATCCTGGTAGCATGAAAATGTATAAGGACTTGCGAACTAGATTCTGGTGGAAAGGGATGAAGAGGAGTGTGTATCAATTTGTTTCTAGATGTTTGGTTTGTCAACAGGTCAAGGATGAACATCGATGACCAGGTGGATTACTGCAGAATCTTGAGATTCCCGAATGGAAGTGGGAGCACGTGACTATGGACTTTGTTACCCACTTGCCTATGACTATACGTCAGTGTGATGCTATCTGGGTTGTCGTTGACCGATTGACAAAATCAGCACACTTTATTCCTTACAACCGGGAGTATTCTTATGATCGCATGGCACGTTTATACATCCACGAGATAGTGCGATTGCATGGGATTCC
Source organism: Henckelia pumila (assembly GCF_033568475.1). Classification (NCBI taxonomy): domain Eukaryota; kingdom Viridiplantae; phylum Streptophyta; class Magnoliopsida; order Lamiales; family Gesneriaceae; genus Henckelia; species Henckelia pumila. Next base: position 195,822,494 of record NC_133123.1, on the reverse strand, counting down.
AGTGAGCATAGTCAGTGATAGAGACCCGCGATTTACCTCACGTTTTTGGGGTAGTTTTCAGGAGGCGTTGGGTACCACTATGAGTTTGAGCACTGCATATCATCCGGAGACTGACGGACAGTCAGAGCGGACGATTCGTACGCTGGAGGATATGCTACGTTCTTCTGTCATGGATTTTGGCTTATCTTGGCAGGATCAGTTACCTTTGATCGAATTTGCCTACAATAACAGTTATCATCGTAGTATTGATATGGCACCTTTCGAGGCATTGTACGGTCGACGGTGTCGTACTCCGTTATTCTGGGATGAAGTCGGGGAACGACAAGTCGAGGGACCTGAATTGGTGCTGCGGATTGTAGACAAGGTAGATTTGATCAAGCATAGGATCAAAGTTGCTCAAGATAGACAAGCCAGTTATGCTAATATTCGTCGCAGGCCACTTCAGTTTGAGCCTGGTGAATATGTGTTCCTTCGAGTATCATCTTTCAGGAAGGTGATGAGATTCTATGTGAAAGGCAAGTTGTCTCCTCGTTTCATTGGGCCTTTCCAAATACTGGAAAAGATCGGAGATGTTGCATATCGTCTGGCGTTACCGCCAAATCTTTCCAGTATACATAATGTTTTTCATGTGTCATTGCTTCGACAGTACATAGCTGATGAATCTCATGTGATTCAGTCTACTGATATTCAGCTAGATCCAGATCTGTCTTTTGTTGAACGACCAATCCGTATCCTAGACAGGAAGGAGAAAGTTCTTCGGAATAAGACTATACCACTTGTGATGGTACAATGGCAGCGCCGAGGCGTTGAAGAAGAAACTTGGGAAACTGAAAGTCGTATGCAAGCGAAATATCCTGAGTTGTTTGCTTTGTACTTTTGATTTACCATGTAAGATGTAATTACAGTTGTTGTAATAAAACATGGTTTGATGTTTCATATTGTTATCTTAATTTTGTCTTTAGATATTATTTCGGGGATGAAATATCTAAAGGTGGGAAGAATGTAGTAACCCAGAACTCATTTTAAGATAATAATATGTTAAACATGATTAAGGGTTAGTAATTTCGGAATGTTATTGGACTTCGGAGGAGAATTTGGACTTTTGACTTTGGGCTGGGATCGGAAGCTCCGAACCCAGATCGGAAGCTCCGATCCCAGCCACTTCGGAAGCTCAGCGGAAGCACAGAGATCGGAAGCTCCGATCCTGGAACGGAAGTTCCGATCTCCAGCTGCCAGCAATGCTCGATGACTCAGCCGCGTGTTTTGACAAGTGTTGGACGTAGAGCAGATCGGAAGCTCCGATCGGGCGATCGGAAGTTCTGATCCTAGCGTGTCACACATGCACGCAGTGAGCTGGATCGGAAGCTCCGATCCTGAAATCGGAAGTTCCGATCCTGGCCGGGAATTTTTCCTATAAATAGGGCTTCTCAGATTCATTTCTGAATTACGAATTCCCGAGTTTCTTTCTTAAGTTATATAGTGTGAGATATACACTTGAGGGCCCTATCGGTTATAATAGAGGTTCTGGAATAACCAAGTTGTGGTTATAGTCATCCGGGACTAGCGACTCCAAAGGGCTAACTACGGACGAAGGTATGGTCCGGGAATCTATTTAAGTTTTGGGAGTACTTATTAGCTTAGTTAAGGCTTATAGAATTTATGTAGTGATACGGTGAACTTTTGAATATAGGCTTGGAACCTAGGATCTTACTATACTTGAACTAGCCTAGAGGTACGTACACATTGACTGAGATTGCCAGTGAGTATACATGTTTATATGTTGCATTTATTTGGCATTATTATATGGCATGAGATATGATTTACCGCTTTCTATATTCATATGTCATGTGCATATACACGTTGAGTCTATACCTTGTTATACCTGACTATAGAGCCGCTCAGCTCTATACTCGGTAGTCTGTCACTGAGAGTACCGCGACGGCGGGGGCATTTATGTCTGTCTACTCTGGTGTACTAGATGAGTGTGGTTGCACCCAGAGGTTGATCCGTGCGGTGGAAGCACTCATGTGGCGCCGGTTCTGATCATGATTTTTCAGATGACCCTGTACCAGTCATCATGTTGCATGCATTATATACATATGTTTACTCATGTCTATGTACTGGGCGTTAGCGCTCACGTCCTAGTTGTTATCTTGGACACCCTATTTCCATGGGGGCAGGTCGCAGGATGGACGGAGCTGGTAGTTCAAGGCATGACTAAGGAGCAGGAGCCTTGAGGATTTTATTATACAGTAGGATTCGATATAACTGTATAATGTTTACTGTTTAAGGTTTCGATTTGGTTGTATCACTACAGATTTAAGCCTGGATTATGTTACTAAGCTGATATGTAATTTATGGATTATGTTTCCGCACGTTTTTATTCTGTTAAGTATTTTTCTGTATTAAGTTTAATGCATGCTATTAGTTTCCAGTTAGTAGGTGATTCCATGCAGGGTCACTACATTAAATAAGCAAGATGGATTTCTGTAAGCCTTTGTAATAGGGAAACAGACTAGAGTCAAGTTCAAGAAAGCTGAGCACAAGACAAAAGGCACATTGGATTACATACATTCTGATATATGGGGCCTGCAAAGACTCATGGATATTTATAATTTTCATAGATGATTATCCTAGGATATTATGGCTGTAAACAATGAAACACGAGAATGAAGCCCTGCAGAAGTTTAGAGACTGGAAAGCCTTATTTGAAAACCAAATATGCAAGAAGATTAAGAGGCTCTTAACAGGCAATGGCGTGGAATATCTCAACCAAGAATTCACTGATCTATGTAAGAAAGATGGCATAACAAGGCATCTCATTGTCAGACACACCCCACAACACAATGAACTTGCTGAAAAAATGAATTTAGCTTTGTTGGAAAGAGTGAGATGCATGCTCTCAAATGCAAAACTTCGTGCTAGCTTTTAGGGAGAGGCTGCCACGACAAACATGCTATCTGATAAATAGATCCCCCTCTGTAGCTTTGGGTTTCAAGACACCCATTGAGTTCTAGTTAGGTAATTAACCAGGAGATTACCAAGCATTAAGAGCTTTTGGATGCACTGCTTAGATACATGTAAGTGGAGGAAAGCTTGAGCCAAGAGCCAAGAAATCTATTTTCCTTGGACATCCAGATGGAAAAAAGATATATAGAGTTCAGATATCAAAGAATGGGCATGGGAAGACTGTGATTAGCAAGGACATCAATTTTAATGAAGATGAAACAAGTTAATAAAAGATTAAAATGTAGTTAGTGTGCAATTAATTATTATTATTATTATAGTACAGTATTATTAGCTTCTTGTGTATACCATATTACTTTTAATTTTCATATCTTAATCTAAAATGATCTGATTCAATATAATATTTTGTCCTTAAAGTAATTAATTCGTGATCGATATGATTTTGACTTATGAAAAAATATTTTGGAATAATCATTCTAGATCTCAAATTTTTCTATCATTACAGCAAAAGTAAGTATTTTGATTCTTTTAATTTATTCATAATACGCACACACATATATACATGTATATACGTTACTAATAATGTAGGTCCATTAAGATTTATTTGCTCTATTTTGTTTTTTCTTCTATTAGAAAACTATACTCATATTGCTATACGTTGGGTAATAAGATATGATCATCTGAAGCTATTAATTACTAAGTTGTCACATAAGATTCCACAAAAACTCTAGAACAAATTAGGAATTACAGTGAATCAAGGCTAGAGTTGAATTCTAGATCTCTTTAATACTAATTAATTTGTCCAATACACGATGCTTAGAAACTTACCAAAATACAACGACTTATGTTTTTTTATACAAGCACTTCAAATCTCAAAACCTGGTAAACATTTAATATTTTTTTGAATGTTCTATGAAGAAGAACACAAAATTATGCAACAATATGCATTGGACGATAATATATGTATTTTGAAGTTCCTAATTGTAAATGTGTGTTTCCATTTTGAGATGAGAGTATTTTATATACTTTTTCAAAGGTTGAAGTGGTATTTCCTTGATTAGTTGTATCTATAGGCTTAGATTCAATATGATCTATCATATCTTGATCTAACGATGTAGATCGTATCTCATTTGATGTGTCACAACCATTAGATCATATCTCTTGATCAAATTCGATCTGATGCATCTATTATGAATTAGACGATCCTTATCGCATCTATTCACGATGATGATCATATCTTTTGGATGCAACTCTGGATCTAACAAACCTCAAACTCCTGATGACATATAATGATCCACGTTTCATCTCTTCGATCTATATTAATATTCCACCCATCCGATCATCATCCAATGGTCCTGATCGTACCTCGCAAATGATAAAACCCCTTCATTCATAAATCTTCAAATTGCGATCCAACATCATCACCCGCCACGACCATTGGATCAACTTTCTTAATCAAATCCGATTTGGAGCATCAATTTTAAATTTCACGATCCATATCACATCTCTTCGGGATGATCATATCCTTAAACCTAAATCTAACAGATCTCAACCGCTAGATGTCATCTACATGTCCAGATTTTATCTTCTTGATCTAGATCAATCCACCTGTGTGGTCATCATCCAACGGTCCTGATCGCATCCACTTTCTAATCATCATATATACCTTTCGATCGTGACTCTTAAGAACACGATCCAATGGCTCGTAAACGCTACCATCTCACACATTTGAGTGGCACACAGTCTCTCACTTCATCATCCAATCCTTGACACTTGTACGTTGATTGAGTGATGTCCCGTAATTATCATGTTCATACAGTGGTTTAATTAAGGGTTAATTGTCAATCACTCCCTAAAACACTTTATAACTTATTTATAAATCCCTACATAAATAAAACTTACTTTCAACTCCCTGGAGAGAGAAAATTTTGTTTCTAAATACCAATTTTACCCTTATCTCTTAAAAAAAAATGAGAGAATGGATAATAAAAACAAAACTAATCCAAATAGTATATATATAAAAATTCAAATTAAAATCAAAGAACATAAACCATATCATATACATGCTTATGTTGATACAGGAGCAAGTATGTGTTTAGAAGCAAGCATATACTTCCAAATCATTATTGGAAGAAATATGATAAAGGATTAAAAGTTCGAATAGGAGATGGATCAATAATCATGCTTAATACAGTAGCAGAAAAATTAAAAATAGAAATAGAAGAAACAAAATTTGTAATACCCATTATATATCAAATAGAATCAGGAATAAACATTATAATAGGAAATAACTTTTTAAGAGAATATCTTTCCTTTACACAATTTGAAGATCACATAACTTTAAACAAATGATCATCAATGATTTACATTTCCAAAATACGAACAGCATTTCGCGTAGGAAATGAAGGATTTACAAAGAATTTTCATAAACGAAATACAAATCCAATAGAACTAAAAATAGAAAATATTTTAACGATTAATCCTGAAAAAGAAATCATGAGGAAATTTCATGATATATGTTCTGAAAATCCTCAGGACAAAATTAAGAAAAGAAAACAATTCATTGCTTCAATAAAACTCAAAGACCCTAATATCACAATCCGTGAAGCACCAAGAAGATGTAACATGGATGATGCAAAAATATTTGAAAAAGAATTTCAATAATTATTAAAACTTAAGATAATCATCCCTAGTAAAAGTCCACACTCTTCACCAGCCTTTTATGTCAGTAAGAAAGATACTGATAAGAAAAGAATGGTAATTGATTATCGAAAGATGAATAAAGCAACAATTATGGATGGATATTATATCCCAAATAAGAATGATTTACTATCTTATATAGGAGAAATAAAATATTTTTCCAGTTTAGATTGTAAATCAGGATTCTGGCAAATTCAACTAGAACCACAAACACAATTACTTACAGCATTCAGTTGTCCAAAAGGACAGTATCAATGGACTGTATTACCTTTCGGACTTAAACAAGCACCAGGTATCTTTCAAAGATATATGGATGAATCTTTTAAATCATATATAGATTTTTGTTGTGTTTATATAGATGACATATTAATTTATTCAAAAACACTATATCAACATTATAAAGATCTCATGACAGTTTTAGATATTTGTCATAAAGATGGAATTATACTTTCTGAAAAGAAAGCACAATTATTCAAAACAAAAATTAATTATTTAGGATTACAAATAGAAGATGGAAAACATTATTTACAACCGCATATACTTAAGAAAATTCATGATTTTCCTAGTGAAATCAAGGATAAAGATCAATTAAGAAGATTTTTAGGATTATTAACTTATTCTGGAAATTACATTAAGAAACTTGCAGAAATCAGAAAACCTCTTCAGGTAAAACTTAAACAGGACTATAAGTGGAAATGGTCGAAAGAAGATACTAATTACATAGACACTATTAAAAAGAAAATAATTAGTAATCTTCCTGAATTATATTTTCCTTCAAATAAAGATATAATAATTGAAACAGACGCTTCAGATGAATACTGGGGAGCATGTTTAAAAGCTTATACTGGAGAAAGAAATTTAGAAGAACTTACTAAAACAGCTACTAGAAATAATGAAGAATTATGCAACTATACATCAGGAACTTTTCAAGGTGCACAATTAAATTATCATTCGAATGAAAAAGAATTATTAGCTTTAACATTCACAATTAGAACTTATGAAATTTATCTTATTTCTAAACCATTTTTAGTAAGAACAGATAATATGAATTTAACATATTTCAAAACAAGGAAAATATCAAGAAATGCAGGGAGAAATGCAGCAAGGCTAATTAGATGGCAATTGGAATTGAACCATTATCAGTTCGAGATCCAACATGTCAAAGGAACGGTTAATTCATTACCCGACGCATTAACCAGAGAACTTCACCCAAACTTTACTATCCATAGTAGCGGAATAATAAATGAGATCCTAAGTGATCCAGAAAATGACTGTGAGTCATCCGAACATGCCTCGGAAATCATGGGGAATATAAATTGATGAAATGAGATTTATATTCAGAAACATGAATTATTTTATGACTTTCAGTCATCCGAACATGCCTCAGAAAGCATGGGGAATATAAATTGATGAAATGAGATTTATATTCAGAAACATAAATTACTCTTTGAGTAAAATAATCAATTTAAGATTGATTCAATTCTTGCAAAAAAATTTATAAATGCAATGATACGCATAATAAAACTATCCGAATTACTCACGAAAAGAGTTATTTTACTAACCATTATATATATAAATATGTTTTCTTGTGCAGAGTATAATCAGGATGGAGCAACTAAGTCAATTAAAAGAACAATTGATTGAATTGCGGGAAGAAATTCAAATTCTTCAACTAAAAGAAAGGAATTTGAGTAGAAAAATTCAAAGGACAGAAGAAAAGATGATAACTTCATCATCATCATCCTCACCAAGAACACCAATCAAAATGGCAACTCCATTTGACAAAATAATGGAGATAAAAGAGAAACAGTCAGTGGTCACAGCCAACACTGACAAAGAAAAAGAAAAGAAAAAAGAATCGGTGGACACAGCCAGCACCGAGAAAAATAAAAAAGAAGAAAGGACGTTTAAAAGTGCCCTTGAAAAGAAAGAAAGAAAGATGGTCAATCTACGACCACAAAAACCAATTTTTGAGAAAACAAATTTTTCAGAAAAACTCAAGACTGAATTCTTTGAAACACTAAACTATTTGAGAATAGCCAAACCATCTGCAGAATCTTGGCTATAAACTTGTGACACACAGAGCATATCAAGAGCAAGTACACTGCAAGGTGCTCCAGCGCATGAAGTCGCAAGATTCTTTTCAAATGGATTATTAAGTGGATTGGAAGTCAGTCCCAACAATCAAGAAATAGAACTATTTCCATATCAATTGAGAAATAGTATCATCCAGTTCAAGAAAGCAGTCTTTAAGGACGATCCAGTATTAACATTGAGTATTCACTCAACCCTTCCAGATTGGGATGATAACAAATTCTATCAACCAATGGTATATATTCAATGTCGAAAACAAAAATACAAGTTCTTATTCGAAGGATCAAATGAAGAGAAACCAGTAATGGATATCTCAACACTTCCTGAGATAAGAATAAAGACATTGATTGATATGATCTCAAAGACAGGAAAGATTGACAGAAACTCAAAAGTTAAAATAAATTTTGCAACCAGTAAAATTTTATTAACCACTGAACACAAGGAGACAATCCAAAAGAAAGAACAAGCCATGTTAGCTCAATTCGAAGCTCCAATCTATGAAGCAAGAGTTGACATGACCCGAGAAACCAACAAATGTTATGTCAAAGACTAAGAACAATGATATCCATTCACAAATGTGGACATTGCCAACCCATTCAGACAGAAGAAGCAGATGTCAAAGAGGACAAACCAGCTGTCAAAGAAGACAAACCAATAAAGAAATGGTCCGAATGCACCAGTGATTCAGAGAGTGATACAATGTAAAAACAAATAAAATCGTGGACCACACCACATGTTAAAGGCATCCACTCAGATATAAAATGAGCTGTTTCCATTATGTAGTGTTGGGTGGTCCCCCTCTTTTCTTTTATTTTTAATTATGTATGCGTTTCTCCACGCCTATAAAAGGAGATGTTTTGTGCTATAAAAGAAGTAAGTGAAGTTTGAGTATCTCTCTCTTCTTAAAGTTTCTTACAATCTGGTTCATACAAGACGTATGAAAACTATCAGAAACTAAGAAACATAAAATCAGAAACAAAATAAGCCTTATGGCTAATAACTAAACAAGCAGGGCGTAAGGAGGATAAGGTTGGAAACCAATCATTGAATATTCATGGTTAAGAGTAAACCTGGAGATCCATAGAGCAAGTACCAATTGATCAAGTGATCGTTAAGGGAAAGCAAGGATTTGGCCTCTGCTCAAAACCAAGATTAATTCAAACAAGGTAACCTTCCTAAACCTCCTGCAGCCCTTAATTCAAAGAAATAGTCAAAATACATTAATCATGTCATCATCCTTCATAAGAAATGGAAGATTAATAATAAAAAACTGGTTCGAAATAGAAGATGATCATGAATATGATACATTTCGTGAATATCGTTTAAATACTTCTGATTTAACCATATTTGAATCAATTTATCAACTAAAATTTGTATTAATAATCCATGAATGGAACCAAACTAATATGAAAACATTTATCTGTTATAAATGAATCAGATCTGAAAATCCATGAATCAGATCTGTAAATTCATGAATAAGAAAATTCATAAGAATTTGAAGAATTCCGCAACTTGGTATCAGAGCTTAAATAAAGCAAATTATTAATGCCTGGATTAACTTTAAATATTGAGATTAAAAATTTATTCGATAAAATAATCTTAATAAAATATTTACGTCAAATAGATCAATTATGGAATAAAATAAAGGATCTCCAAACCTTTTATTTCAAAAATCATAAAAAAGAACATTTTTCAAGCAACTGGAAAATGATAATTCAAATTTCTGAAAATGATGAAATTGAAGACATAACAATATGTTATGAATAAGAACAAACTTTGTTATCGAAATTCGATCAACAAAAACAAAATAATAAAAGTAACAATTTTTACTAAATGGAAAATGTATGAAAATAAAAAAAATGAATATCTTTAATTTATATTCTCAAAATATAAATTTTGATATAGAAAATTGTGAAAACAATTTGAAACATATTAAAAATTGTCAATCTTCAATTGATAGTTTCGAAGATTTTCAAAATTTATTAGAACAGATAGATTCGACAAAAAGACTTTTAATAGCCTTAAAAAAATTAAGAAGTTCTATCATCTGTTAAAATGACAGAAGTAACAATTCCAAATCAAAACAACCTGGTTGATGAATCTGAAGAAAACCAAGAGTATAATTTGAATATTATATTCAATCAAAGCAAGTTTGCTGAAATACAGAAAACAGGGTTTTCTAATTCAAAAACAAATCTAATAGACCAACCAGGAATACTAAGTAAGATTTCAAATTTTATTAATCCCAGGAAAAATTTAATTTATTATTCGATTCGTACAAAAGAACGATCTTGTAAAATAAATAACGAATCAAGGTCTAATACTCTGAAGTTATTAACAACTCAAGATATTAATATCATCATGGCAAAAGCCAGTGAAAAAGAACGATCTGAACTGAAATATGTTCATATCGGAGGAATTGAAATAATAATATCAGCTTACTACCGAGAAGGAATAGATACACCAATTGAAATAACAGTTCGTGACAAAAGAATACGTAATTTCGAGGATTCTATCCTTGGAAAAATTGAAGGAAATTTATGTTACAAAAAGATGAAATTTTGTATTTATCCACAATACAATATATCTCTTTTTGATAAAAACATAAATGACGTTTTAACATTAGATTATTACTTTTATAGAAATAATCTTATGTTAACAGGAAACCATCCGATCAATATAAACTATATTGTCGGTTTAGCAATAAGTAATAATTCTCAAACAGGAATAATTTCAACAAAACCAACTATTTCTGTTGAAAGAATGTTTGAAAATATTACAAGAATTGAACACCCTCGAAAAGCATTTATTGAAGAAATAAATCCCTATAAAAGATGAAGTTCAGATGACCTCCAAATCACAAAACAGTCTGTACCAAGAAGATCAATATCATTTGCTAGAAATGATGAAGATATTCTTGATAAGATTGGAACCATGAATCAAAATATTCTTAAAATTAAACAAGCTATTGTTAATGAGTCAACCTCATCGCAATGACATCGTTAATAAAATTAGAAAAAGATCTAGGAGATTTAGAAAATAATATTAATAAGATCAATCTATCAATACAAGAATTAGAGAATAATTTCAAAGAATATATTGATTTAGCAACGACTAGATTAATAATTGAACAAGAAAGACATAGTAATGAAATATTAAACTATCTTAAGGAAGTTCTTCCAATAGATAAAGGAAAAAGAAATATGGAAGAAGAACCACCATTCAAAATTGAATCATGGTATAGAAATCCCCTTAGTTATGGCAAACATAAGTATGGAAATGTTTAGTGAAACCGACTCATCTGATTTTGAACAAATAGAAGTAAATACAGAAGAATTATATCATTCAGAATTATATCATTCACATAAGGACTCAGAACAATACAGAGATATGGATATTTCAGAAACAGAATCTGAAGATGATTCTAGACCACGATTAAATCTACGAACGAATGTAGAAGGTAGTGGTGGAAGAGATGATGAAGAATTTAAATATAACAGAGACAAATACTCTAGATCTTATAAAGATGTTAGAGATATTCTTAGAGAATCAAAAACATCAGGATTTTTGAAACAAAATATCTTAGATTTAGGATGTTCAACAGCCAAAGAAAGAAAATCAAAGATAGATCATTGAGCAAATGAACTATCAGTACAAATTCAATTAACATCATAATTAGAAAAAAGTGAGAATATTCAAGTTTTAACTCATGGAATGATAAAAATGACACTGGTAGGAGCAGTAAGAACTTGGGCTGAAAACCTAGTAATTACTAATCTACCACAAGGAATGACAGGACATCGATATTTCGAACTATTTGTTGCTTCCTTGTACCAAGAATTTTTAGGAGTTTCTAATAATGATGCTAATTTAGTAGCTAAGAATATAGAACAAAATAGAGCAATCTTTATATTAGATAATATTAAATTATGCAATTTATGTTACTTAGAAGAATTTATTTGTGATTATGAAACAAACTATTATCAATTAATAGATGCTCATAAAAAAGAACATTATAAACTAAGTATCTTTAATAAGATACCTAATATACCTATACACAGTAAAGATGAATTCTTAACTAGTCCTTATGCTAAAAATTTAGGAGGAGCTATTAAATTCATCAAAGACATAATAACAAAGAAATGTCATGAAGTAACACTAAATAAAAGAATCTCTAAATCCTACAAACAAAACAATAAACTTTGTTGTGACAAAATGGAATTCACAGTAAAAGAATACGGTTGCAAAACAAACATGTCACACAAATATTTAAAATGACAGAAACAGAATAAATTTAATAAACCTTATAAATATTTTAATAAGAAATTTATTCCCTATAAGAAAAAGAAATATAAAAGAATTTCTTCAGAAAACCTTATAAAAGAAAATTTTATAAAAAGTTTGATAACAAAAAACCACCTTGCCCAAAGGGTAAAGGAAAGAATTGCACATATTGGTTGTGCAATAAAGAAGGACATTATGCGAATGAATGCCCAAAACGAAACGAAAAGAAAAATAAAATTAAACTTCTTGAAGAAATATATACTATTGGATTCTATCCCGTAGAAACAATTGAATTTTCATCCGATGATGAAAATATTTATTATCTTGATGAATCAAGTGAATCAGATTTTGAATCCGATTCCACATTTGATAATTCAAGAAATAATAATGATTAAAATAACGACAAGGACATTTTCGAAAAGACAAATATAGGGAGTAAATTGAAAATTATGTTTGATTTAGGGAGTTATCTACAAGTTGCCCTTTAATTAATGTATAAATTCAAAAAAAAATGTTGCGTCTCGTACTTGTTCATTAATAAAAAATGTGATTTCTATTTTATACATTCATAAAAGTAATATTAGCAACTTATCCATTCATTTAGTTCTAACTGCGATGCAACTCAAGTTAATTTATCATATGCGAACATAACAACTCAAAAAAACGAATAGAATGTTAAATATGAGCTAATAGACATGCTTAATTTTTCATCATGCACGTGTATTCCGAGCTATGAATGAATGAAAATCAACAAAATTTCAAAGAAATGAAAAACATAAAAACCTAGACAACAGCGGCAGTTCACCCGCCCTTAAAAACAGGCACACCCACGATGCTTGTTCGTCAGGGCATTGCACCCTCACCCAAAAGCAGCGCACCTGCGCTATGGACAATGCACCCGCGTTATGGGTGTTGTGCGGAATTTTAGGATGTGCAGAAAAGCTCTAAAACTCATGGTATGTCAAAATTCGACCTTTCTTTGATGAATATCAAATACACATGGAAGAGCATATAATAACATGAAAAACTTTGTTAAAACATAAGAAACAAAAAAAAACGCCTCAATTATAGATTGAAAAAATCATCCAATTTGTCCCTACGATCACCCCCTATGGCTTAATGTATTAAGATGATATTTGTAAGAAATATCATGATACATAAAAATTATCAGATTAAGATGTTGTCTCTCGATGTTAGCAACATCCGATATAACATGCAGCGAAAATATTTAAAGCATAATAAATAACAAAAAACCAACAATAAAAAGACTCAAAAATAATCATGCACAAGTACTAAGTACTTGTGCGATGCCTCAGGGCAAAAATATTCACTACAAAATTGTAAATCGTTTTACAAAACTCTAATACTAGTGAATGAGATCAAAATTTAGTTTTCTCTAAAATCAAGTGAGAAAACAAAAGCAATAAAACTGCTCCCTAACAATCTACAGAAAATAGAATAGTAAACAAAAAGGAGTTGACCATAGATGCCAAAACACGAGAGCAATACAAGTCTTCGACCAACCTTCAAATGCTCTCAAAACTTCAAGGCATCTACGGAAATCAAAACAGCTAATTGACAAGAACTCTTCAACGTGTTTTGCATTCCAGAAAATCTCGAGTTCTTTTTCTTGTCTATCACTCAATCTCTCTCTTCTATGCTCTCACCTTCTCAATCTGCTTCTCTACATTTATATCCCATCGGAATCTCTTGACCTTGTTTTCTAAATTCAAACTTGAATCAATCTACAAAGATAAGGAAATATAGTTAAGTTAGGAGATCGTTATATATTTTGATAAGTGCAAAGATATCTCCTACCAAAATAATCAAGTGAATAAATCAATTAATACTATTTTAAAATATCTCTAACAAGTAAATAAGATATTTAAAAGACCTAAACTTTAAGTCCAAGAAAGGCAAAAGATTAACATAAATCTTTTAAAATTGAAAAAATATTAGGAAATAAATATTCTCTTCAATCTCCCCTTTTTGCCTTTTTGGAAAAAAAATGTAAACAATTTAGCATAGAGTACAACTCCCCCCGAATATCAATTCTCTCCCTAGATCTGAGAATACATTCTTCCCCTCAGTCTAAGCATAGGCCTTTTCGAGGATGTTACCAACACTTCCTCACACCACTACTTAAGTCCACTAATACCAGAGCAGAGACAAAAAAAAAAAAACTTAGAAAAAATCAGAGCATATATAAACGATCAAACTAACATCAATAATTGACTATAGAATAAACATATCAGAGAAAAAAGACTCAATAATAGATCAAAGCTAAATTAAGTTTGAGAGAACTAAAAGCCAAAATACTAGAACAAAAAAAATAAATAAATAAAACTGATTGCTCTCAGATGAACCATTGTTATCTCCATCAGAGCCAGAGCCAACTTCTCTCCCCTTTTTTATCTAGAAGAGGTACCACACCAAGCAGACCTCTATATTGAGCCAGTAAAGCTTCATAGTAAGCAATGTCTGCCTTAGCCTGGTTGATCTTCTTCTCCGCATGCAACATCTGGGCTTGGATAAAGCCAAGTCTATTTGGAGGGTAGACGTATGTTGTACCGATATAGCACTAACAGGTTCAGTGTTGCCAATATCTGGCACAACAACTGAATCTTTCCAAGGTAGATCCAGCTTTCTTTGACCTTTAATTAGTGCAGGTGCTAGCTTCAGTACTTCAACACCAGCAGACAGTGGTTCATCATCATCCTTCTCAAATCCTTGAGAAACCAGCATTTCATATATGATAGAAGAAAAAGGAAGTTTGAAGGTGACAAGTCCACAGTCAGCATATTGCATCACTATGTTAAACAAAAGTCTTCCAAAATTGAATGTTGCGTCAGTTCCGACAGCATATATCACAGCATCCTATTGTTTAGTGACATTGGTAGCATTTGAAGAAGGTGTCCAAGTCTTCACAGCAGCTTTGTGAAGAATTAAATATAGAGAGGTCAGCCGTGCTGCAGAGAGCTTGTGTGGATGAACAGGAAAGTTGATGATTTGGCCACGTGTGATCACAGAGGTGATCTCATCTAGAGTAGGTTGATCAGCCTCTTACACATCAGGAGACAGAAAGAAAACATTAATAACAACTGGACAAAAATAAAAAAAATTGACCCTCACATAAATTTTCCCAAATTTTGCAGAAAGGAGGTTCTTCACATCAGTAGTCAAATTTGCATAAATTTCTAACAATGGCTTCCTAAAAAAGTGTGCAACAACAGTAACAGTAGCCAACAAATTTTGAATTATGAAAATTTCTACCATATTCTGCAGTTGATAGCTCTCCATATATATGTTGTGCTCCTCAAATAATTCACGATTGGCATAGTGTTGCCAATCATTTGCAACACTTTGTGTATAAAAAGATTAAGTGATTGACTGACCAAATATTCCTCATCTAAGATGTCAGCAGGAATGTCAGCAGCATCTGGCGCAACATCATCGTCTGAGGCAGATTCCTCATGTTCCTCTTCAGTATCAGAGTCCTCATTGGATGCAGAGGTAGAGCCACCTAAATCACTGGGATGATTATCAGCAAACTCTTGTAGCATTTTCTCATTAGGTTCTTCATCAAAAGTAAAAGGAGAAGCAGCAGATTTTTGTCCCTTTGTTTGCTTTAAATCAGTCAAAAACTTGGCTATGGGTGCTTCCTCATCATCAGAGTAGACAAGATTAGGGTAAGCAAAAGTAGTTTCAGGAGGAAGATTCGACTCAGAAGCATCATCATCAGAAGATGGATCATCTGAAGAGTCACTTTCAGCAGTTTTCTCAGTAGAGACACCAGAGCGTGGTTGGACTTTAGGTCGTGCCACCAGCTCAAAATCCTTATCAGCAGTATCATCACCGTAGGAGTACTCCTTGTACACCAGCAAGGGACAAGAGGGCTGTCGCCTCGAAATCTCTTAGATGGTGTGAGATCGGGATTATACTCAGTTTGTCGCTTCAATCGATGAGTCATAGGTTTAGGAGGAGAAACTTCCTTCAGAATGGAAATATCGGGCAGATTTTCCACATTCAGTTCATTCTCGGGCTCCCCTGGTGCTATAGAGTCTAAGGTCACTGGCTATTGAAGCCTTGGAACCAATGCACGCTCCATTTTTGGGTGTGGTGCAGGTGGTGTTGGCTTGTCGTGGGCAACATCTTTCTTATAGCCCATCTCCGTGTGTATATCATGAGAGTTGAAACCCTTTTCTGCCATTAAAATTATGAGATTGAAAATCGGAGAGAAATTTTGTGCAGAAATATGAAGGTCGAGAACACAAGTTGAGAGTGGAGTGAAGGAAATCAAAAAATTGAAAGACTGATAAAATTTTCTGAGGATTAGATCACATCTAAATAACACATCGGGACCCCTTCATCTCCCAAACTCTCGGACTCAGTCATTAGGACCCAATGGTAATAATCCCAACGGTAAAAAAAATTAGAAATAAATTTGGTAAAAAATTCTGAATTATGGTAATAAATCAGACCAATTAATTTCACAAAATATCCATAAATAAACTCCTCATCGAAATTTGAACTCCACTAAACAAACTCAATCACTGATAAATTCAAAATATTAGTGGATAGAGCAAATAACTAGATTTTTGCTTATATCGAACTTCAAACTTCTCAGCCAGATATATTCACCATTAAAATAAATATGAATGTCTTAATTATGCATAAAATAGAATGTAACAATGAAATAAAATTCTAACACATGTATATGAATGTTTATGGGTGAAGTGTTATCAACAATGATGGCAACATCTTACAACAACTCTCAAGTTTTCAGAATTTTTCTCATACAGTTAGCCATTTAGAATTATTACTACAGAAGTGGTAGCCTGCACACTAAATAAACAGTCTTCATAAGAATCCATTAGGCAGATTTTTCTATTTTCTTCTGATTTCCATTCAAGCTTGATGATCACAATGATTGTCATTGAACTATTCATCAAGTTGAGTCTCTAAATTTTCTAAATCGCCTTTCACATGGGACAATATTATAGAATAAACAAACGTCCCTCAACTACTCAGTGATTTATTCAAAACTCAATGAAAGAAAAGAAACGAAGTAATAGGCTGTAAAAATTATTTTGCACAAAACTGAGTGTATACTGATCAGAAGTTACAAAGTATCAAACACTTCACAAAACAGTATAAATGCATGAATGCAATATGTCTAAGAAAACCTAAAAATTTTCATGCATGTTAGGTGTTGTCCCAAGTGTTGGCAACACTAGAGACAACATTCATGTCTGTTTACAGTGCACACATACTAAGAGACTTCCTAAGGTTGGAAAATCTCTGAAAATCCAATGTTTTGGTGAAAATATTAGCTAATTGGTAATTAGTTCCAATAAACTCCATGCAGATCATGTCTCACTCAACCAAATCTTGAATTAAGTAATGTCGAATGTCAATGTGTTTGGTTCAAAAGTGTTGTACTGGATTTTTTGAAATGTCAATAGTACTTGAATTATCACAGTACACTATAGGAGTTTCACTTTTAATTCCATCTTCCAACATTTGATTCATCCACAGGAATTGTGAGCAACAAATTCCAGCTGCCACATATTCAAATTCAGCTTTGGAAAGAGAAACACAATTTTGTTTTCTAATATACCAAGACACTAAGTTATTACTGATAAGTGTGTTGTTGTGCATCATTTTGTGCTAGTTTCGAGTCGAGTTTGCATGAATTTATTATGTTTTTAGAGTTTTTTTTGTTTAATTTATTTATTATTTCATGCATGTGGTCTATATTTTACTTTCCTTGGTTTGAATGAAAGTACAATGAGAAATCAAGATTTTGGAGCAAGAGAAGAGCCGCAAGAATTAATTACGGAGCAGCAATGTTCAAAAAATTATTTTTCATGTTAGAGACATATGAATCCGATCTTCACCGTTCAAAATTAAGTTCAAAATTTTTAAAGCTGCTGTCCAAATTTCAACTCGATCCGACGGCTAAAATTTTGGATATGATTTTTTAAGAAAACTGCGTGCTGAGACAGAAAAGATCGCGCTCGAGCGGTTTATTTATACCACTCGAGCGCGAAAGGTTGTAAAATTGATTGTTGGTCATAGAAGTGTACGCTCTAGCGGTTACTTTATACCGCTTGAGCGCGATCGTGGGAAGAATTTTAATTATTTCGGACTCCTTGGAAAAGAAACTGTTGGATCTCGATTCTTGGGCATGTAAATATCAAATATTCATCTGATTTGAGGGATATTCACGCGGAAATTGAAGGCGGAGGCTAAGGCTCGAGGATTGAAGGCGCTCCATATGATTTTCTTCTTTTTTTTCTTCTTTTGAATTCTAGTTTATGATTAAAACAAGTGTTTACGGAACCAGACCGGACCGACCGGTTCAACCGGGTTCAACCGGGAACCGGAGGCCTGACTGGTCCGGGCGTATGTCAAAACTCGAAAAAGTGGTTGATCCGGAAAAAATCGGTAAAACCGGCCAAAACCAAAAAACCGGTCGATTACTAATAACCGGCCAGTTATTACATTTAAAAAAAATAAAAAATGTATACGTTTTCATAACACTCCAGTTCAAATTCCAAATTTCAAATTGAAAATTTCAAATTTCAAATGCTATTTGATAATTTTTTTTTTTAAAAAAAAAAAAAAGACCCGTAAACAAATAAGAAAACAAACAAAGAAGGACCCATAAGCTTCCAAATTCCAAATTCTACTTGATAATAAATAAATAAATAAACAAAAAAAAAACAAGAAAGACCGTATGCCAATAAATAGAAGAAAAGATATTTTCAAAAAAAAAAAGATAGGTTACAAAATCTGTCCAAATATGATCTCAATTTACCATTATCAACGAACGGAGGTGTATCTGCGGCGAAAATGGTGGCCTTGAAGTGCATAGTTTAAGATCAAGATTCGAGAGAAAATAGGGGGAAAAGAAAGAGAGAAGAAGAAGAGGACGACGGCCGAAGCTAAGATGGGAAGTTGAGACTGATAAATAAATAAACAAGTAGAAACCCTACCTTTATTTATTAAAAAAATATTTTGAGGGTAATTACTTTTTTTTTAGATTATATAATGACATATTATAATTCATATAATATTCTATTTAATGTTATTTTTAATTGAATATTTGTTGAAATTTTCATTTTCAAATTTTAATAAAACCTATGAAGTAATTAATAATAAATATATTAAAACTTTCTTTACAACATAAAATTATAATATTTATTTTTATTAATCCGGTTGAACCGTTCGGTCGAACCGGTTGAACCGTTTTTTAGTGGTCATCCGGTTCGATCACCGGTCCGGTTATAAAAACATTGATTAAAACTACATTTTGAATATTTTTTTTTGTTATTTGAGTAGGTTTTTTTCAACCAAGACCACTAGATTGGGTCGAAATTAATCTATGTTTGAGACGTGGTTGCATGTTTGATTATATTTTGGATATTTTCAATTATTGATTGATGTTAGTTTAATATTTCTTGTGAATAGCTTGCGCACCTAGTCACATGTGTGTTGATTAATCACGAATCGAAAGAGGATTGATTAAAGATAGCTTCAAAAATATCAATCAACATATGGTTAAACCGACTAGAAATAGTATCCGGTTTCAGTATGCGGTTTTAGGTTAAAACTGAATTTTCATAAATATTGAATGCGTTTGAGTTTGAATAGAATTATTAATTAATCCGTCTGACTTGAATAGGTTTAGCAATTTTAGAAATAGATTGTGGAATAAGATGGAAAAATTCACCGTGATTGGAATAAACATGATTTTCAGTCTGTGCCATGTTGTGAGACCCCGATTCTAAACTCGAAATAATTAAACATAATCGAACACGGTAAGTCGCGGGAACAAATCAGAATTTTTTTTTTTTTTTTTAAAAGACATGCCTCGCGCGTGCGCAGGAGAAAGGGCCAGTGGCCTCGAGGGAAACTCGCGGAAGGGGCTCGCGCGCGCGCAGGCAAAAATACCCGAGCCACTCCAGGCAGCTCGCGTGCGCGCGAGGACAAGCCTCGCCCGCGCGCAGGCCAAACGGACAGAAAACAGGGGAACCTGGAGAAAATCAAGCCAAACACGAATCAAATCAAATCCAAGCTCCAACATACAATACAACACGAAATCAGAACATACCACAAGTTCTAAATCCTTCCCGCAATACAAAACAAGTCGAGTTCTAAAATCAGAGTTCCAACGACTCAACAAAACTAATACAAGTTCAAAAGACTCGACCCTACGACGCGGAGTCTCACTTCTATCCATCTCACCCCAAGCTAACCAAGACGACTCGGTCCAGCTCCTGATCCTCCTGTTGCCAAGTTACACATACAAAACAAAGACAACAGCCGGAATAATCCGGTTAGAAATATAATTTCTAAGTAAAAGAGACAGGCATGCAATATCAAATAAACACCTCGTATCAAAATCCACAAATATCAACAACTTCAAAGAAAAGAGATGTATGCATGACTTTAAAACTCGGGACTATCAAATCAGATAATCGAAATGTCAATCGATACTCGGTTGGGATCCCGGGCCTAAGTATTCACAACAACTCACCGACACACCCATTCGGGGTTGATATCGCTCAACTCAACCCCTAGACTTCAGAGCAACTATAAGAAGTATTCTGGTACTTAGAAAAACTCAAAATCTAAGCCCACTTCAATATAGCTCTCTAAATCGTCTAAATTCAAACGAATTGAATAATCGGCTCAATATGAATGCAAGTGTAACAAGATACTCAAACAAGTTCACACAAGCAAATAAACATGTAGTATGTGATTTTCGGGGCTCGAGAATCAATCGAACTCGAGTATTCAACCCCATTCAATTCAAAGCCATATTTTACCTTTCGAGTCCGTCGAAGATTCAAATCTGAAAATAATAACGAACTCAAATAAATAATCAATCGAATCACAAAACTTCATAACAAGGAAATTCAATCAATATACCGTCTTCAATTCTCGACAGACTCAACTTCCAAGTTCAATCCAATTCCAAGACTCCAATCCAATCTGAAAATGAAGAATATACGGATTCGGTAACAATCTACCAATTCAATAAAACCCGGAAGTCAAACCGAAACAAAACAACCAATAATCCAAACTCGATTCCGATGGCATAACGGCTATAATCGGTCAAACCAAAAATCTCCGATAACAACCAACAATCCCAAATCATCCAAAACAACTCCTCAATCAACAAAACAAATCAAAAACCATCAAAATCCAACAAAATCTCACAACCCCATTTTCGAATTTAACTCCAAAAATCATATAAAATCCAAACTTCGTTCTTTTTCCGATTCGACTTCGAATACACGATCTATGCTAGCTCAAGAACAACATACTCCAAGATTATCAAATTCTAACAACCCAAAAAAAACGAAGTTCAAGAGATCGTAGCAAAACTTACGTCCAAATGATGCTCTCGTTGTGGTGATCGTGAAACTCAACTCGGAAAAGAAATCTAACGGTCGGATCATGCGAATCGAACGGAAAGAAAGCTTGAAGAAACGGTTTCCATGGCTTCCAGGAGAGAGAGGAATCGAGAGAGAGTAGGGGAGGAAGAGAGTATGGGGGGGGGTATGGGCTTAGTCAACTAGGAGGGATAAAATAGTATAAAAATCCACTTTTTGCAGTTTGGTCCCTGAAACTCCCAATTAAATCAATTCAGTCCCGGCTCAAATAAATCTCCAAAATAAAAAAATAATCAATTTTTTTAATCCGCAATAAATAATTTCAGGGCCTTACAATTCTCCTCCTCTAAGATTCGATTTCGTCCTCGAAATCTGACAGATCAAAACTGAAACAAGTAAGAACAAACTGAAGACGGACTCACCTCAATCGAACAACTCGGGAAAACGTTGCCTTATATCGGATTCGGTCTCCCAGGTTGCTTCTTCAACTCCGTGACGACTCCACTGAATCTTCACCAACAGAATTGACTTGTTTCTGAGCTGCTTTTATTTTCTGTCAAGGATCTGAATCAGTCTCTCGAAGTAACTCAGAGTCTCTTCCAACTCGGCCTCATCTGGCTGAAGAACGTGGGATGGATCTGGATGATATTTACAAAGCATGGAAACATGAAACACGTCGTGGATTCCGGACAAAGAAGAGGGAAGAGCCAATCTGTAGGCAAGATCACCTAACTTCTCCAGAATCTCATAAGGACCAATAAAACGAGGCGACAACTTCCCTCGCTTCCCGAATCTAACAGTACCTCGAAAAGGAGAGATCTTCAAGAAAACTCGGTCTCCTATTTCAAAACTCAGAGGTCGACGTCGAACATTCGCATACTTGGCCTGCCGATCCTGGGCTGTCTTCATCCTCATATGAATAATCTTCACCTGATCGGCCATGTCACGAATCATATCGGGACCTAACTCAGGTGACTCTGAAATCTCATCCCAGAACAACGGAGATCTGCACTTCTTCCCGTACAAAGCTTCAAACGGTGCCATCCCAATACTCGTCTGAAAACTGTTATTGTACGAAAACTCTACTAAAGGCAAAGAATCCTGCCATCCTGAGCCAAAATCAAGTACCACGGCTCGAAGCATATCCTCCAAAGTCTGGATCGTACGCTCGGACTGACCGTCGGTTTGAGGGTGATACGCTGTGCTCAAGTGCAAACGAGTACCCAATGCCGCCTGAAGACTGTGCCAAAAGTGAGAAGTGAACCTCGGATCTCTGTCTGATACGATCGACTTCGGCACACCGTGCAATCTCACCACCTCTCTAACATACAACTCGGCCATCTGGTCATGGCGGTACGTCATGCGATACGAAAAGAAACAAGAAGACTTCGTCAACCGGTCAACCACTACCCAAACTGCATCGCAACCTCTGAATTAACGTGGTAGCTTCGTGACAAAGTCCATAGTGATGTGATCCCACTTCCATTCCGGAACAGGAAAACTGTGCAATAAACCTCCGGGCTTCTTCCTCTCGGCTTTCACCTGTTGACAATTCAGACAACGGGACACAAACCTCGTGACGGCTTCCTTCAACTGCTTCCACCAAAACTGAGTCTTCAAGTCGTTATACATCTTTCGGCCTCCAGGATGAAAACTGAACCGACTGCAATGCGCCTCTCGAAGAATACGTTGTCTCAACTCAGAAACATCGGGCACAACAATACGGCTATTCACAAACAGAACATCATCCCTGACCTGAAACTCGGACTGGTGGCCTGATCGGACTCTCTCTATCGAACTCTGAATACTCAGATCTGACCTCTGTGCCTCTCTGATCAACTGAAACAACTCCGGTTCGGCCTGAATCGCAAAAACTCTGATGGATCTCCTATCGGTCTCAAACTCCAACCCAGAAGTACAACAATCTTCAATCAAACGAGAGACACCAATCGTAGAAAGAGATAAAGAACAAAGTTTCCTACTAAGAGCGTCTGCAGCTGCATTCGATTTTCCAGGATAATACTTGATCTCACAGTCAAAATCCTTCAACAGATCCATCCATCGCCTCTGTCTCATGTTCAGCTCGGACTGGGAAAACAAGTACTTGAGGCTCTTATGGTCAGAAAATATCTCAAACGACTCGCCATACAGATAATGGCGCCAAGTCTTCAAAGCAAACACGATTGCAGCTAGCTCAAGATCGTGGATTGGATAACGAGTCTCGTGAGGCTTCAGCTGCCTTGACGCATAAGCTATGACGTGCTTCCTCTGCATCAGAATGCATCCAAGACCACGGTGAGAAGCATCGCAATACACGGAGAAACCTCCAGTACCTGATGGAATAGACAAGATCGGAGCGCTGGTCAATCTCTTCTTCAGCTCAATGAAACTGGCCTCACACTGCTCGGACCAAACAAACGGTGCATTCTTCTGGGTCAACTGGGTAATCGGCTTTGCAATGGAAGAGAAGACCTCGATAAATCGACGGTAATACCCTGCTAAACCCATGAAACTGCGAATCTCTGGCACTGATGTCGGTCTCGGCCAATTCATAACTGCCTCGATCTTGCTGGGGTCAACATATATTCCCTCTCCTGATACAATGTGGCCTAGAAAGACGACTCGGTCCAACCAAAACTCGCACTTTGATAACTTCGCATACAACTGCTCGGATCTCAAAATCTGCAACACAGTCCTCAAATGCTCGGCATGATCTGAACGGTTCTTCGAATATACCAGAATATCGTCGATAAAGACAATGACGAACTCATCTAGATACCGCTGGAAGACACGGTTCATCAAATCCATAAAAACCGCTGGAGCGTTCGTCAAACCGAAAGGCATGACTAAGAACTCAAAATGCCCATATCTGGTTCTGAAAGCTGTCTTAGGCACATCCTCGTCGCGAACTCTCAGCTGATGATACCCTGATCTCAGATCTATCTTCGAGTACACTGCAGAAACCTGTAACTGGTCAAAAAGATCATCAATTCGAGGGAGAGGATATCTGTTCTTAACGGTAGCCTGATTCAACTGGCGATAATCGATACAAAGTCGCATAGAACCGTCTTTCTTCCTCACAAAAAGGACTGGGGCACCCCAAGGCGATGCGCTAGGTCGGATGTATCCCTTGGATCAGATCCTCCAACTGTTCCTTCAACTCTTTCAATTCTAAAGGAGCCATTCGGTAAGGTGCCTTGGAAATAGGCTGAGTACCTGATGCAAGCTCAATGCTAAATTCGATCTCTCGAATCGGCGGCAATCCGGGAATCTCTTCTGGAAAGACATCAGGAAACTCGCTAACCACTGGTATCTCTGTCAACTCAGGGCTAGACCTCATAACATCCACTGCATAGATAAAATATCCCTCTGCTCCTTTCTGTAACAAACGAGTCATGGACAAAGCAAAAATCAAAGGGATTCGGGATCGAGAACCCTTACCGAAAAACTTCCACTCGTCTGCCATAACAGGTCTGAATCGGACTACTTTCTGAAAGCAATCTACCGTTGCCCTGTACTTGGTCAGTGCGTCAATCCCAATGATACAGTCAAAATCAGATAACCCAAGTACAATGCAGTCAATCTCAATCGAATTCCCCTCGGATTCTAAGATGCAGTTACGGACTAATCTCACTGAAACAATTCCTCCACCCAAAGGTGAAGTAATAGAAACAACATCATATAAAGGCTCAGCAAATAAATCATGCATCAAGACAAACCTTTCAGAAATGAAACAGTGAGAAGCTCCCGTATCAATCAACACAAACGCAGGATAACCAAAAATCAAACAGTTACCTGCTATCACGTCATTTGGGGCTGCATTGGCTTGATCCTCTGTCAATGCAAACACTCTAGCCTATTGTCGAGGAGGTTGGTTCTGATTCTGATTACCTCCCTTACGAGTCTGCTGCTGGGGCTGAAAGAAATGAACTGCAGAAGATGACCTCTCGGGCTGAGCGGACGGTCGAGAAGAACTACCGCTCTGAGCTCTATCGGATCCCCGCTGAGGACAGACTCTAGCAAAATGACCCGGTTGCTGGCAGATGTTGCAACTACCAAACACACCACGGCACTGATCCGATGGATGGCGTCCTCCACACTTGCTGCATGATACTCCAGAGAACCCTGAACTCTGCCCAGAACTAAACTGTCTAGAACCACTGGAACTCGAGGAACTGTTCCCAGACTTCTTAAAAGTCTTCCACTTCGGTCGATACTGATCTCGCCGGTTTCTGCCACTGTTGCCTCCATCAACCCTCTGAGACTGATTCGGTTGCGGAGAAGGTTGGTACTGATACTGAGACTGTTGAGACTGAAACTGAACAGGCGGATTCTGAAAAGATCTCTGCTGCTGCTGAGGAGCTGCCTGATTTCCTCGTTGCATCAAAATCCCAGCTTCGGCTCCCTTCGCCTGATCCATGGCATCTGCAAAGTTGTTGGGTCTCCCGGTATTGACTAAGGTAAAGATCTCCGGGTTCAAGCCATTAATGAAATGGTCGGCTTTGGCTTCCTCGTTATTGGCGACATGAGGTGCGAACCTCAAAAGGCTGTCAAACTTGCTCACATAGTCCTCGATGCTCAAATTTCCTTGCTTCAGATTCGAAAATTCGGCACCTTTCTCCTTACGATACGAGACAGGAAAGAACCGCTTGTAGAACTCAGTCTTGAATACACCCCAAGTAATCACGGTGCCTCGGTTCTCGTTCGCCCTCTTGGTCGTAGTCCACCATTTCTTGGCAACACCCTGCAACTGATGACTGACTAACCTGATTCTGCGGTCATCGTTGTAGTCAAGAGAATCGAAGAGTTCATCCATGTCATCTAGCCAACTCTCACAGTCGATGGAGTTCTCGGTACCAGTCAAGGTAGGCGGTCGAAACGATCGGAATCTTTTCAAAAGAGTCTCCATCGGGGTTGCAGTAGCATCAAACTCATCCACTCATGTACTGTCCTGATCATTCGGAGGAGTTATCACTGGCGGCGGATTCTCAGTCGAAGGAGGAGTCAAAGGTGGTTGGTTCCTTCTCAAAGATCGTCGAGGTTCCATCTGATACCAAAGGGTTAGGACACAAAATCTCAAACACAATCTCAAACACATAACCTCGGTGTCCAAAACTCTGCTCTGAGTACCCAAGAATCTCAACAATATTCGGAAATGGATAATAGTACAAGGACAAATATATCTCACGAAATTCATGCTTTATAACTTAAATCACAACTCATGTAATTTTAATTAATTCAAGAATCGATAAAGCATGCTCGCACGTATTTAAAATAATCATTTAAATAAATCAAACACATGCGAGAATTCAATTCATGCGGACTCGATCTACCCCGCTCACTCTAGTTCGACTCCAAGAATCTTATGGCTTTGATACCACTTAATGTGAGACCCCGATTCTAAACTCGAAATAATTAAACATAATTGAACACGGTAAGTCGCGGGAACAAATCAGAATTTTTTTTTTTTTTTTTAAAAGACATGCCTCGCGCCCGCGCGAGCTATCGCCTCGCGCGTGCGCAGGAGAAAGGGCCAGTGGCCTCGAGGGAAACTCGCGCCCGCGCGAGGAAGGGGCTCGCGCGCGCGCGGGCAAAAATATCCGAGCCACTCCAGGCAGCTTGCGCGCGCGCGAGGACAAGCCTCGCCCGCGCGCAGGCCAAACGGACAGAAAACAGGGGAACCTGGAGAAAATCAAGCCAAACACGAATCAAATCAAATCCAAGCTCCAACATACAATACAACACGAAATCAGAACATAACACAAGTTCTAAATCCTTCCCGCAATACAAAACAAGTCGAGTTCTAAAATCAGAGTTCCAACGACTCAACAAAACTAATACAAGTTCAAAAGACTCGACCCTACGACGCGGAGTCTCACTTCTATCCATCTCACCCCAAGCTAACCAAGACGACTCGGTCCAGCTCCTGATCCTCCTGTTTCCAAGTTACACATACAAAACAAAGACAACAGCCGGAATAATCCGGTTAGAAATATAATTTCTAAGTAAAAGAGACAGGCATGCAATATCAAATAAACACCTCGTATCAAAATCCACAAACATCAACAACTTCAAAGAAAAGAGATGTATGCATGACTTTAAAACTCGGGACTATCAAATCAGATAATCGAAGTGTCAATCGATACTCGATTGGGATCCCGGGGCTAAGTATTCACAACAACTCACCGACACACCCATTCGAGGTGGATGTCGCTCAACTCAACCCCTAGACTTCAGAGCAACTATAAGAAGTATTCTGGTACTTAGAAAAACTCAAAATCTAAGCCCACTTCAATATAGCTCTCTAAATCGTCTAAATTCAAACGAATTGAATAATCGGCTCAATATGAATGCAAGTGTAACAAGATACTCAAACAAGTTCACACAAGCAAATAAACATGTAGTATGTGATTTTCGGGGCTCGAGAATCAATCGAACTCGAGTATTCAACCCCATTCAATTCAAAGCCATCTTTTACCTTTCGAGTCCGTCGAAGATTCAAATCTAAAAATAATAACGAACTCAAATAAATAATCAATCGAATCACAAAACTTCATAACAAGGAAATTCAATCAATATACCGTCTTCAATTCTCGACAGACTCAACTTCCAAGTTCAATCCAATTCCAAGACTCCAATCCAATCTGAAAATGAAGAATATACGGATTCGGTAACAATCTACCAATTCAATCAAACCCAGAAGTCAAACCGAAACAAAACAACCAATAATCCAAACTCGATTCCGATGGCATAACGGCTATAATCGGTCAAACCAAAAATCTCCGATAACAACCAACAATCCCAAATCATCCAAAACAACTCCTCAATCAACAAAACAAATCAAAAACCATCAAAATCCAACAAAATCTCACAACCCCATTTTCAAATTTAACTCCAAAAATCATATAAAATCCAAATTTCGTTCTTTTTCCGATTCGACTTCGAATACACGATCTATGCTAGCTCAAGAACAACATACTCCAAGATTATCAAATTCTAACAACCCAAAAAAAATGAAGTTCAAGAGATCGTAGCAAAACTTACGTCCAAATGAAGCTCTCATTGCAGTGATCGTGAAACTCAACTCGGAAAAGAAATCTAACGGTCGGATCGTGCGAATCGAACGGAAAGAAAGCTTGAAGAAATGGTTTCCATGGCTTCCGGGAGAGAGAGGAATCGAGAGAGAGTAGGGGAGGAAGAGAGTATGGGGGGGGGTATGGGCTTAGTCAACTAGGAGGGATAACATAGTATAAAAATCCATTTTTTGCATTTTGGTCCCTGAAACTCCCAATTAAATCAATTCAGTCCCGGCTCAAATAAATCTCCAAAATAAAAAAATAATCAATTTTGCTAATCCGCAATAAATAATTTCAGGGCCTTACACATGTGGATGCATAAATTAGTTCGATACCTTCGTGTGTCTTGGTTGTCTCATTTTAATTAAATTTATCTTTCAGCTATTTTATTTCTTATTTTTAGTAATTGAATTTTTATTTTATTTATCTCCATACTTATTTATTTTGTCTAGCTTAAGTTAAATAATTAAATATTGAGAATTGACAGAAGTCTCTGTGGGATCGATACTTGGACTCTCTGTCCACTTACTATTATTTGACCTAGTACGCTTGCTAGAATATTTTAATACCGAATCGGTTGGTCAATTACCCAAGTAGAAACAACCACCCGTGGTGCTCTTTTGCTCATCAAGATCCCCTGCTCAGTCTACATCAATAAAACCTACCAAATTAGTGTTGGTTTTTTTAGTATACTACAAACCAAAATCCAATGTCTCTGCCACATATTTCAAAATTATTTTCACGGCCTTAAAATGGTTGAATTTTAGGTTAGACTGGTATCTAGCACACAGACATACACTGAAAATAATATCATGCCTAGTAGCACTCAAATACAAGAGACTTCAAATGATGTTGCGGTAAAAGGTGTTGTCAACATCCTCCACAACATCGTCTCTACACAGTTTTTTACTAGACCCCACTGGTGTTCGCATATGTTTAGCATTATCATTCAAAAACATTTTCACAAGATTTCTATAAATATTTCTTTGACACAAAAAGATACCATCATACATTTATTTCACTAGTAAACCCAAAAAATAACTCAACTCACCAACCATGCTCATCTCGAAAGTAGAAGACATATATTTTACAAATTCATTCACAAGCTTTTCAGAAGAAGCACAGAAAATTATGTCATCTACGTAAATTTGGTAAATGAAAATATTACCTTGAGATTTTTGCACAAAAAGTGTCTTATCTACCTCACCTCTTTTGAATCCAAAATTGAGAAAGTATTCTGTCGATCTTCCATGTGAGACCCCTGTCCTACATGAAAAAAATGAAAGCTTTAAAATGAGTTGAAAATAAGCTACAATGGACTTCTATAGCAACTTGTGTTAATCATTTTTGTAAAGCGAGGACGAATACGAAGTAGTTGCTATAGGTGTTCTTTGTGTGCAGTCGCGCAGGCGCGAGCCTAAGCCCAAGGTGGGGCAGAATGGTATCAGAGACGGTCACCAGCAGGAACTCTGGAAAATAAGTTCTATGCGGGACAAAGTGTTACATGTGTGGGAGCCATCTCTTGAACCTACGGGACAAAGTGCTACATGACGAGAGCCACCAATTGAAACTATAGGAGTCAACTCTAGATTTTTGGTACTGGTGGATCGAAGGCCAAGTCGCGACGAGGACGTCGCGTTCTGAATGAGGGGTGATTCTGAGACCCTTGTCCCACATGAGAAAAATGAAAGCTTTAAAATGGGTTGAAAATGAGCTACAATGGAATTCTATAGTGTAGTGACCCTAACCCGGATCACCTACTAACAGAGCTTAGGCATGCAATTAACTTAATAAAACAGATATCAGAAATAAACTGCGGAAACCATAAACTTTATACAATCCCAAGTAAAGGAATCTGTAATTCATCCAAATAATATACAACCAAATCGAATAGCTGTATCAACCTCAAAACAACAGAAATAAAACCTAGACGAAGCTCCAGCTGGTCAGCCACTGACTAGCCCCTCTTGGATCCACCCTCCTCGTCTAATCGCAAACCTGCCCCATGGAATAGGGTGTCCAGAAACACAGAGTACGAGACGTGAGCATAAAACGCTCAGTACGAGAGTATGAGTATACATGCATGCAAAGTGAACTCCCTATAAACTTGAGGTCAAAGATCAGATAACAGATACAGACCGGGCCCTGGTATGTAGCACGCTGTGCCGTCGCTTCAGGAGGTGGCTCCCATACCGAGATAACCGTGGATACGCCGGACCCAAATTGATGGAAGTCCATCCACTAACAGGATAGGGTACAACCCTACTAACAGACATCTCGAAAGAGATACAGCAAGATGAAAATGAATGCAACATAAATCAATGACATATAAACCATGCAGTCACATAATACATGCATACTCAGTCAGGATATCTCGAACAGTACTTCCGTACCTCAAAAACAGTGCAAGCTCTACCAACTCTAGGTCCACGCCTATAGTCTGCTCTACACTGCCAAATGATACTACTATCATTAAAGCGCTCTAAAAGCCTTAACTAAGCTATTGCATACTCCTAAATATTTATAGGAAGCAAAAGCTATACCTTCGTCCGTCGTTAGCCCTTTGATGTCGATGCCTCCAGAACTTGGGCACAACTCTGCTACGACTTTCGAACGCCTCGCCGACCGCCGGGTCAAGCCTAGGAAGGCTAGAACAACTCGAATAGACTAGAAAGGAGAGGGAAATACTCGGAATTGGAAATTAGAAATGAAGCCCCGGCCCTCTATTTATAGACAACGATCGGAACTTCCGATCCTCGATCGGAACGTCCGAACCTCGATCAGAACATCCGATCCTGCCATTGGAGCTTCCGAAGATCCTGATCTACCACGTGTCAAAATATCACTGGTTAACTTCGGATAGGGGTGATCGGAGCTTCCGATCCTGATCGGAGCTTCCGATCCAACCACACTTCATGCGTGACGTAATATTATCGGTGCCTCCAATCGCTCATCGGAGCTTCCGATCCTGTTCGGAGCTTCCGATCCATCCGATACCCAATTTATTTAATTAGCATTAATCCTTTAATTACTCAATTAGGGTATGAGCTACTACATTTTCCCTCACTTAAGATATTTCGTCCTCGAAATCAGATCTTAAGTACCGAATGCAAATACAGAAATCAGAAACATTCTTTATTCAAATCAAACGTTTACAGAGTTTGCAACTGAATACAACTTAAAGAATGAAATCAAAACAACTCAGGATGGTCTTCACGCATACTGTCTTCAAGCTCCCAAGTAGCTTCCTCAGTGCCTTGGCGCTGCCACTGAATTAAAACCAAAGGAATGACTTTGTTCCGTAAAACCTTATCCTTATAATCCAGGATACGAATAGGTTTCTCAACATAGGTCAAATCCTTGTTCACCTGAACCTCAGACCGCTGCAGAATATGAGATTCATCCGCCACATACCGTCGCAACAGAGATACGTGGAACATGTCGTGAATACTGGATAGATGTGGTGGCAAAACTAGTCGATAAGCCAAATCGCCAATGCTCTCCAAGATCTCAAACGGACCGATAAACCTGGGAGACAACTTGCCCTTAAGGCCAAATATGAGAATCTTGCGGAAAGGTGACACTCTCAGAAACACTTTCTCCCCGAAATCGAACTGCAAAGGTCTACGCTTGATATTAGCATAGCTGGCCTGACGATCCTGTGCAGTCTTAATCCGTTTCTTGATCTGATCAACAATGTCTATCGCCTGTTGAATAAACACCGGTCCCTCAGCCTGTCTCTCCCCCACTTCTTCCCAGATGAGTGGAGTACGACAACGTCGCCCATACAACGCCTCAAAAGATGCCATCCCAATACTAGTATGATAGCTATTGTTGTACGCGAACTCGATCAACGGCAAATGATCCTGCCAGGCTGAACCAAAATCCATGACGCACGCTCTAAGCATATCCTCCAAAGTACGGATAGTGCGCTCCGACTGACCATCAGTCTCCGGATGATAGGCAGTACTCAAACTGAGAGTAGTACCCATCGCACGCTGAACACTCCCCCAGAATCTAGAAGTAAACCTGGGGTCCCGATCGCTGACAATGCTCACAGACACTCCATGAAGTCGAATGATCTCCTGAATGTACATCCATGTCATGCGATCCACAGAGTACTCTCGGCTATAGGCAATGAAATGCACTGACTTGGTGAGTCAGTCCACCACAACCCAGATAGCATCACAGTTCCTTGGGGATACCGGCAAATGGGTCACAAAGTCCATTGTGATAAACTCCCATTTCCATTCAGGAATAGGCAGACTGTGAAGCAATCCTCCAGGTCGTCGGTGCTCTGCCTTGACCTGTTGACACACCAAACATCTCGAAACAAACTGATAAACACTGCGTTTCATTCCCTTCCACCAGAAACGAGTACGTAGATCCTTGTACATCTTGTTGCTCCCAGGATGAATACTCAACTTAGTGCGATGTGCTTGAGACAAAATCTCCTCTCGCAACTCTACATCCTACGGAATCACAAACCTACCAGACAAACACAGAAAGCCATCTGACTGATAATGAAATTCAGACGAGCTACCCTCGTTAGCTAGACGAGCTAAACGCTGGGTCTTCGAATAAGACATCTGAGCATCTCGGATCCGCGAATACAAAGCTGGCTCAGATAATATCGCAAACATCTGGATGCTCTGCATACCTTTCTTATGCTTGAAGGTATAATGCGAAGTACAACAGTCACTGATCGCACTAGACATCGAACAAGTCTGAAGTGCGGATAGTCGCACCTTGCGACTCAAATCATCAGCGGTGAGATTAGCAGCTCCCGGATGGTACTTTATCTTGCAATCATAGTCCTTAAGCAAGTCCATCCAACGTCTCTGCCTCATGTTCAACTCCGCCTGAGTGAACAAATACTTGAGACTCTTATGGTCGGTGAAGATCTCAAATTTCTCGCCATACAGATAATGACGCCAGATCTTCAAAGCGAACACAATGGCTGCTAAATCCAAATCGTGGACTGGATAGTTGTCCTCGTGAAGCTTCAGCTGTCTAGAAGCGTATGCGATCACATGCCCATTCTGAGTCAGAACACAACCTAACCCCTGAAGAGAAGCATCAGTGTATACCACATACCTCCAGATCCTGATGATAAAGCCAACACCGGCGCAGAAGTCAACAGCCGTCGAAGCTCACAGAAATTCTCCTCACACTCGGAGGACCACTCAAAATCCACACCCTTGCGGGTAAGCTGCGTCAACGGTTGAGCTAACTGAGAGAAGTTTATAATGAAGCGACGATAATACCCTGCTAGACCCAGAAAACTACGGATCTCAGCAACTGTCGTCGGACGCGACCAATTAAGTACCGCTTCAATCTTGCTTGGATCAACAGAAATCCCCTCCCTGGATATGATATGGCCAATAAAGACCACTCTATCCATCCAGAACTCACACTTTCTCAGCTTGGCGTACAACTGCTCATCTCGAAGAGTCTGTAGTACCAACCGCAAGTGAGAAACATGCTCTTTCGTATTACGCGAATACACCAAGATGTCGTCAATGAAGACCACGACAAACTTGTCCAAATACTCCCTGAAGACACGGTTCATCAGATCCATTAATATAGCCAGCGCATTAGTCAAACCAAATGGCATCACTAGGAACTCGTAATGCCCATAGCGAGTACGAAATGCAGTTTTGGCTACGTCCTGATCACAGACTCTCAATTGATGATACCCAGATCTCAAGTCAATCTTGGAGTAAGCTGACGTACCCTGCAGCTGATCAAACAAGTCAATATGAGGCAACGGATACTTGTTCTTCACAGTGACTCGATTCAGCTGCCGATAGTCAATGCACAACCGCATCGACCCATCCTTCTTCTTTACAAAAAAAACAGGAGCTCCCCAAGGAGATACACTAGGACGAATGTACCCCTTGTCCAAAAGATCCTGTAGCTGATTCTTCAACTCACGCATCTCTGACGGAGCCAGACGATACGGTTCTCTAGAAATAGGCGAAGTACCCGGCATCAACTTTATGCCAAACTCGACTTCCCTAGCAGGAGGAAAACCCGGAATCTCATCAGGAAATACATCTGGAAATTCATCCACAATAGGAATGCTCTCTATCCCAATGCTCTCAGCGGACAAATCAACTGCATAGATAAGGTAGCCTTCCCCGCCAGACTCTAGAGCTCGACAGGCTCTCAAAGCTGATACCAAAGGCATCAGAGGTCGCGCTCCCTCACCATAGAAAAACCAGCTCTCACTCCCCTCCGGATGAAAGCGTACTAATCTCTGATAGCAGTCCACTGAAGCTCG
This sequence comes from Henckelia pumila, assembly GCF_033568475.1. Taxonomy (NCBI): domain Eukaryota; kingdom Viridiplantae; phylum Streptophyta; class Magnoliopsida; order Lamiales; family Gesneriaceae; genus Henckelia; species Henckelia pumila. The sequence goes on along the minus strand of NC_133123.1, from coordinate 195,787,680 downwards.
ATAGGTAGTCAACATATCTATTCCCAGAATGCAATCAAAGTCGTCCATCGCCAGGACCATGAGATTCGCTAACAGAATGTTCCCTTCGAACTCTAAAGGGTAACCCATCACTAGACGCTTAGCCAAAGTAGATTGGCCCGTCGGAGTAGAAACAGACATCACTACGTCTAGTGCAATGCATGGTAACTTATGCCTCTTAACAAAACGTGCAGAAATGAAGGAATGAGATGCACCAGTGTCAATAAGTACAAGAGCAGGTATACCATAAAGCAAAAATGTACCTGCGATGACTTTTCTCGTTCTACTCCACTGCCTGATCATGTCTCAGGGCAAACACCTGGCCAGAAGCTCGTGGCCTCAAATGAGAACTCCCAGCAGACTGTCCCTGCGACCTCTGCTGTACGGTGGCCTGAGAACCAGATCCAGAACCGCCTCCCCCAGATAGTGGACAATCTCTCCGGATATGACCAGTCTCTCCACAACGGAAACAAGCTCCAGAAGCTCTACGGCACTTTTCGGATGGATGGTTCTTCCCACAGTGATCATACTTGTCCTTCTTACCGAAACGGACAACACCTCCAGAACCAGAGGAAGAAGTAGATCCAGACTTCTTGAAAGATTGGGCACGGGGACCCAAAGAACTAGCAGGTCTCGACTGAGAGAAAGACCTGTTCCGCCGAATGCTGTCCTTCGCCTGGTGACAACGGCTCACCAAACCCTCATAGGACATGTCGTCGCCAACCGCCACACGGTCATGGATCTCAGGGTTAAGGCCCTGAAGGAACAGATTATACTTCATCTCTGAGCTATCAGCAATCTCGGGGCAATAGGATAGCAGATCAAAGAACCTCTGCTGATACTCATCAATAGACATGGCTCCCAGTCGCAGACTCAGTAGCTCGCCTGCCTTCGACTGTCGGAGTGCAGGAGGAAAATACCACTTTTGAAAAGCTGTGCTGAACTCGGCCCAGGTGGCCACTTCTCTCGCCGCAACAAAAGGTGCAGAAGTAAACCTCCACCATCTGCGCGCACGTCCATCCAGAAGATAGCCAAGGGTCTCCATCTTCTGCTCCTCGGTGCAGTGAAAAGTCTGAACAGTCGTCTCCATGCGGTCTAACCAATTCTCTGCATCCTCCGGAGACTCACCTCCAACTAAGGACTTAGGACCCATAGCTAAGAATCGACGCACAGTTAAATGCTCGTCGTCATGATGACGATGACGCCATTCTCGACGAGGCTCCCGGTCGGCATCACCCCAATGCCCACCAATACTGCCATGAGAACTCTGGTCATCACGATTTGTCATCTACAAAAATACCTCATGATGAGACTAAATCCCAAGAATTCTTTTTCATGCTCTGATACCATAAATGTAGTGACCCTAACCCGGATCACCTACTAACAGAGCTTAGGCATGCAATTAACTTAATAAAACAGATATCATAAATAAACTGCGGAAACCATAAACTTTATACAATCCCAAGTAAAGGAATCTATAATTCATCCAAATAATATACAACCAAATCGAATAGCTGTATCAACCTCAAAACAACAGAAATAAAACCTAGACGAAGCTCCAGTTGGTCAGCCACTGACTAGCCCCTCTTGGATCCACCCTCCTCGTCCAATCGCAAACCTGCCCCATGGAATAGGGTGTCCAGAAACACAGAGTACGAGACGTGAGCATAAAACGCTCAGTACGAGAGTATGAGTATACATGCATGCAAAGTGAACTCCCTATAAACTCGAGGTCAAAGATCAGATAACAGAGACAGAACGGGCCCTGGTATGTAGCACGCTGTGCCTTCGCTTCAGGAGGTGGCTCCCATACCGAGAAAACCGTTGATACACCGGACCCAAATCGATGGAAGTCCATCCACTAACAGGATAGGGTACAACCCTACTAACAGACATCTCAAAAGAGATACAGCAAGATGCAAATGAATGCAGCATAAATCAATGACATATAAACCATGCAGTCACATAATACATGCATACTCAGTTAGGATATCTCGAACAGTACTTCCGTACCTCAAAAACAGTGCAAGCTCTACCAACTCTAGGTCCACGCCTATAGTCTGCTCTACACTGCCAAATGATACTACTATCATTAAAGTGCTCTAAAATCCTTAACTAAGTTATTGCATACTCCTAAATATTTATAGGAAGCAAAAGCTATACCTTCGTCCGTCGTTAGCCCTTTGATGTCGATGCCTCCAGAACTTGGGCACAACTCTGCTACGACTTCCTAACGCCTCGCCGACCGCTGGGTCAAGCCTAGGAAGGCTAGAACAACTCGAATAGACTAGAAAGGAGAGGGAAATACTCGAAATTGGCAATTGGAAATGAAGCCCCGGCCCTATATTTATAGACAACGATCGAAACTTCCGATCCTCGATCGGAACGTCCGAACCTCGATCGGAACGTCCAAACCTCGATCGGAACGTCCGATCCTGCCATCGGAGCTTTCGAAGATCTTGATATGCCACGTGTCAAAATATCACTGGTTGACTTTGGATAGGGGTGATCGGAGCTTCCGATCCTGATCGGAGCTTCCGATCCAACCACACGTCCTGCCTGACGTAATATTATCGGTGCCTTCGATCGCTCATCGGAGCTTCTGATCCTGTTCAAAGCTTTCGATCGTGCCTTCGAAGCTTCCGATCCGTCCGATACCCAATTTATTTAATTAGCATTAATCCTTTAATTACTCAATTAGGGTACGGGCTACTACATATAGCAACTTGGGTTAATCATTTTCGTAAAGCGAGGACAAATACGAAGTAGTTGCTATATGTGCTCATTGTGTGCAGTCATGTAGGCGCGGGCCTAGGCCCGGGCGTAACATTTCATACCAAGCACGAGGGGCTTGCTTCAATCCATACTGAAGTCAGGTGTTGTGGATCTTCAAACCCCTTGGCTTGTCTCACATGCACCTCTTTATTTAAAATACCATTCAAAAATGAGCTTTTTACATACATTTGAAAAAGTTTCATTCCCATATGACATGAAATGACAAGCAGAAGTTAGACAAACTCAATGCGGGCTACAGGAGCGAAGGTCTCATCAAAATCAACCCCCTCAAGTAATTGAGGAAGCGATTGGAGCATGATTCTTTTATTTATGGGCAAAGTGATGTCATCAAAATTGTAGCCCTTTCTCTTAGATTTCCTACGATCAAGAATCACTCCATTTTGAGTTGATATGAAAGAGATATGCTTGAAATACCAGACAATGCCAGAAATTCTGTAGAATTTCAGTGCAGACCTAGAGACTTCAATGTCGTTTATCAGTTCTTTATGCTCCGATTTAGATCTTGACTTCTGAAGATGATTTGTAGAGATGTTCTTAGCTTTGAAAAGCATACTGAATCGTTCCATTTGGATAACCAAGCTACAAAATATGACCAAAATACTAGAGCTGGTATGTAAAACTGCTTGCTGTCATCTTATTCGTCCAGTTCAATGTTGAGGCAGCAGTTTGACCTAGATAACATCCGAATTGGACCAACTAGTCCAGATATAACTTGTAGATATTTGAGTTGGTTGTTTACTGATTTTGATGGCTGATCATTTAGATCATCGAGCTATGGGATATGCTCAAAATAAGAAGTTGCGCCAGGAACTAAGTTTGGTTGAATTAGAGTTCTTCATCTCGAAACTTCCAAAATGTGATCTACCAACTACACACTTAAGTAAATAGAAATATAATAATAAGTTTTGTTGTCATCAAAATCAATATTGGTCTGTAAAAAAAAACCCAACAATCTGCCCTTTTTTTATGATCACAAAACTTGGATAAAAATATGCATAATGAAACTCAAGAAATACAAAGCATGAAAAGTATATTTTTATGAAATATATTTCTCCCTATTTTTGTGTCAATCAAAAAGAGTTCAAAGATATGATAAATTATGAGCCCCTTCTCAAAGTTTGAATAAAAAAATTGAGAAATTATGAGCTCCCCCTCAAAGTTTGAATAAAAGAAGTTTGTAAAAATGGAGAAGTAAACCCAATATGCTCAAAGAAATTTTCTATCATTTCTCCTCCTTGCAAAAAGTCATTTCATGATTTTAACCCATGAATATAATGCATAAAAAAATCAGTATCAAACAAACAAAATAAAGTGATATTTAACTAACACAAATAAATCATGTTGAGCAATTATCAAACTTCATCAAGATTGGGCAAAGTTATCTCAAACTATCAAGCAACACAAAGCCAAGATTGACATGCCAACTGAAATATTCATAAAAAATTTAAGCGTCCCTTTATAATATTTAAACACTAACACTGATGTAAGGGAAATGACTAGACATTCTTAATATCAAAGACATGCTAGCACAAGTAGAACATCAAAATGGAAGTCAAACTCAAATACTCTCTTAAAGCTAATTTTATAACGAGTGTACCAAGTTTTCTTGACGATGTATGGCTGTGATTTGAGATAGTAAGTTCTTTTTATTGATAAGTGAAACATCTTTGAGATTCTTGACAAAAACACCAACTCTTTCCCATGCCTTGTTTTCTGCGGCAGCACGACTGGTTCGAATAAACTGTTTTTTTCCTGAAAAACCAGACTACAAATCTTATACTGCTGCGATCCTCTACGAGTCTAGTTTTCAATGCAAAATCATTTTGTCATTTGGACACTCGAGCAAGGAGTTATGCCATTTTTTCCAAAGTCGCTGCAAGCTGCTAGGAAACTCAACTATGCATATATGTGTTAGAAAAATCATGAAAAACGATTTTGAAAAATCATTATTGGTTTCAAATGTTCTTTAAAAAACAACCCTCTCTGATACCAATTGTTAGGATCAATTTGGAGAGATTCTTTGAGTTACAATATCTCGTTCTTGAAATATTGAACACCGATGAATTAAATTGAGTTTGGTTTACATACCAAGCGAAAGATACTCAAAATAATCCTACGTATAAACCGATTAAATATTTTGTAAATCATTTGAAAACAATTCAATCTAAAAACAGTAGCAAAATTAAGTAAAAGCGATAATGTAAAGAGGCACGAATTTTTTTATGGATGTTCGGAGATAAAACTCCTATGTCACCCCTTCTTCCATGAGGGAAGGATTCTCTAGAAGACTTTGGTTTATACAACTTTTTGTACACAACTCACTCCAATCATAGGACTTATCACATCGCCTAAGTCGAACTCCTAGCACTCTCGATTGTAAGCATCAATCTCACAACCCGCATATTGTTTAACGTCTCTTATGTCAAGACTGCAAACACAATATTTAATGTCTTTGTGTGAGGACTCTCACTCAACCAATCTTTACAAATCAACTCTTATATGTGTGTGAGTGAGTTCGGATATGAAGAACTTGACTGTGAAAGCTCAAGAAATATGTTTTTGTGCTTCACACCAAGGTCAAGCTCTCATGTAGCTAATTGATCTATTTTGGACACCCTATATAATGTATATATTCTCATTGCAGCTGATATTCTTTTATAGTCTGTCCATGCATTAGTGCTCATGGGAAGTATTTATGTGTTCTTCCTAATGTTATATTTAAGAGTTGTTGTTTGATCTTCTCAATGGTGTATTTATGGGCTATTGTTTGATCTTCTCAATGTTGTATTTATGAGCAGTTGTTGATATTTATAAGTAAATATGTTAGAAACATAATAACAAGTTTTTTTATCATCAAAATCAATATTGGTCTGTAAAACAGACCCAACACAATCGGTGAAACATTGTTATATAACTCCATCGAACAAATTACTGAAATAATATTCTCAAACCGAAACCTGATACGGAAACAACGCCAACCTCGGGACTGCTGCAACTAAAAAATCGCTACCTCCTGATCCATAAAACCTAAGCTCTGTCCTACGGAATGGGGTGTCTAAGACAAAACCAAGGATGTGAGCGATAACGCCCAGTACAGAAGTGTGAGTATACACATGGTATGAATGCTAATGCAAATAAATGAGTACCAGAAACCTATCACGGTAAAAATCTTGCTCAGTCAAGTGGAGCCCTAGTATGTAATACACTGGATCATCGCATTAGGAGATGACTCACACACAAGAATGAAACTGTGGATATCGGTCACCTGATCCCGTAACCAACGAGTCTACTCAAGAAATTGGGGCTAAGTGACCCCACTACGGGTTATATCAAGGTACAGGCTCAATATGATAATGTATACAACATAATCATCGTGACATAATATATGCGCATAAACCATGTCATAAAATATGCAAACATAGAACATGTATACTCAATCAAGATATGTCGAATAGTACGTCCGTACCTCTAATCAATCAACTCAAGAAACCTAGAAACTCAGGTAGTCAAGGCCAAGACTATAAGAAAGTAATCACCATATCACCCTCTACGTACTAAAAACCTTAACTAGACTAATAGCTACTCACAAAAGCTAAACAGAGTCTAGCATTATACATACGTTTGTTTTTATCCCTTTGATAGTGATGGCCCAAACTCTAGGCACAACTCCACTACGATCTCGGTAGCGCTTTGATTTTGACTGGCCTTTAAACCGACGCCTAAAAACCCTAAAAATATTTCTAGAACTAAGAAGGAAGAGGTTGGAATGAGAAAGGAAAATGGAGATTTTGGCCCCTATATAAAGACCACGATCGGACCTTTCGATCACAAGTTCGGATGTTCCGATCGTACTTTGGAGCTTGATCGCTCTTCCGAACACTAGCCACCGAATGTGTGTCTATGATTGGACAACTGGAATTTTCTTTAGAGTTTGAACCTTTCGAGCAGAAGGTTCGGAGCTTCCGATCTCACCTTTGTCAAATCACCAATCAAAAACCCATACTGGCCTATCGGGGTAAGGTTTGGATCTTCCGATCTGTAGTTCGGAACATTCGAACTACTCGGTACCTCCGACCCTGATCATTTCATTTTGAAGGGTTCGGGACTAGAGATCTGGACGTGGTTCAAGTTCGGATCTTCTGAAGTACTCAAACACTTGAAATCCTCTGGATTCTGAATCCAATTTTCTACTCTAATTACCAAAACGAGAATATCTTAACCATGTTTTGACCAATTAAACATGATTAGATAATTTATTAGCTTAATTAAGAATCGAGATACTACAGGACATGCCTCTTGCTTATTCGAACTACTTCGTTGCTGGCCCATTTTCAACATCACTAGCATCATTCTCACATATGTCATCCAAGCATAGTCAATGTAAAGACTCAACAATCATATTCAAGTATTAACAAATACATATAAAAAAAACATAAAAAGTTTTCGGGGTGTTTTTTTTAATTATTTTTTGCAATAATGTGAATAAAAGGTTGGAGCATTCATAAATTTTTATTTTTTATTATGTGTTGAAATGAAAAAAGTCAATAAAGGATTAAAATTTAGTTAACATGCATTATTTATTATTATTATTATTATTATTATTATTATTATTATTATTATTATAGTACAATATTGTTAGCTTCTTGTGTACACTGCACTACTTTTAATTTTCATATCTAAATCTAAAATGATCGGATTCAATATAATATTTTGTTCTTAAAGTAATTAATTAGTTATCGACATGATTCATTCTAGATCTCAAAATTTCCTATCATTATATCAAAAGTAAGTATTTTGATTCTTAGGGTCCCCTTGGAACAAGGGATTTGGGCTGATTTAGATTTCAAATCCTCAGCCCAAATCTCTTATATTTGTTTGGAACCCCGATGGATTTGGGATTTTGAAATACATAGATTTATTATGTGTATTTAGCATTTATTTTTTCCAAATTTGAAATCCATCTATTACACTGGTTATTTCAGACTCCCCTTGCTACACCGCTCCTTCGTCCCTGCGCGTCGTCGAATTCTCATTGATCCTCCAAACTAATTGAAAGAGTGGGTGCCCAGTTAGCCAACTTGTGGCTAAGGGCTTTTGTGACTCTATGTATAAACAATCTTTGTTTAATATAATTTACATTCATTAATGGCATTATTGTGATATACTATTGTTGTTTTGATAAAGACCTTGAATATACTATAGTGTAAGTAAGATGAGATAGTGAATAAAGAGAGATCATTATTATGAAACACATCTTATAGTCACTATATATTCTAAACAGTTTCTAGTCAATTGAGCCGTCCGCTAATAAGGATAAGGATCGCTCGAGATTGAGACTAGCATTTGTGATGCCAAGTACCATGTTTCATTGGTAATGGACATGGAGATGTTCAAAGCATGCAAATGGATATTCATATGATGAATGATCGAACTACCCTATTCGAACTTTCCAAGTGGTTATCACTTATCGAGTGGATAAAGTCCGCGGTTTTGGTTATACACCATTAGTTCTTACTACTTGAAACATCATTGAGACTCTATATGCTAGTACTGTACTTTGACTCGTTTACCGACTCTATTGGGGTCATCAGGTGTCGGGATTGGGTACAGTTACGACACATATAGGAGTCGATGCTTTGTTGTCAAGGATTCACCACATACTTGCGAGTGTGGATATCCTATGCAATCTGAGGAGATATTAGTGTGACGAATCTCTGGCCAGAGTACATGATGTGTTTTAGGTTACTCGGTTTTCCTAGTAACACATGCGATGTTACTATTTGATCTCCAAGATGTAATGCATAGTTATCGAATCTCGAACGACTCTCGATACACCAATGGTTGTTGATTCGATCGGGATATTTGGATGAAGGTACCGTACTGTACGCTAACCAAAATCTACTGGTTCTTGCAGGCACTATCAGTGATACCTAGGGAATCATGGGGCGATGTTGCTAGGCGCTCTTACCATGATTCGATGGGTAAGTCGAAAATTGTTGTTCCGAGTCACAAGGAGTTATGAGCCCACGGCTAGTTGTATCCCTGAACCATTGAGGGTCACACAAGTAATGGATTACTAAACCCCGTTGAGATAGTTAAATTTAAAGAGTTAAATTTAATGAAAGAGAAGTTGGACTTCTTAACTAAAGGGAGTGGAATTTTCTAAAATGACATAGGGATGGACATTTTTGGAAATCACTGAATTCGGATTCAGAAACATTATCTTGACTTCAAAAGATGCAGAAATGGTTTCTGTGCACATTGGGAAAATCAGTTTATCAATCAGAGTCACGATGAATTTTATATTAATTTCTATAATAACAGGCTTGGCTTGTTGGGCTTAAGTTAAGGATAAACTGATTTCACCAATGTGCACAGAAACCATTTCTGCATCTTTTAGAGTCAAGATAATTTTTCTGAATCCGAATTCAGTGATTTCCAAAAATGCCCATCACTATGTCATTTTAGGAAATTCCACTCCCTTTAGTTGAGAAGTCCAATTTCTCTTTCATTAAATTTAACTCTTTAAATTTAACTATCTCTACGGGGTTTTAGTAATCCATTACTTGTGTAACCCTCAATGGTTCAGGAATACAGCTAGCCGTGGGCTCACAACTCCTTGTGACTCGGAACAACAATTTCCGACTTACCCAACGAATCATGGTAAGAGCGTCTAGCAACATCGCCCCATGATTCCCTAGGTATTACTGATAGTGCCTGCAAGAACCAGTAGATTTTGGTTAGCGTACAGTACGGTCCTTTCAACCAAATATCCCGATCGAATCAACAACCATTGGTGCATCGAGAGTCGTTCGAGATTCGATAACTATGCATAACATCTTTGAGATCTATTAGTGACATCGCATGTGTTACTAGGATAATCATTAACCTAAAACACATCATGTACTCTGGCCAGAGATTTGTCACACTAATATCTCCTCAGATCGCATAGGATATCCACACTCGCAAGTATGTGGTGAATCCTTGACAACAAAGCATTGACTCCTATATGCGTCGTAACTGTACCCAATCCCGACACCTGATGACCCCCATAGAGTCGGTAAACGAGTCAAAGTACAGTACTAGCATATAGAGTCTCAATGATGTTTCAAGTAATAAGGACTAATGGTGTACAACCAAAACTGCGGACTTTATCCACTCGATAAGTGATAACCACTTGGAAAGTCCGAATAGGGTAGTTCGATCATTCATCATATGAATATCCATTTGCATGCTTCGAACATCTCTATGTTCCCTACCAATGAAACGTGGTACTCTGCATCGCAAATGCTAGTCTCAAACTCGAGCGATCCTTATCCTTATTTTCGGACGGCTCAATCGACTAGGAACTATTTAGAATATACAGTGACTATAAGATGTGTTTCATGATAGTCATCCCCATGTACTACCACATCTTACATACACTATAGTATATTCAAAGTCTTTATCAAAGCAACAATAGTATATCACAATATAACAATATGAAAAAAGATAAAGTCATTGCCATTAATAAAATGTAAATTATATTAAACAAAGATTGTTTACACAAAGAGTCATAAAAGCCCTTAGCCACAAGTTGGCTATTCGGGCACCCACTCTTTCAATCTCCCACTTGCCCTAAAGCCAACTAGTCATATTACGTAATCCCACTGCTTCGCGATGTTTGTCAAACAATGGTCCTGGCAAGGGCTTCGTAAGAGGATCAGCGATATTGTCTGCAGAGGCCACTCTCTCGACTGTAATGTCTCCTCTTTCCACGATCTCCCGGATGATGTGGTATTTCCTCAGTATGTGTTTGGATCTTTGATGAGACCTTGGTTCCTTTGCCTGAGCAACGGCACCAGTGTTGTCGCAGTACACCGGGACTGGACCAACAGATTCTGGAATCACACCCAACTCTTGGATGCATTTCCTCATCCAAACCGCCTCTTTAGCAGCAGCTGATGCTGCAATGTATTCTGCCTCAGTGGTGGAATCCGCTGTGGTGTCTTGCTTGGAACTCTTCCAAGAGACAGCATCGCCATTGAGCACGAATACAAATCCAGAGGTTGATTTCGAGTCATCCACGTCACTTTGGAAGCTAGAGTCGGTGTAGCCTTCCAACTTCAATTCTCTTCCACCATAAACCATGAATATATTCTTAGTTCTTCTCAAGTACTTAAGAATATCCTTCACGGCTTTCCAATGCATTTGACCTGGATTGGCTTGATATCTGCTCGTGACGCTCAGAGCATAGGCCACATCCGGTCTAGTAGATATCATCCCATACATGATACTACCTATGGCTGACGCATATGGTATATGTGTCATTTTCTCTATCTCTTTGTCAGTCTTGGGACACATATACTTGGATAGAGAAACTCCATGACACATAGGTAGATGTCCTCTCTTGGACTCATCCATTGAAAACCTTTTTAATATAGTGTCGATGTAGGTTGCTTGAGTGAGTCCTATCATTCTCTTAGATCTATCTCTATAGATCTGTATCCCTAGAATATAGGATGCCTCACCCAAATCCTTCATCAAGAATCTACCTGATAACCATATCTTTGTTGACTGCAATATCCCTATGTCATTCCCAATGAGTAGGATGTCATCAACATAAAGTACTAAGAATGTTACCGCATCCTTAACTACTTTCTTGTACACGCATGGTTCCTCCGGGTTCTTGATGAAACCAAAATCCTTTATTGTTTCATCCAATTTCTGGTTCCAACTTCTTGATGCTTGTTTTAGACCATAAATTGATCTCTGAAGCTTGCATACCTTATGCTCGCTTCCCATGGAGGTGAATCCTTCAGGCTGCATCATATAGATTTCTTCCTTAATGTTTCCATCAAGAAATGCAGTCTTCACATCCATTTTCCATATCTCATAGTCATACCATGCTGCTATGGCAATTAGGATTCTTATGGACTTGAACATTGCGACTGGTGAAAAGGTTTCATCATAGTCAACTCCTTGTCTTTGAGTATAACCTTTTGCAACCAATCGTGCCTTATAGGTCAACACCTTGCCATCAGGCCCAAGTTTTCTTTTGTAAATCCATTTACATCCTATTGGAACAATTCCATCAGGAGGATCTACTAAAGACCAAACTTGGTTTGAATGCATCGAGTCTATTTCCGACTGCATTGCTTCAAGCCATAAATTAGAATCCGCATCAGAAATTGCTTCCTTGAAGTTTCTTGGATCACATCCAATATCGGGTTTACTTTGATCCCCTTCAAGAAGAAGACCATATCTAACAGGAGGCCTAGAAGTCCTCTTGGATCTTCTAGCAATAGGCGTGTCTTGTGATGATTCTTGAGGTGTAGGATCGTTAATTTGTATTTCGGGTTCTTCTCAAATTTTTTCGAGTTCCATCATCTTGCCTTTCTTATCCAATAAGAATTCCTTCTCCAAGAAGGTGGCATTCCTTGAAACAAACACCTTTGTTTCAGCAGGATGATAGAAATAATATCCGATTGAATTCTTCGGATACCCCACAAAATAACATAAGATGGATCAACTATCCAACTTATCTCCCACTGTCTGCTTCACGTAAGCAGGACATCCCCAAATCCTCAAGTACGAATACTTAGGAGCTTTGCCATTCCATAACTCGTATGGTGTTTTATCTACTGCTTTAGTGTGAACGTTGTTCAACAACAAAACTACCGTTTCAAGCGCGTAGCCCCAAAATGATGGTGGGAGCTCAGTGAAGCTCATCATGGATCGAACCATGTCCAACAAGGTTCTATTACGACGCTCCGAAACACCATTCAGCTGTGGTGTCATAGGAGGAGTCCACTGAGAGAGAATCTCATTCTCTTTTAGATAGTCCAAAAACTCGGCACTCAAGTATTCTCCACCACGATCCGATCGAAGTGCCTTAATACTCTTGTCTAGTTTGTTTTCTACTTCAGCCTTGAATTCTTTGAACTTTTCAAATGCTTCAGACTTATATTTTATTAAATATAAATACCCATACCTTGAATAATCATCATTAAAGGTAATGAAGTAGGTGTGGCCAAATTGAGTACCAATTCTAAATGGACCACAAACATCTGTATGGATCAAATCCAACAGATTTTGACTACGCTCAGGTTTCCCCTTGAATGGAGATTTAGTCATTTTTCCTTTCAGGAAGAATTCACAAGTAGGTAGAGAGTTAATATCAGACATATCAAACATGCCCTCTCCCACTAGCTTGTTCATCCTCTTTGAGGAAATATGACCTAGCCTAGCATGCCAAAGATTTACCGGGTTTTGACTATCGTTTTTCCTTTTATTTGTTGTTACCGGTTTATCGACATAATTCATTGAAACGTCCTTTAATTTTAAGTTATATAGATCGTTTTCAAGTTGTCCATTTCCAATCAAACATTCATTCTTGTAAATATTGCAAATTCCATTCACAAAATTACAAGTAAACCCATCTCTATCAAGCATAGAAACAGAAATAATGTTTTAATGAAATCTTTGGCACAAATAAAAACATCTCTCTCATAATATAGCTTAAAATTGTTTTGCAAAATTAAACAAATATTTCCCATAGCTATGGATTCAACTCTGGAACCATTCCCGAGCCTTGACTGGGTCTCACCCATCCTTAGCCTATTACTTCTTATCATCATTTGCAACTCATTGCAAATGTGAGATCTACATCCAGTATCCAATACCCAAGAAGTAGTATTAATAAAAACATTTATTTCAATGTTAAACATACCCTTTGCAGTTCGCAACTGCTTGAGGTATTCTTTTCAATTACGTTTCCAATGACCGGGTTTCTTGTAGTAATGGCAAACTTGTTTAGACTGTCCAATTTTGCATGTAACATTTGGCCTTGAGATCATGGTCCAACCATTTCTCTAGTTCGGCCAACCTTTCGGCAGTTACATCAGCCAGGGCTGTTTTCGGAGAAGCCTTTTCTAACACTTAGAAAATCTTTTCCGAACTCAGGACAATCTTAACTTATGGAACCATTCCGTATAGTTGCGCCAGAAGGTTTGTTTTGTTCGAGAATTGAAACATGTGGATTACGAAGATTCATCATAATGATATACTGAGATGAAACAGACAATAATCGATGATTGTTTAATTAATTTACTAAGACATAAAATATGACGAATTTTAATTTTATGAATTACACTCCCACTATTTTAACGATTTCACCACCCTCTAGTGAAAATGGGAAACTTTTTCCTTAGTGAGAACATGGAGTCCAATTGACAAATCATAGTCCCGAATAATATCAGCCAACCATAATTTTCAAAAGGTAGAGCCCAATTACTTCCAAAGTAACCCCCATGTTTTTACCTCATGTCCAATAAGGGCCCAATAATATGACGCCGTTTATTGTGACATGTCAAGATGACCCATCAATATTAAGTTGTGATGGACGGTCGCCATGTGGATCCCCCAATAATATGAGCCGATCCTATGGGAGTTCCACCCAACTTACAACATGTGTCGATCCAATGTACAGCTTTCCGACGAACGGGCCCCCCCAATAATATGAGCCGGACCGTATCCGCGGGTAGCATCTCATACATTGATCGTTGATGGAAGGTAGGAATATTTAAACAACATTTAAATTCCCTTTTATTAATCTTGATATAAATTTTAAATCATATTTAAAATGAGGGTTTTTAATTTTGAAAATTTGTCTCATCATTCATTTTTATGTATGCTTGCGGGATTCATACAATTTGTTCTAAACATGCATACATCAATAATATCATATATTATTTAAGGATGATCGATCCCATTATCTATTCGACCCGTGGTTTCCAATCACGAGTCTAAGTCCAATCCTAGGTAATATGCAGGTATGCAATGCAATCCTATTACATTGAGCTTCCAATTTACATTTCTTCAGTCTTCATTGTCTGTTAGGCCCACCATTTCTTCAAATGTTTGTCTCCCACTAAGTCTAATAAATTTACAATAAATTTCGATGACAAATATGGGATACATTTGTAGGGGTGGGAACGGGCCATAAACTAGGCTCACTTTTATTACATATGAAAATCATATTGGGCTATAAACCAAGCCCATTAATAAACACCAACAACAATAAGACAAATGTAAATTTCTAACATACACCTACAAAATTGGTTATGGCAATCGATCATCCCATTATCCAATTTTAAATTCAAAATTTAAATAATTGGATAAACATGCTGTGGCATCATAATTTAAAATATAAAATCATATTTTATCTTATCCATTCATAAGATCACATCTTATCATCAATTGTACCAAAATAATCAATTTTCAAAATTCAATTTAACGGATAAAATATTTAAATTTTCCAAAAATTCAAATTTATCCAAAAATCAATTTTAAAAATTTCGGACTCGAACAATTCGATCTGATGCCTCGTGATCTTATCAAAAACATTTTTCGATCGGATCAAACACTAGAATTTCAAAAATTCAAAATTTTCAAAAATCAATTTTTAATTTTTCCGGGCTGCCCGGGACAATCCCGGGCACGGGCTGGGTAGCCCGCCGCTGCCCATTGGGCAGCGACGATCGCTGCCCTGCGCTGCGCTGGGCAGCGCCGTGTGCTGCCCTGGGCAGCGAACCAATCGCTGCCCTTTTTTCTTGCCCGTCAGAAAAATAAAATTTTTGATTTTTTTAAAAATATGTTTTGTTTCAAAAACCCGAGGCCAAAAATTTTTTGTACAATCGATTAATTTAATCGTTTGATCTGAGCAACCTGGCTCTGATACCACTGTTGGAAAATCGTGTTCAGATCAATTGAATCGATACCCGGTGCAGCGGAAGTTTAAAAATTTTATTTTTCTTTGATATGAAACAATTTCATATCATGGGTATCAAAACGTTTAACGATTAAATCACACAAGTAAAATAAATAATAATTAATTAAATATTTTATCTCCAATCTCGAAGCGAGATTATGGACACCAACAGAATTTAATTTGCTCTTCTTGTATATCCCGGGAACCGATGGCGTCACGATCAATCACCTGAATAAGGTCCACAAACAAAAAACAGAAACCCTCTGATTGACTGCACTAGAAATCAATCAGAAGTTTTGCGTAGAGAATAAACAGATATGATCTGTTAATTCAGAATTGTAATTTTTCACAAAAATCACAAGTCTGAATTTTCTCCGGGAGGGACAAGGATTTCGAAAAAACCCTTAGAATATTTATATTGTAATTTCGAAAATTATAAGACACAAAGTGTTTGATTTTCGAACCCAACACCTCTATTTATAGATAATTTCTAGTTATAATTGTATCAGGACTCTAACTCCTTAAAGCCCACAATCCATAACTTAAGCCCAACAAGCCAAGCCCGTTGTTATAGAAATTAATATAAATTCATCGTGACTCCGATTGATAAACTGATTTCACCAATGTGCACAGAAACCATTTCTGCATCTTTTAGAGTCAAGATAATTTTTCTGAATCCGAATTCAGTGATTTCCAAAAATGCCCATCACTATGTCATTTTAGGAAATTCCACTCCCTTTAGTTGAGAAATCCAATTTCTCTTTCATTAAATTTAACTCTTTAAATTTAACTATCTCTACGGGGTTTTAGTAATCCATTACTTGTGTAACCCTCAATGGTTCAGGAATACAGCTAGCCGTGGGCTCACAACTCCTTGTGACTCGGAACAACAATTTCCGACTTACCCAACGAATCATGGTAAGAGCGTCTAGCAACATCGCCCCATGATTCCCTAGGTATTACTGATAGTGCCTGCAAGAACCAGTAGATTTTGGTTAGCGTACAGTACGGTCCCTTCAACCAAATATCCCGATCGAATCAACAACCATTGGTGCATCGAGAGTCGTTCGAGATTCGATAACTATGCACAACATCTTGGAGATCTATTAGTGACATCGCATGTGTTACTAGGATAACTATTAACTTAAAACACATCATGTACTCTGGCCAGAGATTCGTCACACTAATATCTCCTCAGATCGCATAGGATATCCACACTCGCAAGTATGTGGTGAATCCTTGACAACAAAGCATTGACTCCTATATGCGTCGTAACTGTACCCAATCCCGACACCTGATGACCCCCATAGAGTCGGTAAATGAGTCAAAGCACAGTACTAGCATATAGAGTCTCAATGATGTTTCAAGTAATAAGGACTAATGGTGTACAACCAAAAACGCGGACTTTATCCACTCGATAAGTGATAACCACTTGGAAAGTCCGAATAGGGTAGTTCGATCATTCATCATATGAATATCCATTTGCATGCTTCGAACATCTCTATGTTCCCTACCAATGAAACGTGGTACTCTGCATCGCAAATGCTAGTCTCAAACTCGAGCGATCCTTATTCTTATTTTCGGATGGCTCAATCGACTAGGAACTATTTAGAATATACAGTGACTATAAGATGTGTTTCATGATAGTCATCCCCATGTACTACCACATCTTACATACACTATAGTATATTCAAGGTCTTTATCAAAACAACAATAGTATATCACAATATAACAATATGAAGAAAGATAAAGTCATTGCCATTAATAAAATGTAAATTATATTAAACAAAGATTGTTTACACAAAGATTCATAAAAGCCCTTAGCCACAAGTTGGCTATCCGGGCACCCACTCTTTCAATCTCCCACTTGCCCTAAAGCCAACTAGTCATATTACGTAATCCCATTGCTTCGCGATGTTTGTCAAACAATGGTCCTGGCAAGGGCTTCGTAAGCGGATCAGCGATATTGTCTGCAGAGGCCACTCTCTCAACTGTAATGTCTCCTCTTTCCACGATCTCCCGGATGATGTGGTATTTCCTCAGTATGTGTTTGGATCTTTGATGAGACCTTGGTTCCTTTGCCTGAGCAATGGCACCAGTGTTGTCGCAGTACACCGGGACTGGACCAACAGATTCTGGAATCACACCCAACTCTTGGATGAATTTCCTCATCCAAACCGCCTCTTTAGCAGCAGCTGATGCTGCAATTTATTCTGCCTCAGTGGTGGAATCCGCTGTGGTGTCTTGCTTGGAACTCTTCCAAGAGACAGCACCGCCATTGAGCACGAATACAAATCCAGAGGTTGATTTCGAGTCATCCATGTCACTTTGGAAGCTAGAGTCGGTGTAGTCTTCCAACTTCAATTCTCTTCCACCATAAACCATGAATATATTCTTAGTTCTTCTCAAGTACTTAAGAATATCCTTCACGGCTTTCCAATGCATTAGAGTCCTGATACAATTATAACTAGAAATTATCTATAAATAGAGGTGTTGGGTTCGAAAATCAAACCTTTTTACCAGTCGCAATGTTCAAGTCCATAAGAATCCTTATTGCCATAGCAGCATGGTATGACTATGAGATATGGAAAATGGATGTGAAGACTGCATTTCTTAATGGAAACAATAAGGAAGAAATCTATATGATGCAGCCCGAGGGATTCACATCCATGGGAAGCGAGCATAAGGTATGCAAGCTTCAGAGATCAATTTATGGTCTCAAACAAGCATCAAGAAGTTGGAACCATAAATTTGATGAAACAATAAAGGACTTTGGTTTCATCAAAAACCCAAAGGAACCGTGCGTGTACAAGAAAGTAGTTAAGGATGCGGTGACGTTCTTAGTGCTTTATGTTGATGACATCCTACTCATTGGGAATGACGTAGGGATGTTGCAGTCAACAAAGATATGGTTATCAGGTAGATTCTCAATGAAGGATTTGGGTGAGGCATCCTATATTCTAGGGATACAGATCTATAGAGATAGATCTAAGAGAATGATAGGACTCACTCAAGCAACCTACATCGACACCATATTGAAAAGGTTTTCTATGGATGAGTCCAAGAGAGGACATCTACCTATGTGTCATGGAGTTTCTCTATCCAAGTCTATGTGTCCCAAGACTGACGAAGAGATAGAGAAAATGACACACATACCATATGCGTCAGCCATAGGTAGTATTATGTATGGGATGATATCTACCAGACCGGATGTAGCCTTTGCTCTGAGTGTCACGAGCAGATATCAGGCCAACCCCGGTCAAATGCATTGGAAAGCCGTGAAGGATATTCTTAAGTAATTGAGAAGGACTAAGAATATATTCATGGTTTATGGAGGAAGAGAATTGAAATTGGAAGGCTATACCGACTCTAGCTTCCAAAGAGATCTGGATGACTCGAAGTCAACCTCTGGATTTGTATTCATGTTCAATGGCGGTGCTGTCTCTTGAAAGAGTTCCAAGCAAGACACCACAGCGGATTCCACCACTGAGGCAGAATACATTGCAGCATCAGCTGCTGCTAAAGAGGCCGTTTGGATGAGGAATTTCGTCCAAGAGTTGGGCGTAATTCCTGAAGCTGTTGGTCCAGTTCCGGTGTACTGCGACAACACTGGTGCCATTGCTCAGGCAAAGGAACCAAGGTCTCATCAAATATCCAAACACGTACTGAGGAAATACCACATCATCCGGGAGATTGTGGAAAGAGGAGACATCACTGTCGAGAGAGTGGCCTCTACAGACAATATCGCTGATCCACTTACTAAGCCCTTGCCAGGACCATTGTTTGACAAACATCGCGAAGCAATGGGATTGCATAGTGTGACTAGTTGGCTTTAGGGCAAGCGGGAGATTAAAAGAGTGGGTGCCCGGTTAGCCAACTTGTGGCTAAGGGCTTTTGTGACTCTATGTATAAACAATCTTTGTTTAATATAATTTACATTCATTAATGGCATTATCTTTCTCTTTCTTCATATTGTTATATTGTGATATACTATTGTTGTTTTGATAAAGACCTTGAATATACTATAGTGTAAGTAATATGAGATAGTGAATAAAGAGAGATCACTATTATGAAACACATCTTATAGTCACTGTATATTCTAAACAATTCCTAGTCAATTGAGCCGTCCGCTAATAAGGATAAGGATAGCTCGAGATTGAGACTAGCATTTGTGATGCCAAGTACCATGTTTCATTGGTAATGGACATGGAGATGTTCAAAGCATGCAAATGGATATTCATATGATGAATGATCGAACTACCCTATTCGCACTTTCCAAGTGGTTATCACTTATCGAGTGGATAAAGTCTGCGGTTTTGGTTGTACACCATTAGTCCTTACTACTTGAAACATCATTGAGACTCTATATGCTAGTACTGTACTTTGACTCATTTACCGACTCTATTGGGGTCATCAGGTGTCGGGATTTGGTACAGTTACGACACATATAGGAGTCGATGCTTTGTTGTCAAGGATTCACCACATACTTGCGAGTGTGGATATCCTATGCGATCTGAGGAGATATTACTGTGACGAATCTCTGGCCAGAGTACATGATGTGTTTTAGGTTACTCGGTTTTCCTAGTAACACATGCGATGTCACTATTTGATCTCCAAGATGTAATGCATAGTTATCGAATCTCGAACGACTCTCGATACACCAATGGTTGTTGATTCGATCGGGATATTTGGATGAAGGGACTATACTGTACGCTAACCAAAATATACTGGTTCTTGCAGGTACTATCAGTGATACCTAGGGAATTATGGGGCGATGTTGCTAGGCGCTCTTACCATGATTCGATGGGTAAGTCGGAAATTGTTGTTCCGAGTCACAAGGAGTTGTGAGCCCACGGCTAGCTGTATCCCTGAATCATTGAGGGTCACACAAGTAATGGATTACTAAACTCCGTTGAGATAGTTAAATTTAAAGAGTTAAATTTAATGAAAGAGAAGTTGGACTTCTTAACTAAAGGGAGTGGAATTTCCTAAAATGACATAGGGATAGACATTTTTGGAAATCACTGAATTCGGATTCAGAAAAATTATCTTGACTTCAAAAGATGCATAAATAGTTTCTGTGCACATTGGTAAAATCAGTTTATCAATCGGAGTCACGATGAATTTTATATTAATTTCTATAATAACAGGCTTGGCTTGTTGGGCTTAAGTTATGGATTGTGGGCCCTAAGAAGTTAGAGTTCTAATACAATTATAACTTAATCTAGTCTAAAAATTATCTATAAATACATGTGTAGTGTTCGAAAATTACACACAATTCATCTTGCAATTTTTGAAAATCACTCATAATATTCAAGGGGAATTTTCGAATTCCTCTGTCCCTTTTGAGAAAATTCGGTCTGTGATTTTTGTGAAAAATTACATTCCGAATTAACAGATCAAATCTGTTTATTTTCTTCGATAAACATCTGAATGATTTCTAGTGCAATCAATCAGAGGGTTTCTGTTTTCTGTTCGTGGACCTTATTCCGGAGATTGATCGTGAAGCCATCGGTTCCCGGGATATACAAGAAGAGCAGATTAAATTCTGTTGGTGTCCATTATCAAGTCGTTGCTTGAATAGGTAAAAATTTAATTGTGATTTTATTTTTACTTGCATAATTTAATCGTAAAGTTTTGATACCCGTGATATGGAATCGTTCCATATCGAAAAATAAAAATTTTTAAACTTTCGCTGCACCGGGTATCAATTCTTAATTGATTTGAACACATTTTCCAACACTAATTTCTATTTCCTCTGTTGTACAACACCGTGAGTCTCTTCTTCCTTAACCTATTTCGAACGTTTTCCTAAATAATTTGTTTGTAACATCAAAATCAAACAAAATCGGAATATTGATTGTAATTTTTTTCCTTTGAGAAATAGTTGTAACTGCAGTATTGTAATGAAAATTGTTTCAGTGCTTATTGTTCTGATTGTCCTAGTCTAGATTTCGATGATGAAATCTCTTAAATTGTGGAGAATGCAGTAATTCGACTCTTAATTAAGCTAATCTACTGTCTAAACGTGATTAAAGGATTCTAATTTGAGCTTAAATATTTGATAATCGAATTCAAAACGATCAAAAATGGTTGATAGAGCTTCAAGTACTGGGACAGTTTGGAAGCTCCGAAGTGGTTCAAAAGCTAGACTTGGTGATTGGAAGCAATAAGCAGTTCGGAAGCTGCGAAAGAGAGATCGAAAGTTCCGATCGAGTAATAGTCGGGCAGGGTATGGGTTTTGATTGGGTGATTGGACAAGACTGAGTTCGAAAGCTCATAACTACAGATCGGTAGTTCTGAACTACTGTCGGCATCCATGTTGTCCAATCAGATACACACGTTCGGAGGAGGACGTTCAAAAGGACAATCGGAAGCTCCGAAGTGAGATTGTAAGTTTCGATCGCGAGTTTGGTAGTTCCGAACGTGTTCTATAACTACATATCGGTAGTTCTGAACTACTATCGGCATCCATGTTGTCCAATCAGATACACACGTTCGGAGGAGGACGTTCGAAAGGACGATCAGAAGCTCCGAAGTGAGATCGTAAGTTTCGATCGCGAGTTTGGTAGTTCCGAACGTGTTCTATAAATAGGGGCCGAGAGTTCACTTTTCAGTTGCCAATTCCCAGTTTCCCCTCTCGTCTTCTTACTAGATTTTAGGGTTCTCGGGCGTCCCATCCGATGGCTAGGTAGTGACGGAGCGCTACCGGGATCATAGCAGGGTTGTGCCTAAGTTTTGATGTTATCATCATCAAATGGCTGACTACGAACGCAGGTATATCTCTAAACTATGATTAGCTTCAATGAGTAGCTATTAGTCTAGTTAAAGTTTTTAGTGGACTTTTAGTGATACAGTGATTATCTGTTTATAGGCTTGGACTAGAGAGCCAATATCACTAAGTTTCTTATTCTGATGTACGGATGTACTATCCGAGATACTCTGGTTGAGTATGTATGTTCTATGTTTGCATGATTTATATGAAATTACTTTTATGTGCATTGATTATGTCACGGATATGCTGCATGCATTATCACGTTGAGCCTTTACCATTGTTATAACAAGTACAGGGATCGCTCAGTCCCATTATATTTTGTGAAAGGATGTCATGGTTTTGGATCTGGATATGTCCACGATTTTATGGTATGAGAGTACCCATGATGCGACGGCCAAGTGTGATACATACCATGGCTTCTTTGACTGAGCAGTATTCTATCGATGATAGGTTTCTGGTGCCCTTTGACTTGCATTTAACATTCATGGCATGTGTATACTTATATTTTCGTACTTGATGTTATTTGCTCACGTCCTCGGTTTTGGTTCTGGACATCCCATTCCATGGGGCAGGACTTAGGTTGGACGAATCAGGTGGTAGCGATCGTTGAGCAGCTTGGTGGATTGTACTGTACCAGGTTTATTTATCGTGGATTTAGTATCATCTTCGATTGGGTTGTATAACATTTGTTCTTGGACTGGATTGTGTTGTATAACATTTGTTCTTGGACCGGTTGTATTCTACCAGTGGTTTTAGTTTGAATTATTTAAGTTTCCGCTGGATTATAATATTATTGTTTTTAAGTTAATTATGCATGCTTAAGCTTTGAGTAATTAGTGATTCCTAGAAGGATCACTACAAAATTACTCCCTCAATGAAATGTATATTTTTACGATCTGGAGAAACCATCAGTCGACATTTTCACAATATCATGAAAGCAATCATATCTCTTCAAGATCAATTTATGATCCAAACTGATGGAAATGAGGTCCCAACTGAAATCTTTAACAATCCTACATTCTATCCATATTTCAAGGTAAAAAATAAAGATACAACTTTTTGGATTGTTCAATTAAAATATTTAAGTCATATCTGATTAAAAAAAATAACATTATTTTGATACATATGATAGGATTGTGTTGGTGTAATCGATGAAACATATTTTTGTTTTAAAGTATCTAAAGAAATGTTGCAAGATATAGATGAAGAAAAGATTTTCCCACACAAAATGTGTTGGCTGCATGTACCTTCAACTTGAGGTTTACATGTGTTACTTGGATAGGAAGGTTCTGCAGTTGATGGGTGTGTTCTTGAGAATGCAATCGATAGAGAGGATAAGCTAAAAGTTTCAAATGGTATTTCATCATAGATACACTAATAAATGTAAAAAAAAATTAATAATAACAAATATATATTAATCCTCAATTAATGATTGTAGATAAAAGAATATAGTAATCGTGGGCCAGAATCTCAAAAAAAAAATATCTAATCACACACATGCATCTTTGAGAAATGCCATTGAAAGAGCATTCGGTGTTTTAAAGAAGAGATTTTCAATTTTATCTAGTGGTGTCGAGCCTAACTAGAATGTAGAGACACAATCAAAAATTATATTAGCATGCTGCGTTTTGCATAATTTTCTCATGGGAGTAGATCCCGATGAAAGATTGATTGCCGAAAGTCGATAGTGAACTAGCACATGAAGATATTGTGAACGAAGAAAATACAACTTCTCATGGTAGATTTGAAAGTAACAAGCATGGAATAATTATAAGAAATAGAATAGCACAAGAAATATGGGAAGATTATGCATGTGGTCCTACTTAGAATATTTTGGGTGTCATGTACTTTTAATTTAATATTATTAATTGTTACTTTGATTTTAATGTAAAATTTTTTTCTTTTTTTTGTGATTCTTTATTTTTTTTTTTGCTTTACGTAAAAAAAACACTAATCGGAATCATTATACATTTTAATATTTTATTTTTTATATGATTTGAGCTTTGTAATGTTTATAACATCTTAAATGAGTACTAACGTTCAAGCTGTTGAAATTGTTCACTACAAAAGTTGGATTCAATAGATGAATTAGTTTTTGCCTGACTTTAAGAAAAAAAGAATCAAGGACAAAAACCAAATATAAATTTTCTCAAGTTGCGTACAATGCTGCTATTGAAGCTATAAATTCAAAATTTACAATAAAAGTAAATAAAGATAACGTGCAAAATAGATTAAAAACTTTGAAAAAAAAGATGATTATTGTTTTATAAATGTTCAAACGAGGTAGTGAGTTTGGTTGGAATAACATAACAAAACAAATTGAAGAACTAGAGGAGGTTTGGGACGCATTAATCAACGTATACATTGTTATTTTATTCATGTTCGCTTGTGATTTTTTTTTTTTTCAATTGTTATTGTCCTAAAATAATAAAATGTTTTATATTGCATTTGGTTTTTTAAAAAGATATTTTCTAGAATTTAAATTTTCAGATTTTAATGTGTTACATGACATTTTATTTCTTGTTTTATGTACACCATGATTAATTATTCTAATCTTAATATTTGGCTTTACGAACACAACTAATATTAAAAGAATTATTAATTTTTAAACTTTGGATTATTTGATTTAATTTATGATTTATAAAGAGTAATTTAGTAAAATTTATAATTTTAAATTCAAATTTTTTTCCAAACAAAAAATGAAATTTCAAATTTATAGATTTTAAATTCAATTTCAATTCTAATTTCAATTTTAATTCCAATTTCAATTTTTTTAAAAATCAAAACCACTCTGTTATGTTAAAAAGGGTAAATATAATATCCGACAATCTCACATGTATATCCGTGAAACGATTGATGAATCTTTTACATGAAATGAATCAACTCGATCTATATTTAAAATATAAAAAAAAACATTTTTTAATAGATCAAATCAAACACAAAATAACAAAATTGTTTAGTGAAACAACCTCGTAAAAAATTGTTGTGTTATAAAAAATATATATATATATTGGAACTAAATAGACAAAATCATCCAAGGTGTAAATGGAAATACCCCTATTTTAATTGTTAAAGATCCTTACAAGAAAGCATAGATTTCAAACATAAAAAGAAACAAAAAGCACAGCAATCAATTAGCTTTTTTATAACCCCTAAACTATCATCTTATTCCAATCAAGCCCCTACCGGCTCAGCCACCGCAGGTTTCCCCTTCGGAGGCCGTCCACGTTTTTTCCCGGTAACAGAGCTAGCGGGTTTCGGTTTCGGTAGCGGCGGCGGATCAGACGGGTATTGAGACTTAGGGGGCCGTCCACGGGGGCGCGCAGGGGGGAGGACAGTTCCCGGAGGAAGTGGTGCTTTCGGCTTCGGGGGACGGCCGCGGCCGCGGGGAGTTGGCGAGTTGGGGTCGGCTTTCAGGTAGTTGTTCTTGATAAGAAGAAGCTGCCCGGCGGATTTCATGCCGTTGAGATGACGGGTGAGTAGCGTGGAGTGAGCGGGAGGGAGGTCTCCGTATCGGGACTCGATGTACTTGGAGATTGCCGATTTGTTCGAGCCGTTGTTCTCGTTCAACTCTTCAATGGCTGTTAAAATCATCTGTGGAGAGGACAAATCAAAATACCAGGTTGCAATTAAACAAGTAATAAGAAAGAGAGGATTTGGAGAAATTCCAGGGAGAACAACTATGAACAAGTCCTCAAACACTCGTAATTTGATATGTAAACAGTCCACTTAAAATGCACAGAAACTGTTCGATATAATGCATAAGCTTCGAAATTCTACTGTGTAGCTAAAGTAGAGATTCATCGGGAAAATCTTCTATAAAAAAAATTAAATTAAAATTTTAAAAAAAACCAAAAAAATCGACGAGGAAATCATTTCAATTTTCACCAAAAACTTCTATAAACGGACAATTTGGACGACCAAAACTTCTAAATGCAATTGTAGCTTGAGAAATCTACCATAAAAACACGCATTCCCATGAAAAAAAAATCCAAACAATTTTTCAAGAAAATGGTGGGCTCAAAAGAGTAATTCCATACCTCCGGATACTGAGGCAAAGTCGGCGGAATCACATCATTCGCCGGAGCTGATGGTTGGGGATAAAAATTGAGCTGTTCTTCAGCCGCCATTACCGGAAACAATTTGTCAAAATCCCTCCAAATTTCGAATCCTAGAGCGAATTAATTAAGACAACGAAATAATGGGAAGAACGAGATTTCTGTAAGAAACTGCGTCTGTAATTCTAGTTGTGGAGAAGGGATTAAAAAGGTGAACAGAGCGGAGCTAGATCTGGGACACGGGATTACATCCGACGGCTAGAGATGTATTTCTTGGTTTTCATCTAACGGTGACTCTGATATATGCTATAGTGACATGGATCAATGACATGGCTTTTTTTTTTTTTTTAAATGTTTCGCCTTTTAGGATCTGTTTGAATAAGTATTTTAAAACTTTCTTTTTGTTTTCAGAAAAACAACACAAATAGAGATGGCAATGGGTCGGGTTTACCCGCCCGAGACCCGCCCCGCCATAGTATATATATATATATAAATTTAAAATATACATTTATATATATAAATATAAAATATATATGTAATATTAATAATATATAATTATATTTTTATACTAAATAATTAATATTTTATCAATAATTTGAGTGTATAATATTATTGGATTGAAATAAATTTATTTTATTATAATATGTTTAGCATAAAAATATATAATTATAATATTTTTTGGCTAATAATTATAAATTAATTAATTACAAGTTGATAAATTTTAACTTGTGAGAATATTTTTTTGTCTTAAATATCAATATATATTTGAAATTTAATTTAATGGTTTTTTTTTAATTTTTAAACCTTTTAATTTAATAAATTTAAAAATATTTAATTTTTGACGGGTTCAACAGGTTTAACTCGGATTGGACCCGCCGGGTTCGCGGGACGGGACGGGACGGGACGGGACGGGGCGGGGCCAAAGGAAGGCGGGGCGAGTCTCGGGCGCGAACATCACGCGGTATACATGAAATCCCTGCACACTAGTGTGCAGGGGAAAATTACTATATATATATATATATATATATATATATATATATATATATATATATATATAAATTTTAAAAAAAATTTATACTATCTTATTTAACGTTGAGTAGGTGATAGAAATTACTTGGTATGTTGGTATGGCATAATTTTAAATTTAAATTTTAAAAAAATCCCCTTATTTATTTTTTCTCTACCACGTTTACACACTTAACTTTTCTACCGCTCATCTTCCCACGTTTCTTCCTCAACTTCCTTTACAAATTTTAAAATCAAAGTTCTTATATATCAAAACCGTTCTCTGCCGACTACCTTCACCCCACTGCATAAAATAATACACATCCACGTGAAGATGGATCTATCTTGGAATGGTGTTTGCGGGAACACGTGCAGGTTTTGTTCTTTTTATCCTTATGTCTTTTTTCAGATCAAAACTGGTGTGAAATTCTATGCTTTCTTTATTGTTTTTTGACGTGCTTTTGAAATTATAGATGATGTAGTCTTTAGGTGATTATTTTCTCGATGCTAGATGTTGTCTGATCGAATTTGCCGTACTAATTTTTACAATGGATCTTTAAAGTTTATTTCATGTCTATTACGTACGTCTCATATTTTATTCCAGGAAAAAAATTTCAAACAAAAAAGAGAAGTGAGAGGGTTAGAGGCTTTCAACCTTATTGCCACTTCAAATTTTCATCTATCTTCGAGTGCACAGAACATTTTAAAAATTTTACTGGTTCATCATTTCGATAAGGTTTGGCCCTTCACATGTACCCTTTATTTCTCTTATGGTTGATTCCTCACCTCTTCTTAAACTTCTCCATCATGACCCTAATCATCCTAATTGTTGATATCCAACACTCATAAATAAAAAATGAAGACGAGGGTACTGGAACAAACATGGGTCGTGAGGGATAAAGCCGAGCAAAGTCGATGTCGACCAAAATAGTTCGAAAAAGCAATCGATTTGTGAAAGGTATTTCATCAAGTCTTTATGATGGGTACAGTTTTTAAACCCAATTGATCTTCTTCTGGTGTCCACTGTCTAACACATATGAACTAATATATTTTGATTTCTTTTTCAGTTACTTATTTAAAATTAAATTCAGTAACATCTATGAAGAATCATATATCGAGCCCACTGATCATGTTGAATTTTTATTAGTAAATGAGGTAAGAAATCAAACTTATTCTTCAACGAATTGCTACTTGCTATTACTTTGCATTGTGATGTTTAAACTTCGGTGTAACCTTGCAGAATTTAAGAGTAAGATTGGTCATGTCATCATTGTTATGGTTTTCTATTGAAAGACAAAAAAAAAAAAAAAAAAAAAAGTGGTACCTCATTATGTAGGTCTCTGGTAGTTTTTTTTCCCCAATGGTATATTAGTTATGTTGTTTCTTTAAGTACAAAGTAACTGAGCTATTTTTTTTTTTTTTTGGTGATTGCGAATGTTTTTTTAACACATGATATAATTAATAGGTATTTGTTAAAAAAATCGTTCATGCCTCTAATCATTCGTGTTCACGAGTTCTTATTTTTTTTTAATGTTTTTTGTGTAACAAAAAGGTTTCTATCGACAATATATATGTGATTGCTATGGAAAAATTATTGACTTTGAATTAAACAGATTATATGACTTGATGAAATGGATTAGCAAGGTCATCTGTTCTTCTGTTTTTACCTTTTATGCAGTGTTAATCACGATTTTAGAGTTTGAAGTAAGAAAATTAGTATTTTAATTTACGTATCCATTTGCATTGAATTTCTCATTATATGAATTTTTATATATCTTTTTTCTATTATATTACGCATGAGACTCTTTTAGAATATGGTGCGTTGGTATGTCAAAATCAAAATTTGAAAATTTAAAATCATACAAACTGCTTTGAGCCTTTGACACGTGAGTGCACTATGCCCCGAAATTGTTTTAACGTTTTATCGTGATATGTTTTATATTTGTGTTCGTGAATATTTGGTAAATTTCATACTCTAACTTCTCCCACTTTTTTCTAACTTCTTCCACGTATTATTCAACTGCTTTCAATGGTATTTATTATTTTCTTTCAGTTTTATTTATTTACTAAACTCTGTTTGAATCAAAATATTTTTTCTGTTCACAAGTGTAGTTGGGGAAAAAACTGAAGTATAAAACAAGCACTCATGGATGGGGAGAGAAAGGAAAAGGAGTATGTGGAGTAAATTTACAAAAAGTTCAGTTTTTTTTTTACTCTCTCGGTGTTTGTAAATTTTGAAGTACATATTTTTCTGTTTTGTAGTAATTTCCACCTATGAGGGTTGGAAGTCGAGTGAATTTTCTTATTTTTAGAAAGAAATTGAGTCGATCTATTTGCAGATTTCCAAGTGTTTAATTGGTTTTATTTTGATTTTCTTTTTTCTTTTACTTTTTTTGTGTGTGTAGATGTTAATACCAAAAGAGGATAGGAGATGGAACTGCATAAAACAATGAGGTCGAGAGATTGAGAATGGGATTGGAGGTTCGGTCTTCTCCCATGCTCCGAGACTCCGTGGATGAAAGTGTTCCCGTTCCTTAGATAGGCCAAGCACATTAAACATATTTTTTTCTTTGTCTTTGCTTTTTTATGCCACATTTTTTTGTTACGCATGCAACGTGTGTGCCACGATTGCTAGTATATATATATATATATATATATATATATATATATATATATATATATATATATATATATATATTTGTGTGTTTGTGTATATATATTAATTAGTATTTTTAATATTTTCATACGATCAGTACAATCTTTTTTATAAAATTATTGTAAAAAAATTTTTAAAATGTTTTTAGTTTTGATGATAACAAACAACAATTCATTGTTATAGATCAAACTGTTTTTACTTTTATTTTCATCACAGGTAAATAGTCAGTTCAAGACAGTTCAAGATTGTCAAATACTCAATGGTTCATAAGCTCAAACTAGCAGTTTAGAACCACTCAAGCAAGATCAGTCAGTCTAAGACCAGTTCTAGAACAATTCAAGACTGTCAACAGTTTAGAAGGATTGAACTTCTCAAACAAGCCAACTACTCAAATCATATCTAAATGTTTCAACCGTTGACACTCTGTCAACTGGCCATAATAGTTCAAACCACCAACCGTTGAAGATATTACTGTTGAACTGATAAATCCACTTCAATATACGTGTAAGAGAAGTCATTTTTTGCGTACTTCGACAGTAGAAAAATTGATGGTCATAAATGAGAAAGAAACAGACATTCAAATCTTTACTTAAGAAGTATCTGTGGAAAGTATACTTTAAGAGTCGCAGCAACCGCTCTTTTTCATTTCAGGAAAGAGTCTTATATCGTATTAATGAGAAGGTACGTACAAAGATTAAAGATGAAATAAGTCATCGAAATTTTTTATGACCATAATCAACTTATTTTATTTGGTCTGGTCATTTCCTTCATACATTTATGTGAGCTTTTTCCATATTTATTTTGCAGTGGTACATGTTTAAAATTTCAGTTGCATACTTCTCTTGAGAAATGAATATCCCTGCCTTTGACTGTTCAACGTTAATGCCCAGAAAGTTATGCAACTCTTCCAAATCAGTCCTGTCAAATTCATTCATCATTGAGATTTTAAAATCCATTAACATCTTCAAATGATTATCCGTGAAAATAAGATTATCAGCATATAGACTTACAACCATAACACCTTCATTTGGATTCTTTTTGATATAGAGAGTATGCTCAAAATGACATTTTTCAAAACCAAATTTAATGAAATAATCATTAATTCGACCATACCATGCACGGGGTGATTGCTTCAACCCGTATAATGTCTTCTTGAGTTTGTACACTTTATCTTCCTCACATTTTCTAACAAATCCAAGTGGTTGCTCGAGATAAATTTCTTCTTGAAGATAACCATTCCAAAAAGCTAATTTCACATCCATTTGAAACAATTTCCAACCATTTTGGGCAGCAAGAGAAATAATCAACCGAATTGTATCAAGTCTAGAAAGAGGATCAAATACCTCGTTGAAATCCTCTCCTTCTTTTTGTTTGTACCCCTTTGCGACTAACCTTGCTTTATATTTGTTAACAGAACCATCTTGATTGGTCTTCGTCTTAAAAATCCATTTTACACCAATTGAAGGTTTATGCGAAGGTAGAGAAGTAAGCTCCCAGTATCATTCTTTTCAATAGACTTGATTTCTTCTTTCATTTCTTAATTTCAATTTTCTTCTTTGGATGCTTTTTCAAAGGTAATTGGATCTTCTCCTGCAAAGAATGCAAATAACACCTGATTTGTTGCATCAAGTTCTTTTGTTTCATCATAAATATCTCTAAAGCTCCTTGTTTGTCTTTTCGCTGTCAATGGTGAATCTTGTGCACGTTTATTTTCTCCATCATTTCTATCACCATTATTTTGATTAACTTCTTTGGACTCTCCTTCTTCAAAGTCAAGAATCTGTAAATCTGATGAACTTGAATAATCTGAAAAATCAAAAGAATCTTTTTCATCAAATCGAACATCCCTGCTAATCACAAATTTCTTTGTTTTCGGATTGTAAAACTTGTAAGCTTTAGTCCTCTCACTGTATCCAATGAAGATGCACTTTTCAGCCTTATCATCAAGTTTAGTTTGCAAAGAATCTGGAATGTGTGAATAAGTAAGACAAATCAAATGTTTTCAAGTGATTAACATTTGGTTTCTTGCCATACCAAGCTTCATTAAGAGTAGTATTTTGCAAACTCTTTTTGGGTGACCTGTTGATTAAATAAACATCACACGAAACCTCTTCAGCCCAAAGCCTGGCATATGATTTT
This sequence comes from Henckelia pumila, assembly GCF_033568475.1. NCBI lineage: Eukaryota > Viridiplantae > Streptophyta > Magnoliopsida > Lamiales > Gesneriaceae > Henckelia > Henckelia pumila. The sequence goes on along the minus strand of NC_133123.1, from coordinate 195,755,482 downwards.
TGTTCAACATGCATTGAACCATATCCATGATCGTCCTGTTTTTTCGCTCTGCAATTCCATTTTGTTGTGGGGTATATCTTGCCGTCAATTCATGTCTAATACCATTGCTTTGACAAAAATCCTCAAATGAAGAAGATATAAATTCTCCACCTCGGTCACTTCTCAAATTTTTGATTTGATGACCACCAAGCTTCTCAACTTGAAATTTGAACTTTTTGAAACAAGAAAGAGATTCAAACTTTTCTTTGACAAAATAGACCCAAAATTTTCTTGTATAATCATCAATAAATAACAAGAAATATTTGTTACCTCCAAGAGATGGAACTCGGATGGGACCGCAAAGATCGTTATGGACAAGCTCCAAAGGTGATCATGATACTCAATTTTATTTAGATGGAAATGACTCTCGGTGTTGTTTTCCAAACTAACAATCTTTACAAACTTCACTTATGGCATCAATTTCGAGAAACCCTTGAACAATGGATTTGTTTGATAACTCGTTCAAACTCCAAAAATTGAGGTGACCAAACCTGTCATGCCATAACTTGGATACTTCGTCACTAGCAGTAAGATAACAAGAGGAATTCAAAACATCAAGGTTTAGTGCAAACAAGTTATTTGAGCCAAAAAAAATTTTTGCAACCAACTGATTTTTTTTCTTCATGGTGCAAAAATCACCAACAAAGTGAATATCAAAACCTTTCTTCAATAGAAGACCAATTCTAAGCAAATTACTTTGCAATCCAGGGACATAAAAAATACCTCGGACATCTTCTCAACCTTCCCATTTTTGGCTTTGAAAGTAATTTCTCGTACACCTTGAATTTTTTAGGACTTTGCATCTCCAATTCACCTGCCCATTGTTAGATTCCTAAAATGTTGAAAATAAACTTTTATTTCTCGTCATGTGCTTACTAGCCCCACTATCCAAATACCAAATATCACCGACATTGTCGTTCGAGGCAATTAACAAAGTTTCAGAATTTTTTGCTTTATTTTCATGAATCAAACCTGCTGGCATTTTTTCCGAATATAGAAACTGCTGGGTACCAGTGATGTTTAATGGTGTGCTAGGATGAGACGTTGGAGAATTTTAATTTAGTATGGAGACTTAGCAAGAAAAAGAAATATGCGGAAGAAATTACGAAAACAAGAAGAAAATGATAGAAGAATAAACAACCGAGAGAAACAAGAGATAATTGGAGGAATTGAATTTTTTTCCTTCATTCATCAATCTAGCCTATTTATAGGCAACAATACAACACTAAAATATGATTCAACACGTGCATCATATTAAATGAAACGTGACTCCTTACAACACAATTCATTTACGGAGCCTACACGTTTTGACAATATGAATATCACATGCATTTAATTGTATAATAGCCGACAAGCATTAATTATTTCATGCACTCGACATTCTCAGCCTACCAACTATGACCAATGAAGTTGTTTGCCACATTATTCTAGATGCGTACAAATTAATATTTTACACTCCTCTTTAATTTGTAATGCATATACTATTCTTGAATTGTTCTAATTTTTTGGAAGATACTGGCTTTGTGAATGGATCTGCTATTTGTTCTTCAGTGCTAACAAAATTTAGTTGAATTTCTCCGTCATTGACGAGATTTCTGATAAAATGATGACGAAGTTCAATGTGTTTTGATCTGGCACAAAAAACAGGATTTTTCGTCATAGCTATAGCAGACATATTGTCACAAAATATTTTCGTAGGACTTTTTGACTCTTGTTGTAAATTTTTTAGAATTTTTTGTAGTCATATTGCTTCACAAGCAGCATCAGTAGTAGCATTATATTCAGCTTCGGCAGATGAAAGTGCAACTATCTTCTGTTTTTTAGAAGACCAAGAAATTGGTTTTGTACCAATACAGAATACATATCCAGATGTTTTTTTCCTGTTATCAATTGATCCAGCCCAGTCACTGCCAGTGTAGCCAATTAGGCTATTGTCATCTTCTCTGGTATATTTTATACCATGATTTTTTGTTCCTTTCAAATATCGCAGTATTCTTTTTGCAGCGTAAAAATGAATTTGACTTGGGTCACTTATGAATCTGGATATCATGTTTACTGAATGAACAATATCTGGTCTGGTGTTAGTGAGGTACATTAATGAGCCCACTAAACTTCGATAAATTGTTGGATTGACCTTTTTTGCTCCATCATTTTTCTGTAATTTTTTATTTAAGACCATTGGAGTTGTGACAGGATTACACAGAGACATATTGAATTTTTTTAACAAATATTCTGTATATTTTTCTTGAGAAATTAATATTTCTCCTTTCCTTTGTTGCACTTGAATGCCAAGAAAATATTTCATAAGGCCCAGATCTGTCATCTCGTATTCTTTCATCATGGTCTTTTTGAATTCTTGTAGCATCAGAGGGTTAGTGTCAGTATATATCAAATCATCAACATAAAGGCACACGATCAAAAATTCATTTGTACCTCCATTTTTTGACATAAAGTGATGGCTCACTTGGGCTTTGATGGAATCCATTATTGATGAAGTAACTGTCAATTTTACTATTCCATGCCCGAGGTGCTTGTTTCAAGCCATAAAGTTCTTTGTGAAGGCGATAAACCATGTTTTCTTTGCCTTTCACTACGTAGCCATGTGGTTGTTCTATGTAGACTTCTTCTTGCAATTCTCCATTTAGAAAAGCTAATTTGCCATCAAGTTGATAGGCTGGCAGCTCCTTTTGTGTAGCAATAGCAAGTACAATGCAAATTGTTTCCATTCTCGCAACAGGTGAAAATGTTTCATTAAATTCAATCTTAGGCTGTTGTAAGTAGCCTTTTGCAACAAGTCGAGCTTTATGTTTTTGGATTGATCCATCTTCATTGAATTTGTTTTTGTAGATCCACTTTAATCCGACCACATTTTTATTTTTTGGGAGATCAACCAAGCTCCAGGTTTGATTTTTCCGAATAGTGGTCATTTCATCATCCATGGCTTTTTGCCAGATTTTTTTTTTTCACGGCCTCTTCAAAATTTTTTAGTTCACAAGAGAAAAATGCAACATTTGATAAATCATAAATTTCTCTTAGTGAACGTACCTTTCTCACAGGGGATTATGAATCAGAATCTGAGTCAAATATATTTTGGCTGCGTATTGCATCTATTGTAGAACTTGCACCAGAATCTTCTGTTTATTTTGATTCAATGGAATTTTTATTCTCCCAGTCTCATGCTTTCATTTAATCAAAGTGTACATCTCTTGAAATTGTCAACTCGTTTGTTTTTGGATTAAACAAACGATAGGATTTTGATTCATCACTGTAGCCAATAAAAATATATATTTCACCTTTTTCGTCGAATTTCTCTCGTCGTTGTGAAGGAATGAGAGAATAAGTCAGACATCCAAAACCCGAAAGTGTTTGATTTTTGATTTGTGCTTGTGCCAAGCTTCGTAAGGAGTTTTATTTGGATTGGCCTTGGTAAGTGATTTGTTGAGGATGTACACAACAGTATTGACAACTTCCGCCCAAAAGATGTTGGGAATACCTTTTGCTTTCAACATGCTTTTTGGCCATTTCGACAATGGTTTGATTTTTTCTTTCAGCTACACCATTTTGTTGAGGTGTGTATCGAGCTGTCAACTACCTCCGGATTCCTTCTTGACTGCAATAATTTGAGAATTCTTTGGACAATAATTCCCCACAACGATCAGTTCTGAGTGTTTTGAGTTGAAGATTGCTCTCTCTTTCAACCATCTTCTTGAACCGGACAAATACTGCAAAAGCTTCTAATTTTTGCTCCAAGAAGTACACCCACATCATCCTGCTAAAATCATCAACAAAAAGAAGAAAATATTTTTTGTTTTGAAATGACGATGTCCTTGTTGGTCCACAAATGTCCGCATGTATCAGTTCAAGAGGTTGTCTTGCTCTCCAAGCAGTTTTAGGAAAAGGTAATCGATGCATTTTACCATATATACATCCTTCACATGTTTGGTCCAAAAGTTCAATATCAGGGAGTCCAATCACCATGTTTTTCTGTTTCAACAGTCTCAGTCCATGATAGTTCAAATGTCCATATCTCAAATGCCACAAAAGTGATTCTTCAGATTTTTCAAAATTTAATGAGATATTATTATCCAGTGGCATTGTCAACAGAAATACTTTGTTTGGAGCCATTTTTATTTCCGCAATCAGTTTCTTATCTTTGTCCCTAATTTTACATTCACGTTTTTTTAAAATTAACTAAGTAACCATTTTGAATTAATTGTCCAACACTCAGTAAATTTGAAGTAAGATCAGGGACATATAAGACATTTTCAATAAATTTTGTGTTACCTCCTCACGACTACAGTTCCTTTGCCTTCAACAGGTTGCAATTTTCCGTCTCCCATCTTGACTTCCGATGAGAAACTTTCATCAAATTTGATGAAGTAATCCTTGTGTCCTGTCATGTGATTACTGCAACCACTATCCAAGTACCACATATTCAAGGAATTATTGGTCATGTTCATACATTAATAAAACATGATTTTTTTATTGTTCTCCATCGTGAAGTTGGCTTCGTTTCCTTCATTTTTTTGTCTGTGCCAACAATTTTATAAGAGTGGTTTGGAATTTTACAAGTTTTGCATCTATCCCAACAATTTTTTGATTCATGACCCGATTTATTGCAAATAAAACATGAAGAGTTAGAATTGATATTACCACTGCCTCTTTGACTGTTGTTGAAGCGTGGTTTTCCTCTTTCTCATCCACGGAATCGATAATTTTTTAATCCTCCTTTTTTGTTGAAATTGTTGGGATGTGCTTGATTTTCCACCTTCATATTTTTTCTTCTCCGCAATTTTGAGCTTGGACTCAAAGGCTTGCTCAATGGAAGGTCCAATGAATTTACTCATCCTTTTTTCATGGGCTTCTAAAGAACCCATCAACTCCACCATAGTGAGTTTTGAAAAATATTTTGATTCTTCAATTTCAGCCACAACATGTTCAAATTTTTGTGGCAAACTCCGCAGGACTTTTTCAACAATTTTCTTGTCTTCGATGGTGTCTCCGTAAATTTTTATTTGATTGATTATTTCAACTACACGTGAAATAAATGTACGGATTTCTTCGTTATCTTTCATGGCTAAATTATCAAAATCTCGCCATAAAGATTGAATCTTGATGGAGATAACTTTCTCGGACCCTTGAAACTCCAATTTTAGAATATCCCAGGCTTTTTTGCAATTTTCGGCACCCATGATTCTAGGAAAAATGGATCGATTTACACCTTGTTGGATGAACAACAAGGCTTTAGCATCTCTCCTGATATTTTCTCGGTACTCCTTTTGCTTTGCTTGAGTCCACGTGGCCAAGGTTTCGGCATCTGCTGGTTCTGGTATACCATTCTCTACTATATCCCAAAGATCTTGAGAGATAAATAGAGTTTTCATCTGGACTCTCCAAAATTCATAACTTTCCCCATCAAATACTGGAATGGGTGTAGTTAACGAATTTTTAGACATTTTTTTGTATCATAATATTTTTTCAAATGAGAAAATGAACGTGGCTCTGATACCACAATTTTTTTGGGTACAATGGTGTGCTAGGATGAGACGTTGGAGAATTTTAATTTAGTATGGATACTTAGAAAGAAAAAGAAGTATGCGGAAGAAATTACGAAAACAAGAAGAAAATGATAGAAGAATAAACAACCGAGAGAAACAAGAGATAATTGGAGGAATTGAATTGTTTTTCTTCGTTCATCAATCTAGCCTATTTATAGGCAACAACACAATACTAAAATATGATTCAACACATGTAGCATATTAAATGAAACGTGACTCCTTACAACACAATTCATTTACGGAGCCTACACATTTTGACAATTTGAATATCACATGCAATTAATTGTATAATAGCAGACAAGCATTAATTATTTGCATGCACTTGACATTCTCAGCCTACCAACTATGACCAATGAAGCTGTCTCCCACATTATTCTAGATGCGTACAAATTAATATTTTACAGAAATCAACAATCATTTATTTATGCTCAGGTTTATTGCAATGATAACAATTACCATCGGTTTCTTTAACTTGGTAAGTATCTCGATTTCTTCCTCTCTGATAATTTTCAAAGGATTGATTCTTCTCCTTGTCTTTTGAACCTTCATTGCCTTTGGTTTGGTCATGTTGATGATGAGCATATCTTCTTCCTTTTCCTTGTCTGTGGCCTCTTTCTCGTCCGCGATAAGATCCACGGCCTCACGTGAATGTAAACTGAGATTTTAAAGCTTGATCATGAGAAGAAGAGACTTGAGAACTTCTTTGAATAATTCTCACCTCATGAGCTTCTAATAGTCATTGTAGTCTCTCCAACGCCATTGAAGAAATATCTTAAGATTCTTCAATAGCCACTACCACATGGTCGAATTTTCTTGGTAGGCTTCATGAAACTTTTTTGACAACCCTTTGGGTATCCATAATTTCTCCATTATTTACCATCTTATTTAAAATAGAATTGACTCATGTAAAATAATCAGCAATTTTCTCAGTATCTTTCATCTCCAATTTCTCAAAATCTACCCGCAATGACAGCAAGCGAAACAAGAATTTTCCATGCACTTTGAGAATTTTCTGCCTTGGAGATCCTCTCATCAATTGGAATTTCAATTGCTTGGTGTAAGGGAATGAAGGTTGCACATAAACAGTTTGAGGTGTTGTCAATATCTACAATAACACCTTGAGTAATTTGCAGCGGAAAATAATTAAAGCGTGAATAAAATAAACAAGCAACCAAATAAATAGACTCAAATTTTTAAGCAAGAGTATAAAATACTCTTGCAGCGCCTCAGGACAAAACTTTCACTAGACAATAATTCAAAGAGTTTACAAAACCCTAAAACTAGTGATTATTGTAAAAATCAATTTTCTCCAACATATGAGAAAATAAACCAAAGAAAAACATCTCCTAAAATTCTATACGAAAATAGAATAAACAAACAAAACACGGAGATGAATCCTTGAGGCCGAAACTCGACTAGAACACTTCAATGTTTGATCTTCGATCTTCACGTGTTTTTCAAGGCTTCAAAGCTACACGACCAACACAACTTCAATAATCCTCTCTCAACGTACGTATGTGAAGCTATTAAGTAAATCTAGATCTCCCTCTTGTGCTTGTACACGCCTATCTCATACATAGGCTAGAATCCTTGTTATCTTGATTTCCATGCATGCATAGGATTCTCCTAGATTTGATCATATCAAATCTACAAAACATAAGAAAGAGATAAGTTAGATATGATATGATAATTAAGCATAATATCTCAAATCTTATTTAAACAAGGAAACTAATATTTAAACAATATCTCCAAAATATACTTCATGTCCAAGAAAGGCAAAAGACTTTTAAAAAATCTTTTTAGAATTAAGAAATTTTTAGGAATAAAATATTTCTTTCAATCTCCCCTTTTTTGCCTTTCTGGACAAAACACAATTAATTCAAAAAGCATATCAACTAAACTTCCCCTTAATCAAAACTCCCCCTGAACCGATTCTCCCTCTAAGTAAAAGCAGAGGTGTTGTCACAAGATGTTGGCAACATCTAGCTACAACACTCCAGATCAATAAACATATATAAAAGGAGAAACAGAAACAAAAAACATATCAGAGCTATCACCAAAAAAAAGTTTTGATTAGGAGCAGAGAAAAAACAAAAACTTAGCAACACAAAAAAAATAAAAAATAAACTAAAACAACTAAAGCAAATCTAGAATTGATTGCTCTCAGATGAGTCATCTGCTTCAGCTTCTTCTCCAGGTTCACTTTCTTCTCCCCCTTTTTGTTTAGAAGGGCCAGCTCCACTTAGTAGTGACTCGTAGTGAGCTTTCAACCCTTCATAATAGGCTAGATCAGCCTTAGCCTGTACAATCTGTAACACCCGAAAATTTTAATACGTAAATTTGCATGCATAATTAAGGAAAATAATTATTTAAAATTTATATTTGGATTAAATGACATTTATGTGTTATTATGTGAATTATATGCATGATTTAATTTATTTTAACATTTAACCCGCTATTTTAGAATTTTTAGTTTTTTTTAAGGAAATTATTGGTTTTGATCGCGTAGACGGGATCGTGGACGGACGAGATACCAAAATTCTTAGCCAAAAATATTTTATGAGATTTATGAGCCTTAAAATAATATTTTAAGGTATTTTGTCAAGAAAATTTTAGTATTTAATTATATATTTATTTAAGGGTTGAATTATAGCCAAAATAAGTCATTTTAATGACTTTTATTAATATTTAAAAATCCCTTAAGTTTTTATTTCGGGATTTAGCATTTCCCATCAGATTATTATTATTTATTAAGGGTTTTTAAATATTAGTTTTATAGAATAATGTTATATTATTTAATAATATATTTTTAACCTATTATCTAACCTACCCAACCCCACAACCCACTACCAAGCCGTCACTTTCATCCTGTTCAACATCTTCCTCCATCAAATTTTTCTTCATCCTCCAGAAACCTCCATAGCCATGCATTCAAGATTTATTGGAGTTCTTCACCGTCTCATCGTCCCGGTGTCCGAATACGCATTAGTCTTCGTAAATTAAATACAAGGCATGTCTAAATTCTTTTTCTTGGCCACCATATAAGCTAATTATCGATTAAGTCATATTTTTAATGGTTTGATGTTGCTTTGTTGGTATCTCATGATATTTCACCCCGTAGATCAGAATGGAACCTGAATGACTTATGGGTTTGGCTTCTTTTCATCTCATCTTCACGTTTTGTTGCATGGGAAGGCATAGGGCTGCTGGTCCATGGTTAGAGACGTGGCTTGGGGTCCCTATAGTCAAGGTGTGTGGTTGGATCGAGGGAAGGAAAGGCTGAGTCGAGGCTGCACCAGATCTGGTGCAGCTGCGTGCGTGGGCTAGGGTTGTTGGAAGAGGGCTGGGTTCTCCTTCTTCGGGTTGCATGCTGGCAGGTTTAAGGGCAGGTTAGGACCGCCCAGACGTGGGAAACATCTGGGCGGTGGTGCTCCGGCCAGGGGCGGCCGGAGCCGGGCGGCAGCAGGCCATGAAGGCCTGCTGCTCGGGCAGCGTAGGGAAGGGGAAAGGGGGGATCGGGTTTGGGTTGGGGGTGGGGCTGGGTCGGGTATGGGTGGTCCGGGTCGGGTCTGTACGGTAGTGGGTCGGGTCAAGTGAGTCCGGGTCTGGGTTAGGTGGGCCGGGCTCGAGTATTTTAATTTTAAAGTGTTTAATGTTTTAATTGGTTTTTGGACCAATTAATTTGAAATAAAATTATTTGGGCCTCCAAATAATTTTATTTGGGCTTTCAAAATTATTTTTAAGTTAGCCGATGATTTTTATGGGCTTGTGGGCCCATAGGAATTTTTGGGCCAGTCAGTGATTTTATTGGGCCAGTCCAGGAATTTTTATGAATTAATTAGTTATTGGGCCTAAATATTTTTATTTAAGACCAATAACATTTAAGTATTTTTATTTTAGTAAAAATTATAATTTTTAAAATTTTTTATTAATTATGGGCTTTAAGTTAGTTAATGGACTTTAAGTCAGTTAAGGGGTTTAGTAGAGAGACCAGCAGTCTGGACCAACCCATGAAAAATAAATGAGTCCGAAATATATATTTAATTATTTTATGCATAAAGTTTATATTTTAAGCATAATTATATTTATTATGAAAATAAATTAAATATATATTACGGACATATTTTCAGTGCATGCATTCATGAAATTTCTTATGTATATAATTATGTAAATGATGAGCAATAAAATATTTTGGTGGAAATTGAAGTATGTGTGACATAGGGGTGGTTTTCCACCATATGATTCGGTAGTTTTACTACCATAGGGGTGGTTATCCACCATATGATTCGGTAGTTTACTACCATAGGAGGTGATTTATCACCGCCATCGTACGTTGGTTTATGAGACTGATCAGTCGACACATGAGCGTCACACTTATGGATAGGACCATTTTCAGGTTTTAAATGCATTGCTCAATTATGTTATATATGATAAAAAAATAATATGTTTATGATTATGGTTATGATTCAGTTTATAATTCAGCAGTTTTATTAGGTGATGAAAATATTTCCATGCATGCTCATGTACATGTATATGTATTAGTAATTATGTGATGCATTATTTTTAACCTTGTTATAAAGGATTAGACATGTTGAGCCCATAGGCTCACTACGCTTATATGGTGCAGGTGAGACAGATGACTTTTATGTAGCTCCTACCGGTGGTGAGGACGTATGAGTTCACGGAGCAGTGGACCCCGTGACCGTCGCAGATTTTAGTTGATGTTTAAAAAACATTTATTTTATTATGCTGAGTTTTTAAACAAGTTCTTCTTTTTATCATTTTAATTATGGGGATGTTGAATTATCAAACTTAGTATTTTTATTTCTTGCATAAGGATATTTTCAGCAATTAATTTAGTTATTTTTATGTAGTAAAATTATTTCTTTTATGTTTATACATATATGTATGGGCGTATATGTATAGTATTATTTATAGATTATTTTAAAAAAAAATAAATTCCGCATTTATTAGTAGTAGGTGTTTCATTTGGTATCAGAGCGCGGTCCTTGGAGGGTGTCCTACTGCCACGTGAAGCTCAGAAATCCTACGACCGGTCTGTAAGTTTTAAATTATTTTCTTATGATTTATAAGGAGCATATGTAATGATTTAAGATTTTCATCTTAGAAAAGTTTTAGAACCCTTAAGTTATGCATTGCGATTTACGTAAAGAAATATGTGGTGGTGCAGAATGCCTTCGAGACAGATGAATAGGCGAGGGGGACCTCCACCTCCACCTCCACCTCCGCAGAATTCGCTTGCAGCATTGGAGCAGGCCAATGCGAATATGATGGCTAGGATTACTGCTCTGTTGGAGCAGCAGGCGGCACGTCCTAGGCTCACCCATGATGAGGATGTTACCGAACGGTTCCAAAAGAAAGGACCTAAGGAGTTTGTCGGCACCACTGATCCACTCATTGCTGAGGGGTGGATTCGATCACTGGAGTCCATATTTGACTACATGGGGATCACTGATGCTGACAGGGTGAAGTGTGCAGTGTATATGATGAGAGGTGATGCAGCCTCTTGGTGGGAAGGTGCGGTTCGAGGTGTGAATCTACCTACATTGACTTGGATAGAGTTCAGACGCATGTTCTATGCCAAGTATTTCACTGAGGATGTGCGCAGTCGCATGATCCGGGAGTTTATGAGTCTCCGCCAGGGAGACAAGTCTGTGGTGGATTACATCACCCAATTCGAGAGAGGGTGTCGTTTCGTGCCTCTTATTGCTGACAGTGCGCCGGATAAGTTGAGGCAATTTGTGGATGGTTTGCGGGCTGACATCAAACATGATGTTCGCATGTTGGATGTCACTACTTATGAGGCGGCAGTTAGCAGAGCATTACGTTCTGAGGAAGGGAGGCGAGAGATGCAGCGAGAGCAGCAGAGTAAGAGGCAGTTTCAGCCAGGGTATCAGAGGGCGACTTCGCAGCCTCCTGTGAAGAAGCCGTATACTGGGCCGTCTAAGGGCCCGAATCAGCAGGGACAGCAGCAGAGGCCTCAGGGGCGTCAGCTACAGCAGCAGCAGAGGGGCGGGGCCCCTAATACTGGAGGAGTTCCGATCTGCCCATAGTGTCAGAAGCCGCACACCGGGAAGTGTTTAGTGGGGTCGAATGTATGCTATGTTTGCAAGGAGCCAGGGCATGTTTCATATAACTGCCCAAAGAGGAAGAACACCACTGGGCGGGTGTTCGTCATGCAGGCTGAGGAGGCAGACCCAGATACCTCCTTAATCACCGGTATTTCCTAAACTTCTTCTTTTAAGAAATTTTTGGGAATTTACTTCATGATTTTAAATTGCATGAATTATCTGTTTAGAGTAGGATGTTCATTTTATTCGTGTTTAATTAAGAGAAATAATTTTGTAACTTGTATTGGGAGAAAAGTAAGTTTAGTATGCGATTGTTGGGATTTTCTGCGTGCAGGGAGAATTCTAGTGGGAGGAAATTCCACGTTTGCGTTGCTAGATTCAGGAGCCACGCATTCGTTCATCTCCCTAGAGTATATCATGCGGGTAGGCATCAAGCCTGAGGTTGCTGTTAAAGGTTACGATGTCACTATGCCATCTGGTCAGATTCTTACTACCACTAGCATCTGCAGAGATTTGGAGATGGAGTTACAGGGACATACTATCAGAGCAGATTTTGTGGTTTTACCGTTGACTGGATTCGATCTGATTTTGGGTATGGATTGGTTGTCAGTCAACGGAGCAGTGATTGATTTTCGGCAGAGGACAGTGGCAGTGAAACCAGTGGTAGGCGACCAGTTTGTTTTCTATGCATCTCCGAGCAGTGAGATCTCGCCTGTTATCTCTTATACACGTGCGAGGAAGTTATTGAGACGTGGTTGCCAGGGGTTTCTCGCCAGTGTAATCACTTCATCAGAACCACCTAGCAGATCATTGTCAGACATAGAGGTGGTTTGTGACTTTTCAGATGTCTTTCCGGAGGACGTTTCGGGAGTCCCACCAGCTAGAGAGGTGGAGTTCAGTATTGATCTGATACCAGGTACTGTGCCTATCTCTAAGGCACCGTATCGACTTGCTCCTACTGAGATGAAAGAGTTGAAGGAGCATATTCAAGAGTTGTTGGAGAAGGGCTTCATTCGTCCTAGATTTTCTCCTTGGGGAGCTCCAGTGTTGTTTGTGAAGAAAAAGGATGGTAGCATGAGACTTTGTATCGATTATCGAGAGCTCAAAAGGGTCACTGTGAAGAACAAGTATCCACTGCCGAGGATTGAGAATTTGTTCGATCAGTTGCAGGGAGCTTCGCTTTTCTCCAAGATCGATCTGCGATCTGGCTATCATCAGTTGAGGGTCAGAGATGCAGATGTGACCAAGACTGCTTTCCGGACACGCTATGGGCATTACAAGTTCTTAGTAATGCCGTTTGGATTGACCAATGCTCCAGCGGTCTTCATGGATCTCATGAACCGCGTATTTCAGTCGTACTTAGATCAGTTTATCATAGTCTTTATTGATGATATCTTGATCTACTCGAGGAGCATTGAGGAGCATAGACAGCACTTGCAAACAGCATTGCAGACTTTGAGGGAGCATCGACTGTATGCGAAATTCAGTAAGTGCGAGTTTTGGCTAGAGCAGGTGGCATTTCTTGGCCATATAGTTTCGAAAGATGGGATAGCGGTGGATCAGACGAAAGTGCAGGCAGTGCAGGATTGGGGAATTCCGAAGAATGCTTCAGAGATTCACAGTTTCTTGGGTTTAGCAGGCTACTACCGGAAGTTCATCAAGGGTGTTTTTCTTCTATTGCAGTACCCTTGATTTCCTTGACCAAGAAAAATGCAAAGTTTATATGGAGTTCAGACTGTCAGAGGAGCTTCGATCGGCTTAAGGAAGCACTCACATCTGCGCCAGTGTTGGCGATTCCTGTTCCACATGAGGAGTTAGTGGTTTACACGGACGCATCTAAGCTAGGGCTGGGCGCCGTATTGATGCAGAGTGACCGAGTCATTGCCTATGCGTTGAGACAGTTGAAGATTCACGAGCAGAACTATCCGACGCATGACTTGGAGCTAGCAGCAGTGGTTTTTGCTTTGAAAATCTGGAGGCACTATCTGTATGGTGAGAAGTGCAAGATTTTCACAGACCACAAGAGTCTCAAGTACTTCTTCACACAGAAGGAGTTGAACATGAGACAGCGCCGATGGTTGGAGTTAGTTAAGGATTATGACTGTGACATTAGATACCATCCGGGTAAGGCTAATGTAGTGGCTGATGCGTTGAGTCGGAAGACTTCAGTGGTATCTTGTGTGACAGTTCAGTTGCCACTTCAAGAGGAGATTCAGAGATTCGAGCTGGAGTTGTACTCGAGCGGGCAGGCACCGAGTTTGGCAGTGTTAGTGGTACAGCCGAATCTTCGGAATCGTATCAGAGTTGGACAGCCTGCAGATGAGGAGTTGCAACAATTGAGGCAGAGAGATCAAGCCAAGGGCGGGCTTCTTTATACAGTTGTTGATGGTATCGTTCAGTACCGTGGTCGTATGTGGGTACCGAACGTTGATCAGTTGAGGATTGAGATCTTGACAGAGGCTCATACATCTCCGTATTCCATTCACCCCGGAAGTACGAAGATGTATAGAGATTTGCAGTCATTGTATTGGTGGCCTGGCATGAAGAGAGATATTGGCCGATTTGTATCAGAGTGCTTGACTTGTCAGCAGGTCAAGGCAGAGCATCAGCGTCCTGCAGGGTTACTTAAGCCTCTACCCATTCCGGAGTGGAAGTGGGAGAACATCACGATGGACTTTGTAGTTGGCCTTCTGAGGAGTACTAGAGGATGTACAGCTATTTGGGTGATCGTGGATAGACTCACCAAGTCAGCTCATTTCTTGCCGGTGAGGACTACTTACTCATTGACGCAGTATGCAGAGCTTTACATCAAGGAGATTGTTAGACTGCATGGCATACCAGTGTCGATTGTATCGGACAGAGATCCGAGATTTACGTCTGCATTCTGGAAGAGTTTGCACACAGCTTTGGGGACTCGGCTATTATTCAGTATAGCGTTCCATCCCCAGACAGATGGTCAGTCGGAGAGGGTGATCCAGATTCTTGAGGATCTACTGAGAGCTTGTGTCATTGATTTTCAGGGCTCTTGGGAGACTAGACTGCCATTAGTGGAGTTTACCTATAACAACAGTTTTCAGTCGTCTATAGGTATGGCTCCTTATGCAGCTCCCTACGGGAAGAGATGTAGATCGCCAGTACGTTGAGGATGAGGTTGTACCCACCGGAGGCGAGGATGTATGAGCAGGCATGCAGTGACCCCGTGACCGTGATAGATGTCTGAGTCACATGCATGTTTTTGATTATGTCAGCACGTTACATATTTTATATTATTTTTCAGTGGTTATGGGTTTTGAATATTTTATTGAATATTGTCAGTGCATGCAAATTTTAATCATTTTATTTATGCAGTATTTTTAATTAAATGTTTGACTCAGATGTTTATTTTATTTTAAAGAATTCATTTTTATTTAAGTATTTAATTAATTATTTATTTATTTATTTTTAAATCTTTTTATTCTGTGCATATATGTATGGGCATATATGTACATATTTTATTTAGTAAGTATAAAAAAAAAAAAAAATTTCCGCATATTTATTTATTTATTAATTATAGAGTTAGGGTCGTTTCACAATCTTCTGCTCAGCATGAAACAATTGAGATTGAACAAATGTAGAATCAATGTTCTGAGCAGCAGAGGGGGTACAAAAACTGCAGTGGCAGAGGAGGTGTTGGCAACATCTACCACAACACCTGCAGCAACACCTGATTCAGACCAAGGTAGGTTTATATTTTTGTTGCCTCGTGGCAGAGCAGGTGCAATCTTCAGCAGTTCTTCTGGTTCAATAAGAACCTCATCATCATCTTTTTCAATCTCTTGAAACAGCAACATAGAATAGATGAGTGATGGATAAGGCAGCTTCAAAGTTGGTTTTGCGCAGTCTGCAAAGTCCATGACTGTGTCAAACACAAGTCGGCCATAGTTGAATGCAATACCAGTTCCAATAGCATACAAAACAGGAGCTTGATGCTTGGTAACCACCGTAGAATTTCCGGAAGGAGTCCAGGTCTTCACAGCCATTTTGTGTAGAACAAAGTATAAAGATGTGAGATTTGCCGCAGACAGCTTCTTGGGATGAGCTGTAAAAATTGTGACACGTCCACCAGTGATGACAGATGTCATCTCATCCAAAGTAGGTAGATCGGCATCATCACTAGACGGTGTAAGAAAAAATCAATTTATGGCAGCAGGACTGAAAGAGAAGAGTTGTCCTCGCACATACACCTTCCAATATTTGACATATCTGGGATCCTTTACGGCTTTAGTGATGTTGCAGTAAAACTCTTTCACAAGTTCCCTGCAATATGGACCAGTAGTGGTAACAGTGGACAAAAAATTTCTTACCTCAAAGAATCTGACCATATTCTGAGCTCCGTAGCTCTCCAGATCAATGTTGTGTTCCTCAAGGAACTCACGGTCAGCATACTAATCGCAGAATTTAGCAATCTCCTTAGAGTAAAAAGCAAAGGAATAGGAAGAATTTACTCGGTAGTCTTCTCCTAAGGTGTTGTCCAGGGTGTCGGCAACACCTTCCTCAGAACCTTCTTATTTTTCCTCAGAGTCATCAGAATCTGACTCTTCTTCCAATTCTTTCTCAGCATCTGAGTCTTCATTTGAGTCAGTGCTGGAATTATCAGAGGGATGTGGGCGATTATCTGCGAATTCCTAGATCATCTCTTCATCTGGTTCTTCATTAGATTCATTACTAGGCTCTGCTACTTTCTTACCATTTGATTTCTTCATCTTAGCCATGAACTTGGCTTTTGAAGTTTCTTCATCATCAGAGAACACAAGAGGAGCAGCAGTGGCGGTCTCCTCAGGAACAAGAACAGGAACAGATGCAGATGCACATTTTCTCTTCGGCAGCAACAGGTGGAGTTTCTGATTCTGTGGATTCATCATCAGAATATGAATATTCTTTTGATTGTTCCTCAGATACAAAGGGAACTTGAATGGTTGAAACAGTTGGTTCCATTGCACTATCTTTTCCCCTTTTTCTGCGTACAAGCTTGAAATCTTAATTAGAGCTTTCATCTCCAGAGGTAAATTCAGTGTCCACCAGAGATGGTCTAGATGGTTGACCCTTCCCTCGAAATCTTTTCGATGCGGTGTAATCTGGATTGTAACCTGCTTGTCTCTTGGATCTACGAGTCATGAGTTTCTAAGGAAATACCTTGTTCAGCACGCTCATATCTGGCAAGTTATAACTACATCAAGTGTGTTGCCAGGCTCTTCAGGTGCGATAACATTTAGAGGTACAGGTTCCTCAGCAACAGGAACTATGGCTTGCTCGGTCAGAGGGTGTGATGAAGGAGGTCTTGTAACACCTTCAATAGCATCCTCTGTGAAACCCATCTCAGAACGAATATCTTGAGAGTCAAATCCCTTTCCTGCCATTTAAAATTTTCTAGAGTGAAAATACAAAAACAAATTAGGGCAATTG
This sequence comes from Henckelia pumila, assembly GCF_033568475.1. Classification (NCBI taxonomy): domain Eukaryota; kingdom Viridiplantae; phylum Streptophyta; class Magnoliopsida; order Lamiales; family Gesneriaceae; genus Henckelia; species Henckelia pumila. The sequence continues at coordinate 195,738,351 of NC_133123.1, read as the reverse complement.
ACAAACAGGGAGCACTGAGAATAAGGAGGTGCGAGATAAAATAAGGAAATAATATATTTCCATAAACAGATTAAAAAACCCAAATATATAACGCACCAAACCTTTTCCTATTCTAACTCAGATTCTCAGTAGGCCCCAATGGTAAAAAAATCCCAACGGTAACACTCCAAAACGGTAACAAATCGAATTAAATTAGGAAATAAATCTCTTCGATTTTCACCGATAATCTAGGCTCAAATATTTCACCAAATATTTCCCAATTTATAATCCTCATCAGAATACAACACCACTGAAACAAAATTCAATCCCTTCGAATTCAAAAATTCAGTGGATAGGGCAAAATTCAAAATTTTTTGTTTGATCAGAATTCATAACCTTTTGGCCCAAGATATTCAAAAAAAAAATATCCATGTCCTAATTATGTCTAAAAACATAGTGTAGCAATGCAATAAAATGCAATCACATGCAAAATTATATGTTGACAAATGAGATGTTTTCAACGGTGTTGGCAACATCTTCTAGCAACACTTCAGGATTCTCAAAATTTTTCTATCAATTTTATTATTACAGAAGTGGTAGCATGCACACTAAAGGAACGATCTTCAAAGGACCCCTTTAGGTAGCTTTTTCCATTTGCTTCTGATTTTCAATCAAATTTGATAATTGACACATTTAATGTTTAACCTTTATTGTTCATTTGAGTTTCTGAATTTGCGAAGTCACTTTTCATTTGGGACACGAACATGGAATACACGAACATCCATCCGCTACTTTGTGACTTAGTCAGAACACTTCTTCAATTAATACATATTCTTCTGTAAAATATTTTGCAAAGAATCCTGAGTGAAAACTAGTCAATGGTTACAAGGTATCAAACACATCACAAAACAAAATTAATGCATGACTGCAATATGCCTAAGATCCTAAAAATGCACATGCATGAAAAGGTGTTGTCACAGGGTGTTGGCAATACTCCGGACAACATCTCAGTTCTATCTATAATGCACACATACTGAAAGACTTTCTTAGACTGGAGAATCTCTCGAAATCCAAAGCTTTGTGAATATATCAGTTAATTGGTTATTTGTTCCAACAAACTCAATTAAGATCGTGCTTTTCTCGACCAAATCTTGAATGAAGTGATGTCTAATGTCAATGTGTTTGGTTCGAGAGCGTTGTATTGGAATTTTGGATATATCAATGGAACTACAAGTATCACAGTACACAATAGGAGTATCACTCTTAACTCCATAATCATTCAGCATTTGATTCATCCAAATGAGTTGTGAGCAACAACTATCGACAATAACATACTCAGACTCGGCAGTAGAAAGTGAGATACAATTTTGTTTCTTACTACACTAAGACACTAGGTTATTCCCCAAGTAGAAACATCCTCCCGAAGTGATCTTTCTCTCATCTAAATCCCCAGCCCAATCAGCAACACTAAACCCTACCAAATTCGAATTGGTTTCTTTGGTGTACCATAACCCCAAATTCAAAGTACCTGCCACCTATTTCAATATACGTTTCACGGCCTCTAAGTGAGTAATTTTTGGATTAGGCTGGTATCCAGCACACAGACAAACACTATACATGATATCAGATCTAGTAGCACTTAAATACAAAAGACTACCAATTATGCTTCTGTAGAGGGTATTGTCAACACCTTCGGCAACATCCTCCCTACACAGCTTCTCATTAGACCCCATAGGTGTGCGCATATTTTTAGTGTTGTCATTCAAAAACTTCTTCACAAGATTTTTAGCATACTTGTTTTGACACAAAAATATACCATCATGCATTTATTTCACTTGCAAACCCAAGAAATAAGTTAACTCACCAACCATGCTCATTTCAAATGTAGAGGACATGCACTTCACAAAATCATCAACAAGTTTATCATTTGAAGCACAAAAGATTATATCATCTACATAAATTTGGCAAATTAAGATATTACCTTGAGACTTTTGAACAAATAAAGTCTTATCAACTTCACCTATTTTGAAGCCAATATTGAGCAAGTACTCGGTTAGTCTTCCATACCATGCACATGGTGCTTGATTCAATCCATACAATGCCATTTTCAACTTATACACATAATCAAGATGATTTGGATCCTCAAACCCTTTAGGTTGTTTCACATAAACTTCTTCATTTAGATCACATTCAAAAAGGCACTTTTTACATCCATTTAAAAAAGTTTCATTTTCATGTTACATGAAATAGCAAGCAGAAGTCGGACTGACTCAATGCGGGCTACAGGAGCAAAGGTTTCATCAAAATCCACCCCTTCAACCTGTGTATACTCTTGAGCTACTAACCTAGCTTTATTTCTAATGATGTTTCCAGACTCATCTGTTTTATTTTTGAAAATCCATTTAGTTCCTATAACATTACCATGAGCAGGACTCGGTACCAAGTACCAAACATCATTCCTAACAAATTGTTCTAACTCTTCATGCATAAAATTGACCCAAAATTCATCCTTTAAGGCTTCTTCAACCTTTTTGGGTTCAATATTTGACACGAAACAAGAAAATCTTATCTGAGAATACGTAGAGCTCATGCACATTAAACCTGTCATTTTTCTGTAGTCCACCTTCTCTTTCCTTCTAGTTTGCAAGTCTCCATGAACATCTCCAATTACTTGTGAGGTTGGGTGATTTTTCTGAATTCTGCTTGGAAGATTCTTTTCAGCTTCGTTTACCTCACTGTCCTCATCAATATTCTCATCAGTGGGTTTTTCAATTTTTGTTTTTGGAATTTCTGTAGGAGGTGTTGTCGGAGGTGTTGTAACACCTTGGACAACATCTGAATTTTCAAAATTATCCAACAGATCATCAACTTCATCCTCAGATGTTTTATTCTTTAGATCTGCAAAATCATCAAATACAATATTAATAGACTCAAAAATAGTCCTTGTTCTCAAGTTATACATCATATAGGCTCGGCTATTTGATGAATATCTCGAGAATATACACTTATCACTTTTTGCATCAAACTTAGCAAGATGATCTCTATCATTCAAAACGTGACATACGCATCCAAAAATATGAAAATATTTAAGGTTTGGCCTCTTTCCCATGAGAATTTCATAGGATGTCATAGTAGTACCACTCCTCAAATAAACTCTATTTAAAATATGACATGCACTATTCAAGGCTTCTGCCCAAAAACGTTTTGAAATATTTTTAGAACTTAACATCACTCTTGCCATCTCTTGCAAAGTCTTATTTTTTCTTTCAGCAATTCTATTTTTTTGTGAAGTTTTAGGAGCAGAAAATTAATGAGAAATACATTTCTTTTCACACAAACTTGAAATAAAAGATTTTTCGAACTCCTTATCATGATCAGTATGAATTCTGATTACCTTCAGATTGTGGATATTCGAAATCTCAGTGAGCAGTTTTTGAAGACATCAAATGTGTCTGATTTTTTTCTCAAAAAGTTTACCCAAGTATATCGTGAAAAATCATCCACACAAAAAAAAGAATATCTCTTACCACCAAAGCTTTCAACATCCATTGGACCCATCAAATCCATATGTACAAGCTCAAGGCAGCATGTTGTCACAGATGTTAGAAACACCTCGTGTGACACCCTAGTCTGCTTCCCTTTCTGACAAGCTTCACACACAAATGAAATACCAGATTTTAATTTAGGCATACCTCTGACAACATCTAACTTACTTAAGTTCTTTAGTATCTTAAAATTTGCATGACCCAATTTTTGATGTCATAGGTCAAATTCAGTCACTTTTGTGTGCCTACAAGTCATCTCTTCTCCGAGTTGATAGTTGTCGGATGACCTAGTATCTGTCATGACACAAAGATTTGAATCATAAAAAACTTCATAATTTCTTATCAAATTGCACATGCAAATTATCATCACAAAGTTGTCTTATGCTTATTAGATTTGCAGTTAGTCCTTCAACATGAAGCACATTGCGAAGTTTAGGCAAACCAGCAACATTCAGAGTTCCCTTTCCAACAATGTTTCCCTTTGAGCCTCCTCCATAGGTTACTTTTTCACTTTTCTGTTCAACATAGTCAGTGAGAAACTTCTTAAAACCTGTCATATGACGTGATCTACTGCTATCAAAGTACCATGCACCTGAAACATTAGTTCTCAAAGCAATATAAATCATATAACAGTGATTATCAGCTTTTAGTACCCAAACTTTTCTTAGAGAAGATCTGTTTCTGTAGATGTTATGGAAGGGTGTTGGCAACACCTTAGGCAACACCTTTGATGCAGATCTCTGTATGTAGTCTTCCTGCAGCTTAAAACAGTATGGTTTGATATGACCAGGTCTATGACAGTAGTGACAAATATACTTACATTTCCTTCTAGACATTAAAGGAGCAGTAGGTTGTGGCTTTGGTTTTGGAGGATCAATTGGTAAGGCCTTTTTGCTTGAGCTTTCAGTACTGCTACTTTTCTTGACAAACACACGGCCTTTTGAACTTTCACCAACCTCAAATTTGATGTTTTCAAAACTTAAACCAGTTGTACCATCTCTTCCCATCATGAGTAGAGAATCAAGCTTGGAAGTGCTTGAATTAAACTTGGCCAATGTAACTTTTGCTTTTTCGATTTTTTCCTTTACTTGACTTAATTACATGTCTTTCTTACTCAGCATAACTTCAAGTCTTGACACATCAGCCTTTAAATCAAAATTTTCTTTTGAAAGGATGGTGTTCATCTTATTTCTTTTAATCCAGTCAACATGTAGTTCTTCAAACATCATCCGAGCTTCTTCCATGGATATTATATCACTACTTGAATCATTATTACTCACATTTTCAGTAATGGAGGAATTTAAACAGATTGACCTTTGGGAGGTGTTACGACCAGGTGTGGCAAAACCTGCGGCAACACCTAAAGAATTGACTTGAAACTTCTTTTTGCTTTTCAGTAGGGCAGAGAAGGCAGTGTTGCTTTCTTCATATTCTTGTTCTTTTTAATTAGACTCTTCATCACTTAAAGATGTATTCATTCCTTTCCTAAGCGTGTTAGCACACTCATTTGCATAATGTCCAAAGCCTTGACAATCATGATATTGTACCGTGTCTAACTTCTTTGGTACTGACTTCTTCTTCCCTTCCAACATCAGTCGAGGCTTAGGAGTATCAGTAGGTTTTCTTGTAGACTGTTCTGGTCCAGTAATTCTCAAAGGCTTGATAGGAAACATAGGAGCCTTGAGTTTTTTATCAGTATTTCTTGTCTCTTTCATCTTCTTTAGATAATCATTGAATTTCCTAGTCATGAGAGAGATCGAATCATCCTCTAAATCAGACTGATGAAATTCTTGGTGGAATTGAACATACTCCTCATATGAGGGCTTTGAAGCTTGAAGTACTATTGATTTTCCTTTATCCTTCTCTTGTGCTGTAGAATTCATCTCAAAAACTTGAAGGATACTATTCAGTTCAGTCATCTTCATCTTTGAGGTGTCTTTTACCTCCTCAAGCACCCAAATCTTCCCATTGAATATCTTTGGAAAAGACCGAAGAACTTTGTTCACCATATTCTCACTAGCAATAGGTCCTCCAAGAGCATGCGCCTCTGTAGCTATCTCCCTAAGTTTCTTATCATAATTGCAATAGTCTCATTCTCATCCATCCTGATATTCTCAAATTTTTCGTTTAACAATCTCAGTCTTGTTCTTCTCATACTATCAGTTCCTTCACAGTGTTCTTGAAGAGCATCCCATGCATCCTTGGCAACTGTGCAGTCAGCTATGATTCCAAACATTCTCATATCCACAGATGAAAAGATTGCATTGAGTGCTTTAGCATTGTAGCTTGAACTTTGTGTTTCCTCGGCGGTTCAAGTTTCTTCTGGCTTGAGAATGTATTCTTCATCTTGATCTAGCGTCTTTGGAGGAGTCCAACCAGTCAGAATTCTTTGTCATGCACGAACATCCATTGCCTTAATAGTATAGCGCATCCTTGTCTTCCATAGTGCGTAATTTGTACCATCAAGAACCGGAGGTTTCAAGAACGAGTTTGCAACAGAAGATGAGTCCATCTTATTCCTTGTAATAAAATAAACCAACCAGGATCATTTCTTAGTGTATCAAGAATATGGCTCTAATGCCACTTGTAAGGGAATGAGGGTTGCACATAAACAGTTTGAGGTGTTGTCACAAGGTGTTGACAATACCTACAATAACACCTTGAGTAATTTGCAGCAAAAATAATTAAAGCGTGAATAAAATAAACAAGCAACCAAATAAATAGACTCAAATTTTTAAGAAAGAGTATAAAATACTCTTGCAGCGCCTCAGAACAAAACTTTCACTAAAAAATAATTCAAAAAGTTTACAAAATTTCCTAAAACTATTGATTATTGTAAAAATCAATTTTCTCCAACATATGAGAAAATAACCAAAGAAAAACATCTCCTAAAATTCTATACGAAAATAGAATAAACAAAGAAAACACGGAGATGAATCCTTGAGGCCGAAACTCGACTGTTTCGGCTAGAACACTTCAATGTTTGATCTTCGATCTTCACCTGCTCTTCAAGGCTTCAAGGTTACACGACCAACACAACTTCAATAATCCTCTCTCAACGTACGTATGTGAAGCTATTAAGTAAATCTCGATGGGTCTCCCTTTTGTGCTTGTACACGCCTATCTCATATATAGGCTAGAATCCTTGTTATCTTGGTTTCCATGCATGCATAGGATTCTCCTAGATTTGATCATATCAAATCTACAAACATAAGTAAGAGATAAGTTAGATATGATATGATAATTAAGCAAAATATCTCAAATCTTATTTAAACAAGGATACTAATATTTAAACAATATCTCCAAAAGATACTTCATGTCCAAGAAAGACAAAAGACTTTTAAAAAAATCTTTTTAGAATTAAGGAATTTTAATGAATAAAATATTCCTTTCACTTGGTAAATCTGGAAAATGGCCTTTTTATCATTTTGCCTCTTGTTCTTTAAAGTATTTTTATAGGATTCGTTCAATTGAGCTTCATCTTCGGGTGGATTGAAACCTTCTTCAATGACACTCCACAAATCTTGAGATTCAAGACATAACTTCATTATACTGCTCCAATAATCAAAATTTTCACCATTGACACGAGGCACAAGAGAAACAACATTAATGTTGGACATTTTTTTTTACTTCCTCTCACGTGATTTTTTTTTTAAAAAAAATTATTAGTGAAGAAGTGGCTCTGATACCAGATTGAAGACGATAGATTTTATGGCAAAGAAAAGAAGCTACATTTCATTGATCTTGAAGTCCTATTTAAACAACCAACTTGACATAGAGACTCACAAACATTAAATTAAAATACTAAAAAACTAGATGACTCTTAAATATTCTAAGAGACTAAATTAATAAAAGAAATATCTAGAAAGTGATTGTCAAGATTGTGTTTTAATCCAACAAGGATATGGATAGTATTTACCTGTTTCTTTCCGATAGCCTCAATATATATGTAAATCCCGATCAGCGTTTTCCTTTTCATTATGCTGTGATGCTTCATCTTTCCTAGTTTACATTTTTCTTTCTCCCACTTCCAATATGAGACGAGGCTCTTAACCATTCGCCAAACGCATGCTTCGACTTATCTACATTGTCATCGTCGCAATCTCGATAGGAATGCCGAATTCCCCAGTCGACCGCAGAAAAAATCAGTTAGTTTTTCGTACACTAGGAGTATGATGATCTCCTCTTCTATTAAAGTGATTGAGCTAGCGATTCAATCCTGCTAATAATCGCAAGTAGCCAACCCTTTTAGGTGGTCGCAAGAGTTTATATCTTTCTTTACTCTGAGATTTAAAACACAAGAATGACAATGAAATTAATGCAAGCAAACAACATTATTATATATATGTACTACAAGTCCGGGTCCATCCTCGAACTAGTTTGATTCTCCCAGCTAACAGTACTTTCTTGGGTGAAGTTGCTAAATATGATTTACGATGAGTGACTATCGTGGTTTGTAAATTATTACATTAAACCTAGAGTTTATCTAGTACTGCTCATTGAAGAGTAACGATGGCATGTTTTCACGTCATAAAATTAAATAAATAATAATATAATATGACAAATTTTGTGTGTAAAAACGAAGAGAACTTTATAGTGGGTCGACATTCAATTCGACACATTATAATTGGTTGATTTGTCTTGCAATGGATGGATGAGTACTCAAAAACTCAAGTTTGGTCATGTCTTCTCTTAAGTATAAATCACGTTCAGCGTATAAACCTCGATCGTATCGGTTGACACTAGCTAGGCTAGTTCAAGCAGAATTGGACGACCGATCGATTACCAAATGGGAAATTTTGATCGTTAAAATAAATCATGCTAACTTGAGGTCAATTGAGACTTGGTCTAAAAAATATTTTATTAAGAAAATAAATTTGTGTTTTTTTATAAAAAATATTTTATTAAGAAAATAAATTTGTGTTTTTTTATATATAAAAAAATAAAATACTTAATTAGATTTTTTTACTCATGCCCATGGTGTCGATGTATTTTAATAATTTATGTAATTATACGGTTGGCCTTAAAATACTTCTCCATATACGAGAGCCAACTCAAATATTGGTACGATCGACTATTGTAAAAAAAAATATTCTAAAAGTATTTCAATTATCGATCAAGTAAAGAAAAAGTAAATTTCAAAAAAAAAAAGTATAAAGTAGGGAAAATATTAACAAGTTAAATAAGGTATTGTTTGATATCCCGTTAAGCAAGCGCCCATGGCCTAATGGATAAGGCGTCTGACTTCTAATCAGGCGATTGTGGGTTCGAGTCCCACTGGGCGTGACTTTTTCGGATCAATAAATTATTTTATGAAGCTTATAGATTGACTCATTCTAATTTTGGGCCAACGAGCTCAACCTAGGCCCCATTATTTACGGCTTGGACAATCCTCTGCCCATTCCAATACCACATCAATAATGTTCACCAATACATACTCTTTTATCTATTTATTATTTATTATTTATTAATGAATCGTGGCACATGCAATTTGTGTTTCATAAAATAAAAAAAAAACATAAAGACCTGTAATATTATACATATGTTCACGTATTGTGGGCTTGTTTTTATTTTTTTCAAGATTTGTGATTATTTTTTAATAGTAGTTTTTATCGTTTGGATAATAATGATGTTACTATATTTTGTGAAAATTATTTGTGTATAAAATAATTATTATTTTGAGGTAAATGCAAAATAAATTTCAATTAAGAATAGGCAATTAAGGACAGATGACTTGCAGCTTATCTTAGGGATGACAAACTTTCCCGAAATCTCGACCCTTTTCGAATCTCATCTCCTTCTCGTCCCAAAAAATCTCAACCCGAAATTTTTTCGACCCGAACTTTCGGAATTTTTCCCATCCCGATTAATATCTGGAGTGGGATCGGGAATAAAACCTTATTTCGACGGGATTCTCGACCCGTTCCGAAATAATATAATAAAATATTTTATTAATAAATTTATTAATATAATAAGCTAAATATTATTAGGTTTCAACTCATATAACATTTAATTGTGGACTTAATTCGCATAATTTTTATTGTTGGGACGATCAAATTGTAAAATCACGAAATGCCTTTTATTTTTGTGTATTTTTTTAAAAAATTAAATTAATAATTTAATTAATTCATATTTATAATTATCTAATTAGAACAAATATGTAGAACAAGACTCAGGAGATTAATTTGACAATCTATTTAACAAATTTATTTAGTAATTGCATCCGAACATTTTATTAATAATTATCCGATACATTTTTCTCTTAACAAAACTTTGAAACATTATCCGAATATTTTAATATTATATATTTTAAGTTGAATATTTATTTTTATTTATAAATATAAGTTTCTAAATAGTATATTTAATAAAATTATCATTTTTTTTATTTTTTTTGAACGAAATTTTGAATATGTAAAAAAATTCTGGAATTTCTTTCCCTACCCGACGGGATTTCGAACATTCGGGATCCCAAATAGTCGGGTCCCGAAATGTTTTGGGTACGAAATCGGGAGAAAAAAAAGTTTTTCGATTTTTTTTTGGGACGGGAGTTGGGTAGGGGGTTTACGGGACGGGTCCCAACCCTATTTCACCCCTAGTTTATCTGACATCAAAGTTTCAAGTTTATAACAAAATCTCGAGATCAGGATCCAATTATAATAATCATATGTCCCCAACTCAAAAACAAATAAAATGTTTGGTGCATTATCTTTTTTATTATTATTGCTCTTGTAATTTCTTGAGAAGTTTTGGTCTAATCCCCCTCTCTTGTATTTTCTTTTTTTTTCTTTCTAATAAACAGGTAGGGGTCCGCCAAACCCCGCCACAACAGGCGGCTTCGGAAAAAAAAAAATGGAATTAAGGAACTCGATTCCCACAAATCTAGAGGATATGTACAATACGCCATTATATAATATAATATATATATATATATATATATATATATATTATATGACGTTATTACCTCAAATTTTATATAAACGATTAGGGTTTTTATTTATTTATTATTTTTATATTATTATATATTAAAAGTGCAATGACGATTAATCAATTTAATATTATTCATCACGAAACAATATATATATATATATATATATTATATGGCGTTATTACCTTAAATTTTATATAAACGATTAGGGTTTTTATTTATTTGTTATTTTTATATTATTATATATTAAAAGGGCAATGACGATTAATCAAATTATTATTCATCACGAAACAAATGTTATTGGGATTGATTCATTTAATATGTTATTATGTTATCTTTTTCAACTATCTTACATGGAAAAGAGGACTCTGGTAATTTTGCGTACTTTCCACTTTTTGGAAAGAAATAATCTCTGCTTAATACCAATTTCCGACCGTCTTTTACTTTAGGTTTATAAACGTAAAGAACGAAGGAGTGTTAGCTAAAATGCTAAATACGAATTGATCAGAAACAATACAACAGTATAATGAATGTTTAAATATTGAACAGTAATAAACAACTGATTAAGCAATAAGGAAACAGTAAAGCAAATGATAAATAATAAGAAAATTGTAAAGCAAATCGAGGCCTGTAACAAGTATAGTTTCCTTAAAACAGATTCGTCGCCTCCACACGATGCTTGAGGATCAACACGTACCGACGTCTGTTTCCCATGATACAACGATTGAACCAGTAGCAAACTAAGCACAAATTCACTACTCCGACGAACTCGAATCGTACCTTTACTTTATCACCAAAACTTAAGGAGGCCAAATGAAAAGCTAACAATATGAAATGCAAGAGACTACTTGAATGAGATCTTCAATATTGTGTGTAGAAATTGTTTTTCAAAAATTGTGTGGATTGAGGAGGTAGACACACTATTTATAAGCTTCAAAAAGCATACCAAGAGTCATACAAGTTTAATTGACTCAATTAATCATGCAATAAACTCAAGAATATGAAGAGTCAAAAGTCTTCAATTAACTAAAAAATGCGGAGAGTCAAAAGACACTCCCACATTCATGAGCCATAATTTTTCATTCAAACCTATTTTTAATTAAAATTTTCAACAATCCCCCACATGAATGAAAATTGATACAAATCTTGGTGATAAAGCTCTACAATTGAATCCTGCATAGGATAGGTAGGTGTTATCCTTTGAACATTCCCTTGTAAAATATATTTGCTTTACTAGCTGACCAGTAGACATGATTTCCTTGAACTGTTCTGTCATTTGTGTAAATTAAGATACACTTCACATAGGACTCTCCCTGATATTATTCAATTCTTATGATTGTGTTTGTTTTGGCCATGAACACCAGCCTAGTTCTGCTCGAGGGTCTAGAATTGAGCCTTGCAATTCCTTCGAAGTGGCCCCCTTCTCTCTCACATAGGTGATTCTATGTTGAATTTCATCATAATCATTAAAAGCTATATGTTTATCCTCAACATTCACTGTTTGCAATAGGAATGGACTAGGGATAACCCCCACATTGATCTACCAAACCAGTGCGATTAGGTTGTCCCATTGAACCTAATTCTTGGGATCTCTAGTCAGCATAGGTTGGGTTTTCCTTCGCACCAATTTATACCTAGTCCATTCCTATTGCAAACAGTGAAGTGATCTACCAAACCAGTGCGATTAGGTTGTCCCATTGAACCTAGTTCTTGGGATCTCCAGTCAGCATAGGTTGGGTTTTCCTTCGCACCAATTTATACCATAGGCTTCAGTCTCATTCCTTTTGAAGAATTTTCAACTAACTCTCTGTTTAACCCTTTGGTTAACGGATCCGCTATATTATCCTTTGATTTTACATAATCAATAGAGATAACTCTAGTTGAGAGTAGTTGTCTAATGATATTGTGTCTACGACGTATATGTCTAGACTTTCCATTATACATCTTGCTTTGTGCCCTTCCGATCGCAGATTGACTATCACAATGAATACAAATAGCCGGTACAGGTTTCACCCATCCTGGAACATCTTCTAAGAATAGACGCAACCATTCATCCTCTTCAGCACACTTATCAAGTGCTATAAACTCAGATTCCATCGTGGATCTGGATATTACAGTTTGTTTAAAAGATTTCCAAGCAATTGTTGCACCTCCTAAAGTGAATATCAATCCACTTGTAGATTTTGAGTCTTTCATATCAGATATCCAATTTGCATCACTATATCCTTCAATAACAGCGGGATATCTGGTATAGTGCAGCCCATGATCACGAGTGTATCTTAAATACCTTAGCAATCTGATAATTGCTTTCCAGTGTTCAGCTCCTGAATTACTCGTGAATCTGCTCAATTTTCTTACTGCATATGCTATGTCTGGTCGTGTACAACTCGTTAAGTACATCAGACTTTCAATTACTCGAGAGTATTTTAATTGGGAGATACTCTCACCCCGATTCTTTCATAGATGTTGACTCGTATCTATCGGGGTACTAGTCAATGCAGAGTCATCCTTATTGAATTTTTTCAGTATTTTATCCACATAATTGATTGACTTAGAACCATTGACCGGCTAAATCGGTGTGATATAAATCTACTGGCAAGCGTACCAGGTCAAGTAATAGTAAAGTGGACAAAGAGTCCAAGTATCGATCCCACAGAGACTGTTGTCAATTCTCAAAAATTAATTATTTTACTTAATCTAGACAAAATAATAGAAAGCAATTTGATTTAATATAAAATAAGAAAATAAAATAAAAACTGCTTAAGAAATAAGAATAAAAATAACTAAAGAAAAAAATAATTAAAACAAAGACAACCAAGACACACATAGGTACCGAACAAATCATGTAACATGTAGTCGATTTAGGACTCAGATTTAATCTTAATTCACGGGAATTCTCCTAATTTGTTCAAAGGACTATTTTTAGAACAATCAAACCTATTCAAATATTGATGAACTAATCTTTCGTAATTCTAATCAAATTTGAATGCATTAAATATTTGTAAAAATTTAGTTTGCACCCAAACCGCACACTGAAACCGAATTCTATTTCTAGTCGTTTTTACAATATGTTGATTATCAGAGTGATCGAAATCAAAACCTCCTCTGTTGACTTGGAATCGATTAACATGCAAGCAAACAGTTGATCAGACTATTCACAAGACAAATATAAATCTGACAATCAATAAAATAAAATCAACTCTAAAAAATCCCAAACAAACATCCAAGTTTTTTTACATGAATTTGTTCGGCCCAATCACGTCGTCTTGGTTGAAAATAAACTACTCAATAATTAAAAATAGAATTAAACAAAAATTAAAAGAAAAATAAAAGAGAAAGTGCAGAAATCTCTTCTTTTCTCCAGCCTCCTTGCTCTCGTTGTGCGTCTAAAAATCCCTGATGAATCCCCCGTTGTGCGTCTTTTACCTCCTATTTATATGTTCTAAAAAGCCCAAGAAAGAAAGCCCAAAAAATAAGAGATTTTAATTCTGAAAATTCTAATTTTTTCCTGATCCCGACGTCTCGCTCGAGCGAGAGCGAGACTCTTTGTTCCGAAGATTTAAATTCACGTATCGCTCGCTCGAGCAAGCACAAGATCTCGCTCGAGCGAGACATGTTCTGTCTCAAAAAACAACTCACAGTACAGACTTCATGCGCGATAGCGCAGCTCCTTGCGCCCTTCCCATATTCTTTTGCGCGATTGCGCGTCCACTAGCACTGAACACCATCAATCATGCGCTATCGCGCTTCCTTCAGCAGCCAACCGCGCAACTTTCAATCTGCTCCGAGCGACAAAGTTGAAAAATTCATATTTTGAGTTTTAGCCGTCGGATTGACCTGAAATTTGGACAGAAGTTTCAAAACATCTTGAACTTCATTCTGAACGGTGGAGATCTGATTAAGATCTCCCTAAAATTAAATTTGATTTTTTGACCAAAACTGCTCCGTAATTCACTCTTCAACAATTCATTTTCCTACAAAATTAACCGGGAGAGTGAAATACACACACATGCACTAAAAAACATAAACACACATAAAAATAATATGAATGCACACAAAATAAATATAAAAACAACACAAACTAATGCATACAAAATGCACTCATCAACACCCCCATACTTAAACCTTGCTCGCCCTCGAGCAAGACATGCAAAAACAATATGCAAACAAAAACATAAGTAAGGACGATTCATAAATGTGCACAACCTCCGAGAAGTTCAATCACAAAACCAAAAACACAGACATGCTCTCAACTTTTCATAATACACTTTCGATTTAATGTGAACGTGTGTGTATGAAATTTCATTCCGGTTTCATGCAACTTAGATCGAATTCGTCTCAAATCTGTTTAGCGACCTATGACAAATCAGTGCAAGTATCACAATCTAGTGCCCATTCCTTCTAACGACTTCTAGACTAAACCCACCTCCCTTGAGATAATGAATTACATACCTTCGGATTTTGCACCCGGTATTGCTTTAGCCCCAATAATTACCCGCTGACTTAGCTATAACTGGATAGGATACGAAAAATCATTCTATTTTTTTCTTTCTAATTCCCTCGTCTATAGCCCGGATGGAGGATCAATCTCATTTAATCCGCATACTTAGCCTTAAATTTAGTCTTTTATAGGATTTTAATCCTTTCAAGGCCCGGATGGAATTGAAATTTTTTTTTCTAGATGCGCCCAAGATCATAAGTGTAAACTAGAGTCTCATCAAAATTCATAGAACACAATCAAGATCCACAAACCACCTATTGCCGTGCAATGGTCAAACAGACAGAAACTTCATCAAATCTTTCGCTACAATTCACTGGTCTAACATTAGTGCTTAAAAATATTCACGGTTCAACCTACAGTTTCTCATGTCAAGTCAAGAGCAAAATTTTTTCAAAAATCCATTTTTTCAAATAAACTTCATCATCATTGGCTTTTATGACTCATCCTACTCATAACAATGCAAACAAAAACAAAAACAAACTAAATGCAAACAAACACAAAACATGACAGATGCAACACAAACATAACAAACAATGCAATATACTAGTCTATCCCACATATTTATCCAAAGCATTGCCCTCAATGCTTCAGAACAATGAACAGAATGCATAACAAACACAAAAATGCAAAGACGAACAAAAACAAAATGAGAACAAAAATAACACTCCCCTGGTTTTCGATTCATCCTCTTCCTTCTTGACAGTATCAGCTGGGACAGTAGCAGCAGACTGTTTATATCGGCAGGCTCGGCAAACTGGAATGGGAAAGAAGTAAAAATTAAATAAAAAAAACAAAAACCAAAAATAAAATAAAAAACAGGGGAAAGAACTGTAGTGACCCTGCATGGAATCACCTACTAACTGGCAACTAATAGCATGCATTAAACTTAATACAGCAAAATTCTTAACAGAGTAAAAACTTGCGGAAACATAATCCATAATTTACATAACAACTTAGGAAAACATATCCAGGCTTAAATCTGTAGTGATACAACCATATTGAAATGCTTAAAATAAACTGTCTAAAACATTTATACAGCTAAACAAATCATGCTGTATAAAATCCCTTGAAAAGCTCTGGCTCCCTAATCCTGCCTCGAGCTACCGGCTCCTTCCATCCTGCGACCTGCCCCGTGGAATGGGTGTCCAAGATAACAACTAGGACGTGAGCGCTAATGCCCAGTACATAAACATGAGTAAACATATGTATATGATGCATGCAACAGGATGACTGGTAAATGGTCATCTGAAAAGTCATGCTCAGTACCGGCGCCACATGAGTGCTGCCACCGCACGGATCAACCTCTGGGTGCAACCACACTCGTCTAATACACCAGAGTAGTCAGAAATACATGTCCCCTCCGTCGCGGTACTCTCAGTGACAGACTATCAAGTATAGAGCTAAGCGGCTCTATAATCAGGTATATCAAGGTATAGGATCTACGTGTATGTGCACATGATATATGAGTATAGAAAGCGGTAAAACATACATCATGCCACATAATAATGCCAAATAAATGCAACATATAAACATGTATACTCGCTGACAATCTCAGTCAATGTGTACGTACCTCTAGGCTAGTTCAAGTCTAGTAGAATCTTAGGTTCCAAGCCTATATTCAAAAGTTCACCGTATCAATACACAAGTTCTATAAGCCTTAACTAAGCTAATAAGTACTCTCAAAAATTAAATAGATTCTCGGACCATACCTTCGTCGTAGTAAGCCTTTGATTTCGCTGACTCTGGATGACTATAACAACTTCTTTGTTATTCCAGAATCTCACTATTACCGATAGGGCCCTATGTATAACGCTTACTATAAACTGAACACTCGGAATACTTGATTTATATCTAATTTCTCGTCCGAATGGCCCTATTTATAGGAAAAATCTGCCGGAGTTCGGAGCCTCCGAACTGGGGTTCGGACCCTCCGAACCTGCATGTACGACACTTGTCGAAAATCGCGGATAAGTCATCTAGCATTGCTTTCTGGGGAGTTCGGAGCCTCCGAACTGGGTTCGGAGCCTCCTAAGAGCCAGGTTCGGATCATCCGAACTTGGTATTTGAGTTCGGATGCTCCGAACTCATTTCGGTGCCTCCGAACTGTCTGAGACCCCCAAGACCCTTCCTACCATTTTTGGACGTTCCAAAGCTGATTTTCCACTTATTTTCACCAAATAAGGACTCCTTAATCATTTTTTACCACTTTTAAAATTATATGCCATATCATAGCATGTAAAGTGGAACTTGGCTACTACCTTTATATGTAGCGCTCCATCTGGTAATTCTGAAGTCCTATTAAGCCCTGGATTGGTTAATTACTAACCCTTAATCATGTTTAACATATCATTATCTTAAAATGGAATATGGGTTACTACATTCTCCCCACCTTTAGACATTTCGTCCGCGAAATAAAATCTAAAGACAAATCAAGATAACAATATGAAATATCAAACCATGTTTTATTACAACAACTGTAATTACATCTTTACATGATAATCAAAAGTACAAAGCAAACAACTTAGGATATTTCGCTCGCATACGACTCTCGGTTTCCCAAGTTGCTTCTTCAATGCCTCGACGTTGCCACTGTACCATCACAAGTGGTATAGTCTTGTTTTGAAGAACTTTCTCTTTCTTGTCTAGGATACGGAGTGGTCGTTCAACATACGACAGATCTGGCTCTACCTGAACATCAGTAGGCTGAATAACATGAAATTCATCAGCTATATACTGTCGAAGTAACGACACATTAAAAACATCATGTATACTGGAAAGATATGGCGGTAACGCCAAACGATATGAAACATCTCCGATCTTCTCCAGTATCTGGAAAGGCCCAATGTAACGAGGTGACAAATTTCCTTTCACACCGAATCTGATCACCTTCCTGAAAGGTGATACTCGCAAGAACACATATTCACCAGGCTCGAACTGCAGTGGCCTGCGGTGAATATTAACATAACTGGCTTGCCGATCTTGAGCAGCTTTGATCCTTCGCTTGATCAAATCTACCTTGTCTACAATCTGCTGCACCAACTCAGGACCCTCGACTTGTCGTTCTCCTATCTCATCTCAGAATAACAGAGTACGACACCGTCGACCATACAATGCCTCGAAAGGTGCCATATCAATACTACGATGATAACTGTTATTGTAAGAAAATTTGATCAAAGCTAATTGATCCTGCCAAGATAATCCAAAGTCCATGAAAGAAGAACGTAGCATATCCTCCAGCATACGAATAGTGCGATCTGACTTCCCATCAGTCTCCGGATGATATACAGTGTTCAAACTCAGAGTGGTACCCAACGCCTGCTGAAAATTACCCCAGAAACGTGAGGTAAATCGCGGGTCTCTATCACTGACAATGCTCACTGGAATTACATGTAATCACACTATCTCCTGGATGTATAAACGTGGCATGCGATCATAAGAATACTCCCGGTTGTAAGGAATGAAAAGTGCTGATTTCGTCAAACGGTCAACAACGACCCAGATAGCATCACACTGACGTGAAGTCATAGGCAAGTGGGTGACAAAATCCATAGTCACATGCTCCCACTTCCATTCGAGAATCTCAAGATTCTGCAGTAATCCACATGGTCGTCGGTGTTCAGCCTTGACCTGTTGACAAACCAAACATCTCGAAACAAACTGATATACACTTCGCTTCATCCCTTTCCACCAGAATCTATTTCGCAAGTCCTTATACATTTTCATGCTTCCAGGATTAACTGACAATCGACTCCTGTGAGCTTGAGAAAGAATATCATTCCCGAGCTCCGCAACATCAGGTACAACCACTCGATTCGATAAGCACAATAATCCATCTGCCTGATAATGGAATCCAAATGTATTAACCCCATTGGCTAGACGTGCCAAATGCTAAGTCTTAACATCAGATATCCGAGCTTCCCTGATTCGGGAATACAATATTGGCTCAGATAATATAGTATACAAACGAATTCCATTTCTTCCTTTCTTGTGCTTGAGTGTAAAACTCAATGAACAACACTCCTGAACCATATAAGATATTTCACTAGTCTGAAGTGCAGAAAGTGTCACCTACCGACTCAAGGCATCAGCAGTAAGATTAGTAGAACCTGGATGATATTTGATTTCACAATCATAATCCTTTAAGAGATCCATCCAGCGTCTCTGTCGCATATTCAACTCCGCCTAAGTTAATAAATATTTCAGACTCTTGTGATCCGTGAATATCTCAAATTTCTCGCCATAAAGATAATGTCTCCAAATCTTGAGCGCAAACACAATGGCGGCTAACTTGAGATCATGCACTGGATAATTATTCTCATGTGTCTTCAATTGTCGAGAAGCATAGGCAATAACATGTCCATGTTGTGTCATAACACATCCTAAACCCTGACCAGAGGCATCAGTATAGACAACATAACCTCCCGATCCAGAAGGTAGAGCGAGCACAGGTGCAGTAGTAAGACTTCTATGCAGCTAGTGAAATGACTCCTCACAATCCGAGGACCAAATGAAGGCAACATCTTTCCGTGTAAGCTGTGTCAAAGGCCTGGCCAACTGTGCAAAATTCTCGATGAACCGACGGTAATAACCAGCTAGACCCAAGAAACTTCGAATCTCAGCAACCGTCATCGGACAAGACCAGTTCAGCACTGCCTCTATCTTACTTGGATCAATAGATATTCCTTCACTAGAAATCACATGACCGAGAAACACTACCCGATCAAGCCAAAATTCACACTTGCTCAATTTCGCATACAGCTGCTTCTCTCGTAACGTCTGCAAAACAATCCTCAGATGATGTGCATGCTCATCCTTGTCATGAGAATAGACAAGAATATCATCAATGAAGACGATGACAAATCTATCCAGATATTCTCGAAATACTTGATTCATCAGATTCATAAAAACTGCTGGTGCATTCGTCAAACCGAATGGCATTACCAGAAATTCATAGTGCTCATATCTGGTCCTAAAAGCAGTCGTAGAAATATCTGAGTCTCGTACCCGCATCTGGTGGTATCCTGATCTCAGATCTATCTTGGAGTAGACATAATTACCCTGTAGTTGATCGAACAGATCATCAATTCGTGTCAAAGGATACTTATTCTTGATGGTGACACGATTCAACTGCCTGTAATCAATACATAATCGCATCGATCCATCCTTCTTCTTGACGAACAAAACAGGTGCTCCCTATCGAGAAACACTCGGACGAATATATCCCTTATCAAGCAGATCCTGCAACTGCTGTTTCAATTCCCTCATCTCAGACGGTGCCAGAAGATAAGGTGCTCTGGATATAGGCGTCGTTCCTGGTACTAGATCAATACCAAATTCAACCTCTCGAACCGGAGGAAAACCAGGAATCTCATCAGGGAATACATCAGGAAACTCGCTGATAACCGGTAACTGATCGATACCCGGACTACTCGTGGACATATCAATTGCATAAATGAGGTAGCCCTCCCCACCTGACTCTAAGTCATGACATGCCTTCAGAGCCGAAACAAGTGGCATCGGAGGTCGCGCACCCTCACCATAAAAGTACCAGCTATCACCCTCATCCGGATGAAACTATACCAGACGCTGATAACAATCCACAGTAGCGTGATGCAAAGTCAGCATATCTATTTCCAAAATACAATCAAAATCTGTCATCGCTAAAATCATCAGATTAGCAGACAACACATGACCCTCAAACTCTAGAAGGCAACCCATCACTAGACGCTTAGTTACTACCTCCTGCTCCAGCAGAGTAGATACAACTAAATCCATATCTAATGATACATAAGGTAATCTATGTCTCTTGACAAAGCGACTAGAAATAAAGGAATGCGATGCTCCAGTACCAATTTAGACAAGTGCAGGAATACCATATAACAAAAAGGTACCTGCCAACATTCGGTCGCTTTCCTCAATAGTCTGCTCCTGAGACAGAGCAAACACCTGCCCTTGAGTCTGTGGACGGTAACCAAAAGAACTTTGTGGTGCTGGCTGCTGACGTGTAAAAGTAGAAACCTGAGATCCAACCTGTGATCCCGATCCACTAGCAGAACCCATACGCTGAGGACAATCTCTCCGCAGATGTCCTTGCTCACCACAAATATAACAAGCACCAGTAGCCTTCCGACACAAAGCTGTAGGATGCTTCCCACCACAGTGGCTGCAAAACTCCTTCTTCTTCTTCTTCTTCCCAAAACGAAATGTACCTCGTGAGCCACGAGAACCAGACGAAGTACTAGTAGTAGAAGAAGACATGATATGAATCTAGAAGGCGCTCGAAGATTCATATTCTTTCAATAAGTGTCTCTTAATTTTCCATTGTGAATTGAAGGATTTGGAATCCATGGTAATCAAGTTGGAGAGCATGAGAGCCAAGTTAGAATGCATGGAGCTCGAGTTGGAGGACTGAAATTTATTGGAGACTTTAGCGACATTCAAATTCAATCTCCACCGTCCAAAATGTCTTTTAGGATGTTATAAAGCCACAGTTAAAATTTTAACTTGATCCGACGGCTAGATTTTGAGTTATGAATGTTTCAAGAATAATGCACAATTCGGACAGCTTCAAAGCCTAGGCTCCAGTTTCAAGCGCCTAGGCGCCAGTACGGGATTTACACACAGTATGGCGTGTACTGTGTGTTTTCGGATTTTTTATTATTTTTATATTTTGTGCTATTTTTTAGTATTCTAAGCCTACTAGGAAACTTTTAGATGATATCTTTTCATATCTTTTGCATTATTTTGCGTTATCTTTTATTATTTTGTAGTTGTATTATAAATACAACATATACATTCATTATTGAATAACATAGTTCATATTATTGATTTTTATCAGTCTAAAATTCTCTCTGGAATTTTATCAAAGCTTTTTCTTTACCCAAAATCAAACTTATCAAAGTTTATAGCTTTGTGGCGTTTGTCAGTCGATTTTCAATTGGGTTGTCAAATACAGGTTCCTTTGAAGGTCTAATTGAATTATTGATTGTTTTCTATCGTGATTCTCTGTTGCTAGTTACAGGTTCAACTAGAGGTGGAGATCCAAATCTGTTACTTGTTTCAAAGTCGGGACAAAAATCATTGAATTCTTTTGTTATCGAATTGAGGTGCGATTCGTTGTAATCGTGTTGCCTTTCATATATAAGATTCATATCATTTGGTATCAAAGCTTAAGGTTTTGATTCAAGTAAGTCGTATCCTTCTTTAATCTATATTGTTTTTTCGTTCTTCGTTCATCTTTCCTTGTTCTTCGTTCTTCATCTATCTCATCTCAAATTTCTGTGTCATTCTTTCAAACTTGTTATCCAAGTCTTGTGTCTTGTGCTACAAGTTATAAATTCAAAAAAAAAAAGAGAAAATTCGAAATTTTTTTAAAAAAAAAGTAATTTGAAATCGGTCAAAAAAAAATTAGAGACCGAAATTGTCAAAAAAATAAAAAAGGAAGCAAAATAACTTGTTGTCAAAATTTCTTGTGTCTTGTGAGTCTTATGTGCCAAGTCTATTTCAATCTTCATAAAGTCAATTTTTTGTTTTTGTGCAATCTACGTGAGTTGATTGGCAAGTGTTTACAAGTTTTGAACTTGTGAGTTTGATATTTAAAATCACAAAGCATAAGTTATTCCATATATTTGAGTGAAAAAAAGAGTGATTGCGTGATTTTCTTTGGAGTGACTAGTGAGAGTTTGGGTGAGGATATTTTATTACTAACCTTTTTCTTGCAGGTACAATGTTTGAAAGAAAATTTAATGGGTATAGGGAGAGTGAGAAGGTTTGATTATGGGAGTAGGAGAGAGAGAAAAATTGATGTGTATAGAGATGATGATAATTGTCGTGGATAAAAAGATTTTAATTATTATTTGGATATGTTTAAGAAAAATAAAATTCCGTCATTTGATAGATATTCGGATTCGGAATCGTACTTGAATTGGGAGAAAATATTAGATAATATATTTGAAGGTCGTGATTTTTCTGAAGCTAGGAAGTTTAAACTTGTTTTACAAGAGTTTACCGACTATGCTTGCACTTGGTGGGATAAAGTTTTGGTGAATAGGAAAATACATGGAATGAATCCTATTTCTACATAAGATGAGATGAAGAGAGCTATGCGGAAATGTTTTGCTCCTAATCACTGTGAATCTCCCAAATGTGAACATCAAGGTACATCTAAACTTTCAAATTCTAGTACCTTTGATATTTTATTGCATGTTTATAGGTGTCGTAGAAAAGATAAGCATGATATGAGCCAATGTTTTAAGGAGGCTATGATGAAACTGTCGAATTCTCGTGTAGAGGTTGAATCTAAATGTGAAGTAGAAGTAGTTGAGAAAGTTGAGGATGAAACTTCATTAATTGATGAAGTGATTGTTGAAATTTGTGCGGTGGAAGGTGAATGGCTTGATGAGAAATCTTCTATTGTGAATGATGTGGTTGATAGTGGTGTTATTGTTGGAGAATGTGAAGTGGTAGCTGAGTTTGTAGGTGTTGAAGAGTCATCTAATATTTTTGTAGTAGATGAGAGTCCTATGGATGTTCATAGTGGGACTAGTAATTTGTTGGATGAGTCTTGTAATGTTGCTATTCAATTGAGTCCAAAAAAATTTCTTGAGGATCAATTGGAAATTGAAAATTTGAGTGATATGGCTGAAAAAAAGAGTGATGAAAAAAGTGAGATAGCCATAAAAAAAGAAAAAGAAAAAGAAAATTTAGAGGCCGAAAGAAAGAGTGCTCAAAAGAGAGGAAAGAGACCAATAAAAAAAGAAAATATTATGGTCCAAAATTGTGAGGTTGAAATTTTTTTACAATTGAATAAAATCCCTAAAGTAATTTTGTACAAAGAGATTTTATCTCATTGTGATGATATAGTCGGTTCAATCTCGAGCTTTGTTAATTCTTCTTTGCAGGTTGTAGGAGATGTGTTGATGAGAAGAAAAAGGAGATTCGATGTTGAAAGAGTCAACATGTTTGATCCATGTGAGGTTAAGCACACACAAGGTAAGAGGCAAGATTCGAGGACAAATCTTTTTGAAGAAGAGGAGTCTGATATGAATCTAGAAGGCGCTCGAAGATTCATATTCTTTCAATAAGTGTCTCTTAATTTTCCATCGAGAATTAAAGGATTTGAAATTCATGGTAATCAAGTTGGAGAGCATGAGAGCCAAGTTAGAATGCATGGAGCTCGAGTTGGAGGACTGAAATTTATTGGAGACTTTAGCGACATTCAAATTCAATCTTCACCGTCCAAAATGTCTTTTATGATGTTATGAAGTCACGGTTAAAAATTCAACTTGATCCGACGGCTAGATTTCGAGTTATGAATTTTTCAAGAATAATGCACAATTCGGACAGCTTCAGAGCCTAGGCTCCAGTTTCAAGCGCCTAGGCGCCAGTACGGGATTTACACACAGTACGGCGTGTACTGTGTGTTTTCGGATTTTTTATTATTTTTTATATTTTGTGCTATTTTTTAGTATTCTAAGCCTACTAGGAAACTTTTAGATGATATCTTTTCATATCTTTTGCATTATTTTGAGTTATCTTTTATTATTTTATAGTTGTATTATAAATACAACATATACATTTATTATTGAATAACATAGTTCATATTATTGATTTTTATCAGTCTAAAATTCTCTCTAGAGTTTTATCAAAGCTTTTGCTTTACCCAAAATCAAACTTATCAAAGTTCATAGCTTTGTGGCGTTTGTCAGTCGATTTTCAATTGGGTTATCAAATACAGGTTCCTTTGAAGGTCTAATTGAATTATTGATTGTTTTCTATCGTGATTCTCTATTGCTAGCTACAGGTTCAACTAGAGGTGGAGATCCAAATCTGTTACTTGTTTCAAAATCGGGACAAAAATCATTGAATTCTTTTGTTATCGAATTGAGGTGCGATTCGTTGTAATCGTGTTGCCTTTCATATATAAGATTCACATCACGACATAGGTCCAGTTTGCACAACAGATTGAGCCCTAGGCTCAAGAGATCCACTAGGATGTCCTGGCATCATCAATTGTGCCCGCCTATTGCTGTTCTCCACTTGACGGCAACGGTTCATCAAAGTCTCATAAGATGTCGGATCATCACAGACGACAACTTGTGAATAGATATCTTGATTCAAACCTTGCAAAAAGATATCATACTTGGACGCATCACTGTCATTGATATGAGGACTGAAAGGTAGCAGATCCAGAAATCGTTGCTGATATTGATCAATAGCCATTGATCCTTGTCTCAGAGTCAGCAACTCCATAGATCGTGCCTGTCGAACTGCTGGAGGAAAATATAGTTTCTGAAACTGCTGACAGAAATCCCCCCAAGCCACCTGTCCTCTCTTCGTACGTGCTTGAGTAGCCTTGGCATCCCACCATAAGCGTGCTCGATCATATAGAACAAATTCTAGAACTTCGAATTTCTACTCTTCAGTGCACTCGAAAGCTCGAAAAGCACTCTCGAGTTTGGACATCCAACCTCTCGCTTGTTCAGGATTTTCGCCACCCAATAGAGGCTTTGGTCATACTTGCATAACTTATTGATAGTATAGCGACGCTACCCTCATGAGGACGATGTCGATCCTCATAATGATGGCGATAGTGATGATGATTACCACCTACCTGGCCAACACTACCGTGACTCTCGTCAGTCATATTCTGAAAATAATTGCACATTAATATCCCAAATGCGCAATAATTACTTAAGACTAAACTAAATCCCAAGTATTAATCCCAAAATCTAAGCATGCTCTGATACCAAAAATGTAGTGACTCTGCATGGAATCACCTACTAACTGGCAACTAATAGCATGCATTAAACTTAATACAGAAAAATGCTTAACAGAGTAAAACGTGCGGAAACATAATCCATAATTTACATATCAGCTTAGTAAAACAAGTCCAGGCTTAATACTGTAGTGATACAACCATATCGAAAAACTTAAAGTAAACTGTCTAAAACATTTATACAGCTAAACAAATCTTGCTATATAAAATCCCTTGAAAAACTCCGGCTCCCTAGTCCTGCCTCGAGCTACCGGCTCCGTCCATCCTGCAACCTGCCCCGTGGAATAGGGTGTCTTAGATAACAACTAGTACGTGAGCGCTAACGCCCAGTACATAAACATGAGTACACGTATATATATGATGCATGCAACATGATGACTGGTAAAGGATCATCTGAAAAGTCACGCTAAGTACCGACACCATATGAGTGCTGCCACCGCACGGATCAACCTCTGGGTGCAACCACACTCGTCTAGTACACCAGAGTAGTCAGACATACATGTCCCCGCCGTCGTGGTACTCTCAGTGACAGACTATCGAGTATAGAGCTGAGCGGCTCTATAATCAGGTATATCAAGGTATAGGCTCAACATGTATGTGCACATGATATATGAGTATAGAAAGCAGTAAAACATACATCATGCCACATAATAATGCCAAATAAATGCAACATATAAACATGTATACTCGCTGGCAATTTCAGTCAATGTGTACGTACCTCTAGGCTAGTTCAAGTCTATTATGATCCTAGGTTTCAAGCCTATATTCAAAAGTTCACCGTATCACTACACAAGTTCTATAAGCCTTAACTAAGCTAATAAGTACTCTCAAAAATTAAATAGATTCTCGGATCATACCTTCGTCCGTAGTAAGCCCTTTGATTTCGCTGACCAGATGACTATAAAAACTTCTTTGTTATTTTAGAATCTCATTATTACCGATAGAGCCCTCTGTATAACGCTTACTATAAATTGAACACTCGGAATACTTGATTTATATCTAATTTTTCGTCCAAATGGCCCTATTTATAGGCAAAATTTGCCGGAGTTCGGAGCCTCAGAACCTACGACACTTGTCGAAAATCGCGGACTAGTCATCTAGCATTGCTGTCTGGGGGAGTTCGGAGCCTCCGAATTGGGTTCGGAGCCTCCGAACATCCGAACCCATGTTCAGATCCTCCAAACTTGGTATCTGAGTTCGGATGCTCCGAACTCATTTCGGTGCCTCCGAACTGTTTGAGACCCCCTGGACCCTTCCTATTATTTTCGGACGTTCCAGAGCTGATTTTTCACTTATTTTTACCAAATAAGGACTCCTTAATCATGTTTTGCCACTTTTAAAATTATATGCCATATCATAGCATGTAAAGTGGAACTTGGCTACGACCTTTATATGTAGCGCTCCATCTGGTAATTTTGAAGTCCTATTAAGCCTTGGAATTGGTTAATTACTAACCCTTAATCATATTTAATATATCATTATCTTAAAATAGAATCTGGGTTACTACAACTTCTTTGCCCCCGCATCCTCGATTTTGTACTTTCTGTCAAGGGATTCCCACAGCTCTTTGGCCGTTTTCTTTTCGCAGTACACATTGTAGAGCGAATCTGCCAATCCGTTCAGTACGTAATTTCGGCATAAGAAATAAAAATGATTCCATGCCTCCAAAGCACTTACGGATTCAACATCTCTCTCACCCTTCTTGAGCTTATGAGCATCCTCTGAGAGGAATCTGGCCAGGTTCAACGTTGTCTAGTAGAAGAACATTTTCTGCTGCCACCTCTTGAAGTCCGCACCAGTGAACTTCTCTGGATTTTCTCCGTGACTGTTTGAAATAGGAACGGCAGTGTTGGTGAACGGCGATCAGATCAATCAAAATTGATACCCGGTGCAGCGGAAGTTTAAAAATTTTATATGGAACGATTCCATAATGGGTATCAAAACTTTACGATTAAATTGTGTGTGTAAAAATTAAATAACAATTATAAATTTTTACCTCCAATCTCGAATCGAGATTATGGACACCAACAGATTGCTCTGCTCTTGTTGTATCTCCCAGGAACTGATGGACGAACTGTTCTTCCATCAGGTCCACGAACAGAGATTTAATCCCTCTGATAGATTGCACTAGAAAATCTATCAGAAGTTTCTACGAAGAAAATTAACGAATTTGATCCGTTAAACCAGACTGCAAATTCAAAATTCACAGGCTGGATTTTTCCCGAGCAGAGGGGAGGGGGGCGGCCACTTCAGAGAAAACAAAGCTAGGGTTTTCAAAATATTTTGTGACCTCTGTTGTCTAATTTCTGTACTGCAATAACTTATTTATAATGTGGGCTGCTAACAGCTTGGAGCCCATTAGTCATATGTTTAAGCCTGACAAGCAAAGCCCGCATGTTCAGAAATTAATATAAAATTCATCGTGACTCAGATTGATAAACCAATTTCACCAATGTTCACAGAAACCATTTCTGCATCTTTTAGAGTCAAGATAAATTTTCTGAATCCGTATTCAGTGGTTTCCAAAAATGTCCATCCCTATATCATTTTAGGAAATCTTACTCCTCTACTCTTAAATAAGAAGTCCCACTTCTTTGTTCATTAAATTTAACTTTTTAAATTTAACTATCTCAACGGGGATTAAAAATCCATTACTCTGTGTGACCCTCAATGGTTCAGGGATACAGCTAGCCGTGGGCTCACAACTCCTTGTGACTCGGAACAACCATTTCCGACTTGCCCATCGAATCATGGTAAGAGCGCCTAGCAACATCGCCCCATGATTCCCTAGGTATCATTGATAGTGCCTGCAAGAACCAATAGATTTTGGTTAGCGTACAGTACGGTCCCTTCATCCATATATCCCGATCGAATCAACAACCATTGGTAAATCGAGAGTCGTTCGAGATTCGATAACTATGCAATGCATCTTGAAGATCAAATAGTGACATCGCACGTGCTACTAAGAAACCATTTCTTAAAACACATCATGTACTCTGGCCAGAGATTCGTCACACTAATATCTCCTCAGATTGCATAGGATATCCACACTCGCAAGTATGTGGTGAATCCTTGACAACAAAGCATTGACTCCTATATGTGTCGTAACTGTACCCAATCCCGACACCTGATGACCCCAATAGAGTCGGTAAACGAGTCAAAGTACAGTACTAGCATATAGAGTCTCAATGATGTTTCAAGTAGAAAGGACTAATGGTGTACAACCAAAACCACGGACTTTATCCACTCGATAAGTGATAACCACTTGGAAAGTCCGGATAGGGTAGTTCGATCATTCATCGTATGAATATCCATTTGCATGCTTTGAACATCTCTATCTTCCTTACCAAGGGAACGTGGTACTCTGCATCGCAAATGCTAGTCTCAAACTCGAGCGATCCTTATCCTTATTATCGGACGGCTCAATCGACTAGGAACTATTTAGAATATACAATGAATATAAGATGTGTTTCATGATAGACATCCCCATGTACTACCACATCTTACATACACTATAGTATATTCAAGGTCTTTATCAAAACAACAATAGTATATCACAATATAACAATATGAAGAAAGATAAAGTCATTGCCATTAATAAAAGTGTAAATTATATTAAACAAAAGATTGTTTATACAAAGAGTCATCAAAGCCCTTAGCCACAAGTTGGCTCACCGGGCACCCACTCTTTCAATCTCCCACTTGCCCTAAAGCCAACTAGTCATACTACGTAGACCCATTGCTTCGCGATGTTTGTCAAATAATGGTCCTGGCAAGGGCTTAGTAAGTGGATCAGTGATATTGTCTGCAGAGGCCACTCTTTCGACAGTGATGTCTCCTCTTTCCACGATCTCCCGGATGATGTGGTATTTCCTCAGTACGTGTTTGGATCTTTGATGAGACTTTGGTTCCTTTGCCTGAGCAATGGCACCCGTGTTGTCACAGTACACCGGGACTGGACCAACAACTTCCGGAATAACGCCCAACTCTTGGACGAAATTCCTCATCCAAACGGCCTCTTTAGCAGCAGCTGATGCTGCAATGTATTCTACCTCAGTGGTGGAATCCGCTGTGGTGTCCTGCTTGGAACTCTTCCAAGAGACAGCACCGCCATTGAGCATGAACACAAATCCAGAGGTTGACTTCGAGTCATCCACGTCACTTTGGAAGCTAGAGTCGGTATAGCCTTCCAATTTTAGTTCTCTTCCTCCATATACCATGAACATATTCTTAGTCCTTCGTAAGTACTTAAGAATGTCCTTCACGGCTTTCCAATGCATTTGACCGGGATTAGTTTGATATCTGCTCGTGACACTCAGAGCAAACGCTACATCCGGTCTGGTAGATATCATCCCATACATGATACTACCTATGGCTGACGCATATGGTACATGTGTCATTTTCTCTATTTCTTCATCAGTCTTGGGACACATAGACCTGGATAGAGAAACTCCATGACACATAGGTAGATGTCCTCTCTTGGACCCATCCATTGAAAACCGTTTCAATATGGTGTCGATGTAGGTTGCTTGAGTGAGTCCTATCATTCTCTTAGATCTATCTCTATAGATCTGTATCCCTAGAATATAGGATGCCTCACCCAAATTCTTCATAGAGAATCTACCTGATAACCATATCTTTGTTGACTGCAACATCCCTACGTCATTCCCAATAAGTAGGATGTCATCAACATAAAGTACTAAGAATGTCACAGCATCCTTAACTACTTTCTTGTACACGCATGGTTCCTCCGGATTCTTGATGAAACCAAAATCCTTTATTGTTTCATCAAATTTCTGGTTCCAACTTCTTGATGCTTGTTTTATACCATAGATTGATCTCTGAAGCTTGCATACCTTATGCTCGCTTCCCATGGATGTGTATCCCTCAGGCTGCATCATATAGATCTCTTCCTTAATGTTTCCATTAAGAAATGCAGTCTTCACATCCATTTGCCATATCTCATAGTCATACCAAGCAGCTATGGCAATAAGGATTCTTATGGACTTGAACATTGCAACTGGTGAAAAGGTTTCATCATAGTCAACTCCTTGTCTTTGAGTATAACCTTTCGCCACCAATCGCGCCTTGTAGGTCAATACCTTACCATCAAGCCCAAGCTTTCTCTTGTAGATCCATTTACACCCTATTGGAACAATTCCATCGGGAGGATCTACTAAAGACCAAACTTGGTTTGTATGCATCGAATCTATTTCCGACTGCATAGCTTCAAGCCATAAATTTGAATCCGCATCAGAAATTGCTTCTTTGAAGTTTCTTGGATCACATCCAACATCGCGTTCATATTTATCCCCTTCAAGAAGAAGACCATATCGAATAGGAGGTCTAGAAGTCCTCTCGGATCTTCTAGGTATAGGCGTGTCTATCAATGGTTCCTGAGGTGTAGGATCGTTATTTTGTATTTCGGGTTCTTCTCGAATTTCTTCGAGTTCCATCATCTCGCCTTTCTTATCCAATAAGAACTCCTTCTCCAAGAAGGTGGCATTCCTTGAAACAAACACCTTTGTTTCAGCAGGATGATAGAAATAATATCCGATTGAATTCTTCAGATACCCTACAAAATAACATAAGGTGGATCGACTATCCAACTTATCTCCCACTATCTGCTTCACGTAAGCAGGACATCCCCAAATCCTCAAGTACGAATACTTAGGAGCTTTGCCATTCCATAACTCGTATGGTGTTTTGTCCACTGCTTTGGTGTGGACGTTGTTCAACAACAACACCGCCGTTTCAAGCGCATAGCCCCAAAACGAATGTGGAAGCTCAGTGAAGCTCATCATGGATCGAACCATGTCCAACAAAGTTCGATTACGACGCTCCGATACACCATTCAGCTGAGGTGTCATAGGAGAAGTCCACTGAGAGAGAATCTCATTCTCATTCAGATAGTCCAAAAACTCGGTACTCAAGTATTCTCCACCTCGATCCGATCGAAGTGCTTTAATACTTTTACCTAGCTTGTTTTCTACTTCAGCCTTGAATTCTTTGAACTTTTCAAATGCTTCAGACTTATATTTCATTAAATATAAATACCCATACCTTGAATAATCATCAGTAAAGGTAATGAAGTAGGTGTGGCCATATTGAGTACCAATTCTAAATGGACCACACACGTCTGTATGGATCAAATCCAACAGATTTTGACTACGCTCAGGTTTCCCCTTAAAAGGAGATTTAGTCATTTTTCCTTTCAGGCAGGACTCACAAGTAGATAGAGAGTTAATATCAGACATATCAAACATGCCCTCTCCCACTAGCTTGTTCATCCTCCTTGAGGAAATATGACCTAGTCTAGCATGCCAAAGGTTTGCCGGGTTTTGACTATCGGTTTTCCTTTTGTTTGTTGTTACCGGTTTATCAACATAATTTATTGGAACGTCTTTTAATTTTAAGTTATATAGATCGTTTTCAAGTTGTCCATTTCCAATCAAACATTCATTCTTGTAAATATTGCAAATCCCATTCACAAAATTGCAAGAATAACCATCTCTATCAAGCATAGAAACAGAAATAATGTTTTTAATCAAATCTGGAACAAATAAAACATCTCTCAAAAGTAACTTAAAATCGTTCTGCAAAATTAAATAAACATCTCCCACAGCTTTAGCTTCAACTCTGGAACCATTTCCGAGCCTCAGCTGGGTCTCACCCATTCTAAGCTTGCGACTTCTTGTCATCACCTGCAAATCATTGCAAATGTGAGATCCACATCCGGTATCCAATACCCAAGAAGTAGTGTTAAGTGAAACATTTATTTCAATATAGAACATACCCTTCGCAGTTCGCAACTGCTCTAGATATTCCTTGCAGTTACGTTTCCAATGACCGGGCTTTTTGCAGTAATGGCAAACATCCTTGGACTTTTCCATGTTTGAAGCCTTTGTCTTGTACTTCTTCTCGAGTTCGGTTTTCTTGGGTGGGGCAGAACGTTTCTTACCCTTTGTACTTGGCCCCTTCTTAGCAGAAGAAGAGGAGCTCACCAAGAAAGCCGGTTTATCCTTCTTTAAAGTGGATTCATATGTTACAAGCATATTGACCATCTCTTCAAGGGAGGCCTCTATCTTGTTCATATTGAAATTCACCACAAATCCGTCAAACGAAGAAGGAAGAGATAGAAGTAATAAGTCCACGTTGAGTTCATGCTCCAACACCAAATCAAGCGTTACCAACTTCTGTATGAGCCAAATCACTCGTACCCCATGATCACGGACCGAAGTCCCTTCACGCATGCGACACGTCATTAGCTCTTTTACAGTAGCGAACCTTTCAGCTCTCGATTGAGCCCCAAAAAGTTTCTTGAGTTGTACGTGAATGTCAGCAGCATTCACGGTGTCCTCAAATCGCCTCTGGAGTTCATCAGACATCGAGGCTTGCATATAGCATTTGGCCTTGATATCATGGTCCCACCATGTATCAAGTTTGGCCAACTCTTCCGGACTTACATCAGCTGGTGCTTCCTTCGGAGGAGATTTTTCTAACACGTAGAGCATCTTCTCCGAAGTCAAGACAATCTTCAACTTACGGAACCATTCCGTATAGTTTGCGACAGTCAATTTATTTTGTTCGAGGATAGAGAAAAGTGGATTACGCGAATTCATCTTTATGAAATACTGAAAAGAAACAGACAATTATCAGTGATTGTTTAATTAATTTACTAAGACATAAAATAGGCGAAATTTATTTTATGAATCTCACTCCCACTATTTTAACGATTTCACTACCCTCTAGTGAAAACGGGAAACTGTTTTCCTTAGTGAGAACATGGAGTCCAATTGACAAACTATGGTCCCGAATAATATCAGCCAACCATAATTTTCAAAAGGTAGAGCCCAATTGCTTCCAAAGCAACCTCCACGTTTTTTACCTCATATCCAATAAGGGCCCAATAATATGACGCCGTTTATTGTGACATGTCAAGATGACCCATCAATATTAAGTTGTGATGGACGGTCGCCATGTGGATCCCCCAATAATATGAGCCGATCCCATGGGAGTTCCACCCAACTTACAACATGTGTCGATCCAATGTACAGCTTTCCGACGAACGGGCCCCCCCAATAATATGAGCCGGACCGTATCCGCGGGTAGCATCTCATACATTGATCGTTGATGGAAGGTAGGAACATTTAAACAATTTTAAATTTCCTTTATTTATCTTGATATCAATTTTAAATCATATTTAAAATGAGGGATTTTAATTTTGAAAATTTGTCTCATCATTTTAAAAATTTGTATGCTTGCCGGATTCACACAATTTAGTCTAAAACATGCATACTTCAATAATATCATATATTATATAGGATGATCGATTCCATTTCTAATCGACCCGTGGTTGCCAATCACGAGTCTTAGTCCAATCCTAGGTCATATGCAGGTATGCAATGCAATCCTATTACATTGAGCTTCCAATTTACATTTCTTCAGTCTTTATTGTCTGCTGGGCCCACCTCCGTCTTCAAATCTTCATCTCCCACTAAGTCTAATGTATTTACAATAAATAACCATGACAAGTAGGGGATACATTTTAAGGGGTGGGAACGGGCCATAAACCAGGTCCACTTTTATTACATATGACAATTCATATTGGGCCATAAACCAGGCCCTTTAATAAAACCAACAACAATAAAAACAAATGTAAATTCCTAACATACACCTACAAAATTGGTCATGGCAATCGATCATCCTTATCCAATAACATTTAATTCAAAATTAATTTATTGGATAACATGCAATGACAATTTAAATTAAAAGGATAAAATCATATTCCATATATAAAATCTTATTTTACATACAAAATCATATTTTATCTTTTTATCAAATAAAATCATATTTTACATATAAAATCCAATTTTATACATAAAATCATATTTTACTCAATATTTCCATAAGATCATATCTTATCATCAATTGTACCAAAAATAATTAATTTCATAAAATCTGATTTAACAGATAAAATCTATAAATTTTCCAAAAATTCAAATTTATCCAAAAATCAATTTTAAAATTTTCGGACTCGAACAATTCGATCCGACGCCTCGTGGACCAATCAAAAACAATTTTCGATCGGACCAAAAATAGAATTTTAACATATTAAAATTTTAATTTTAAAATTAAAAATTAATTTTTTGCGGGCCGCCCGGGACGCTCCCGGGCTGCCCGTGCCCCAAAAGGGCTCGGGCCGGGCAGCGACGATCTCTGCCCTGGGCAGCGCCGTGCGCCGCCCGGCGCAGCGCCGTGCGCTGCGCTGGGCAGCGACTCTCGCTGCCCGTGTTTTTGCCCGAAAAATTTTTTATTTTACAAAAAAATTTATTTTGTTTCAAAAACCGAGGCTTAAAAATTTTTGTACAATCGATTAATTTAATCGCTTGATCTGAGCAACCTGGCTCTGATACCACTGTTGGTGAACGGCGATCAGATCAATCAGAATTGATACCCGGTGCAACGGAAGTTTAAAAATTTTATATGGAACGATTCCATAATGGGTATCAAAACTTTACGATTAAATTATGTGTGTAAAAATTAAATAACAATTATAAATTTTTACCTCCAATCTCGAATCGAGATTATGGACACCAACAGATTGCTCTGCTCTTGTTGTATCTCCCAGGAACTGATGGACGAACTGTTCTTCAATCAGGTCCACGAACAGAGATTTAATCCCTCTGATAGATTGCACTAGAAAATCTATCAGAAGTTTCTACGAAGAAAATTAACGAATTTGATCCGTTAAACCAGACTGCAAATTCAAAATTCACAGGCTGGATTTTTCCCGAGCAGAGGGGAGGGGGGCGGCCACTTCAGAGAAAACAAAGCTAGGGTTTTCAAAATATTTTGTGACCTCTGTTGTCTAATTTCTGTACTGCAATAACTTATTTATAATGTGGGCTGCTAACAGCTTAGAGCCCATTAGTCATAAGTTCAAGCCTGACAAGCAAAGCCCGCATGTTCAGAAATTAATATAAAATTCATCGTGACTCAGATTGATAAACCAATTTCACCAATGTTCACAGAAACCATTTCTGCATCTTTTAGAGTCAAGATAAATTTTTTGAATCCGTATTCAGTGGTTTCCAAAAATGTCCATCCCTATATCATTTTAGGAAATCTTACTCCTCTACTCTTAAATAAGAAGTCCCACTTCTTTGTTCATTAAATTTAACTTTTTAAATTTAACTATCTCAACGGGGATTAAAAATCCATTACTCTGTGTGACCCTCAATGGTTCAGGGATACAGCTAGCCGTGGGCTCACAACTCCTTGTGACTCGGAACAACCATTTCCGACTTGCCCATCGAATCATGGTAAGAGCGCCTAGCAACATCGCCCCATGATTCCCTAGGTATCATTGATAGTGCCTGCAAGAACCAATAGATTTTGGTTAGCGTACAGTACGGTCCCTTCATCCATATATCCCGATCGAATCAACAACCATTGGTAAATCGAGAGTCGTTCGAGATTCGATAACTATGCAATGCATCTTGAAGATCAAATAGTGACATCGCACGTGCTACTAAGAAACCATTTCTTAAAACATATCATGTACTCTGGCCAGAGATTCGTCACACTAATATCTCCTCAGATTGCATAGGATATCCACACTCGCAAGTATGTGGTGAATCCTTGACAACAAAGCATCGACTCCTATATGTGTCGTAACTGTACCCAATCCCGACACCTGATGACCCCAATAAAGTCGGTAAATGAGTCAAAGTACAGTACTAGCATATAGAGTCTCAATGATGTTTCAAGTAGTAAGGACTAATGGTGTACAACCAAAACCACGGACTTTATCCACTCGATAAGTGATAACCACTTGGAAAGTTCGGATAGGGTAGTTCGATCATTCATCGTATGAATATCCATTTGCATGCTTTGAACATCTCTATGTTCCTTACCAATAAAACGTGGTACTCTGCATCGCAAATGCTAGTCTCAAACTCGAGCGATCCTTATCCTTATTATCGGACGGCTCAATCGACTAGGAACTATTTAGAATATACAATGACTATAAGATGTGTTTCATGATAGACATCCCCATGTACTACCACATCTTACATACACTATAGTATATTCAAGGTCTTTATCAAAACAACAATAGTATATCACAATATAACAATATGAAGAAAGATAAAGTCATTGCCATTAATAAAAGTGTAAATTATATTAAACAAAAGATTGTTTATACAAAGAGTCATCAAAGCCCTTAGCCACAAGTTGGCTCACCGGGCACCCACTCTTTCAGGCAGCACCACGTGGGGCAACAGGAGGAACGACACGATTTGGAACCGTGAAAATAGGGGCAACAGGAGTAGTCTCACTTGAAGCAGAAGCCATTTCTGAAACAGTTTACGTAATGAGTACAAAAAATCTGTTATAAGTTTGTTAGCCAAAATCCTAAACGCGAATTGATCAGAAATAATACAACAGTATAACGAATGCTTAAATACTGAACAATAATAAACAACTGATTAAGCAACAAGGAAACAGTAAAGCAAATGATAAATAATAAGAAAACTGTAAAGCAAACCAAGGCCTGTAACAAGTACAGTTTCCTTAAAACAGATTCGTCGCCTCCACAAGATGCTTGAGGATCAACACGTACCGACGTCTGTTTCCCAGGATATAACGGTTGAACCAGTAGCAAACTAAACACAAATTCACTAATCCAGCGAACTCAAATCGTACCTTTACTTTATCACCAAAACTTAAGGAGGCCAAATGAAAAGCTAACAATATGAAATGCAAGAGACTACTTGAATGAGATCTTCAATATTGTGTGTAGAAATTGTTTTTCAAAAATTGTGTGGATTGAGGAGGTAGACACACTATTTATAAGCTTCAAAAAGCATACCAAGAGTCATACAAGTTTAATTGACTCAATTAATCTTGCAATAAACTAAAGAATATGGAGAGCCAAAAGTTTCCAATTAACTCAAGAATGTGGAGAGCCAAAAGACACTCTCACATTCATGAGCCATAATTTTTCATTCAAATCTATTTTTTAATTAAAATTTCCAACAAGGAGTTGCTTGTGAAAGAAGGGGATGAATGACAAAGTGACTCACCTGAAAGGAGAGGGATTTAGCGAGCTATTCCCTTTAATAAATAGGGTGGACAAGTTTTGACATGTAATCCAAGAATTTCTCTTGTAGTGAGATAGATGGTAGAATAGGCTGCAGTAAGTAATTAAACATACAATAGACTAATTTGGATTTTGAACTTCATATAGTACTTCTTCAATTCCCGAATAAACTCATAGTAGTTGGTAAATTTGATTTCAGATTTTATTTTGTTTTTAACATGGCTTATGAGGGAATTGGGAATAATCCGTTGATACACACTTCTTGGAGCATGCAATTAAATCTTAATCAACAATAATAAGATAATTCAGCGAAAATTGGAATACATAAAACTCAAATCGAAAGCATCGGTCTGAAATATTGGTTACGGTACAACCATGTCGAATAAATATATCAAATACAATCCCAAATAACACAACAAAACCAAATAACCAGAAACCCAATGGTGTTGCTCCACACCTCGAGGCTCACTCCTGCCTATGTCATCCAACATGAGGCTTGCCCCGCAGTATGGGATGCCCAAGATGAAAAATAAGGGCATGAGTGCTAACGCTCAGTACAATAAATATAAGTATACAAACCTATATGTATATGCATATGACGTGAACTGGGTATTTGGACCAACAAGATATTCATGCTCAAACATGTAGGTGCCAGAGTGCATAGTTTCAACTCGGAAATACTCCTCTGGATAAGTAGCACAATCATTCAGACATGGATCTGGGAATATCAAGGAAATAATTATTAAAATAAAAATTAACATATATCAAGTTGTAATAATTTATGTTAATAACAGAGTCAATTGAGATGTTATAGAAATATATGAATAATTTTTTATTAAATTATTTGATGATGGGGTTAATATGTAAGATAAGTAAAAATGTTAAAATGTTAAGGGGGTGGTTGTAATTTTAAAATTCACTTGGGTTTTTTTTTTTTTTTGGTAATGGTCATAAACCACAAGTACTAATCAACCCTATCAATAATTATATATTTAAGATGGGTTACGTTTAAAAATTTTACTGGGCCTGAGCCCAATCATAAAGGTTCACTTCAAATATTTTTGAGGTTCAAGCTTATTTAAGTATTATTTATATTTAATTCAAGCAGACTCTGAATTTTACAAAAGTCCACAAACGGCTAAAGCCCGTGAAACTCTGCGAAATTCTTGTACACACAAATCACATGTAATCGAATATTTGATAGAATTTTGTGGCTGCCCAAAAAATATTTCACGTGCAAAAGTGTTGTTGTACCTTTAAATATGACCAAAGATCGGTACCAGAAGAAAAAATGCTATCTAGAAAAATGAAGAGACAAATCGATTTGAAGTTTCCGTCGAACTTCCTCATTATCTCCACGTTTGCCTAATTTTACAGTACTGTACGTAAATGGTGGACCATAAAAATCGGTGAGAATAAAAGTGCGCTTTCTTTTTGGAATTGGAGGACCCCTTTTGCCTCCGTGAACACGTTGTTGTTCGTGTGTGTCTTTTCATCCAAAACCTACTTGTCGGTTTCCCAGAGGATATTATATTATATATGTATATCTTCTTTTCTTTCTTTTTTTTTTCTTCTAAAGTTTCAAATTTTCAATTTCAAAAGCAATCCTTTTATTTTGTAAACAATATCATATAGTAAACTTTAAAACTTTTTTAAAATTCACGGTGTGTGTTGACCACAAAATTAATTTAGACACATGTAATGTTTATAAATACTTAATAATAGTTGAAGCAATAAGTGATCGATGCATGTATGTGATATATGTTATCTGTAAAACATTACAAATGTTCTTATTATAAAATATTTTATACTAAATTTATCTAAAAAGTTCAAGTAAATCGTACCTTTAAATTTAATTGGGTGGGTTCTTGTGGTGGTTTATGAGTTGTTTTATATTATTTTCATTTTTTTAATTAAAAATGTGAATATAATATATACACAAAACTTTTCTAAGACTATTTTACATGTTAATTTTTATAATACGAATTTTCTACTCTATTCAACCATAAAAAATATTGTTTTTTTTTCAAAAATATTAATTTTAATTCTATATATAGATCATTTCGACCCATATTTTTCGGATAAATGTCAGTGAGGCCATCTCACATTAAATATAAACACCCCATATATATATATATATGTATATAGTTCTTTTATGGTGCCCAACAACTATGCCCAACTATGTGCACATCATGTACAATAGGTGAGTTGACCAGCATAATTGGTGAGTTGACTTATACATGGTGGACACGAAGTTGAGCATAGTTGTTGGGCACCATAAAAGAATTTTATATATATATATTTATATATATATATATATATATATTACCTATGTAAAATTAATAATTAATTAAGTAGATAAATAATAAATCTCACACTGCTTGATCACTACAATAATGAAACTTCTATTATAATGCAAATAAGAGTACTGAGTTTGATTTAGAGAGATGTATCAAACTTTTTGGTATGAGAAAAGCTTGTTAGTTCAAATTGTGTGCGAGAGAAAGATAAAATAAATTTATTAGAAAAAGAGGGGAAAGAAAACCATTATAAAAGTTATGTTCATATTACAATCTGGTTATAATTTTTATTGTAGAGCCAATTATCATTAGAGCGGGCTACCGAATCCAAAATATCAAATTTCGGGATATCGTACCGAATTTTTTTCGATATACAAACATTTTTTCGTCACTGATCAAAATATGTGAAGTTACACTCTTAACCAACATTCTTTTTTTTTTTTATTAAAAAAGAAACAACAATGTTGGTAATTAGTACTACTCAACCTCGATTATAAACCAATTTGAATTTTCTACAAGTGAGATGATTTAACGAAGAAAATATCTTTATGATACGCCTAATTTATACAAATTTCTATATCGACTTTCATTTAACAACGAAAGTAATTATGTATATATTCATGAATTTTCAGAAGCGATGAGAGAACTTATTGTCGTAATTAAATTCATCAAACATCAAATACAAGTGGAAATGAAAGCGACACAATCCTAAAAGTGTTCAAACCAATCAATTTTCTTCAGATTTTTTTGTCCCCCCATCTATACTATTATATAAAAGATGTACCTATTATAGTAACTACCTTGAAGACATCAAATTTATTTATTTCAAAATTATCCTTTTCTACCCAATATTTCACTAAAAACTTTCCACTAGCTCCATGATTTGCTTTAAAAAAATATTTTTCTTTTACACACACAAATTGTGTACATTTTTTACTAGTATTAATAAAATACTAGCGATGGAGCATACGCATTGCGTGTGTATAATATTATATACAAATATAATGTATTGTACATTGAATAATTTTTAATTTAAAAGTGTTTGTTTATCTTTCATTTTTTTTCAAATCTAAAAAAAATTAGCTATGAATGAAATTTACTTTTAGATTGATGAAAATAGTGATGATAAAAAGAATAAATGATGCTAAAAAAATGTGGGATGAGTGAGTTGGAGAGAGAGTGTAGGGGTATATAAGGAAAAAAAAGAGAAAATTTACCATGATACCAAAAGTGGTTAATTAAGAGTACGCACACTTAATAAAATAGTAAAGATAGTAAAGATATAAGTCATGATCACCTTCTTACGTAATAATATCTTGATAATATTTTTCACAGGATATTTAATATGTAGAAATTAAATAAAAGCCAAACAGATAAAGAAGATGCCTATTTGTGTGTGTGTGTGTGTGAGTATTTTGAAGGAAAAAACTGCAGTTTTGGTTCTGTATGTTTGTCACTTTGCGATTTCAGTCCTCTATGTTTTCATATTTCGATTTTAGTCCTGTATGTTTTGTTTTTTGGCGATTTCAGTCCTTTTTTTCAAAAATGCTTACGTGTCACTGTACACAAGAGCTCCACATCAGCACTGCATCGGTGCCACATCAGCGCCACAGCAGAAAAAGGATTACAATTGCCAAAAAAAATAAAGATAGCGAACTAAAACAGAAATATGAAAATATAGAGGACCGAAATCGCAAATTAACAAACATACCGAACCAAAAAAGCAATTTTTCCTATTTTAAATTTGCAAGAAAATATGGAATTAATATCCAATTGAGATAATTTAATCAAAAGTCCAACCAAGCACTACCTAAAATTGACAATTATCATTTGACTTGTGAACTTATGAACTGAAAATATAATATAAGCTTAAAATTGTCTGCCAAAATAAGGAAATGTTTGATGCTATCAAAAAAAGTATGTACTATTACGTGCATGAAGGGATACGTTGTTACAATATTTTTACTTTGAATTTAAATTAGGACGACTTCCTCTCCTCTACGCGACCCATTCAAAATATAGTCCTTGTAAAAAAATAATCTAAAAATGAAATTTATAACCTTCTTTTATATATTTATTTTTTTGTAAATTAACTTTCCAGTATTTAAATTTAAAAATGAAAAGGTAAAAAAGATTAATTTTTTTTATTAAAAAATAGATATCAAAATGTTGGCTAATACAAGCTAAGTATTAATTTTTTTTGGGGAACAACACGCGATATCTAAAATTAGAAGCCACCATTTCAATCAAATGAGTTTACTTTGATTTTAGAGAAAATCATCGACAAAATTCAAGTCAAAGAAAGCCTAATTCGTTATGTTATAAAACCAAACATTAATTGCATAATGAGATATTTTCAAACATAGGAATTTAGATGGTACAAGCATTGAGCTTGATACCTCCCTTAAATATTAGTCAAATTAAACGTGTAATTTAGTTAATTTTTTTCGATCTTCAGTACTACCAGGGCCTAAACTCATGATTTGATTTCTCTTGTTTGTGATGTAACAAAAGATCCCGTACGTAAGTTATTAATTTTATGCTTGTTGGATCTATGATACTGATTAATCGTTAAAAATTAACTGATAAGGGACAAAATCGGTATTGATCCCAAATAATAATAAGGATCAAGCTTCAATGGATATTCAAATTGGTGCAGTATGTAAACATTTGATCAGTGGTCAAGGTGTTCGATTCTATCTATTAACACTTTTTTAGACTAATATGTCGCACATAACTTGTCCAGCACGGTGTACTTGACTAGCATGATTCACAGGTTATTGTGTTAGTCCAGAGCTTTATTCAATGCGCACCAAAAAAAATAACGGTTGCGGATTCTCAAGCAATAAAAATAATAATAATGACCAAAAAGGTTTTGATCCCAAATAATAATTACCAAAAACATTGTGTGTATCTAAAATTACAGATATGTATAGCTCATCTGATACAATGACCATAAATATGAAATTATATGTAGTGACCCGCGCCGTGATCACCTACTAATCAGAACTTAAGCATGCATTTAACTTAAATAATAAATCATCAGAATTAACAGCGAAAAAACATTAATAAACTCCCCAAATATTATGATACAACCATATCGAATAAATCCAATGTATTAACCCAAATACAACTGAAGCAAAAACCTAGACAAAGCCTTGCTGGTCATCCAACGCCTAAGCCCTCCTGGAACCACCCGCAACATTCAGCCGCAGACCTGCCCCATGGAATAGGGTGTCCAGATACAACAAGTACGGGACGTGAGCATGATAAGCTCAGTACGAGAGTATGAGTATACGGTATTATATGTGTGCATGTATGCAAGTGAACTGTGTACCAAGACACGAGGTCAAGAATATCTGATCAAGAACAAACTTGGGTCCTGGTATGTGCCACGCTGAGCCGTCGCTACAGGAGGTGACCAACATACTCAGAAGCCCTGATGGTGACCTAACACAAGTATACGTGTCCAACCAAATATCAGTGACCTAACACGAGCTCCGTGTCCAACTGATTTTGGTGACCTAACACGTGTCTCTGTGTCCAACCATCTACTGACACGATAAATATCCCAATACCGGATATCGCAAGGATACAGGCTCAATATGC
This sequence comes from Henckelia pumila, assembly GCF_033568475.1. Lineage (NCBI taxonomy): Eukaryota > Viridiplantae > Streptophyta > Magnoliopsida > Lamiales > Gesneriaceae > Henckelia > Henckelia pumila. The sequence goes on along the minus strand of NC_133123.1, from coordinate 195,694,609 downwards.
TCATGTATGCAACATAAAGTTGTGACATTCTATATATATAAAGGCATATAAAAGATGCAATCACATAATCCATGCAAATACATAATACATGCATACTCAATCTGGATATCTCGAATAATACTTCCGTACCTCAAAAACTAGACAAGCTAGACCAGCACTATGTCCAAGCCTACAGTCCACACTACAATGCAAAGTACTCATGCATTATAATCTTATTCTAAAAGTCTTAACTACGCTATAGCATACTCCCTATTTACTATAAGGAGCCAGATCTATACCTGCGTCCGTCGTCAGCCCGCTGATGACGACTGCCCCAGAACTTGGGCACCGCTCCGCCGCAACCCCGGAGCACCTGGACAACCTCCGGACCAAGCCTAGGAAGGCTGAAAACACCCCAAAACCCTAGAATGCACTAAAGGCCGAGAGAGAATACTTGAAATTGTGTGAAAAATCTGAAATTCGGAGGGCCTATTTATAGGCGAAGTTCGGACGATCCGAACTGGGTTCGGACGGTTCGAACTGCCACTTGTCCGAGCCTTTAAGACATCTGTCTCTGCTGAGTTTGGACGATCCGAACTCGGGTTCGAAGGGCCCGAACTGTTCCGGGTGCTCCGAACTGTTTTGGTCATTCTGAACTCGTTTTTGGCCCCCCGGGACCTACCCCACCATTTTCGGACGTTCCGGATCTGATTTTCCACTTATTTTCACCAAATAAGGACTCCTTAAACATGTTTTGACACTTTTAAAATTATATATCATTTTCTAACATGTTTTAAAATCACTTAATCTTGTAAAATGGAACCGAGCTACTACATTCTCCCCCACTTAAGATAATTTCGTCCTCGAAATACATCTTAAGTACCGATATGGACTTGAATAAGAAAAACAAGTTCTTTATTCTCTCATATCATTTTACAAGACCTCACTGAATCCAAATAATCACTAGTAACATCATGGTCTCCAGACTAGGATAACTTTCCAATAACCTGTCTGAAGTACAAAAGACTTCCAGAGCAATAATGGAAACCACCCAAATAAATCTTACAATCGCTTAATAAGAAACCCAAATCATCATGCTGATCATGTTCCTGATCTCTATCTGCAACTCTGATAAGGCCAGACAATACTGATCAAATTTCCTGGTTCTCCCCCAGTACCACCAGCGAAAACTATCAATCCAGAATGTACACTTGTCAAAGAATCCTTTCCAAGACTATTCTGTCAACGGAAACTAAAATCTGTATCTCTGATAAAGTCAGACGACAACGTTCAAATCTCTTGGCACTAATCCAGTACCAATATCAAATTCATAAAAACATTCCTTTTGATAATTATACCCCTTGCTATAACTGTGCAAAATATCAAGACTCAGGTAGCCTCCCCCAATAGCCTATCTGGAATAAAATTCCCAAAAAACACTGCGTAGGTGTCGCTCCCTATCCCGTCTTGAATAACACTGCACAATCCTCAGCACCTGGTATAATCTATCACTGAATCTATGATGAAAATCCATCATCAATAACCAATGACCCTAACACCGAGTCTCTGAGGAAACAATTCAAATATGGCACTATATCAAACCAATGACTTTCTGAATCATTCTAGAAAAAAAGCCTAGAACAATTCACTGAAAGCATGAAAAATTTCATCCCAAACATACAATTGTCAATTCAGCATTCTGTAGTCAAATAACTGATCAACTAATCTCAAATCTAGATAATCTTCACCAGTCACAAAATTCAAACCTCTGGTGGCAGTTAACCAACAAATTAATTCCGAAAAGTTTGAAATAACTTAGCAAGTAAAAACAACCACAAAATCCTCTCTTATTTATTCTTACTTGAACGTGGACAATCCTTTTTCAAGTGACTTAAACTACCACAAATAAAACAAGCCCCTAAGGCTTTGCGACATTTGTCAGTTGGATGATTTCTTTTGCAATGTTCACACTGCAATTCCTTCTTATTAACGCGAGTAAATTCTCCTGACCCGGTACAAGAAGACATTGTAATTGATCTTTTAAATTTTTGGCCCTTCGGTCCCAACGAATTAGAGCCCTTTATACTTTTGCCTAACTCTCTTTGTTTCATACTTGCAGGACCGTGTTCGTTTAAGAGGGCTTCTCTGAAATGTTCCCATCTGAGTTGACCAAAATGCTGCTGTAAAACCACAGAAATTGATTGCCACCATCCTCGAGTTTTCTCTTGTAAATTCAAGTCAGTAATTAACAATTTCTCTTTCTCATCAAAACCGAGTGTGATAAAGCACTGTTCCATTTGATTCACCCATAGCATAACTTCATCCGCAGTTTCTCCTCCTTTGAGGGGTTGATGACCTATCTTGGCAAATTCAAGAATATTGACTCTCACTTGATCTTGTTGTGATCCTCCGTCACCAACAAAGCTATTCTCGGTACCACGATTATTCTTTTCATTCTGATTTGTCATCTATAGGTGACACAAAGGTTAATCCCAAGACAAATCTATATCCCACGATTTATATACATGCTCTGATACCATAAATGTAGTGACCCGTGCCGTGATCATCTACTAATCAGAACTTAAGCATGCATTTAACTTAAATAATAAATCATCAGAATTAACAGCGAAAAAACATTAATAAACTCCCCAAATATTATGATACAACCATATCGAATAAATCCAATGTATTAACCCAAATACAACTGAAGCAAAAACCTAGACAAAGCCTTGCTGATCATCCAACGCTTAAGCCTTCCTGAAACCACCCGCAACATCCAGCCGCAGACCTGCCCCATGGAATAGGGTGTCCAGATACAACAAGTACGGGACGTGATCATGATAAGCTTAGTACGAGAGTATGAGTATACGGTATTATATGTGTGCATGTATGCAAGTGAACTGTGTACCAAGACACGAGGTCAAGAATATCTGATCAAGAACAGACTTGGGTCCTGGTATGTGCCACGCTGAGCCGTCGCTACAGGAGGTGACCAACATACTCAGAAGCCCTGATGGTGACCTAACACAAGTACACGTGTCCAACCAAATATCAGTGACCTAACACGAGCTTCGTGTCCAACTGATTTTGGTGACCTAACACGTGTCTCTGTGTCCAACCATCTACTGACACGATAAATATCCCAATACCGGATATCACAAGGATACATGCTCAATATGCTCATGTATGCAACATAAAGTTGTGACATGCTGTATATATAAAGGCATATAAAACATGCAATCACATAATCCATGCAAACACATAATACATGCATACTCAATCTGGATATCTCGAATAATACTTCCGTACCTCAAAAACTAGGCAAGCTAGACCAGCACTATGTTCAAGACTACAGTCCACACTACAATGCAAAGTACTAATGCATTATAATCTTATTCTAAAAGTTTTAACTACGCTATAGCATACTCTCTATTTACTATAAGGAGTCAGAGCTATACCTGCGTCCGTCGTCAGCCCGCTGATGAAGACTGCCCCGGAACTTGGGCACCGCTCCGCCGCAACCCCGGAGCACCTGGCCAACCTCCGGACCAAGCCTAGGAAGGCTGGAAACACCCCAAAACCCTAGAATGCACTAAAGGCCGAGAGAGAATACTTGAAATTGTGTGAAAAATCTGAAATTCGGAGGGCCTATTTATAGGCGAAGTTCGGACGATCCGAACTGTGTTCGGACGGTCCGAACTGCCACTTGTCCAAGCCTTTAAGACATCTGTCTCTACTGAGTTCGGACGATCCGAACTCGGGTTCGGAGGGCCCGAACTGTTCCGAGTGCTCCGAACTGTTTTGGTCCTTCTGAACTCATTTTTGGACCCCCGGGACCTACCCCACCATTTTCGGACGTTTCGGATCTTATTTTTTATTTATTTTCACCAAATAAGGACTCCTTAAACTTGTTTTGACACTTTTAAAATTATATATCATTTTCTAACATGTTTTAAAATCACTTAATCTTGTAAAATGAAACTGGGCTACTACATTATATATCAAGTTCAAGATCTAATCATAACAATCAGATAATTTAACTTACTAATGATGATGATGAGAATGATATGATAAAAATCATATCATATCTTTATTTATATTTTAACGATATATCATAATATTACATGGATATGCATGAATCTAGTTGACTTGTTCATTAAAATTTTATATGGACTGAGACTCTACACTTATAAATAAAAGGTCTCTAACTCTAATAAGTATGCTCATATATGTCTTCTACATGCTCTTAAACACTCTCTTATACGTTTTTACATGCTTTTCATACCTTGCAACTTCAATATATTTTCTATTTAATCATGTACCGACTTGTGCGTCGGAGTGGCTTCGTCATTAATGGGCAGAGTTCTCACCAGTTTTTTTTTATGCACAGAAATATTTTGAGATCATTCTACTCAGTTTTTTTTTGAAGAAATTGGTTCGTTGATTACCGGTTCAACGTAATTTATTGGGTGCGAAATTTTTGATTGCGTCAAATAATAATAATAATAATAATAATAATAATAATAATAATAATAATAATAATAATAATAATAATAATAATAATAATAAGGTATCAAAATTCACGAGAACATCGATTTTTTATTTTTTATTTTTACCTATGTCACAGATAAAAGGGATCCAAGTGATTTAATTAGGATCTAAACAATAAGGAAGAAAAAATAATTATTCCTAAATACAGATTCATTTTTTCTCCCTTTTTTTAATCAAATATTTTAATTTGGAATTTGGAAAATTTGATTACTCAAATTTCAATCCATTTTTGTACGTATATATCTTACTAAGTTACTATACCATATTATAGTTAATTAAAGTTGAGGCTTATACACTACTAATTTCTATGTAATAGATTTGGTCTTATTAAAAATTACAATCATACTTTAATTATATAACTTTATTGATGAAATAAAATTTTATTTTCTAAACAGGCTTTAATTCATTTTAAATCATACTCTATTTATCTATTTAAAATTTTTACCTAGTATATTACGCCTGATAAAAAAAAAGATAAAAACTCCAATGAGATGGTCTCAAGGGTCATTTTTTTAGATGAGTCTCTTATATTGGTTATCATTAAAACATATTACATTTTATGCCACAATTATTACTTATTATTATAAATATGGACAGATTTGTTCCGTATCACGGATGAAACCGTCTCACAGGAGTGTTACGTACTCTTTAAAAAATGAAAAATCATTAATTTAGAAAAAAAAAAGTATTAATGATTTAAAATAACAAAAATTATCATGTTTCAATAGTTAATTATTATAAAAAGTTATAAGATAAATTATCTTAAGTTGTATATAATACAAATTTTATGTTCTAATTTTTTGAAGATTTATATAATGCAATTTAAACCATTTGACTTTGCTTCTCACAAAGTTTCAAGATATACTATAATATCCAACGTTCCCCGATTTACTAAAAGAGTTGATCTCAAAGGGAACCCCATCCCACATGAGTCAGAGGCTTATTGGCTCATGCGATGATAAATCGAGGGATGTGCACGAGCAGCAGAGACTTGAGGGGGGATCAACTTGGCCAACCCGACAACTCCCAGAGCATACCCCACAATATCCCTGACCGAAATCTTGGATCCGCCACTGCCAACCCCCAGAGCATACCCGCACAATATTTCAGCAGAGAATATGCTCCACACGAGGATCGAACCCATAACACTGAGGAATTTTTTTGCACATCACCTCAAGCCTTACCAACTCGCCTATGCCCCTGTGTACAACGTTCCCCGATTTACTAAACATGTAATTGGTGGTATATATGATACTACTCAATTTTTTATTTTTTTAAAAAACCAGGTAATTATTATTCTCCACCAACAACTTCCTCTCAATAATTGTATTATTTTGCAACTTAAGAGAATCGTATACACGATCTTTTAGTTCTGATATTAGCAATTATAATATTTAATTTGTGGTTCTTATGTGGTAAAAGTCACTATTTATTGTTTGTTCACGTAACGTAATACCTGTATGTATATTCGTCATAATCCCCCAAGACTCAAAAACCTAAGAATAAAAGATATTATCCGATGTCAGGGATAACACATATCCATCGAAAGTTGTGATATATGATGATGTTTAACTTGTACAAGTTTTAGTATTTGCATTCTTGGGTTAATTAAAGTCCATAGCGTACGTGGTTTGAAGGGCTACCTAAAATTTTGACTGATCAAAGGATTTAATTAACAAGTTGTTACCAAAGCTATATTTTTTAATATGGAGTTGATATTAACGCTCTATTTTCTGTTAGCTACATTTTATTTCATGTGTAAAATAGAGCGCAAATTTATTCACGAATGTGTTGTTGGAGTGCAACAATTGTCCTTATTGGTAGAGCGATTGAACAATAACGCTTGAGCTGCTGTGTCGTTTAAAATATTTTAGTTACATTATTTACAACAATATAACTTTTGAAAAAATTAAGGACAAATATTCGATCCTACAAATACAAATAATAAAAAGTAGAGTTAAATATCAACTTTCTTTCTGATATTATCTTATAAATTATGTCATGAGTTTAGAAGTCGTAACTAGTAAGGTCTTAATTTAGAAATAATTTTTAAATTTCTTGGATTACAAATTATAGATGTGTTTAATTTAAAGGTGTTCATATATTTATATAATAAGTTTACAAAACGACATAATACTATTGAGTAGGTTTTTTGTGAGACGGTCTCACGAATTTTTATCCGTAAGATGAGTCAACCATACTTATTTATAATAAGAAGTAATACTTTGACATAAAAAATAATAATTTTTCATGAGCAACCTAAAATAAGATATCCGTCTCACCAAGTTAACCCATGAAACATCTCACAAGATTTCTTGTCAGTACTATTTCATTTGTGTGCCCTAATTATTTAGGCATGTTTTTTTTTTTTCTCAAATGTATAGTTCAGTTTTTGAATTAATTAAATAAAAGTAAAATAAGAAGTTCATATATATATGAACTTTATTTTTCTAATGATTTTTTAATATGCGTGAAAACAAAAAAATTTATGTATTTAAGATTACATAAAAAAATTTATGAAACGGTCTCACGAGTCAATTTCGTGAAACAGATCCTTTATTTGGGTTATCAAAAAAAAATTATTACTTTTTATTTTCCAAAAATATTCACTTATTTTAAGAATATATGAGTTAAGTTGAGCCGTGAGACTGTCTCACAAAATACCTGCTCATGAGAATGTAAGAGTATGAAAATCATACAAATTACTAAATATTTTTAAATACATATATGTTGAAATTTTTTGTGATTGAATTTTTTTTTTTACGGATTCTACTGATTGAATTTTGGGAACGTATATACACGTATAATACAAGTAAATTTGAGAAAGTATTTCCATGTTAGCTTTCATTTAATGAGTGTTCCAATCGATCGGATCAAAAAAATGTTGTAAATAATTCATATATAAATATCGGAATATATTTGACACATATAAAAAAATGATATTTATATTTGAGACATATGAATATATAATTTTTTAAAATTCCATTTATATATAGTCGTGTCGGGGTCGACGCACACTTGATAATTTATTGTCGTTTTCAAGGTGGAGAAGTCACATTTTACTAGGTGTAATTTGACTTTGAAAATGTTGGCTTTGGAACTTTATGTATCAAATGTTTAAGTGCAATTAAATTAAACGTAACTTTGTTAGTTGGAAACTAAAATAAACACATACATGTCGTAATTTTGTTCCCTAGGTTGCATTATTACGGTTGCTAAATTAAATAATCATGCCTTAATTAGTTACACTAGTTGTGCATAAACAAAACTCATATTTCAAACTTCAAATAATTTATTAATTATTATTAGTGGTTAGTTAATTAAAAATTGTACTTGTTATAGAACAAGTTTCTTGTGTGGATTTTTTATTAACCAGAAATAATGAGATTCACACTAGTAGCGTACCTATGTTATTAACTAAGCGTGCTGACTGCTGAGGTAGAAAACAGAATTCACCAATTAATTTTTTACAACAGTATCCTAATTAAATAAAAGAATCTCACGATTCCTACAAAATAAAAATATTGAAAACACAAAATAAGAATAAAATAAAATTTATTTAAAATAAAAATATATTCAACTACAATAAGGGAAAGCAAAAGAAAAATATTTGAAAAAAAATTATGATCAGTAAGTTTTTTTATAAGACGATTTCACAGATTTATATATCCGCGAGGTATGTCAATCAGATATATATATTTAGGGAAGAGTAATACTTTTTGCATTAAAACTATTTTTTTTTTATAAATCAGGTTAAATCAAATCAAAAATCGGTATAAAAAAATTGATCCGTAAGATGACTGTACGTAAATTTTTGTGTTATTGAAAAATGTTTATAAATTATGTAAGACTGTTTCCTTTTGAAACAAAGTACAAGCCGTGTACTTAATTTCCTGGAAATAAATGCTTCAAGTTAATAATTTTTAAAGGACTAAAATTTTCAGTGGACATAGATTTTCTTTATGTGGCAATTATCAATATAGTACATGGAATCTAATATTAGTTTTTTTAATTAACTCATTCTTCAGATATATTACTTATATTATAGTAATCAAGTGTAGTAGTTGGATATTTGACCCAATTAAATATATTATTTTTGGGTTTTTTGACCTTTTTTCACACACACATTTTTATAATTTTTTTAGAGGTACACACATAATCTCAAAGAAATATTGTTTTTGTATAAGAAGAGAATGAGTTATGACTTTTGAGTTTTCGACAAAAATGATGAGATATTTTGTATGTAAGGTACTTTACATTTTGCTAAAAAAAAATAGTTGTTAGGATCAAATGCTTACTATTATACTGCCAAATAATTATCTTAAATTGTACAACAAATCAAAAAGTTATATTTCGATCCGTCATCCGGGACGGTCGTTGGAATTTAAGTATAATAATTTCATTCAAACAGTAACTAGCTAGTAGACTAGAAAATAGAGCAAGAGTCGCCAGACAAGAATCCATTCCATCGGGTAAATATGTACTAAATAATTCCGGCAACAATCTATTCCTAAGATTTGTGTGAGAGCTCAACACAAATTCCAGGAAATGAGCAACCACGTGAATCCCATTTTTTTACCATTATTTTACCATATAATTTTACATGAATTTGGCACTACTTTCATTTATTTTAATTAATAATTTACACAGTACCCATCTTTCTCCATGTTATATGTATATATATATATATATATATATATATATAATTGAAAAAACAACTCAAAATAATTAATTAGCTAAAAATATTTGCATTTGACCAAATAACTGGTTTATTAATGATGCAGTGCAAGAATCCTTTTTGAAGCGATGGAACCATATATCTTAAGATAAAAAAAAGCAAGATGTATTTTTTTAAAACATAATAAAAAATTAAAAAATTCGGCGATATTGGAATTAGACGAAAGCACGCATAGTTTGGATATGTACACAGTCCATGTTTTAAGTATTCAAAATCGTTATTCTACCGTTTTTAATTTGGTAATTTTTGTTTCTTAAACAAACTGACTGATTAGAAAACTAAAAATATGTCGTTGTTTTTTCCATGAATATGAACATAGTGTGATTAATAAAAAATCACAAAAACTTATGTAAGACGGTCTTACGGGTTAATTATGTGAGACTGATCCTCTATTTGGGTTACACATGAGAAATATTATTTTTTATGTCAAAATTATTACTTTTTATTGTAAATATGAGTAAAATTGACCTATTTCGCGGATAATCTGTGACAATGTCTCACAAAAGACCTACTAAAAAAAATTAGTCGACGGCTCACGTGCATTGCGTATGTCACATACTAGTGTAAATATAGAAAAACAGGATTTAATTTTGTCGATACCATATCCAAAATTTTAATTGAAGTATATCTTATAATTTATTTTCTGTTGGAGAACATATTTTTCGTTAAAACTTGATTATCGTAATTAAAGAACCATCTCTTAATATATTGAGTTATATTCAAACAATCAATCATGTTAGCCAACATCATTTATCGTATTAACGTCATGGAGGTACGTAGCAGAATATTGAAATAATTTCTTTCCCTCACTAAAAATTAAAAATTAAAAATTAAAAAATTTAAAAGGAGCTAGCTTGTCGTATTTTCTGAAACGACATATGAAATTAATCAATCAATTATATAGTAAGATATAGTCGATTAATTTAAAAAGTTGGTTAAAATGGATGTATCCACATAATTAATACAAGTAGTTGTAGTTTAAACAAAAGGCTATGCCCTACGTTTAGGGTTTATTTAGAAAATAACAGAAATTGATGAAAACAGCAACCCTTGTTGTATCATATATAGGCAATGTCCGGGAGGAAATGGATAGCATTTATAATATGGAAGTATTAGGCATACAAGATATTTTATGTATATCCTAATCGGTTGATTATCACCACTTTAATCGAGCTCGACATAAACTAACCAGGGGTCGATATATATACCATCACTAATCCGATAAATGAGATGCTACCTGTACAGATAGTATTTCAATGTACATTTAAGAGTTGAGATTTATCAATATATATGTTACATATATATGTGTCATATTATTTTTATTGTGGATTTCACAGATATTGATAAACTATCACTCATTCACCATTAAATGCACCATTAGAATTAGGGCTGGGATAACGAACCAAAATATCGACTTTTCGGGATACCGTACCGAATTTTTTTCGGTATATATACATTTTTTTGGTATATCAAATTTTTTTTCGGTATCTATACGGTATTAGTATGGATTTTTTTATACCAAAATTTCGGAATTTCGATATCGGTATCGGTATAAATTTTTTTTATACGAATATTTTTTATACGGTATACCGAAAACTCACCCCTAATTAGAATAATACATGTAAAAATAGGATGCAATTATCCAACTAACCCAAACTCAAGCTTCGAGTAATTACATCTTTAAGTTGGCACCATTATATATAACTTTACCCCAAGAACATAAATGCAAATTAAAAAAATCACTCGGACTCAGATCCGTGATTTCAACGTATTGTAATTAAAATTACGTTTCAACCGTTCTTTCGATAAAGCTAGCTATTACTCGTCTCCCAATGAAACCGATTTCGACGTATCGTAATTAAATTTCCATCACGCACACAAAATAATTCAAAATGTTTCCCCATGAAATTGGATCCCCCCATGCACATGAACAGCAACATTTGTACCAAAACATGCATAATGCATGACGTGGTGTCCCATGTCACGTAGCTTGTCTGCAACAGTGCAATTTGCCGAGCCCGGCGGCCACCGGTCGCTGTCGTGGACCAACATCTTTACCGGAAATAGGCCGCCTGGTTGGCTGACGCCAGCCACAGTCCACGCCTATATCCCCTGCACGGAGACGATGACGTGGCCCCGTGGTCCCACCTGCACCCCGCTGAAGAGGATTTCAGACGTGTAAGGGCCCCACCTTGTCCCCTTTTCGCCTTACACACCGTATTTACGAGATTGCCCCTCGTCGGGTTTACCAGTTTTACCGCGTCAGACCAGGAGACTATCCTTCTCAGAAGCAGCCGTCTATTTGAATGGAAGCTGTAACTACCTAATATTATATTCGTTTCAGTGTATGTTAAATATGTGACATTATTTCTCATAACTACCAGTCTACCATTATACTTGGTATTTAAAATAATAATAATAATAATAATAATAATAATAATAATAATAATACCACTCCGACCCAGATTCGCGCGAATGCAATTATAAATGGATTTGTTTTTGTTTTATGGAAATAATTAATTTATTTATTACAATCTCATTTCCAACATCTTTGATATGATATTAATAAGATATGAATCACAGTGAAATAGAAAAATCTTTATTTATATTTATAATAAAAATAACATATATTTTTATAAATGACTCAAATAAAATGTCAGTCTTTCAAAATGACATCAAGATAAGATATATATATTGGTGAATTATTATGTATGAACACAAATTAATATAATATAATATAGAAATAGAAACCAATAAAAATGTGTTTCCACAATTCCATTTACTAGCCAACATTACAAGAAATTCAAACTATTTAGAACACTCCCTACATGGCAAGTGACGTGTCATCCGAAGCCTCTTCTCTCCTCCCCTCCCACCCCTATATATATACCCCAAACGCCCCCATCTTCAGTACCTCACCATCTTCTTCCCAATATTCCTCTATCCTAATAACCAAAACTCTTCAACAAGAAGAAAAAAAATTCCTTAATTAATCTAGCTAGCTGTTTGCTGAAATGGCGGTTGATTCGATGTTGTCATCTCCCCTTGGGCCTCCGGCCTGCGAGAAGGACGCCAAAGCTCTTGAGTTCATCGAAGAAATGACCCGCAACGCGGACTCGGTGCAGGAGAATGTGTTGGCCGAAATCCTGGCCAGAAATTGCCACACCGAGTATCTGGATGGGTACAAGCTCTGCGGAGCCACCGACCGGGAGACTTTCAAATCCAAAGTTCCGGTGGTCACGTATGAGGATCTCCAGCCTTTGATCCAGAGAATTGCTGATGGTGATCGCTCTCCCATTCTGTCGGCTCACCCCGTCTCTGAATTCCTCACCAGGTAATTTTTGTTGTTGTTAAGTATGTATATATATATATATATATATATAATTAGCTAGCTTTGATTATAATTATAAATATCAAATTCTGTATGAAAGAATTAGAAGCTGAATTTTTAATTTTATATGTATGTTTTCTCAGCTCGGGAACTTCAGCTGGTGAAAGAAAACTCATGCCCACTATTCAAGAAGAATTGGATCGCCGCCAGCTTCTTTACAGTCTTCTCATGCCTGTTATGAACCTGTAAGTATAACAAAATTAGTATTGTTTTAATTTGAAAATATTGGATTTGTTTTCTCATGATTATGGGGGCTTTTGGTGTCTTGTATGGAACAGTTACGTTGGAGGACTGGACAAAGGGAAAGGATTGTACTTCTTGTTCATAAAATCTGAGACGAAAACGCCTGGCGGGCTAGTGGCGAGACCCGTACTCACAAGCTACTACAAAAGCGAACAATTCAAGAAACGGCCCCACGACCCGTACAACGTGTACACCAGCCCCAACCAGGCCATCCTTTGTCCCGACTCGTTCCAAAGCATGTACACCCAAATGCTTTGCGGCCTTTACGAGCGGGAGCAAGTCCTCCGCGTCGGTGCGGTGTTCGCGTCGGGGCTTCTCCGGGCCATCCGTTTCCTCCAGCTGAACTGGCAGCAATTGGCCAGGGATATCCGAACGGGGACGCTCAACCCGAAAGTCACCGACGGGTCGATACGCGAATGCATGGCCGGGATTCTGAGACCCGACCCATTTTTGGCTGACTTTATTTGCCACGAGTGCGGCGAGGATAATTGGGAAAGAATTATTACCAGGATTTGGCCGAATACCAAGTATCTTGACGTGATTGTTACGGGAGCGATGGCTCAATATATCCCGACTCTTGATTATTACAGCGGCGGATTGCCAAAGGCTTGCACAATGTACGCGTCTTCCGAGTGCTATTTTGGGCTCAATCTCAATCCCATGTGCAGTCCATCGGAAGTTTCCTACACCATCATGCCCAACATGGCCTACTTCGAGTTCTTGCCCACCTCAAACTCGACCGGTTCCTCGCCTCCTCCTCCCAAACTCGTCGACCTGGCCGACCTAGAAATCGGCAAGGAATATGAACTGGTGATCACAACCTACGCCGGCCTGTACCGGTACAGAGTAGGCGACATCCTCCGTGTCACCGGCTTCCACAACTCCGCACCGCAATTCCACTTCGTTAGGCGGAAGAACGTACTGCTCAGCATCGACTCCGACAAGACCGACGAGGCCGAGCTACAAGCTGCCGTGGCCAAAGCATCACAAGTACTGTTGCGCGAATTCAACACGTCGGTGGTGGAGTACACTAGCTTTGCTGACACCAACTCCATCCCTGGACATTACGTGATATATTGGGAGTTACTTAGTGCAAAGGACTCGGCCAACTCCCCCACGGACCACGTCCTGCGCCAATGCTGCCTAGCCATGGAGGAGTCACTAAACTCGGTGTACCGCCAGTGTCGTGTAGCCGACAACTCCATCGGCCCGCTCGAGATCCGGGTCGTGAGAAACGGAACCTTCGAGGAGTTGATGGACTATGCCATTTCTAGGGGAGCTTCCATAAACCAATACAAGGTGCCGAGGTGTGTGAGTTTCACGCCCATAATGGAACTCCTTGACTCCAGAGTAGTGTCTACACATTTTAGCCCATCATTGCCCCATTGGACCCCAGAACGACGTCGTTGAAATCACTCTTCAAAATGAGCCAAAAGAAATAAAATAAAATAAAATAAATGCCATGCCCCACCAAGAAATGTTCCTTATTTTGTTGTTTAATTTCATTTTTGTTATATATATATATGTAATTAGGTACAATATTGTAAAGTAGAAAGGGACGTCTAAAAGTTAGGCTTGTATTTGGTTCAGTTAACCTGTGAAAAGGATGTCACGTACACATCGTATGAACATGGCTTTTCTTCAATGAATTGCTCTTTTTTCTACTTTTTGTTCTTTCTTCCAAGTAAGCATCTTATTATGTGATCGATTCTTCATTATTTCCAATTTCTCTTGCCCTACGGAACACGTCTTGCTTTATGTTAGCAAAATGATAACCTATTTAATTAATGATCGGCAAACTAATTAAATAGTTGACGATTTTGATCATCCATATCTAAAAAATTATTTTTAGATAAAAAAAATAAGCATTAATTGAAAGTGTTTTCCATTTCGATGTAGATATATTTTATATTGTCGCCAAATTTATTTTCGTGCGTCAATAATTTGTCTATGCATTTTGAGCATGGAACAAAAATAGAAAAAGGGTTTCGTGGGCCGAGAACAGTGACAAAGTCACACGCACGCATGTGTGCACATCGTGCATCCAACATACCATGTGAAAATGGAAGTTATGTGTTTCAAATATGTTAATCTATAAATAGAGAGACACAGTATCTTCCAGTAAACTAATTGGAAAAAAACATAAATGATATTTATTAAATCAATTGAAGTTGTCTAACAGCAATAATTGCCTCTACAACATAAACTCGTGGGGTGGTGCAATCTTAATATAATATTAGTGAGCTATCGTGTGTAAAATAACGACGACAGTTTTTATATAAATGAAGTGATAATTTAATTTTATTTTGTTTTTAGGGTCAAACGCTAATTATCCCTAGAAGTTATAGTTGTTAGCAAAACACAATTTTATTTCTTTTATACTTGTAGCAGGCCAGATGTATCGGTTTGTTTAGCACATAAGTCTAGGGAGGGACGTGACTAACTGCTAGCTAGTGATGTCTCATATCCATTTGAGATCAGTCTAATCTTTTTCTTACAACCGGCCTTATCTCAGCGAAGACAATATTACATGTTAAGATCTGATATCCCTATTTTACGGCCAAACTAGCCAACCAGATCAAGCAGCTTGACGTACTATATATAACTTCACAGGAGATCACTTATCCTAATACTACTCTCACATGCATGCTTAACCCAACATATTTTTCTTAAACATTTAATTTTATGTATTTTTCTCTAGTTATAAATACATGTGAGAGTTATGAATAATTAAAAAATTATACTCATAATTTAATAAGAATTGACAAGTGACAAAATTTGAAAGAGAAGTTATAGAGAGTTTGAGATTTAGTTTAAAAGAAGAATTGACAAATGATGAAATTTGAAAGAGAACTTATATAGAGTTTGAGATCTAGTTTAAAAGAAGACGTGAGCTAAATTTTGGGGGTTAAATAGGAAAATTTTTTGGTGTACGTTATTTGATATGTCAAATCAATTATTATGAGATGTGAAACTATTATATAATACTACATCCATCCCAAATATAAAGATCATATTTTCTTTTTCATTTGTCTTAAATATTTAGTGTTCATACTTAATATTGTTGGGATATCAACCAAAATCCCACATTGGTAGATCAAGGAAATAATTATGCATGAGTTAATAAATGAAATGGTATCTCCATTGGTATGAGGCTTTTTGGGTGGTTCCAAAAACAAAATCATTAGGGCTTGTGCCCAAAGTAGATAATATCATACCAATGTGAGATATCCGAGTTTCGTTGTTCCAACAAGTAGTATCAGAGTCATGGTCTGATCGAACCAATGTGGGTGAAATCCTCGGAATTAAAAACGAAGGAGGTGAGGCTCCCGGTAAGATCCGTTTTAAGCTCTCGAGGGGTGATGCTCCCGAGAATTCATGTAAACGTGTGTCTCAATGCAGTGAAGTGGAGTAGCCTCGATTGGAGATGTACGGATTGAGGGAAGGCCCGAACCATGTCAATAATAGCGTGAATTCGTTTGAGGGAGGATTGTTGGATATCAACCAAAGTCCCACATTGGTAGATCAAGAAAATGATCATGTGTTAATAAATGAAATGATATTTCCATGGTATGTATGAGGTCTTTTGAGTGGTTCCAAAAGCAAAACTATGAGGACTTGTGCTCAAAGTGAACAATATCATACTAATGTGAGATATCTGAGTTCCGTTGTTCCAACAAATATTATGCTACACATGACATAAAAATAAACGATCTCCAAATGCAATGTGTTTGTTTGGGGAGGTATCTGTCCCAATTTTCCAAATTTAAACATCACAAAAGCATCGTGGAATCATCTTAGGATTTAATTTTATAAGAAGAATATTCAACACAAATCGACCTATAAAACCTGTTATTTTTTATTGCATGCCGGGTTAATTCTCATAATGGATATAAATTATGATATATAATTCAATTGAAAATATCACCAAATTAAATAAATAGCGAATTCCCATTAACACATACTTAATTAAGAAACGCAATAATTTTGGTAGGGTCCTAATGTCAAGCACGATAATTTCCTTTCATAAAATAGAGACAAGCAAATTATGGAAACAATTTTGGTATCCATCCTGTGCTTCTAAATAAAAGATAAGATTGAAAAACGTTTTGTGAAGTATGGTCTCATCAAAGGCCAATAATATCTGTGCTACTTGTAAGACTGATTTTTCCGAAGGAAATTGTCTGCTTCATTTTGTGCGATATTTTCTGTTATACTAAAATATATGGTTTACAATAACATCCGAGGGCCGGCCTTGAGTTTTATTTTAAATTGTTTATTTATGTTTAATGTTTATTATTGCAATATTTCTTACTCGCAAGTGCACACTGTCAAGTTTTAATAAAAAAACGAGTAGAATATCGTTTCCACGAAAAGTATATATTCAAAATTATATTAATTCTTGTGATTAAAATAGTCGAAACTTTATCTAAAAAATTCAAAAAATTAAATTCTTTCAAACTTGAATAAATTAACTGAAAGACTTGGCAAGCAAATGCACATAAATGAGTGAATGTCAATAAGAGAAAATTGAATACATTGATTTCACTTAGTTTTCGTGATTACTATTCCCTATCGAATTATGTTCATGAATCCAACTTGTTTGATAGCTAAAAACACTTAATTATTTCTATTTATCTTTTCTAAGTAACAAATAGAATGCACCATTAAGTTTTGATTCTAATATTCCTATTAAAAATTTAGACTTAATTGATGAATGAAAGTAATTTGTTCTTAGGTACTTTGCTGAAATTATGTCTTCCTAACTATATAAATTTTCAAAAATGCGTTTTTTTGTGATCATAATTCAAATCCCCTTTCCGGAGTGATAGAATCATAATTAGATCATTCAATTCATGACCAGTAAACTGAAAAAATTAATCTAGAAAACACAATTAAACTTATTGGAATTCGATCACATAAACAAAAAAAATCATAGAAATTATTTCAACTAACCTACATCTCTAGAATCAAAATGTTAGTTCATGATGCAAAAAATAAAAAATCATACATGTTCACGAGTCTACACATCAATTTGCAAAATTAAAAAGAAAAGAAAAGAGTAATGAAGCCAAAGTTGCTTCTCTGTCCTCAGATTCAGCATTCTTCGTCTACATCTTTTTTCCGTGTGAGTGAGTTGTATAGTGGGCTAATAGTTGCTATATACAATGGATATCATGACATGAATTTATGTAGACGTGGGGTTTTGTTTTTTTTTTTTTAATAATAATAATAAAAAGATGTGGGTAACGTAAATTGTTGAGACTAGCTAGTCCATTGTACCCAAACCGAGAAAATGTATATAGCAACTATTAGCCCACTATACAACTCACTCACACGTAAAAATCAGCCCCACCTGAGGCCCAAAGCGGGCACATGTGCGGCCGACAGAACGGATGGCCCATCCATCAGTCAAATGCGCGGGGCGACGGCACATGACCTGCCATGCACCCACCACATGTTCGACCTATTGACTCACCCACATTTCTCCTTTTCCTTCCCTTTCTTTATGTCTTTTCTCAAATTTGAACGACTTTGACAGTCGGCATGTAATGGGAACCAAGCAAACTTCGACTCAAAAAGAAATCGAACAAATTCAGTTTGATCAAGTAGCGACCAATTCTCTCTGTAATTAAACTCCGATAAAGCGATAATCAATAGGTTACAACTTACAAATGCACGAGTTCGGGTTCCAAGTATAATGACGAAAAGATATCTTTGATTTTTATGATGGTAGTTATTAAAATTGTTGAGTAATCGATCCACGTTAGCTCGTTTTGATCGAGACACTCACCAATTATTTGTGGGATATTTTGTTATTTAGACGGTTCCAAATCATACTTGTTTTTTTTTTTTTTTTTTTTTTTTTTAAAAAATGAACCTCCGAGTGTTACTCGTAAGTAGCGATTTGCTGGCTCACTTCCTGAATAAAATGGCAAACGATTTGCTGGCTCACTTCCTGAATAAAATGGCAAATCCTTATTATATACACACGCACATGTGTATACCCGATCATCCTTTTCTCACAAAATGAACTGAAGCCGAAACCGAAACCCAAAACCTTTCTAGGTTTCAATTTCGTCACGTCTGTTCTGGTTCCTAAAAAAACTATGCAATTTTCCCCATTGTAAAGTATTGTAGTAGACATGTACAAGTTAATTTATATACGTACTCAAACCACTTGATTTATGTAAATTAAATTTAACTCCATATTTTTATCCCTTTATAATTAATTATCTCAGCCATTATTTTTATATGACTATTGAAATTTAAAAGAATAAAATTCAGTTCTAAAATTGTTTCGAATCAAACCGTTTTGGTGGGACCAACGGAGACAAATTGAAGTGATCTCCTTTGTTGTTGAAAACAACCATCTTCTCCTTTCTGTCCCCTTCTGCTCCTAATCCAGTCCCTAATTTTGGGTTGCTCAAATTGTTGCATTAAATTCAAAGTTTCCAAATATAATATCATAACATATAAACATAGTTAGTTGAAGGGTCAGATAGGCATTCCTTTTGTACGTGTTGTGTGTCGTGGAGTTTAAATCATTTTGTATTTGAAATATATGTGTTACTAATCCTTTAATGTAGACCTGGCCAAGGGCCGGGTTGGACCCGGACCCGGCCCAAAACCGGCCTGTCCACGGGCCAGTTAACCGGGTCAACGGGCCCGACCCAGAACCAAGACCGGACCGGCCACTAGGCGGTCCGGTCCCAGTTTTCCCTTAGGAAAACCGGCAACCCGGCGGTTGGACCCGTCGGGTTGAACGGATGCAGCATCCCATGCCAGACAAAGGATAGCGAACTACTTGACCATGCATTTTTCTCATTTCTTTCATATATCATAGTTCTTTCTTGATGACACCATTTGTGATAATTTGTTTTGAGTTATATATGTAAAGGTTTGTTTTGATTCTCTTTTCGAATGTAATAGTAATTAATATGATCAGGTTTTCCTCGTGTTTGAGCATAGAGGTTTAAACACATTAGCCAGCGAATAAACCCGTCGAGCTAACTTAACCAAATGAGCCTGATCAAGCTTTAAATTTTTCTAGCTCGAGCTTTCATGTTCGGGCTTTCTAATGAGCTTGATCTTAACTGGTTAAAGCTCGTGCATCCAGCCGATCATGAATCTAAGCTCGCCCGACCTAGTGAAAAAAGTTGAGAGAAC
Organism: Henckelia pumila; assembly: GCF_033568475.1. NCBI lineage: Eukaryota > Viridiplantae > Streptophyta > Magnoliopsida > Lamiales > Gesneriaceae > Henckelia > Henckelia pumila. Next base: position 195,674,537 of record NC_133123.1, on the reverse strand, counting down.
AAAAAGGTCTAGACAGATATTTTAATGGGATTTCAGCTTGTATTTAAATATTGACTTTGAGCTTTTAATTATATCTTAATTATTAAAAATTATGATGTTGAAATCGTGAAGGATTGCTTGATTTTCTTATTATTAAGTTGTACGATTTTGATTTCCAGCGTGAGAGATCAGTTGAAGCCAGGTCTATTCTATCTTCACAGACTCGGATTCAAGGAATGGCCCTTCTGCCTTGGGCCTTGAGCATGACTCATCTTCAGAAGATGAGGATACTCCAATTATACCCCAGAAATATTTTAGCAAGCATAAGGGAATTCCGAGATCTGTGAGTTTTCTTTGTTTATTACTATCGACAAGGAATGTATTTGGATCTTTCTTGTCAATTGTTCGATGTGCAGCTAAGTATCTGTTTTTGGCTAATCTTGAGTTTACTTGCATGATGAGCGTCAAGAAATACAACAGTTTGGAAATGACATTGATGTTGCGACCATTTAGGGTATGGGAGGTGAAACTTACATTTTGATACAAATTACAGATAAAACTTCACGTGAAGGATCTTATGTTCAGGATGTATGATGATAGAAACTGCTGTGTTTTGTGTTCTTGAAATCTGCTTAGATGTGGAAACATGTATACTCAATGTTACTATATATGCGTCAATTGGCATTCCAAATGGCAGACCATAAAATTAGATTGATGAGAACTTTTAGAAATTTTAATGCTCGATCTGCACCAACTTAATTTACTTCTTGTGTTTTTGTAGAAGAATATAAGAATGATGTGAATGAAAATGTTGATGTTATGCTGTTGTTGATGCTCTTTGGAACATTACAATTTATAGAGTTGCAGCGTGAATTAGTCGGACATACCAAGTTTCAGATGCAACATCAAATTTCAAATGTGGATGCAGATTTGGAAGATTCGGTAAACATAGCTGCTGTCTATAATTTATTTATATGTTGGTGTTCTTTAAGTACTATTTTGCGAGGGATGTCATGCGGTCTTTGTTGCCCATCATCAAGATGCATACAATACGGTGGCAGCTCATAATTCGCAAGCTTTGGATGCTTTATTGCGAAATCTTACATTGCACCATGGTCTTGATCCAAATGCTGTTCCGGCTACTCTGCCGTATCCGCCACCCTTCCCCTTCCAGTATACCTCTCCTGTCCTTCCTCCAGAGGCTGAAGAGGACGATGCCGCAGACCTGTAAACCAGGGGAGTCCCGTTTTGTGTTTTTGCATTTCATTTTGTTTAGTTCTTTGGTTGCGTTCTTTTGTTGTCTTGCATTGAGGACAATGTGTTGTTTAAGCGTGGGGGGTGCATTCATGCATTGCATTTCATTGCATCATTGTGTTTGTTGCATAATTGCATATAGTTCATAAATTGTTTCATGTGTGTTTTGTGTGCATAAGTAAAGGATGATGATTTCTAGCCTATGATGAGATAGTTGATAAATTATGAATTTTTGAAAACATTTTACTCTTGATTGGATATGAGAAACCGGAGGTTGTTTGTTGAATATTTTAAGCACGCATGTTTAACCGGTGAAGTGTAGCGATGTATTAGATATTGTGGAGGTCTGTTGGACCATTTCACGACAATAGGTGTTTGTGGAACATGATAGTTCTTGAATTTTGATGATTTCTTTGATGTGGCATATACTTTCTTGGGCGCACCTAAAATTTTTGGTTTTTAAGAAGAAAATTAATTTTTGGAAACCAATCAACTCCATCCGGGTTGCGAGCGAGATTTATGAAATTTTATTCATCTTGTTTGTGGCTAAGTATGCGGATTACATGAGGTTATTATTTTGAGAAAAAAAAATATTTTGATTCCATCCGGGCTTGAAATATGAATGAAATTCTATTTATTATTTCATAGCTAAGTTTGCGGACCTAATGGGATTGTAGTTCCATCCGGGCTATAGACGAGAGGATTGAAATTCAAATCCTATCTAGTTTTAGCTAAGTATGCGGGTAATTATTGAGACTTTTAAAATGTTGAGTGCAAAATCCAACGGTGCATAATTATTCTTAAGGAAGCTATGTTGTGTTGGAGGATTTTTGAGAGGAGAGTTCTGGATTGTGAGGCTTACACTGAATTGTTATAGGTCGGCAAACAGTTTTGAAACTTGTCTTTTGAAGTTGCATGTAACTGAGATAACATGACACACACACACGTTAGCATTCGACTGAAGGTGTATCATTGACGATTGAGAATAGCTATGAGCTTGTTTTAGATGAAAGTGGTTTTCTCTGAGGCTATGATATGAGTGATTCGTCCTTGCTTATGTGTTTGTTCTATTTCGTTTTGTTTTTGCATAACTTGATCGAGGGCGAGCAAGGATTAAGTGTGGGGATATTTGATAGTTGTGTTTTTATTGCATTTGTTAGTGTCATTTTTGTTGTTGTTTTGCATTAGTTGCATGTTTTATTTTTTGCATTTTGTTAGTTTTGCATTTTTCGTGTTTGCATGATGGGATTCTTGTTTTTGTGGTTAGGTCTCATATTTTGGCGGACTAGGACGGAGCTTTGAAGCAAGGGAAATGCTGGGAAATTCTGAAGATTCCTTCACCGCTCGATCCGCAGGATGTTGCAGATCGAGCGGGAGCCTTTACATGGAGACAGTAGCTTTGGGAGTTTTGTGCCGCTCGATCCGCAGAAGTTCACCGATCGAGCGGCACGCATTTACGCCAGGCAGAGAGTTAGTGATTTTCACGCCGCTCCATCCGCAACATCTTACCGATCGAGCGGGCGTAGTCTATCGGGAAAAAAATATAATTTTTGGTAACTTTGTTATTTTAGTTCCTAGCCTTTATTAGACTTTTATTCCGATTTTAGAGGATTATTATCAGACTTTTGGGAGATTACTTTGGAGGCTAGGTTTTATTCTTGAATTCTTAATTTTAGTTTTTCTTTTTTCCTTCGAATTTTTATGACTTTAGTTATGAATCGTTGTAGCTAAGCTTTTATACTTGGTTGAGGGAGACGAAACCTTGATGTATTTTATTCATGAGATTCGATTCGTAGTGTTTAATCTTTATTAAGTATCAATCTTTGATCTGTTTTATTTTTATGTTTGTTTGTGAGATTTTAGGATTGGCCATCTTAGGATTTTGTATTGCAAGCGATAGCTAAATTAGAGTTCAAATCCGTAATTGTTTGAATAAACTAATTTGCGAAGCAACTACGCGTGATAATTTCTGCTGTTGAATTTATTATTTCGTAGGATCAATTATTGACTAGGCTAAATACAACCGCTGGTGTTTGTGTTGTCTAGGTTCGTCAGTTTTACTAGTTTGAATGCTACCGTGGATTTAAATCTAGATTGCTGTTATCGGGTTAATTAATTGGTAAGAGTTAATTTAGAATGTTGTTTTCTAATTAACTAAAATTACGGTGAAACAGGAATTGAATTTTCAACGACGAATATTTAATAGATTTAATTATTTTTAGAGAATCGATGATTGAATGAATGAATATCAAGGGTGTAGTCGACCGATACCAAGTCTCGTCTCTTATTGACTTTCTCCAGTCTTTTATTTAATTTTGCATGTTAGTAAATTTTAATTGTTTAAAAGTTTTAGTAGTTAATCTCAACCTCAAACCCCCATTTTTATTTATTAAGAACACATAGAATTTGTCTTTCCTCGTGGGAACGATCCCTACTCATACTACTGCATTATTTGTTTATCTGACTGAGTCGGGTAATTTGGGCGTGACACGATTAAGCTCTACCATATATCCAGGACTTGAAAAACAAAAGGGATATAATTGGGACGATGACGAAACTACAAGGATATATTTGAGAATTATCCCGATTATTCCACTGCAAAAGGATCATTTTGTTGTGTTAGTTATGCTATGAATTTTATGTTGATATTTTGTAATTATATATATGTTTATTTTTTGTGAAGTTAAAAATTTTGTTACACAGTGTAGACCACAAGCAAGGACGGAGCCAGAAAAATCAATTAAGAGGGGGCGAAAATGAATTTTATTAGACGATTAGAGCGACATTGATAAATTATTTAGAAAATGAATGACTATTGTAAATTTGAAGGATATAATATTATAGATAAGATAAATTTGAGGGGCAATGTTAGCTCTATCTCTGACCACTACGTTTGTGGAAAATTTGAATGAACAACCAAGAGAGGCAATTAAGAGCATGAGTTTTGGTGGCTCGCTCCATCTCAGTATCACCTCGATCATGACCTTTGAGTTGAGTTTAAGATATGTCATATATTCTTCCATAACATGTAATTGAAGGGTGTGCACTTTTGATGTGAATACACCAGCTATCCAAGTTGATACTTTCTGTCGATAAGTTTTTTAATATATATATAATTCCTTATTTTCTTGTGAGTTTTATGGAGGATTTTATTAGTTCACCCTCGGATCCTCAACTTTCAAAAAATATACTCAAGAAAACCTGACCCCGGATGAGAACTTATAGAGAAGTACAAGTCTATCTTAGGTAGCATTTGAGATTTTCCAAAAAGTACTTATGAACTTTTATTTTTGAAAGCAATCTCAAACACTACCCTAGAAACTTATATATGGTTATGACTCTATCAGTTTCTTTGTCTGAGATGCAAAAAGCTCTGAACAACTGATTTTCTGATTTTCAACTCAAAGCCCCAGTCAAGTCAACCCGTTTTCTAATGTTTTTGATACTTTAAAGAAGCTCGTTGAGCTTTATGTTTAGTGATTTGCACCTAACTCGGATAGGGTGTTTTTGTATTATGTGTTTACGACCAAAGTAGTAATATTATGTAATGGAGAACGCGGCGATCAGATCAATTAGGATTGATACCCGGTGCAGCGGAAGTTTAAAATTTTTGTATGGAACGATTCCATAATAGGTATCAACCTTACGATTAAATTGTGTGTGTGTAAAAATTAAATAACGATTATAAATTTTTACCTCAATCTCGAATCGAGATTTTGGACACCAACAGATTGCTCTGCTCTTGTTGTATATCCCTGGAACTGATGGACGAACTGTTCTTTAATCAGGTCCACGAACGGATATTTAATCCCTCTGATAGATTGCACTAGAAAATCTATCAGAAGTTTCTACGAAGAGATTAACGAATTTGATCCGTTAAACCAGACTGCAATTCAAAATTCACAGACTGGATTTTACCGAGCAGAGGGAAGAGGGGGTCGGCCACTTCAGAGAGAAAAATAGGGTTTTTTTCGAAAATTGTGATCTTGTTGTGTGTAATTTCTGTACTGCAATAACTTATTTATAATGTAGGCAACTAACAGCTTAGGGCCCATTAGTCATAAGTTCAAGCCTGACAAGCAAAGCCCGCATGTTCAAAAATTAATATAAAATTCATCGTGACTCCGATTGATAAACCGATTTCACCAATGTGCACAGAAACCATTTCTGCACCTTTTAAAGTCAAGATAAATTTTTCTGAATCCGAATTCAGTGGTTTCCAAAAATGTCCATCCCTATGTCATTTTAGGAAATCTTACTCCTCTACTCATAATTAAGAAGTCCAACTTCTTTGTTCATTAAATTTAATTCTTTAAATTTAACTATCTCAACGGGGATTAAAAATCCATTACACTGTGTGACCCTCAATGGTTCAGGGATACAGCTAGCCGTGGGCTCACAACTCCTTGTGACTCGGAACAACAATTTCCGACTTGCCCATCGAATCATGGTAAGAGCGCCTAGCAACATCGCCCCATGATTCCCTAGGTATCACTGATAGTGCCTACAAGAACCAATAGATTTTGGTTAGCGTACAGTACGGTCCCTTCATCCATATATCCCGATCGAATCAACAACCATTGGTATATCGAGAGTCGTTTGAGATTCGATAACTATGCAATACATCTTGAAGATCAAATAGTGACATCGCATGTGCTACTAAGAAACCATTTCTTAAGCCACATCATGTACTCTGGCCAGAGATTCATCACACTAATATCTCCTCAGATCGCATAGGATATCCACACTCGCAAGTATGTGGTGAATCCTTGACAACAAAGCATCGACTCCTATATGTGTTGTAACTGTACCCAATCCCGACACCTGATGACCCCAATAGAGTCGGTAAACGAGTCAAAGCACAGTACTAGCATATAGAGTCTCAATGATGTTTCAAGTAGTAAGGACTAATGGTGTACAACCAAAACCGCGGACTATATCCACTCGATAAGTGATAACCACTTGGAAAGTCCGGATAGGGTAGTTCGATCATTCATCATATGAATATCCATTTGCATGCTTCGAACATCTCTATGTTCCTTACCAATGAAACGTGGTACTCCGCATCGCAAATGCTAGTCTCAAACTCGAGCGATCCTTATCCTTATTATCGGACGGCTCAATCGACTAGGAACAGTTTAGAATATACAGTGACTATAAGATGTGTTTCATGATAGACATCTCCATGTTCTACCACATCTTACATACACTATAGTATATTCAAGGTCTTTATCAAAACAACAATAGTATATCACAATATAACAATATGAAGAAAGATAAAGTCATTGCCATTAATAAAAGTGTAAATAATATTAAACAAAAGATTGTTTATACAAAGAGTCATCAAAGCCCTTAGCCACAAGTTGGCTCACCGGGCACCCACTCTTTCAATCTCCCACTTGCCCTAAAGCCAACTAGTCATACTACGTAGACCCATTGCTTCGCGATGTTTGTCAAATAATGGTCCTGGCAAGGGCTTAGTAAGTGGATCAGCGATATTTTCTGCAGAGGCCACTCTTTCGACAGTGATGTCTCCTCTTTCCACAATCTCCCGGATGATGTGGTATTTCCTCAGTACGTGTTTGGATCTTTGATGAGACCTTGGTTCCTTTGCCTGAGCAACGGCACCCGTGTTGTCACAGTACACCGGGACTGGACCAACAACTTCAGGAATGACGCCCAACTCTTGGACGAAATTCCTCATCCAAACGGACTCTTTAGCAGCAGCTGATGCTGCAATGTATTCTGCTTCAGTGGTGGAATCCGCTGTGGTGTCCTGCTTGGAACTCTTCCAAGAGACAGCACCGCCATTGAGCATGAACAAAAATCCAGAGGTTGACTTCGAGTCATCCACGTCACTTTGGAAGCTAGAGTCGGTATAGCCTTCCAATTTTAGTTCTCTTCCTCCATATACCATGAACATATTCTTAGTCCTTCGTAAGTACTTAAGAATGTCCTTCACGGCTTTTCAATGCATTTGACCGGTCTGGTGGATATCATCCCATACATGATACTACCTATAACTGACGCATATGGTACATGTGTCATTTTCTCTATCTCTTCATCCGTCTTGGGACACATAGACTTGGATAGAGAAACTCCATGACACATGGGTAGATGTCCTCTCTTGGACCCATCCATTGAAAACCGTTTCAATATGGTGTCAATGTAGGTTGACTGAGTGAGTCCTATCATTCTTTTAGATCTATCTCTATAGATCTGTATCCCTAGAATATAGGATGCCTCACCCAAATCCTTCATCGAGAATCTACCTGATAACCATATCTTTGTTGACTGCAACATCCCTACATCATTCCCAATGAGTAGGATGTCATCAACATAAAGTACTAAGAATGTCACAGCATCCTTAACTACTTTCTTGTACACGCATGGTTCCTCCGGATTCTTGATGAAACCAAAATCTTTTATTGTTTCATCAAATTTCTGGTTCCAACTTCTTGATTCTTGTTTTAGACCATAAATTGATCTCTGAAGCTTGCATACCTTATGCTCGCTTCCCATGGATGTGTACCCCTCAGGCTGCTTCATATAGATTTCTTCCTTAATGTCTCCATTAAGAAAAGCAGTCTTCACATCCATTTGCCATATCTCATAGTCATACCATGCAGCTATGGCAATAAGGATTCTTATGGACTTGAACATTGCAACTGGTGAAAAGGTTTCATCATAGTCAACTCCTTGTTTTTGAGTATAACCTTTTGCCACCAATCGCGCCTTGTAGGTCAATACCTTACCATCAGGCCCAAGCTTTCTCTTGTAGATCCATTTACATCCTATTGGAACAATTCCATCGGGAGGATCTACTAAAGACCAAACTTGGTTTGTATGCATCGAATCTATTTCCGACTGCATAGCTTCAAGCCATAAATTTGAATCCGCATCAGAAATTGCTTCCTTGAAGTTTCTTGGATCACATCCAACATTGGGTTCATCTTGATCCCCTTCAAGAAGAAGACCATATCGAATAGGAGGTCTAGAAGTCCTCTCGGATCTTCTAGGTACAGGCGTGTCTATCAATGGTTCCTGAGGTGTAGGATCGTTATTTTGTATTTCGGGTTCTTCTCGAATTTCTTCGAGTTCCATCATCTCGCCTTTCTTATCCAATAAGAACTCCTTCTCCAAGAAGGTGGCATTCCTTGAAACAAACACCTTTGTTTCAGCAGGATAATAAAAATAATATCCGATTGAATTCTTTGGATACCCTACAAAATAACATAAGCTGGATTGACTATCCAACTTATCTCCCACTGTCCGCTTCACGTAAGCAGGACATCCCCAAATCCTCAAATACGAATACTTAGGAGCTTTGCCATTCCATAACTCGTATGGTGTTTTGTCCACTGCTTTAGTGTGGACGTTGTTCAACAACAATACCGCCGTTTCAAGCGCATAGCCCCAAAACGAAGGTGGAAGCTCAGTGAAGCTCATCATGGACCGAACCATGTCCAACAAAGTTTGATTACGACGCTCCGATACACCATTAAGCTGTGGTGTCATAGGAGGAGTCCACTGAGAGAGAATCCCATTCTCTTTTAGATAGTCCAAAAACTCGGTACTTAAGTATTCTCCACCTCGATCCGATCGAAGTGTTTTAATACTTTTACCTAGCTTGTTTTCTACTTCAGCCTTGAATTCTTTGAACTTTTCAAATGCTTCAGACTTATATTTCATTAAATATAAATACCCATACCTTGAATAATCATCAGTAAAGGTAATGAAGTAGGTGTGGCCATATTGAGTACCAACTCTAAATGGACCACAAACATCTGTATGGATCAAATTCAACAGATTTTGACTACGCTCAGGTTTCCCCTTAAAAGGAGATTTAGTCATTTTTTCTTTTAGGCAGGATTCACAAGTAGGTAGAGAGTTAATATCAGACATATCAAACATGCCCTCTCCCACTAGCTTGTTCATCCTCCTTGAGGAAATATGACCTAGCCTAGCGTGCCAAAGGTTTGCCGGGTTTTGGCTATCGATTTTCCTTTTGTTTGTTGTTGCCGGTTTATCAACATAATTTATTGGAACGTCTTTTAGTTTTAAGTTGTATAGATCGTTTTCAAGTTGTCCATTTCCAATCAAACATTCATACTTGTAAATATTGCAAATCTCATTCACAAAATTGCAAGAATAACCATCTCTATCAAGCATAGAAACAGAAATAATGTTTTTAATCAAATCCGGAACAAATAAAACATCTCTTAAAAGTAACTTAAAACCGTTCTGCAAAAATAAATAAACATCTCCCACAGCTTTAGCTTCAACTCTGGAACCATTTTCGAGCCTCAGCTGGGTCTCACCCATTCTAAGCCTGCGACTTCTTGTCATCACCTGCAAATCATTGCAAATATGAGATCCACATCCGGTATCCAATACCCAAGAAGTAGTATTAAGTAAAACATTTATTTCAATATAGAACATACCCTTCGCAGTTCGCAACTGCTCTAGATATTCCTTGCAGTTACGCTTCCAATGACCGGGCTTCTTGCAGTAATGGCAAACATCCTTGGATTTTTCCATGTTTGAAGCCTTTGTCTTGTACTTCTTCTCGGGTTCGATTTTCTTGGGTGGGGCAGAACGTTTTTTGCCCTTTGTACTTGGCCCCTTCTTAGCAGAAGAAGAGGAGCCCACCAAGAAAGCCGGTTTATCCTTCTTTAATGTGGATTCATATGTCACAAGCATATTGACCATCTCTTCAAGGGAGGCCTCTATCTTGTTCATATTGAAATTCACCACAAATCCGTCAAACGAAGAAGGAAGAGATAGAAGTAGTAAGTCCACGTTGAGTTCATGCTCCAACACCAAATCAAGGGTTACCAACTTCTGTATGAGCCAAATCACTCGTACCCCATGATCACGGACCGAAGTCCCTTCACGCATGCGACACGTCATTAGCTCCTTTACAGTAGCGAACCTTTCAGCCCTCGATTGAGCCCCAAAAAGTTCCTTGAGTTGAACGTGAATGTCAGCAGCATTCACGGTGTCCTCAAATCGCCTCTGGAGTTCATCAGACATCGAGGCTTGCATATAGCATTTGGTCTTGATATCATGGTCCCACCATGTATCAAGTTTGGCTAACTCTTCCGGACTTACGTCAGCTGGTGCTTCCTTCGGAGGAGATTTTTCTAACACGTAGAGCATCTTCTCCGAAGTCAAGACAATCTTCAACTTACGGAACCATTCCGTATAGTTTGCTCCAGTCAACTTATTTTGTTCGAGGATCGAGAAAAGTGGATTACGCGAATTCATCTTATGAAATACTGAAAAGAAACAGACAAATATCAGTGATTGTTTAAGCAATTTACTAAGACATAAAATAGGCGAAATTTATTTTATGAATCTCACTCCCACTATTTTAACGATTTCACTACCCTCTAGTGAAAATGGAAAACTGTTTTCCTTAGTGAGAACATGGAGTCCAATTGACAAACTATGGTCCCGAATAATATCAGCCAACCATAATTTTCAAAAGGTAGAGCCCAATTGCTTCCAAAGCAACCTCCACGTTTTTACCTCATGTCCAATAAGGGCCCAATAATATGACGCCGTTTATTGTGACATGTCAAGATGACCCATCAATATTAAGTTTTGATAGACGGTCGCCATGTGGATCCCCCAATAATATGAGCCGATCCCATGGGAGTTCCACCCAACTTACAACATGTGTCGATCCAATGTACAGCTTTTCGACGAACAGGCCCCCCCAATAATATGAGCCGGACCGTATCCGCGGGTAGCATCTCATACATTGATCGTTGATGGAAGGTAGAAACATTTAAACAAATTTAAATTTCCTTTATTTATCTTGATATCAATTTTAAATCATATTTAAAATGAGGGATTTTAATTTTGAAAATTTGTCTCATCATTTTTAAAATTTTGTATGCTTGCCGGATTCACACAATTTTGTCTAAAACATGCATACAACTATAATATCACATATTATATAGGATGATCGATTCCATTTCTAATCGACCCGTGGTTGCCAATCACGAGTCTTAGTCCAATCCTAGGTAATATGCAGTATGCAATGCAATCCTATTACATTGAGCTTTCAATTTACATTTCTTCTGTCTTTATTGTCTGCTGGGCCCACCTCCATCTTCAAATCTTGATCTCCCACTAAATCTAATGTATTTACAATAAATCACAATGACAAGTAGGGGATACATTTTCAAGGGGTGGGAACGAGCCATAAACCAAGCCCACTTTTATTACATATGACAATTCATATTGGGCCATAAACCAGACCCATTAATAAAACCAACAACAATAAAAACAAATGTAAATTCCTAACATACACCTACAAAATTGGTCATGGCAATCGATCATCCTTATCCAATAACATTTAATTCAAAATTAATTTATTGGATAACATGCAATGACAATTTAAATTTAAAAGGATAAAATCATATTTCATACATAAAATCTTATTTTACATACAAAATCATATTTTATCTTTTTATCAAATAAAATCATATTTTATCTATAAAATCCAATTTTATACATAAAATCATATTTTACTCAATATATCCATAAGATCATATCTTATCATCAATTGTACCAAAAATAATTAATTTCAAAATTCAATTTAACGGATAAAATATTTAAATTTTCCAAAAATTCAAATTTATCCAAAAATCAATTTTAAAATTTTCGGACTCGAACAATTCGATCCGACGCCTCGTGGACCAATCAAAAACAATTTTCGATCGAATCAAAAATAGAATTTTAACATATTAAAATTTAATTTAAAAATTAAAAAATTAATTTTTCCCGCGGGCCGCCCGGGACATTCCCGGGCTGCCCGCGCCCTAATGGGGTCGGGCCGGGCAGCCGGCTGCCCTTAGGGCAGCGACGATCGCTGCCCTGGGCAGCGCCGAGCGCTGCGCTGGGCAGCGCCGTGCGCCCCCCGGGCAGCGACCATCGCTTCCCCCCCGGGCAGCGATCCAATCGCTGCCCGGGTTTTTGCCCGAAATTTTTTTTATTTATTTTAAAATATTTATTTTGTTTTAAAAACCGAGGCTTAAAAATTTTTTGTACAATCGATTAATTTAATGATCTGAGCAACCTGGCTCTGATACCACTGTTGGAGAACGCGGCGATCAGATCAATTAGGATTGATACCCGGTGCAGCGGAAGTTTAAAATTTTTGTATGGAACGATTCCATAATAGATATCAACCTTACGATTAAATTGTGTGTGTGTAAAAATTAAATAACGATTATAAATTTTTACCTCAATCTCGAATCGATATTTTGGACACCAACAGATTGCTCTGCTCTTGTTGTATATCCCTGGAACTGATGGACGAACTGTTCTTCAATCAGGTCCACGAACGGATATTTAATCCCTATGATAGATTGCACTAGAAAATCTATCAGAAGTTTCTACGAAGAGATTAACGAATTTGATCCGTTAAACCAGACTGCAATTCAAAATTCACAGACTGGATTTTACCGAGCAGAGGGGAGAGGGGGTCGGCCACTTCAGAGAGAAAAATAGGGTTTTTTTCGAAAATTGTGACCTTGTTGTGTGTAATTTCTGTACTGCAATAACTTATTTATAATGTAGGCCACTAACAGCTTAGGGCCCATTAGTCATAAGTTCAAGCCTGACAAGCAAAGCCCGCATGTTCAGAAATTAATATAAACTTCATCGTGACTCCGATTGATAAACCGATTTCACCAATATGCACAGAAACCATTTCCGCACCTTTTAAAATCAAGATAAATTTTTCTGAATCCGAATTCAGTGGTTTCCAAAAATGTCCATCCCTATGTCATTTTAGGAAATCTTACTCCTCTACACATAATTAAGAAGTCCAACTTCTTTGTTCATTAAATTTAACTCTTTAAATTTAATTATCTCAACGGGGATTAAAAATCCATTACATTGTGTGACCCTCAATGGTTCAGGGATACAGTTAGCCGTGGGCTCACAACTCCTTGTGACTCGGAACAACAATTTCCGACTTGCCCATCGAATCATGGTAAGAGCGCCTAGCAACATCGCCCCATGATTCCCTAGGTATCACTGATAGTGCCTACAAGAACCAATAGATTTTGGTTAGCATACAGTACGGTCCCTTCATCCATATATCCCGATCGAATCAACAACCATTGGTATATCGAGAGTCGTTCGAGATTCGATAACTATGCAATACATCTTGAAGATCAAATAGTGACATCGCATGTGCTACTAAGAAACCATTTCTTAAACCACATCATGTACTCTGGCCAGAGATTCGTCACACTAATATCTCCTCAGATCGCATAGGATATCTACACTCGCAAGTATGTGGTGAATCCTTGACAACATAGCATCGACTCCTATATGTGTTGTAACTGTACCCAATCCCGACACCTGATGACCCCAATAGAGTCGATAAACGAGTCAAAGCACAGTACTAGCATATAGAGTCTCAATGATGTTTCAAGTAGTAAGGACTAATGGTGTACAACCAAAACCGCGGACTATATCCACTCGATAAGTGATAACCACTTGGAAAGTCCGGATAAGGTAGTTCGATCATTCATCATATGAATATCCATTTGCATGCTTCGAACATCTCTATGTTCCTTACCAATGAAACGTGGTACTCCGCATCGCAAATGCTAGTCTCAAACTCGAGCGATCCTTATCCTTATTATCGGACGGCTCAATCGACTAGGAATAGTTTAGAATATACAGTGACTATAAGATGTGTTTCATGATAGACATCTCCATGTTCTACCACATCTTACATACACTATAGTATATTCAAGGTCTTTATCAAAACAACAATAGTATATCACAATATAACAATATGAAGAAAGATAAAGTCATTGCCATTAATAAAAGTGTAAATAATATTAAACAAAATATTGTTTATACAAAGAGTCATCAAAGCCCTTAGCCACAAGTTGGCTCACCGGGCACCCACTCTTTCATTATGCAATAAACCCAAAATTATGATCAACATCATAAAAAGAAATTTTTAAAGTTGCAGAACTCCAACTTAGAAGTTAAATTTGTGCATGAAACCACACCTGCAGATTTGAAATAAAAAAGACAGTTAAACTTTATACTAAAAGATCGTATGAAGCATCAAGAATAGCACACTTTTGAAACTATACCCAGTACTTCTATTGTGCTAAGTTATTTTGGCAGCAAATTTCACAAATTTACATGAAACAACACCTGCATATTTGAAACCATACCCACTTTACATGCTTCTCATAAAACTTCCACAAAATTCAGTATAAATATTGAAGAGCATTCCAAACGATTTCCAACTTGACATGTCAAAAGTCAATGACTTTCTGCAACCTTTTAAGCCACGGTTTCTAAGTTTTCCCAACATAATTCATCTAATTATTCCAGTAGATTAGTAAGGCAAGCAACATGAGACCATAAGATTCTCCATAAAGTTCTCCAAAACGGTTTAGTTCAACCTACCTCAAAACAACCAACACATTCATATTCATGTAATAACAGCTACCAACAATAATAAAATACTCGGTCTTATAAAATTTTATAAGAAAATTAATCATATATATACAAATTTAATGGAATTTTTAGACATATCACAATCAAACATCAGCAAACCAAATACATTTCACAATCAAACATATTCCAACAGCATAAGGAGATTCATCTTCAAGCACTTGTTTCATGACATGCATAATACACTCAAACACCATTTTCACTCTCTCAAACCAGTTGATATATAAAAGCTAATCGGAACATGAGTTACGGGCCATAGGGTACTGGAATCCAAAAGTAAATTATATGTCATTTTTTTTGTGACGTGGGAACCCGCAGCCGCTACCTTCGGTGCGCACTAGGTAAACCCCCGGACTAACGAAATAGTCTGCAAACTACATTAGCCAGGTAAACCACACTAGGCAAGTCTTGTGTGACAGGCTAGTCCAAGAAGGTGCTGGTAGGGGGAATCGAACTCCTGACCTCTGGCCAAAAGTTCACCTACTCCACCAACTTGAACACCCCCTTAGGGGCAATTATATGCCATTTTATTTTAACAAACCGTGCTGCAAGAATATGTCACAAGATCCATTTCTTCCACTGATTTTAGAAAAATTTAAAACCCATCAATTCAAATTTTGGTATTTTTTGGAAAAATAAGTTTTTTAGTCCAGTAACTTTACCTTTTTTGGGTTTTGGTCCATTGACTTTTCCGTTGTGGGTTTTGGAACACTAACTTTGTATTTTCAGTATTTTTTGGTCCAACTGCATACACGTCAGCTTCTAATTGGTCCACGTCATCATTTTGTACCAATCAGAAGTTGACACGTATGGAGTTGGACCAAAAAATATTGAAAATGCAAAGTTAGTATACCAAAATCTACATCGAAAAAATTAATGGACCAAAACCAAAACATGGACAAGTTAATGTACCAATTAAAACTTATTTTTTTGTATTTTTAATTTTGATATACTAGTGTTGTGAACTTGATTTAAAACCACCGAGAAATGAAATTATCCAAACATAAATTTGAAATATGTTTAGGCCAGCACAAGAGCTATCAAATGACGTACATCCCTATAAATAAACATGTATCAAATAACACAATGTTTCTAGTGAAGCATAATTCAGATGGTTAAACACAGATGATTAAAAACTCAAAATGATGAAAGTCATGTATATACCTAATCATAGATATGATCTCGCATGCATTCAGCCAACCTCATGAGCGCACCTCATAAATTTCTTCCCTAGAGTACTATGATTTTGTGAACTCTAGACACATAAATTATATTAGTAAAACCAACTATTAATGAATTTGTAAAATGATATACAGATAAATTCAAATTATCTAATATAAGAAAGATAATAGTACCATCGATCGTAGTAAAATCCACTCGATATTTGAAACTTTGTCAGTAATCTGTTTCATAAATCTTACTGCGTAATAACCACATTGTTTCACATCTAGTTGTCGAGGAGTCTATATTAAAAATGTAAAATTGTTAACGAACAATATACCAATATTAGAAAATCAGCTGAGTACAGAATTACACATACCTGTATTACTTCCCATTACATATTTTTTCTTCCTTTTCTCCCCTTATTTGAATTTAACAATCTCAACGCCCTTCATATATACATTGATAAGAGTTGATGAATGAATGTTTTGTTGACTAAATTGAACGCTTAATGAAAACGGAATATGAAATCATATTTCCTCACATATTTCCAATCCTCATCGCGAATGCGATGACTTTGGGAATCTAGCAAATAGACGACCTCTTTGTAAGGTTTTATGATAGTGAGAATCCAATGATACCTACGTACAAACACATAATTATTATTGTAAATAATTCATTAAATTTTCAAAAATACAATAGAAAATGGTATTGTACGTAATTTTTACTTACCCGCGGAGACTATTTGGCATCAAAATCAATTGATTCACAGATGCATCACTCAGACTATTTGCTAAAACACTCGCTCTCAGGTTCAATCGTTCAGTTTTACCTATTTTGTCTTGTGAGTGTGTGTGTATGTGTGTGTGTTTTTTTGGTGAATATGAGATGCTATATAATGTATGGATTTCAGATTAGAAAAAAAAGGCTAAATCCACATAATAAATTTATGGATTTCAAAATCCCAAATCCATCGGGTTTCCAACAAATTCTATAGGGGATTTGAGCTGAGGATTTTAAATCCAAATCTCTTGTCCCAAGGGACCCTAAGAATGAAAATACTTACTTTTGCTAGAATGATAGGGAAATTTGAGAGCTAGAATGATTATTTCAAAATATTTTTTCACAATTCAAAATCATATCGATCACGAATTAATTATTTAAGGACAAAATATCGAATCCAATAACTTTAGATTGAATCGCTGCCCAGGGCAGCGATCGTCGCTGCCCACCTCCATGTGGGTAGCCCTGTCCCACGTGGAGGCGGGGCTGCCCGGGAATGTCCCGGGCAGCCCGGAAAATAAAAATTTGTTTTTTTATTGGAATTTGAAATTTTTGAAATTTTAGTTTTTGGTCCGATCGAAAATTGTTTTTGATTGGTCCACGAGGCATCAGATCAAATTGTTTGAGTCCGAAATTTTTAAAATTGATTTTTGGATAAATTTGAATTTTTGGAAAATTTTAAATTTTATCCGTTAAATTAGATTTTATAAAATTAATTATTTTGGTACAATTGATGATAAGATATGATCTTATGAGAATATTAGATAAAATTTGATTTTATCTTTTTTAATTATGATGCCATTGCATGTTATCCAATTATTTAATTATTGAATTAATTATTGGATAAGAGGATGATCGATTGTCATGACCAATATTGTAGGTGTATGTTAGGTTGTTTACATTTGGTTTTATTGTTGTTGGGGTTTATTAATAGGCTTGTTTTATGGCCCAATTTGAATTGTCATTTGTAATAAAAAGTGGGCTTGGTTTATGGTCCGTTCCCATCCTTAAATATGTATCCCCTACTTGCCATCGAAATTTATTGTAAATTTATTAGACGTAGTGGGAGATAAAGATTTGAAGACAATGGTGGGCCCAACAGACAATAAAAACCGAAGAAATGTAAATTGGAAGCTCAATGTAATAGGATTGCATTGCATACCTGCATATCACCTAGGATTGGACTTAGACTCGTGATTGGCAACCACGGGTCGATTAGTTATTGGGGTCGATCATCCTTTAAATAATATATGATATTATTGTTATATGCATGTTTAAACTAAATGGTATGAATCCCGCAAGCATACAAATACTAAATGATGAGACAGTTTTCAAAATTAAAAATCCCTCATTTTAAATATGATTTAAAATTGATATCAAGATAAATAAAGAGAATTTAAATATTGTTTAAATGTTCCTACCTTTCATCAACGATCAATGTATGAGATGCTACCCGCGGGCACGGTCCGGCTTATATTATTAGGGGGGCCCGTTCGTCGGAAAGCTGTACATTGGATCGACACAAGTTGTAAGTTGGGTGGAACTCCCATGGGATTGGCTCATATTATTGGGGATCCACATGGCGACCGTCCATCACAACTTAATATTGATGGGTTATCTTGACATGTCACAATAAACGGCGTCATATTATTGGGCCCTTATTGGACATGAGGTAAAAACATGGGGATTGCTTTGGAAGCAATTGGGCTCTACCTTTTGAAAATTATGGTTGGCTGATATTATTCGGGACTATAGTTTGTCAATTGGACTCCATGTTCCCACTAAGGAAACAAGTTTCCCGTTTTCACTAGAGGGTAGTGAAATCGTTAAAATAGTGGGAGTGAAATTCATAAAATTAAATCTCGCCATATTTTATGTCTTAGTAAATTAATTAAACAATCACTGATTATTGTCTGTTTCTTTTCAGTATTTCATTACAATGAATTCGCGCAATCCACTATACTCAATTCTCGAACAAAACAAATTGACTGACGCAAACTATACGGAATGGTTCCGTAAATTAAAGATTTTTCTAAACTCGGAGAAAATTTTCTACGTGTTAGAAAAGAATCCTCCAAAGGAATCACCGGCTAATATAAGTCTGGAAGAATTGGAAAAACTTGATCAATGGTGGGACCATGATATCAAGGCTAAATGCTATATGCAAGCTTCAATGTCTGATGAACTCCAGAGGCGATTTGAGGATGCCGTGAATGCTGCTGACATACACATGCACCTCAAGGAACTTTTTGGAGCTCAGTCAAGGTCGGAGAGGTATGCCACCGTCAAAGAGCTCATGACATGCTACATGCGAGATGGGACTTCTGTCCGTGAGCATGGGGTACACATGATTGGGCTAATTGAGAAGTTGGTAAGACTCGATTTGACATTGGAGCATGAATTGAATATGGACTTATTGCTTCTTTCACTTCCTTCATCGTTTGACGGATTTGTGGTGAACTTCAATATGAACAAGATAGAGGCCACCCTTGAAGAGATGGTCAATATACTTGTGTCTTATGAGGCTACATTAAAGAAGGAAAAACCGGTACTCTTGGTTGGCTCCTCTTCTTACTCCAAGAAGGGGCCAAGTGGAAAGGGTAAGAAACGTTCTGCCCCACCCAAGAAAATTTTACCAAAGAAGAAGGGCAAGACAAAAGCTTCAAACGTGAACATATCTGAAGATGTTTGCCATCACTACAAGAAACCCGGTCATTGGAAACGTAACTGCAAGGAATACCTCGAGCAGTTGCGAACTTCAAAGGGTATGTTTTACATTGAAATAAATGTTTCACTTAATACTACTTCTTGGGTATTGGATACCGGATGTGGATCTCACATTTGCAATGATTTGCAGGTGATGACAAGAAGTTGTAAGCTTAGGATGGGTGAGACCCAGCTGAGGCTCGAAAATGGTTCCAGAGTTGAAGCCAAAGCAGTGGGAGACGTTTATTTAGTTTTGCAGAACGATTTTAAGTTACTTTTGAGAGATGTTTTATTTGTGCCAGATTTGATTAAAAACATTATTTCTGTTTCTATGCTTGATAGAGATGGTTTTTTTTGCAATTTTGTGAATGAGATTTGCAATATTTACAAGAATGAATGTTTAATTGGAAATGGAAAACTTGAAAACGATCTATATAACTTAAAATTAAAAGACGTTCTAATTAATTATGTTGATAAACCGGTAACAACAAATAAAAGAAAAAACGATAGTCAAAACCCAGCAAACCTTTGGCATGCTAGACTAGGTCACATTTCCTCCAGGAGGATGAACAAGGTAGTGGGAGAGGGCATGTTTGATATGTCTGATATTAACTCTCTACCTACTTGTGAGTCCTGCCTAAAAGGAAAAATGACTAAATCTCCTTTTAAAGGAAAACCTGAGCGTAGTCAAAATCTGTTGGATTTGATCCATACAGATGTTTGTGGTCCATTTAGTATTAGTACTAAATTTGGACACATCTACTTCATTACCTTTACTGATGATTTTTCTAGGTATAGGTATTTATATTTGATGAAATATAAGTCTGAAGCATTTGAAAAGTTCAAAGAATTCAAGGCTGAAGTAGAGAACAAACTAGGAAAAAGTATTAAAGCACTTCGATCGGATCGAGGTGGAGAATACTTAAGTACCGAGTTTTTGGACTATCTAAAAGAGAATGGGATTCTCTCTCAGTGGACTCCTCCTATGACACCTCAGCTTAATGGTGTTTTGGAGCGTCGCAATCGAACTTTGTTGGACATGGTTCGATCTATGATGAGCTTCACTGAGCTCCCACCTTCGTTTTGGGGCTATGCGCTTGTAACGGTGGTATTGTTGTTGAATAATGTCCACACTAAAGCAGTAGATAAAACTCCATATAAGTTATGAAATGGCAAAGCTCCTAAGTATTCGTACTTGAGGATTTGGGGATGTCCTGCTTACGTGAAGCGGACAGTAGGAGATAAGTTGGATAGTCGATCCACCTTATGTTATTTTGTAGGGTATCCGAAGAATTCAATCGGATATTATTTCTATCATCCTACTGAAACAAAAGTGTTTGTTTCGAGGAATGCCACCTTCATGGAGAAGGAGTTCTTAATTGACAAGAAAGGCGAGATGATAGAACTCGAAGAAATTCGAGAAGAACCCGAGATACAAAATAACGATCCTACACCTCAGGAACCATTGATTGACACGCCTATTCCTAGAAGATCCGAGAGAACTTCTAGACCTCCTATTCAATATGGTCTTCTTCTTGAAGGGGATCAAAGTGAACCCGACATTGGATGTGATCCAAGAAACTTCAAGGAAGAAATTTCTGATGCGGATTCGAATTTATGGCTTGATGCTATGTAGTCGGAAATAGACTCGATGCATACCAACAAAGTTTGGTTTTTAGTAGATTCTCCCGATGGAATTGTTCCAATAGGGTGTAAATGGATCTACAAGAGAAAACTTGGGCCTGATGGTAAGGTACTGACCTACAAGGCACGATTGGTCTCAAAAGGTTATACTCAAAGACAAGGAGTTGACTATGATGAAACCTTTTCACCAGTTGCAATGTTCAAGTCCATAAAAATCCTTATTGCCATAGCAGCTTGGTATGACTATGAGATATGGCAAATGGATGTGAAGACTGCATTTCTTAATGGAAACATTAAGGAAGAGATTTATATGATGCAGCCCGAGGGATTCACATCTATGGGAAGTGAGCATAAGGTATGCAAGCTTCAGAGATCAATATATGGTCTCAAACAAGCATCAAGAAGTTGGAACCAGAAATTTGATGAAACAATAAAGGACTTTGGTTTCATCAAAAACCCGGAGGAACCGTGCGTGTACAAGAAAGTAGTTAAGGATGCGGTGACGTTCTTAGTGCTTTATGTTGATGACATCCTACTCATTGGGAATGACGTAGGGATGTTGCAGTCAACAAAGATATGGTTATCAGGTAGATTCTCGATGAAGGATTTGGGTGAGGCCTCCTATATTCTAGGGATACAGATCTATAGAGATAGACTTAAGAGAATGATAGGACTCACTCAAGAAACCTACATCGACACTATATTGAAAAGGTTTTCAATGGATGAGTCCAAGAGAGGACATCTACCTATGTGTCATGGAGTTTCTCTATCCAAGTCTATGTGTCCCAAGACTGATGAAAAGATAGAGAAAATGACACACATACCATATGCGTCAGCCATAGGTAGTATTATGTATGGGATGATATCTACCAGACCGGATGTAGCCTTTGCTCTGAGTGTCACGAGCAGATATCAGGCCAACCCCGGTCAAATGCATTGGAAAGCCGTGAAGGATATTCTTAAGTACTTGAGAAGGACTAAGAATATATTCATGGTTTATGGAGGAAGAGAATTGAAATTGGAAGGCTATACCGACTCTAGCTTCCAAAGCGATGTAGATGACTCAAAGTCAACCTATGGATTTGTATTCATGCTCAATGGCGGTGCTGTCTCTTGGAAAAGTTCCAAGCAGGACACCACAGCGGATTCCACCACTGAGGCAGAATACATTGCAGCATCAGCTGCTGCTAAAGAGGCCGTTTGGATGAGGAATTTCATCCAAGAGTTGGGTGTCATTCCTGAAGCTGTTGGTCCAGTACCGGTGTACTGTGACAACACTGGTGCCGTTGCTGAGGCAAAGGAACCAAGGTCTCATCAAAGATCCAAACACATATTGAGGAAATACCACATCATCTGGGAGATTATGAAAAGAGGAGACATCACTGTCGAGAGAGTGGCCTCTACAAATAATATCGCTGATCCACTTAATAAGCCCTTGCCAGGACCATTGTTTGACAAACATCGCGAAACAATGGGATTAAGTAGTATGACTAGTTGGCTTTAGGGCAAGTGGGAGATTGAGAGAGTGAGTGCCCGGTTAGCCAACTTGTGGCTAAGGGATTTTGTGACTCTATGTATAAACAATGTTTTTTTAATATAATTTACATTCATTAATGGCATTTTCTTTATCTTTCTTCATATTGTTATATTGTGATATACTATTGTTGTTTTGATAAAGACCTTGGATATACTATAGTGTAAGTAAGATGAGATAGTGAATAAAGAGAGATCACTATTATGAAACACATCTTATAGTCACTGTATATTCTAAACAGTTCCTAGTCAATTGAGCCGTCCGCTAATAAGGATAAGGATCGCTCGAGATTGAGACTGGCATTTGTGATGCCAAGTACCACGTTTCATTGGTAATGAACATAGAGATGTTCAAAGCACGCAAATGGATATTCATATGATGGATGATCGAACTACCCTATTCGGACTTTCCAAGTGGTTATTATTATTTGAGTGGATAAGTCCGCGGTTTTGGTTGTACATCATTAATCCTTACTACTTGCAACATCATTGAGACTCTATATGCTAGTACTGTACTTTGACTCGTTTACCGACTCTATGGGGTCATCAGGTGTCGGGATTGGGTACAGTTACGACACATATAGGAGTCGATGCTTTGTTGTCAAGGATTCACAACATGCTTGCGAGTGTGTATATCCTATGCGATCTGAGGAGATATTAGTGTGACAAATCTCTGACCAGAGTACTCGATGTGATTTAGGTTACTTGGTTTCCTAGTAGCACATGCGATGTCACTATTTTATCTTCAAGATACGTTGCATAGTTATCGAATCTCGAACGACTCTCGATGTACCAATGGTTGTTGATTCGATCGGGATATATGGATGAAGGGACTGTACTGTACGCTAACTAAAACTTACTGGTTCTTGCAGGCACTATCAGTGATACCTAGGGAATCATGGGGCGATGTTGCTAGACGCCCTTACCATGATTCGTTGGGTAAGTCGAAAATCGTTGTTCCGAGTCACAAGGAGTTGTGAACTCACGACTAGCTGTATCCCTGAACCATTGAGGGTCACACAAGTAACGGATTACTAAACCCTGTTGAGATAGTTAAATTAAAAGAGTTAAATTTAATGAAAGAGAAGTGGGACTTCTTAACTAAAGGGAGTGGAATTTCCTAAAGTGACATAGGGATGGACATTTTTGGAAATCACTGAATTCGGATTCAAAAAAATTATCTTGACTTTAAAAGGTGCAGAAATGGTTTCTGTGCACATTGGTGAAATCAGTTTATCAATCGGAGTCATGATGAATTTTATATTAATTTCTATAATAACAGGCTTGGCTTGTTGGTCTTAAGTTATGGATTATGGGCCCTAAGGAGTTAGAGTCCTAATAGAGATATAACTTAATCCAGTCTAAAAATTATATATAAATATATGTGTAGTGTTCGAAAATCAAAAGAAGATTCATCTTGGAGTTTTCGAAAAACACACTAAATATTCTAAGGGGATTTTCGAAATCCTCTACTCCTTTTTGAGAAAATTCAGTCTGTGATTTTTCTGAAAAATTACATTCTGAATTGACAGATCAAATCTGTTTAATCTCTTCGATAAACATCTGATTGATTTCTAGTGCAATCAATCAGAAGGTTTTAGTTTTCTGTTCGTGGACCTAATTCCGGAGATTGATCAAGCGAGTCATCGGTTCCCGGGATTTACAACAAGAGCAGATTAAATCTGTTGGAGTCCACTAATCAAGCCATTGCTAGAAGAGGTAAAATATTAATTATTATTATTATTATTATTATTTTACTTGCATAATTTAATCGTTAGGATTTGATATTCATGATATGGAATTGTTTCATATAAAATTTTAAACTTCCGCTGGACCGGGTATCAGATCGATTTGATCGTGAGAGCGACACGTGTTCCAACAGAACTGTAGTAACCCAGATCCCATTTTAAGATAATAATATGTTAAACATGATTAAGGATTAGTAATTAACCAATTCCGGGGCTTAATCGGACTTCAGAATTTAGAATTTGACTTTCAATATTTTGGCCAGTTCGGACGATCCGAAGAGGACTTCGGACGATCCGAACTTAGCAAGCCGGGGACTCTGAAGAGGACATGTTGACTTCGGAGTTAAGGCATGTTTGGAAGGTCCGAAGTAGGATCGGACGGCTCGAACTTCACCTGTGCCAAGTAGGCAGGATTACTCAGCCATGATTTTTGACAAGTGTCAAATTTAGGACACTTCGGACGACCCGAAGTGGCGATCGGACAGTCCGAACTTGACGTATCTTGCATGCAGGCAGTGAGTTGGATCGGACGATCCAAACTCAGGTTCGGAGGATCCGTAACGGCGGTGACATGTATGTCTGACTACTCTGGTGTACTAGACGAGTGTGGTTGCACCCAAAGGTTGCCGTGCGGTGGCAGCACTCATGTGGCGCCGGTACTGAGCATGACTTTTCAGATGACCCTTTAGCAGTCATCATGTTGCATGCATCATATATATACATGTACTCATGTTTATGTACTGGGCGTTAGCGCATACATCCTGGTTATTATCTTGGACACCCTATTCCACATGGCAGGTCGCAGGATGGACGGAGCCGGTAGCTCGAGGCAGAACTAGGGAGCCGGAGCTTTTCAGGGGATTTTATACAGCAGGATTTGTTTAGCTGTATAAATGTTTTAGACAGTTTACTTTAATATTTTTGATATGGTTGTATCACTACAGTATTAAGCCTAGACTTGTTTTACTAAGCTAATATGTAAATTATGGATTATGTTTCCGCACGTTTTACTCTGTTAAGTATTTTTGCTGTATTAAGTTTAATGCATGCTATTAGTTTCCAGTTAGTAGGTGATTCCATGCAAGGTTACTACAAGAACCACATAGTGAGTTCCATGTTGGAGAAATTAACATCCAGCAGGAACCAGATCAAGAAGTAATAAGATACCACTACATCAAACTCCTTATGAAAAAACTGTTTTAGATCCGATACATCCTTATATGGTTATATTAAACCTTGATGTTCTGGACTTCAAAAACAGAGAAGATCAAATAGAAGATTGGACGTCAGCTATGAGAATAGCAGCAGGAACTTTATATCTCAATAAAGAAGGATTTATCAAACTTCTGGAAATGAGTCTAATGGGATCTGTTAAGATAGCTTGGAAAATGACTATGCCAGAGACTAAAAAATCAGTCTTAGCAGGAGAATATCTAAGTGAAATTGGAGGAAGAATGGCCACCCTATTTAAGGAATAATTTATAGGAGTGGATTATTTTAACAATCAAGATACAGATAAGAAAAGAAGATATACTCAAGCCCTGTATAGTCTTGAATTACACGATATCTGTTTAGTTGATGAATACATTATGTTATTCACTAAATACAGATGGAATTCGGGATTCGAGGAAAATATAGCTATTCAGCTATTTTTTGCAAAGATGCCAAGTCCCTAGAGAGAATGCTGATAAAAGAATACGTTCCAGGTAATCTAGATACTTTGGCAAGACGAGCCTCTTTTCTTAAAGGAAAATTGGAAGAATGGTGCCATATGACAGCATTACAAAATAACTACAAAAAGATAAGGGGTATTAATAAGCATACTCCTTTATGCTATAGAGAAAATGATCTCCCTACGATTATTGGGAATAAATCACAGGAATTTAAGATGAAGAAATTCAGAAATAATCCATACAATAAAAAAATGAGAAGTTCTTGGAAACAAAGAACATTTTGGTCCAAACAAAAGGCCAGATCTTATAGATCGGGAAAAAAAGTGGACCTAAGAACATCCCCAGCAACAAGCTCATCGCAAAGCAAGGGAAGAACACAATCTAGAAGAACTTTCAGAAGAACTCATATAAGAGCAAGTGAAAGTTTCAAGGATTGCAACTGCTGGACATGTGGAGCAAGAGGACATATATCTACAAATTGTCCAGAAAACAAAAAAAGAGGAGTTAAACTCTTTGATGCAACACCGGATATGGATGATGCAATCTTCTTTCAAGATCTAGTCCAAGTATATAAGTTTGAGGATATCCCCTCAGATGAAAGCATATACAAAGAAGAGATACTGTTTAGCCAAGAAGGATCTGATGATGAAACAGAATCAGAATCAGACTAAATAAGAAGTGTTTCGACATGAAACACATGAGAGTTTGGCTGGGTTTTATAGTCAAACCAAGATATCTGATAATATGGTCCAAAGGATTATGAGAGAAAATCCAACGTTACAAAAGTACCAAGGATTTTTGGCAGGTCAAGTAGAAAGAGTCTTAGGAAACCTAGGGTTTAGACAAAGAAGACATCATTTGATTTACAAAGTATCCAGAAGGGAATGACAATACCTATGGAATTGACAAGTAATAAAATAGAGATGCAGTTAATTCCTTTTGAAGAAATAAGAGAGGAATTGCAAAAGCTAAAAAATGAGGTAGCAAGGACGATGTCTGGGATTCATTTGGAGCAATCCAAAATAATGATCAAGGCAACTTTTAAAGAAGGAATAGATTCACCCATAGATATCGTAGTATGTGATAAAAGAATGGAGAATATTCAAGATGATGTTCTGGTACTATCTCAGGAAATCTATGAGCAAGAAAAGTTGTAGGAGTTATTTATCCAAGAATAGCCTATAATTTAGCTGACAGAGACTTTAGTCGAGCATTGACGTTGCATCAAAACTTCAAGGAAAAAATATTAATGAACGAAGGTAATATGTCATATTCTATTACATATCAAATTTCATATGCCCTTTCTAATACTCACCATTCTGAATTATTTATTAGAAATGAGTTTATTGAAATCCCAAAGATTTTTGGAAAGGTTTCTCAAGCAATATACCCGGAAAAGAATCGAGTTTCCTTTAACAATCTCATTACATATTTTTTCTTTCTTTTCTCCCCTTATTTGAATTTAACAATCTCAACGCCTTTCATACATACATTGATAAGAGTTGATGAATGAGTGTTTTGTTGACTAAATTAAACGCTTAATGAAAAGGGAATATGAACTCATATTTCCTCACATATTTCTAATCCTCATCGCGAATGCGATGACTTTGGGAATCTAGAAAATAGACGACCTCGTTGAAAGGTTTTATGATAGTGAGAATCCAATGATACCTATGTACAAACACATAATTATTACTGTAAATAATTCATTAAATTTTCAAAAATACAATAGAAAATGGTATTGTACACCCGCGGAGACTATTTGGCATCAAAATCAATTGATTCACAGATGCATCACTCAGACTATTTGCTAAAACACTCGCTCTCAGGTTCAATCGTTCAGTTTTACCTATTTTGTCTTGTGAGTGTGTGTGTGTTTTTTTGGCGAATATGAGATGCTATATAATGTATGGATTTCAGATTAGAAAAAAAGGCTAAATCCACATAATAAATTTATGGATTTCAAAATCTCAAATCCATCGGGTTTCCAAGCAATTCTATAGGGGATTTGAGCTGAGGATTTTAAATCCAAATCTCTTGTCCCAAGGGACCCTAAGAATGAAAATACTTACTTTTGCTAGAATGATAGGGAAATTTGAGAGCTAGAATGATTATTTCAAAATATTTTTTCACAATTCAAAATCATATCGATCACGAATTAATTATTTAAGGACAAAATATCGAATCCGATAACTTTAGATTTAGATATAAAAATTAAAAGTAGAGTACAAGAAGCTAATTTACTATTCTGTACTATAATAATAATAATAAGGAAAAATTGCAATTTTGGTCATGTATGTTTGTCACTTTGTGATTTTGGTTTTTTAATTTTTTATATTTCAGTTTTAGTCCTTTATGTTCCGATTTTTTGTAATTTAGGTTCTTTTTCTTCGAAAATGCTGACGTGACACTATACACGTCAGCTCCACATCAGCACTGGATTGGTGCCACATCAACGCCACATCGGAAAAAGGACTAAAATTGCCAAAAATATAAAGATAGCGGACTAAAACTGAAATTTGAAAATATAGAGGACCGAAATCGCAAAGTGACAAACATACAGGTCCAAAAAAGCAATTTTTCCTAATAATAATAAATGCACGTTAACTAAATTTTAATCCTTTATTGACTTGTTTCATTTCAACACATAATAAAAAGACATGAAAATTTATGAATGCTCCAACCTTTTATTCACATTATTGCAAAAAATAATTAAAAAAAACACCGCGAAAACTTTTCAAGTCATGATTGATACAACCTTTATAAAGAAAGAAATAAATAAAAATTAAAACAAATAAAAATGATTAATTTAACATGAATTAATTATGTTTAATTAGTTTATTGCACCACAAACCCTTCGAATGATCCCATTTTGGCCCAAGAGCAGTTCAATCTCGCTCATTTTAACCATGGCGTTTGCGAAATCGGAGTAAAAAGTTTGTTGATTCCTACTGTACTCGGAAACAATACTGTCGGCAGATCCACCATTGAAAAGAACTTGATCCGAGTGAAGAAGACCCTTTCTCTGCATCAGGTTCTTGTAGTAGTTATTGTCAAAAGAATTCGGGGTCACGAGATCTAGCGGCGCCAAGTTCTCGTCACCACCATTTTGCGGACATTGGCGTCTGCGAGTGCTAGCGAAGCCGGCATCAATATCTGTCCCATTGCTGTATATGCGAGTGCGAAAATTTTGGCATTGGGATTGGCCTAGTGTGTGAGCTCCTGCATGCATTAAACATTAATTAGCTAGTTTATATATCAATATTCAAGAAATTATATTTTTGAGATTGTACGTACTTGATATATATATATAATAAAGTTCATTGGCTTCCCTTCCACAAATAAAAAATATATTTACCTGATAGGGCAACCATGTCTCTTTCATTAAGATTTTTATTTTCGAAGAGAGCATTGATGACATTGAGATCATGAAAAGGGGCGGGAAGATCACTGTTAGCTCGGGAAAAACTGGCCGTGGTCGAGTCCCTTCTGCCGAGTCTCACATTCCACGACGGGCCGCCAACCTTAATTTTATGATACAATATGCATTTTAATTTGGTGAGAATTAATTAAACATGCATGCATGCAAAATATAAACATTTCTTACTGCGACGGAGGCATCTCGAGCTGCCAAAGTCAGTATGTCTGCGCAAGAAACGACTCCAGGACATATACCCTCGACCGCACTTTTTGCAGCGTCTATGACTTCATAGCCTCTTGCTGATCTTACATTGGGGAATGCAGTCTTCTCACCTTGAAAGTTAGCAGTGTCGTCTAGCAAGATCGACGCGTCGCATCCCTGGACAAAGCAATCGTGGAAATGGAGGCGAATGAGTGAGGCTGCCATGCGACGCTCACGAGATATGGCCTGCCTGATGGAGGTTCGGATCGTAGTGACTGCATTTGGACAAGTTGTGTCGTAAAATGTGGGCGATAATTGAGCATTAAAGCAAGGGAAAAATAAGACTAAAACGATAATTGTATCAAATGAATTTAAAAAACGTCCCATAATTGAAAATATTTTGAATCTTGAATTAAATGAATAAAAGAATATTGAAAATTGAGTTTTGCAAAACTGAGAATTAAGTTGATGAATGAGGAGGAGGGATTTTCGTGAAGAATTTATAGGAAATGAAACAAAGAGTCGCTCTCGGCAGCTAACGCGTTCGCATATATAAAAATTTGACATTATTTTTTCGTTTTTGGGATTTTGAAAATTCAACTCTTTTCACATAGTGGAATCGGTCTTTTGACTTCAATTTATATTATATCACCGAACTATCTAACATGAAGTTGTCCATCTATATTCAAATACGTATGTTGCATGTATTAAAATGTATTTAAAAAATAAATCAAAACACCACTCAATATTTCAAAATGAGAGGAACAATATGTTGTTTTTCTTTATTTTTCTTAGAAATATTTTAATCTGAGTAATATATATTTATTTTCGTCACATAAGCCATGTTGGAGAGAATCAATATGTATCAAGTAAATAATATTCAATTTATTTAGTGTAAAAAAGAGAGATAAAAAAAATATCCAAGTTATGAGGTGGAAACCAAATATTAATGAATAACTTACATGCCTAAAATATACAAAACAGACAACAACTTGACATAATTAGTACAAGTTTTCCCTGTTTCGTGTGACATATTCTTTATTTCGATGTAGCTTTTATTTCACTGTTGATACAATATTTGACTTATTAAGCATGTTATTTTACAAAACACAAATAAATTAATTAAAGTTATTTGGCTAAACTTATTAAAAAGAGCTTATAAGCTTCTAGTACTTAAAAGCTGTTTTACGAGCTTATAAACTGTTAGAACTTATTTTAAAAATAAGTTGTTAAAGTGTTTGGATAAACTTATTTTAAACAACTTAAAGATGTTGATATGTTTGGTATTATAAAATCTTTTTATTGTCAAATTTACCAAAAAAATGTATAATTCTATGAAAATAAAATTTTGAGTTATACACATACGAAAATAGTTTTAGAATAAACATATATTAAAAAATAAATTTTTTTTAATATTTTACTTTAGAAAAATTTATGTGATTTGTAATTTTTTTAAAAAATAATATTTAATATTTAATGGGTGGAGGATATGATAGAGATTTATGAAAATATTCAAGGATATTTTAGAGAGATAGAATATTAAAATAAGATCTTTTCGAAAAAGGTACCTCCCCCTTGCTTTTTTTAAAAACAACTTATAAGCTGTCAAACAACTTATAAGTTGTTTTTAAAAATTTTTGCCAAACAAAATTTGAGAGCTTAAAAGCTCTAAAACAACTTATAAGCTGTTTGCAAGAGCTTTTAAGCTCTCCCAAACACCCTCTAAATCGGTTTCATTTGACCTTAGTGACTTATTTTATTTTATAATTTGGTCTCAAGAATTTTCGATACAGTTGAGTTTTCATATATAGTTCCAGCTCAAGTTCTAACTAGTGGGGAATAGAAGAAAAG
The DNA here is from genome assembly GCF_033568475.1 of Henckelia pumila. Taxonomy (NCBI): domain Eukaryota; kingdom Viridiplantae; phylum Streptophyta; class Magnoliopsida; order Lamiales; family Gesneriaceae; genus Henckelia; species Henckelia pumila. The sequence continues at coordinate 195,643,074 of NC_133123.1, read as the reverse complement.
TAGAAACGCTAAGCGCATTAGTTCAGTCGGAAAACCAAAGTTAGTTTTACAGGTCCCAAAATAGGGAGAAAAAGTCGTGTCAAAATCAAGCGCGATACTCTCAAATTTCAAAATTATATTTTAAGAACACGAATCAATTCGAAAAATACACAATCTCATAAAAACCAATTCATTTTATTAATCAAATGCGAAAGGAAGCTCTTATTGGATCATGAATGAAGATAGATATAAGAAAAGTGTTTTTTTAAATTTTTTTTAAAAAAGTGTTTCTTTTAATTGAGCAATACAACAACTAAAAATATAAAATAGTATCAGCAAAAATAGTATCAAAAAAAAGAAGATTACTATTTATCTTACCTGAAATTTTCATTTATGAAATTCAGTAAGGTTGTGTTTGAATGGAAGGATTTCAAATTCATGAATTTTGATTGTATTTCATGGTTAACAATCAAACAATATATCATATTCTAAATTCAAATACTATTTATTTACACATTACTTATATGAAATAAAATAGATTTCAAATGACACTATTATTGGATGTACCTTAGATCCATCCTAATTAAGATGAAATACTATATAAATATGAAAAAATAAATTTGAATTTTATGGTGTTATTTCTCTTAAAAACAAAATACATTTAAATATATTTGAAATCCAGGATTTGGAATCCTTTCATCCAAGCACAACTTATAGAAGATTCAATGACATCTAGAAGGGACGGAAGATGATGACATGGCAGTGATGGCCAGAAATTATTGACGTGTTTGATTTCACGCCAACGTTAATTGTGATGAAAAATTATCATTAAAATTGAAAAAATAAAAATAAAAAAATATTAATGGACTAATATTATCAATTTTCGGAGAATAAAACAAAAAATGGAAAGGTGCAAATAAAATTATCAAACATACAATTTTTCCAAACTAAAAATGCTAATGGACGAAAATGATCAACGTCTATAGTTAGTTGATAATTTAATGTTCTAAATTTAATTTTCATTTCTTTTATTAAAAATGACCACTAAGAGGTAGATGGGTAATATAAATTAAACATAGATATAGTTAAATTTATGTTACAAATATTGTGCATTCTAACAAAATGGCCACAAACATAGACTATGACCAATATGTGTGATATTGGTTGAAAGTTAAAGTCAAAAGACCAAATCCAACATGTGAAAATAGTTGAATTTTCAAAATCCTCGCTGCCGAGAGCAATTGTTTGCTAATCTATTCCATTCACATAGTATTTTCCTTCTCCTATAAATTCTTCACTAAAATACCTCCTCTAAAGGGTGATATCAGTAATCAGGAATGTTTAAAATACGTATTCCTACCATTTAGTTCATAATCATTTTGCTAATCATTTTGTTCAAAGCAGTATTCGTGTGAGGACCTCGGGTTGCTAATCTCGTCTTAGGGTAACTAATGATCAATTAAACAATTAATCAAACAATTAAAAGATAATAAATCAAGAGTAGAATTTTTTTTTTAAAAAAAATTTCAGAGCCTCGCTCGATCGGGCAAAGTCAGCCGATCGAGCGAGCAAAATAAGAAATTTTCGGGTCTGCACAAACATTGGCCTCGCTCGATCGGGCAAAACCTACCGATCGAGCGAGCAATAAAAATCGAATTCTTTGCCCATGAAAAACAGGCCTCGCTCGATCGGTAACATTCACCCGATCGAGCGGGCACCATTTCTAGAAAAACATCAGAACATTCTTTTGCTGTCAAAACTTGGATCATCAATCCAAATGCATCAATATCAACTCAATTCATGATTTATCAATTCTAGAACATGCTTATCAACATGTATAAAGTGTCAAGTATCAAACCATGTGTGTAATACAACAATTCGAATAGCATAAAAGCATGAAACGATAAACTAATCAAATCGTAAACTGAACCAATGTTTATACAATCCTTCATGCATTAATTCTACATCTGCTATTCCATCGTTGAGCTATACAACATCAAATATGTTCAAGTCTAACATACTCTAAACAAGTACAAGTATTAAAACATTGATCTAAGCATCTCAATACTTGCTAACTCAGAGTATATACAAGACTATGGCATTCTAAACATGTTCGGTAAAAATCTATACCACAAGTTATCTTGCTAATCTTAAACCCGAGTCCACACTTGCTAAATCTCGCTCCCGAGCTATCAACGTCATCTCAAACTAGCTCCTGCCCCACCTGTTGCAATGCACACATATAAAACAAAGCAACAACCGGATAAACTCCGGTGAGAAGATGATTCCCAGTATAATCAAAACATATAAATGCTTTAAATAAATTCATATCAACTCTAAACATGTCAACTCAAGAATAGAGTAACATAACGCATAAATCGACTCAAATTTCAAATCAATACTTCAATTTATATAGCGCGCTTATCTCAAGAATTGATTTTTATCACTTCATTGCCATCAAGATTCGTAACCGATCTTGACATGGATATCCATCTATCGTCGTCTCATCAGACTCGAAAATAAGGTTCATCTGACCTTGGCATTAGAATCAATTCAATATCATCGTATCATATCAAAAGCAATAAAGATCCACTACCTGTGATGGATCGACAATAACATAAATTCTACTTCAAGAACAAGTATATAAACAAGTATGTGATTTTTTTGGGACAACTCAAGAATAATCGTTCTTGAGTTTCAAAGTCCCTAACTCGTGATGTCGTCATTATACCTTTCATTCTCGAGTTTGTCATGTTCCACCTCCGGATAGAAAGTACAACAACTCATAGCAAATCTGCTCATTCAATATCAATCAATTTTCAATCAAATTCACTTCAATCTTGATCACTTCTTCTTTGGATTCAAGTTGAGGTTCTTGATTCAATAGTCTCCTATTAAACTCTGAAACAACTTCAACTTCTTCTTATTTGGTACAACTCGGAGTCGTGAATCGTTAGCCTTAGAAACTCATCTAAAACTGAGAAATAAAAATGCTATATCATCGATAACATTTCAAACAATGTCTTATATCAGTCATAGGCTATCAAAACGATCCAAAAACATGAATCGACGGCGTAGCGATTAAAAATCGGTAACCGACAAAATATCGAATTCGAAGCTAACTTCTTTATCTTCTTACCAACTTCTAATCAAGTCATATCATTCATACTCCTCATATCAGCAGCTATAATCGTATGCTAACAATACAAATACATGCTGAAATACTCAGAAGTTCATATAACAATAAATCATCGTTCCGGTCTCGACAACGAAACACATATAAGATCAAGAACATGAAACGATATCAAAGTACTGATCTCTGCAAAATTTCGTTCTTCAAAACATGCCGAAATGATTAAATACTTACAACAAATCGAAGGCTTCATCGCAAGGATTCCAGAACTCTTTTCGGAATCGAAATCGGACGATCGGATAAAAAGTTACGAGGTTTTGAACAAATCGAAATCAAAAGAAATGAGAAGTGTCGACTTGCTCTGTCTCCTTCCCTTCCTTTCTTTTCTACTTGCACATAAGTGTGCTGAGTAATCCATTTTTAAATTAGATAATTTCAAACAATATTGCAATTTAGTCCCTCAAGTCTTCATTAATTGCAATTCAGTCCTCGGCCTTCTTTTCATTCAATTTCAATCATAAATAATTTAAGAATATTAGAATTAAAATCAAAACTCTAAATATTCTCAAATTAAATAGACTCGGATTAAAATGAAATAAATTCAGATTAAATCAATAATCCCGACCTTTTGCACTTTAGCCCTTCAAACTTCGATATTTGCAAATCAACCCCTGATCGGGTTTCATCTTCACAATTAATCTTCTTTAATTGCCGAAATATGGAATTTAATCTCAAATTCCATAAATATTCAAATCGAATATTTATTCTCTTAATTTAAGAATTCTCGGAATTTAATTCTCAAAATCCGGAAAATTCTACATTAAATATTTTCGGCTCGAAAATTAAATCTATAATTTATTTCACTTCTTAAATCAATATTAGCCCATAATATGGAATTTAATTCTCAAATTCCATAATTAATAATTCAATATTTTCGGGCCTTACAATTCGAAAATACGAAATTTTGAAATTTAATCTTTGAACACAAGTTAAACATGATGAAGTAGTTTTTATATTGTAATATCAAGTTATAACATCAAGCCCACTTACAGAAAGTTTCTAAACTGATCTCGGTCGTCATTGACCACAATCTGCACTTGCTCAACTAAACTGAACTCCTTCTGATCAACTGATATTTTTCCACTCGAGTGTCAATGTAATTTGCTCAGAGTTTCGTGTAACATTATCTCAGAAATCTGAGCGCTATTTATAGGCAAAATTATGACTATTAAACTCCTATTTATTTCTCTTAATTGTCATAATTTTGAGTTAATGCGTCAGTTACAAATCTGGAGCAGCAGCTGTGACTTGATTGAATGGTTTGCGGAACTTAGCTCAACTGAATTTGAGCTCGATTGAAATTTGAGCTCAATTGAATTTCGGCAACTGAATTTCATCTCTCTCGTCGGCCTCATCAGACTCGATGGAGTAAACCCTCAAAAGGGTGTATCAAAATCAACATGGATGCAACTTTTAAAATGGATTTTCAGCATTTTGGCATTGGTGTTGTGCTTCGAGATGCGGAGGGGTGTTAATGTCTTCACTGCATTGTTCTTATCCGGGTTCTTTTACTCCTCATTTGGATGAGATAATGCCAGTTTGGGAAGGCCTCTCATTCGCACTTAATCACCATGCATCTCACTGTATCTTTGAAATGGATGCTGCTAATGTGATTCAACAAATTTCAATTTACTCTCCTTTTTCACAAGAACATTTGATTTTGCAATCTATCTGGGTTTTGATTCAGCGGTTCTCATCTGCGGTTTTTCGACACTGCCCAAGAGATGCTAATTATGTAGCCCATGTTTTGGCTTCTAAGGCCTTGTCTAGTGGTAGTTCTTTTGTATACTCTGACTCTAGCCCTCTGGTTATGGGCCCTTTTGTACTCAGAGATCAGAGTTGATGTTATATATATATATAAGCTTTTGGTTCAAAAAAAAAATAAAAATAAAATAAGAAAATGAAAGTTAAATAAAAAAATAGGATTGGATATTAATATTTAAACCCGAGTAGGGTTTAATTGCAGTTTAGGTCCATCTTATCTTGCCTATAAATATCATGAACTCTTCTAATTTGAGGTGAGTGACAGTTGGATTCTAAAACCTCTCTCCTTTGGATTATTATATTTGGGAGGCGATCGCTGACTTTATTAATTCAGTTTACTTCGCGTCTGTTAATTTGAATATGCAATATTAGTTTGAATCATTTGCAAGTTAGATGTTGCATAAACTAAAATAAAAAAACAACACAGTAAATTTAAAAAAAATTAATTCATAGATGATTCTTTGTAATACATATTTCCCACTCCACCGCCATCATCCAGAAACCCATCTAGAGGCCCAACTCAACAGCAAAAGCCTCCTGGAATTCTGGAGTAAAGGTGACTTTGTTCAGCATCTGAAGCTCCTTTAAGATCATCAGAAGGAAGATGCCTTCAGGACTAAAGACATCTTCGGATTTGGAAGAATCAAGTCATTGCTTATATTTCTCTAGATTCCTGTCTTCCTTCTGTGGAAGAGGAGTAGGAACCGATTGCAACATCTTTACTTTAGCTTTCAAACTCTATATTTTTGGCAACATCATCTTCATACTTCTTCATTATCTCCTCCATGATAAATTCGACTACTCGTTGCTGATAGTGTAGTCGAACTAAAGAAAATAAGCATCTCTTTTATAGACATAGCTGATAATATGAAGAGTTACTCACACGCTCACATCTTTCCATAAACATTTCAGGTACTCATGAGAATATGAAGAGACAACACGATTCCCAACAATACTATCGCATCGAATCATTAATTAAACGAAGAAGTGTTGCAGTGGTAAAACGATGAAAGAAAATTGAGTAGATCAAACCTCAACAAGCAATGTCAGTCGATGAGCTCAACTGATCTCATGATCAAATCTAGCTGCCTCAACTAAAGGACGTCATTAATTGAGGGGCAGTGCCATAGAAAATACAAGGTACATACCAAAAATCAGTAAAGATGTTACAAGACATAAAATCTAGAATCAAGGATTGCCAGAATAAATGAAGAATCAGTCATTTATCGCAAATATCAAAGCATTCAAAGAACTATCAACATAACAAGAGTTTCGATAATATCAAAAAGGGAGAAATTGTTGAAACTTTACATAGTTTTGATATTTACGAACTTGAACAAGCAAAAAAATTAGAAGTAAACTTCACGCGCTCAACAAGCAAAAACAAAGAAGAAGAATGGACGAGTTTCGGAGCTAAACTGAAGACATCAACTGAGTTGACCTTTGACCGTTGACCAAAGCTCAACCAAAGAAAATGAGGTACACTGTATTTAATTTAGGGAGCTAAACTGAATTAGTCTCACATATACTAAACTGAATCAGTTCATAATAACCAAATTGCTTCAAAGCCTAACCCAAGCTGATTAAATGCTCGACAAAATCATCCATAAGACTGCGTGATTGCTACATCAATTTAAATTTATGGATAAGATCATCCGTACAAATCTTAGACAACAAAAAGCAGCGCACTACAGTGTACGATAAACGTCAGAGAATGTACAAGAAAAAGACAAGCTAATGGCCTCAAATTGAATTTGAAAGATCCATTACCTACCGATTATAAATACACATTCATGAGTGATTGAAATGTATCCGAATCTTAGAAAAATCGCGAATACATTGAAGCTATCAGAGGTAAACTGAACACTTTCAGTTTACCCTTACATACTCAGTCGAGCAGCTAGAAGAAGCACTTAAAAGCTTACGTTCAAGAGCCGAAGAACTCACGCACACGCTTCAAGCATATCAGATCAATTAGGACCACTTTGTGCAAGTGTTGAGTTGTAGCATAGCTTTGTTGTAATCATATCTAGTGATAACAGTTGAGGTGCTGCAAACCTCGTTGTAACAAGAATAAGTCGAGTACTGAATTCTTGAGTCTACGAGTTCTGGGATAGACAATTGTGTGTAAGTTCTAGTCTTGAAGTGAGCTGTTGCAAAGTGTTGTAATAGTCAAAGTTTTCTAGAGTGAATCCTTCCGAAAAAGAAGAAGGTATGGCAGAGGAGTATTAATGAAATCTCCGAACATCCAGAAACAAACCTCTGTGTCATCTTACTTCCAGTTGTGCATTCTTACTCACTTACTGATCCGATCAAAACAATCATTACATAAGTTCAATCTGTTAGTCGACCTCATTCCGCACTTATCCAAGTTGGTTGATTAACATAGACAAGCGAGAAGCAAGCAGTTCAGTTGACCAACCTCAACGGAATTCATTTTGAAATTTTTCAAGGGTCAACTGCTATAGTGATTTCTTCAAATTTGCAATTTATCATAAGTCAATTAGGAAAATCTAAAGAGAAAATTGCTTTTTAATTTTAGTGATATATGTTTGTCTTTTTGCGATTTCAATCATCTATAGTTTCAAATTTCAATTTTAGTCATTTATCTTTCTTTTATTTAACAATTTCAATCATTTTTTCGACTTGACACTGATATAATACCAATGCAGAGTTGATGTGACACTAATGTGTATAGTGTCACATTGCATTCACAATGATAAAGGATTAAAATTATCAAAATAAAAAATTATAGGACTAAAACTTCAGTTTGATAACATAAATGATCAAAATGACAAAGTGACAAAATTTAAGGATAAAAAAATTGCAGTTTTCTCAGATTATTTAAATAAGCATTGAAAATATATCTTAATCTTGAGATGATTGAATAAATTGTTATATATTTCGGGATTAATTAATTTTCCAATTATTCCATGTGAATCAGCATGATTATCCTTTTCAACCATATCCTTTTCAACAATATATAGTTAAGCCAATTTTTATTTTTGTTTTAAAAAAAATTGTAGCCTGCAATACTTTAATTTGGCCCATGACTCAAATTGTTTTCTTTTATTGGGTCTGCATAATTCATTGTCGAATTGAATCACACCATCGATAATTCATTGTTCAAAACTTTTAATTCAAAACCTTTCTGTCGACTGCCGTTGTGATCGCCATCCGGCCAGTCTCATATGATCATTTTTCTGATTTCATCTAGACCGAGTTTCTTACTTAGGTATGTGAAAATTGTTGTAGACAAGTAATTTTGTTTATGATGAAATATTATATTTCAAACTGACTTTTGAATTAAATATTGCTATGAATTAATTTTGTTTATAGGTCCCAATTTGTTTGATTTTCCAGTTTTCGGGTTTCTTCTTCTTCATTTTTTTTCCTTTTTTTTTTACCGTTTCTTTTGTCTTGAATGTAGAGGCCAAAAGATTATTTAAAAATGATATTTTTTTTTGGTTATATTCTTTATAATATTATATATTTATTTAGGGGAAACAAATTAAAAAAAATTATGTCGAAAATGTTTCAAAATATTAAGACTCAAAAATAACAATTGTAAGATAATTATTTTGTGAGGTTTCATGATTAAAAGATTTTATATTCCTTTTGCTTTATTAATTATAGTATATTATCATCTACACTGAATCAAAATTCTAGCTCCGTCTCTGTTTGTCAAAGTTTGATTTTCATCCAATAATATTGATTTTTTTAAATCGCCATTTTTCTCCCATCGGAAGCAACTAATTAAAGCCATCGAATATTTTTATTTCGCATCAATGCTGTCCTACATATATAGCTCATGTAGTGAGAATAAACTTATGTTGCATGCATTAAAATTTATTTAAGAAAATAAATCAAAACACCACTCAATATTTTAAAATGATAGGAACAATATGTCGTTTCCCTTTATTTTTCTTAAAATATTTTAATGTGAATATATGTTTATTCTCGCCACATAAGCCATGTTGGAGAGCATCAATATATGCCAAATAAACAATATTCAATGTATTTAGTGTAAAAAAGAGAGATAAAAAAAATAACCAAGCTATTAGGTAAAAACGAAACATTAATGAATAAGTTACATGCCTAAAATACAAACATTAAGGTTGTGTTTGGATGGAAGGATTTTAAATCCATGAATTTTTATTATTTTTCTTGATTAACAATCAAACAATAGATCAAATTCTAAATCCAAATACTATTTATTTACACATTAGTTATATGAAATAAAATGGATTTCAAATGACACTATTATTGGATGTACCTTAAATCCATCCTAATTAAAATCAAATACTATATAAATATGAAAAGATAAATTTGAATTTTATAGTTTTACTTCTCTAAACAACAAAATACATTTGAATATGTTTAAAATCCGAGGATTAAAATCCTTTCATACAAACGGTAGATTTCAATCTAGCATATGGGTAATACCCCAATGATAGATCTAATGTCCCATGATTTGTCACGTCAATAATATATAATTAATTATCATATGTGTAAAATACAAACCGTTGGATGCATGGTTTGGGTATTACCTATATCCTAGGATCTCATCTACCCATACAAACACAACCTAGTTAGAGATTCAGTTACATCTAGAAGGGTTTGGAAGATGATGACATGACACCAAAAATTACGTGTTTAATTTCACGTCAACACTGTGATGAAAAGTTATAATTAAAATTGAAAAAAATAATAAAAATAAATTAATGGCCTAATATTATCAATTGTCGGAGAATAAGACAAAAAATGGAAAGGTGCAAATTAAATTATCAAACATATAATTTTCCAAACGAAAAATGCTAATGGACGAAAATGATCAACTATAGTTAGTTGATAATTTAAGGTATTTTAAATTTAATTTTCATCATTCTTTAATTAAAAATGACCACTAAGAAGTAGATGGGTAATATAAATTAAACATAAATATAGTTTACTTTATGTTACAAATATTGTATGTTCTAACAAAATGGCCACAAACATAGACTATATCCAATATGTGTGATATTGGTCGAAAGTTCAAGTCAAAAGACCAAATCCAACATGTGAAAATAGTTGAATTTTCAAAATCCTCAAAAGTAAAAGACACAAAAATGCATTTTAAAAAATTGTATAAAATTTAAGCGGACACGTTGGCTGCCGAGAGCGATTCTTTGCTAATCTATTCCATTCACATAGTATTTTCCTTCTACTATAAATTTTTCACCAAAATATCTCCTCCTTGATACGAATTTTATTGGCATGAAAAGCAAACACGATTATAGATGAAACCGTTTCCTCAATTCAATAACAAAATATTCAAAATGTTGTCCCAATCTTTGAAACAAACAAGTTATTATGAAAATTCACCTCTAGTTTACGAGTACTAGTAACAAAAATTCACGAAAAACGATTGAAAAATCCAGAGAACCTTCTAAAGAACTTGTTTTTGACAATTAAAGTGATAATCAATCGATAAACGTCATAAAGTATTAAACTTTGATGAGTTTGATTTGACTCGTGAGTCGATTTACAAGTATCTTCAAGTTTAGACTCGTGAGTTTGATTTCCATAAACCACAAAGCAAAGCTTTGACAAAAATTCTAGAGAGAATTTTTAAGAAAATTTCAATAATGAAAATCTAAATTATGATTTATAAATTATATTTGCGGGTTTTTGTTACAAATAAAAAAGGTAAAAGATAGCACAAAATATGCAAAAACCTAGTTTCCTATTTATCTTAGAATTATCAAAATAAGAAAAAAAAACATCAAAATTCATGCATCACACAGTACACAATGAGTGTGTGTATGCACAGACCCTAAAAGGGGGTCCGTTGTTGGAACACGTTTTCAGATCAGTCAGATATGATATCCGGAGCAGCGGAAGTTTAAAATTTTTATTTTTTGATCTGGAACGATTTCAGATCATGGGCATCAAATCCTTACGATTAAAATAAACAAGTAAAATAATAATAACAATTATAATTTTACCTCTTCAAGCTATGGCTTGATCTATGAACTGCAACAGATTAAATCTGCTCTTGTTGTAAATCCCAGGAACCGATGAATCGCTCGATCAACTCCTGAATTAGGTCCACGAATAGAAAACTAAAACCCTCTGATTGATTGCACTAGAAATCAATCAGATGTTTATCGAAGAGATTTACAGATTTGATCTGTCAATTCAGAATGTAATTTTCGAAAAATCACAGACTGAATTCTCTCACAAAAGGGAGACAGAGTTTGAAAACTCTTGATGTTTGGTTGAATGTTGATAGTTTAACGTCTTTTAAACAATTTGTTTGATGTAATAATCGCATGGCTTGATGCTAGAAACTTCATACATGTATGTATGCATGTTCAAGAATTGATAAATCATGTTTTGAGTTGGTTTTGCATGATTTTGGAATTGTATTTTTAGCTTTGACAGCAAAATAATTTATGCTGTTTTTCTGTGCAAAGAGGCCGCTCGATCGGTAGGATTTCACCGATCGAGCGATGCCTGTTTTTATTGAGCAGAAACTTTAATTTTCTTGCTCGCTCGATCGGTAGAATTTGACCAATCGAGCGAGGCCAAAATATGCTCAGACCCGAGAGTTAAGATTTCCAGCTCGCTCGATCGGTAGGATTTAACCGATCGAGCGAGGTGCAAGGTTTTAAATTTTTTTTTTATTATTCATTTTGTTTGAGTATTATTTTAAATACATGATTAATTGTTTATTAATCGTTAATTACCCTAAGATGAGATTAGCAACCTGAGATCCCCACAGTGACTGAGATCCTCTCAACTAGTATCATTCTCAACTGATCTCACACAGTTAGCCTGCCCTTGACGGTCAACCAAAATGGTATACTTTCAGTGGTGCTTGAACTGCACGGAATTGTTATAATTCAACTGGTCTAAATAGGTTTAGTTGATACTCAACTGAGTATACTTTATTGACATTACTCGCCGATATTTTTTCGACTGGTATTTACATCAGTTCACCTGTTTACTCAATTGATTGATACCAAACATATCTTACTCAATTTAATGGTACCAAACTGATCTTACTCAAATGGTCAGTTTACTTGGTACTCGATTGAAATTATGACGGCTATATTTTACTCAATTGAAATCTATCCAACTTTATCTCTACCAGCTCAAATGGTCTCAGTTGATCTCTTCATGACTGATTTCTACCATAGAGTTGGACTCAGTTGTTCTCTCAGCAACTATTATTTAACTATATGATATTTTCTCAAATTGTGTAAGATGTGACTGAGTGGTTTTGGTCAGGCTATCTAACATTCTTCCCAACTGATATCCGCCAAACTGATTTATCAACTTAACTGGTACTTCAACTAGTTTATTTTCAATTAACATCTACTCAACTAATTTTTACCCAAATAGTATTTCCCAAACTCTTATGACACTTAACTGAATGATCTCAGTCGGGCTACCAAACTACTACTGATTTTAGTCAACCTATAATTTTTCCCCAAAATTTCAATCAACCTATCCATTTCCCAGATACTTGACTAATTTGTATAAACTATCTGTGCTAAAATATTGCACTTAACTAGCTCAAGTTCAAATGATAACATGTCCAACTGATGTCTAATCAACAACTGATGTATTACTTAACTGAGTATCTTCATTCAACTATTTTATACCCACAATTTAGTAAGAATCTCGAATACTTATTTCAATTCAGCTATTATCTATTCAGTTTACTACTGAATCTTAACTCAACCGGTCTTCTGTACCGAATAAATTTAGTTATTCTATAAATACCCAGAATTCAGTTAGGCTCTAGACCACTAAGTTACCTCAAATACTCAGGATTATACCAGCTTAACAACTTTAAGTTCTGCTGAATTTCAAGTATTGAGTTATCTCAATTACTCAGTTTCAGTTAGGGTATCAATTCCCCAGTCCTAGTCAGGCCATTTAAAATACACACAGTTCTTTACGGTTTTCATATTCAGTTTCAGTTTCAACTATGGATTTCAGTCGATCTTAAAAAATACTATGTTTTTCTACTCTTTTCGATGTTTGACTCCCCTCAGTTTATGAAACCTGGTTTGATATGATACCACTTCAATGTCACGCCTCAAAACCTAGCTTAGTTGACATTGATGTTATTTAATATTTTTACACTAAATAACAAGACTCGGCATATATAATTTCGAAATAACCAGACTTTTCATTCATAAACTGAAATATATCGTCTTTTACCATGTTTGATCAAATAATAAACTAAACTAAATCATCAAAGTCTAATTCAGCGACTTATTTTCAATATAACTAAACGTCAGGATCGTGATCAGTTTTCACCAACCCCAAAACTAGTTCTGCTCGTCATTCTCCATCTATTCTTCATTCTTATCTGAGAGGTTGGTTTGGTGGGTGATGATATGAGTGTCATTTAGTAAATGGAAGAAAAATGCTAGCTTTTAAATCATTTCCAGAAAACTTACATACTCATACTAATATAAATCCAGAACGGAACATTCATATACTTAACAAAATATAGAATCAAGTTATACACCAATTTACTTATGAATTTCGTGCCTAACTGATATCAGCCCCTTATATGTTTATCTTTTAAAGGGTGAGCAATCAGAACATAACAAAAACAGAGCAGAGTATTCAGAATATATATTCCTACCCCTAGTTCACAAGAATCAGTGCATCAAAATCAAAGATTTCAGAGATTCATACTTTGAAAACAGATATACATGCTGGAACAAAATTTAAAACATAATATTAGCTTTAAAACTGAAATCCAACTTACCTTGATTTATTCGATTAAAACGTGTATGAGACTTGCTGAAATGATCAAACGACATTTGAATCCTCGATCTTGTGCAGAATCTGGTGCTTTGAATTTGAAGTATCTAATCGGCCTAAGGCAACAACTTTTTGTTTGATTCTTGGACGGAACTTCAGCCCTTGTTTGGCTTTGAAATTGATCAGAAAAGGACACGAAATCTACTGCGCTTCTTGCCTGAAAATTGGAGAGCAAAATAAATTTTCTTATTTGCATAAGCTTGATAATCAGTCATCTTGCAGAAGCGTTTGTGACATGTTGAACTATTGGATTGCAAATAAATTTGGACATAACGTTCATAAAAGACTGAAAAATATTCTGAATGGTGAATATTGACTTTCATTTCGTTTGGATTGGTTTCTAGACAACCAAGAAAAACTGCTATCTTCTCGCACAAAATCTGTGCAGTAATCTTGAGATGGAGTTTTGCACAAATATAACTGTTGGATTGAATTGAAATTCGGTAACAATATGAATATATATGAAGGTATATTATGAACGGTGGTGATTAGATTATGGTTCCCGTATTGGCGACAATAGGTTCTGGAATATGACCTTCTACTTGCTGCTGAAATGCTCAAAATTTAAGAGCTGATGTTCGAATTTTGGGAGAGGTTTTGCTACGTTCTTGTGTGGGATTTAATTTCTTCCTTCAGCTGATGTATATTTATAGATGGAGTATAGGAGCATTATGGGTCATTTAATCCTAGTATTATGAACATTATGTCTTGATATAATGATGAAATAATGGTGGTACTTGGATCTTGGATTTTTTGAAACTGAAATTAGCTTTCATTATTGGCTTTATGAGTTTTTTAAATACCCTAAAAAACCAATCTAAATGAAATTTTCAAAATATTTCTTTTTTTGGGGTTCAAAATTGAAACGTATGTGTCATCTTCCTTTCATGGTTGGTTTGGTTATTCACACTTTGGGTGCTCTGTTTTGACTTTGTCAAAAATTAAGTTTGTTATTTAAATGGTGGCGTGATCATATTTTAAATATCCTAGAAATATTTTCAAATGGTGGCAACATTTCACAATGACGATGGAGCAGCTGGCCTCATCTTTCAGGCTTCACTTCTTGTGATGGTTGCTACTGTGTAATGAACTTGTTCTGATTCTCAGAAAATTCTATTTCTATTCTTCTTGAATTAAATTACTTGAATGATGATTAGGAATGCTAATATTTATTTTTTTCATTTTCATTTGAATTTAAATTGTTGTTGAGACAATTGACTTTCAACTTACTGTGATTAAACTTTTCTTAGGCAGCTGCAAATACGAAATATTTTTGGTTCTTTCAACTTACTGTGATCAAAATTTTCTTAGGCAGCTGCAAATATGAAATACAATGTATTGTACCCAAAAAAAGAACTTAAAATACATTAAGTTGGAAAGAAGAGGAATTTTTCCTATAAGGGGAACTTCTGCGGAGTTTGTTAATAAATTAAAGAATGTCGAGGGAGAGAAGAAGAAGAAGACGAAGACAAAGGAGATGGGGAAACATAAGAAAAACAATTTGATGATAGATTTTAAAAAGTTGAAGCAGAAAAAAAAGAGACAGGGAATTTGGTTTTTTAGTTCTACTTTGATTCTAAAAATAAGAGTCTTGATGATAATATATATATGTTCATTTCTTAACCAATTTTAATACTAATTTTAGGACAAAAATAATACTTTGTAATGCATGCTTATTTTTCATGAAAAGTATTAGTTTTTATGTCAGAAACATTTCTTTTCTTTTCAAAAGTATTAGTTTTTATGTCAGAAACATTTCTTTTCTTTTCAAAAGTATTAGTTTTTATATCAAAATTATTGTTTTGTAATATATGGTTATTTCACAAGAAAGTATTGTTTTTTTTGGCATAAAGTATTAGCTTCTATGCCAATAGTATCACTTCTTTGGTAAAAAATATTACTCGGAAATATATGGTTATTCACATTAAAAATATTATTTTTAACGTATTAGAAGTTACGCCAAAAGTATTACTTCTCTGGTTAAAGTATTAGTTTTTATTTTAAAAATATTATTTTATAAGATTATGTCAAAAATATTATTTTTTAAGAAATTGTTATTTCACATGAAAAGTATTACTTATCTGGTCAAAAAAATTATTTCTTTGATAAAAAAGTCATTCTTAGAAATATATGGTTATTATACATGAAAATTATTGTCTTTTTGTTAAAAAAATCTTAGTTTTTATACCAAAAGTATGAATTTTCAGTTAAAAATAATACTTGGAAATATATTCATATGAAAAATATTGCTTTATTGGTGAAAAATATTAGTTTTCATGAAAAAAGTATTACTTCGGACAAAAGTATAGTTTTATTTTTAAAATATTTTTTTGTAATATATGGTTATTTCACATGAAAAATATTATTTTTCTGGTAAATAACGTTAGTTTTGTGGCCAAAAGTATAATTTTGTAATATATGATTATTTCATATAAAAAATATTTTTTTAAAAGTACGTATTAGTTTTTATGGCAAAAATATTAACTACATCTTTGGTCTAAAGTTACTAGGTAATATATGGTTATTTCAACGAAAAAAAATTACTTTGTAATCTATAATTATATAAGTTTTACTTTTATCTTTAAAAATATTACCCTTTATATCAAAAATATTCTTTGTGATATATGTATATTTTACATAAAAATATTACTTTTTTTGATCAAAAGTATTAGTTTTTAAGTTAAAAGTAATGCATGCTTATTTGACATAAAAAAATATTAGTTTTCGATGAAAAATACTATTTTTATGTCAATATTATTGTTAGATATGCTTATTCCGGGATAATTATATAATAGAGTTATTTGCACAAACCACCCCTGTAAAATATTAAAAATTCACGCTTATCCACTGTGAAATTTTAATAGGCATCTTGAACCCTGACCTTTTAAAAAATTAGCACACTCGCCCCTTCAGATGAGCGATTGTTGCGCACGCGCTCCTAATGCGACTGGGCAAAGATTTTGATATTTTTTTTTTGCACCAAATACCCCTGTGAAATATTAAAAATGCATATTTATCCCTGTGAAAATAATTTAAATCTATTCAACGCATAATACACAATTTTTATTAAAATCTAATTATAAAATATTTAGCAAACATTTTTCGTTTAATTAATTTTATTTTTAATTTTAAATTTATTATGATTATATAATTGTTTTTTAAAAAATATTATTATTTTATCTTGTTATCATTATTTTATTAAACTTTCTTCTTGTTTCCAACTTTTCCATTAAAAATGCATTCATAAACGAGATTTAAATACCTAAAAATACCAAAATATTAAATCAAAATGATAAGTGAATGATAAGAACCAAATATTTTTAATTTTATTTATTTCAATTTTTATTTTTTAATCAATTTATTTTTTATAAAAATTATTAATTTATCTCGTTATCATTATTTTATCAAATCACTTCGTGTTTTCAACTTCTCCATTAAACATGATTCATAAATAATGATTTAAATATCTAAAAATACCAAAATATTGAACCAAATGATAAGTTAATGAATGTTATTTTTTCGATTTAGAATTGTATAAGCATGTTATTTTTGTATTATTTATTACAAATTGTGCAATGCATATTTTCGAAAAATTTAAATTTTGGTTCAATAATATATAGTCCTAAATCAAAAAAATAATATGTTTGAACTTATTAGTTTAGTTCAATATTTTGGTACTTGAAATTATTTAAATACTTGTTTATGAATGCATGTTTAATTGAAAATTTGGAAATACGAAGTGAATTTAATAAAATAATGATAACAGGATAAAATAATAATATTTTTTAGAAAATAATTAATTAATGATAATAAATTTAAAATAATAAATAATAAAACAAAAAATGTTTTCTAAATATTTTTAATTGGATTTTATTAAAAATTATGTATTATGGGTTGAATAGATTTAAAAATTATTTTCACAGGGGTCAAATATGTATTTTTAATATTTCACAGGGGTATTTGGTGCAAAAAAAAATCAAAATCTTTGCCTTGTCGCATGAGGGGAGCGTGCACAACAATCACTCATCTGAAGGGGCGAGTGTGCAAATTTTTTAAATGGTCAGGGTTGAAGATGTCTATTAAAATTTCACAGGGGAAAAATGTGCATTTTCAATGTTTCACAGGGGTGGTTGGTGCAAATAACTCTTATATAATACGTCCCTATAGTTTCCTTACTTTCCCAAAAATATACTAACACTTTATTCGTTCCCAATTACGTTCCTCTTTTAACAAAATGTTTCCCTAATATGTCCTCTAAACTAAAAATTTCCTATACTACCCTTATATTAAAATTTTGTTTTAACATTTCCCTATGACTCAAAAAATGGTATCAAAGCCTAAGTAATTTTATTCGGACTTTATATTATTCATTAAATCATACTTTTATTTGTTGAGGAAGAGATTTTCAACAAACTATGGATTCAAACGAAAGTTTGAACCAGAAAGATTTCATTTATATAAAATTCCATAAACAAGTGAATCTATTTAAAATAGATTCTTTACAACATCACTTAAAAATACTTGGCTCTTTTATACACTCTGAAGAGAATAAGAAATGTGATTTCTAATTCTCAATTTCTAGAAATTACACCATATTCCTCTAAACTCTTCGGAGATTTTTGAGAAATTCAAAAGACGGTACAATATTACAACAATCAGCTGTATGAAATACCTCGGCAGATTGAAGAAATTCTTAAGAAACAAGAAGAAATTCTTGGAACTCTAAACGATCTTCAAACAAAAATCATAATTCTAGAGCACACATCTGGTTCTAGAAAAGGTGATACAGGAGGAAGGTTACCACTCTCGTTTGGTACCGAGCCTTTGTTACATCAGAAAGGTAAAACCAAAATGGTACAAAAACCTTTAACTGATGATGAAATGATGATTAATCTTATAAAAGAAGTATCAGAGAAAAACACTGTCTGATGACTACTTTAGAAATGTTAAATCTCAAGGATCTACAAGATCTTGCAGATTCATTTGCGAATCTTAAAGTAGTAGATCTGAAAATGAATTTCCCATGAGGCTGAACAACCCATAGGGAATCCTCAAAGATATGTGGTTAAAACAGAAGAACTGTAGTAACCCAGATCCCATTTTAAGAAAATAATATGTTAAACATGATTAAGGATTAATAATTAACCAATTACGGGGCTTAATCGGACTTCAGAATTTAGAATTTGACTTTCAATATTTTGGTCAGTTCGGACGATCTGAAGAGGACTTCGGACGATCCGAACTTAGTAAGCCGGGGACTCCGAAGAGGACATGTTGACTTCAGAGTTAAGGCACGTTCGGAAGGTCCGAAGTAGGTATCCATGATATGTTGGAGTTCCGAAAGTTGAAGCCATCACGAGGATTATTAATATTGTAGGTATCTCTCATGAACCCGTTTGCAGCAGCGCGTGCCCTGAGAGGCTGCAAGTCTCCATAGGAAAACTGCGGTGGTTGTTCGTTCTCATGAAGCCTGTTAAGTGATGAATAACGAGACAAACTTGTTTGATTATAATCATCATCCAATAATTGGAGTCTGCCAAATTCGGCTTCGAGGGAAAAGTCATCGGGAAAACTACGAGCACCATGATAATCCATCGACCAAAAGCTTTCGCCGCCAGGGCAGAACGGATCCCAACTGGCCTGTGGACGGAAGTTTACAAGGTTGTTTCTTGAAGAAACAGGCGGTGAATAGATGGCACTGTTGGCCCTCGGTGCAAGATTCCGATGCATGTCATCATAAGAGTAGAAAACATCCGGCCCAAGATGATGGTTTTGGGGAATGTTTCGGACGGGAACTATTTCCCTTGTGCGGACACTATCCCTATCCCGACTCTGAAACCAATACTCCCCATGTTCTCTGTTTCTGGTGATCGGAAAAACGGAAAGCCCTGGTGTTTCTTGTCTCAGAAAGCTGGGGACCGACAAATCCTCCGCTCGACGATGGAGATCATTATTTCCTTCCATCCACCATAGATTCACTTGGTTAATGAGAACCAATTACCATACTTGTATTTCCCGTGCGTGCAATTCTAATGTAAAGGAATATATAAAAAGTTTTTGATAAAAGATAGTGTTTCCATATCTTGGGGTTTTGGTTTTAAAAAAAGGAGATTATGTCTATCTCATGCATGCAGAATAAGATTTTTATTCTGGTACGTTCCTAGATATCTAGTTCTCTCTTGGGTGATTGCAGATTTTAAATGAAGAACATTCCGATTTTGAGCTAATCTGTCTAAGAATTTCGAGCCAGCAAAAATTCATTCTCGTACGGTACTATAGGTTTAGAGTTCTTGCATGTGTACTTGTTCATTTTCGATTCGGTACTTTAGAGTCATAAAAAATCCAAACTAAATTATGTGCTGGACTTTCTAGCCGATGTTTGGGTCTGGGAAAAGCAAACTCTTATTTCATCAATATAATTCAGGAATTACATAAACTACAACTACTAATCATCTAATATTTAGCGGAAAATATACTAGATATTTCTTATGAGTTCGATGCCTAATGTTTTCCAACACATGGTATGTTGCAAATTCGAAACTTAAAAGGAAGATATATATCTCATCATGATATATAGATATCAGATTCTGGATAGCTAGGGATTATTTGGTTGAGATTGTTGAATTTTGTTTACTCCCACCGATTCTTGATATTAGATTCAAATTAACGTTGCTTCTATTTAGTTTCTATATAGGACTTGTTTCATTTCAACACATAATAAAAAGACATGAAAATTTATGAATGCTCCAACATTTTATTAACATTATTGCAAAAAAATAATTTTAAAAAAAAAACACATCGACTCTCCAAGTCATGATTAATACAACTTTTATAAAAAAAAATAAATAAAAATTTAAAGAAATAATAAATGATTTAACATGAATTAATTATGTTTAATTAGTTTATTGCACCACAAACCCTTCGAATGATCCCATTTTGGCCCAAGAGCAGTTCAATCTCGCTCATTTTAACCATGGCGTTTGCGAAATCGGAGTAAAAAGTTTGTTGATTCCTACTGTACTCGGAAACAATACTGTCGGCAGATCCACCATTGAAAAGAACTTGATCCGAGTGAAGAAGACCCTTTCTCTGCATCAGGTTCTTGTAGTAGTTATTGTCAAAAGAATTCGGGGTCACGAGATCTAGCGGCGCCAAGTTCTCGTCACCACCATTTTGCGGACATTGGCGTCTGCGAGTGCTAGCGAAGCCGGCATCAATATCTGTCCCATTGCTGTATATGCGAGTGCGAAAATTTTGGCATTGGGATTGGCCTAGTGTGTGAGCTCCTGCATGCATTAAACATTAATTAGCTAGTTTATATATCAATATTCAAGAAATTATATTTTTGAGATTGTACGTACTTGATATATATATATAATAAAGTTCATTGGCTTCCCTTCCACAAATAAAAAATATATTTACCTGATAGGGCAACCATGTCTCTTTCATTAAGATTTTTATTTTCGAAGAGAGCATTGATGACATTGAGATCATGAAAAGGGGCGGGAAGATCACTGTTAGCTCGGGAAAAACTGGCCGTGGTCGAGTCCCTTCTGCCGAGTCTCACATTCCACGACGGGCCGCCAACCTTAATTTTATGATACAATATGCATTTTAATTTGGTGAGAATTAATTAAACATGCATGCATGCAAAATATAAACATTTCTTACTGCGACGGAGGCATCTCGAGCTGCCAAAGTCAGTATGTCTGCGCAAGAAACGACTCCAGGACATATACCCTCGACCGCACTTTTTGCAGCGTCTATGACTTCATAGCCTCTTGCTGATCTTACATTGGGGAATGCAGTCTTCTCACCTTGAAAGTTAGCAGTGTCGTCTAGCAAGATCGACGCGTCGCATCCCTGGACAAAGCAATCGTGGAAATGGAGGCGAATGAGTGAGGCTGCCATGCGACGCTCACGAGATATGGCCTGCCTGATGGAGGTTCGGATCGTAGTGACTGCATTTGGACAAGTTGTGTCGTAAAATGTGGGCGATAATTGAGCATTAAAGCAAGGGAAAAATAAGACTAAAACGATAATTGTATCAAATGAATTTAAAAAACGTCCCATAATTGAAAATATTTTGAATCTTGAATTAAATGAATAAAAGAATATTGAAAATTGAGTTTTGCAAAACTGAGAATTAAGTTGATGAATGAGGAGGAGGGATTTTCGTGAAGAATTTATAGGAAATGAAACAAAGAGTCGCTCTCGGCAGCTAACGCGTTCGCATATATAAAAATTTGACATTATTTTTTCGTTTTTGGGATTTTGAAAATTCAACTCTTTTCACATAGTGGAATCGGTCTTTTGACTTCAATTTATATTATATCACCGAACTATCTAACATGAAGTTGTCCATCTATATTCAAATACGTACAAATATTAGAAAATTAAATAATAGTTTAAGTTCCATTTTTATTTTTTTTATTTGGGGTTTTGGGAAATCTTTATTTTGAAAAATGAGAAAATCAAATTGTTTATTTAAGACATATGTTAATCGTGTTCTAATTATGCACAGCATGGTAAATTAGCGACCCAATTTAGGACGAATGAGAGGAAATATTATGGTTTTATGTGAAACTATTTGACGGATTTGTATCCATGTGGCGAATTTATCCGGTTCAAACTTATAGTTAAAACTAATATTTTTGACATAAGAAATAACACTTTTTATCGATCGATTTGGTGATCGGAGGTATGTCTCACAAAAAAAAAATTATGAAACATTCTCCTGATATGAGTTTTTGTGTTTATAAAAATAGTTGATACACAAATATTTGACACAAAAAAAAAAAATATTTGACACGAATTTGCGAATTTGCGATGTATTACGCAGAGGTCCACTTTCAATTAGATGTGCATTATTAATCGTGTTTCAGTTTACTAATTCGATCACAATATAAATTGTAAACATATAATCTATCGAATGAGTTAAATACAATTAATTAGTAAGGAAAATCTAAAGAGAAAAATGATTTTTTTGGGTAATGATGTAGCAAAAAATTGATATTACCCGATTAGAGAAAACCTGGGTAATCTGTGGAGATCCGGGTAGCCGGATTAATAGTCGAACGGTTCTGGAGAACGAACTTCGTGGGTTGTCACCTGCATCACAAAACAAAGTGAGTGGCGTCGGGGTTTGCCCGGCGAAGACACTCCGACGCTCAAGTCAGTATTTGCACAATAAAAGTTTTAGAGAACTAGAGCATGTGACTATAGATTGCGTACCTTAATAATGAGAGGACTTGAACTATTTATAGATAGTCGGAGAGTTTCATGGGCTTGAGCCTCTTATGGGCTTTTAGGAATTTATGGGCCTTGATAAAGTGTCCCAATAAATAATATGAGATCCAAGTGCATTGAGTCATTGGGCTTGGGCCCGAGGAGAAAGACAAATTGGGTAATAACCCATCATAAGCCCCCCACTCTCGGGCATGTCGTTTTAGCGAGATGACCGAGAGTAGAAAATTTGGAGATACCGTTACAGAGTAATTGTAGTAGGAATGTGTTGCAATTGAATTGCAGATAGTAGGAAACAAAGTCTTAGTTGAATTAAAAATTATTGGATTCACAGTCCTGTCTGAATAATGATCATAGAATTGCAGTAGGATTGTGGTGTAATAGGATAGGAATTAAAGTCCTGCCACAATAATAATTGTAGAAACTCAGTAGAACTCTGAATGGATTACCATTATAAATTCAACACCGTAGTGATTTCATCACAACTTACTAACGTAATATTGTGTCTGAATTTTTTTATGCAGTATTCGTGTGTTGGAAAATTAATAGAGCGAAGATAGTAGGAGTAATCCACATGGCAGGTAAATTTTTTTTTCTTCACACGTAGCTTTAATTTTGATAATAGATGAATAATATTCACTCTCTTCTCTCTTGGCACCTGTCCCAACGTTTTGTGTACTATGTGCATCTATGTTTGTAAATCTCAATCTACCATCTCTCCACCATCACCAAGGATCATCGATGGAAGGATAAATCGGCGGCGGCGGCGTTGACCGGCTATGGATGTGATAGGAGAAAGGAGATGCGACAGCTCTCGGAGATCGACTTACAACCATGGAGCATCCACTGTCGGTGGATGCGTCCAAATCTGGCTCGATCGATGCTGGTTGAGGAGGGTGGTTGGAGGCGCGATGAAAAGGTGGCGATGGGCTCCTGTTGATTTCAAGCCATGGAGTAGCTTCCATGCTTAATTTCCTGATCTGGCTCGACAGAGGCGACATCGTTCTTGGTGTTCTTGTGCGAGGAGCATGGCGCGCGAGGAGATGGAGAAAAAATAGTGCCCGGAGTCAACTTCCAGCATGGAACGTCCACCGCCGGTGGATGCTCCATTTCGTGGCTCGATCTGGGTGCGGTGGTTGCGGCGCGACGACGGTCGTGGTACGGCGGCGATGATAGTGCGACAACAATGGAGCGGCGACGAAGCAACGATGAATTCCTTGGGCCGTGAGAGGGATGGATAGATGCATGTATATACACGCATATGCATATACACACATGTTATTTGTTGTTGATAATAATTATTTTATTTGTATTTTAATGCATGGTCTGCTTCACCGTAAAATTGTAAAAATTTTAATTGTCTCACTTTTATAACTTTTGTCTAATATTGTAAAAATATTATGACTTGGTGAAAATTTTTTTTTACAGTCATTATGACTTGATAAAATTTTTATAGTCGATATGACTTCTTCTGAAAAAATATTTATAATTGCTATGACTTTTCCTGAAATTTTTTTTATAGTCACTATGACTTCTTCTGAAAAAAATTTTATAGTCTCTATGACTTTATAATTTTTATAGTCATCATGACTCGATAAATTATTTATAGTCGCTATGACTTCTTCTGAAATTTTTTTATAGTCGCTAGCGACTTGATAAATTTTTTATAGTCGCTATGACTTCTTCTGAAAATTTTTTTATAGTCTCTATGACTTTTCCTGAAAAAAAATTTATAGTCGCTATGACTTTTTCTGAAAATTTTTTTATAGTCACTATGACTTCTTCTGAAAAATAATTTATAGTCGCTATGACTTGATAAATTTTTTATAGTCACTATGACTTCTTCTGAAATTTTTTTTTGTAGTCGCTATGACTTGATAAATTTTTTATAGTCGCTATGATTTCTTCTGAAAAAAATTTTATAGTCTCTTTGACTTTTCTGAAATTTTTTTTTATAGTCGCTATGACTTGATAAATTTTTTATAGTCGCTATGATTTCTTTTGAAAAAAATTTTATAGTCTCTATGAATTTTCTTAAAATTTTTTTTTATAGTCCCTATGACTTCTTCTGAAAAAAATTTTATAGTCTCTATGACTTTATGAATTTTTATAGTCATCATGACTCGATAAATTATTTATGGTCGCTATGACTTCTTCTGAAATTTTTTATAGTCGCTATGACTCCTTCTAAAATTTTTTTTATAGTCGCTATGACTTTTTTGAATTGTTTATAGTCGTCATGACTCTTTCTGAAATTTTTTTTATAGTCGCTATGAATTTTTGAATTGTTTATAGTCGCTATGACTTTTTCTGAAATTTTTTTATAGTCGTTATGACTTGATGAATTATTTATAGTCACTATGACTTGATGAATTATTTATAGTCACTATGACTTTTTTGAATTGTTTATAATCTCTATGACTTTGTGAATTATTTATAGTCACTATGATTTTTTGTTGTGCTCTAGGAGAAATAACGTAGTGCTTAACATGGAGTTCTTAGGAGTGGATCAAGTTCCTAAGATTTTGTCTCATGGGGAAGTCCTGAACCCACTCTATTTTCTAGGTGGTGAGGTATCCCGGGACTGTATTTTTGTCGTCTTGACCTCTTACAGCATCGTGGCTTAGGTAGTCCTACAGGGCTGGCCAAGCCACTGTTGGATGGGTAGCCTGAATGATTGCATGAGTAGTGACGTATAAGTTAAGCATTTGTTGATGGAGCTGTGTTCCTTCAATTTATTTTAGCTTGCAGGTGTGTTTTCTCCATTAGTATAGAGTTTCTTTAGATTGGCATGACTCTCCGTCTTGCGTTATATTTCGTCGTATTTTTCTTCTCGTTTTCTTTTTCGCAAGGAGTGCACCTCATCAGTTTCCTCGATGCATATGTATTTTTCCGCTCTAGACAACAGCTCCTCCAAGGTGTTCGGAGATTTTCCTGCTATAGATTCCTTGAACCTTCCAGGAAACAAGTTCTGCTGCATTATTTCAGATAACATATCATGGTTCAAGTGTGGGATCGCGTGAACCGCGTGAACCGCGTGAGTAAATCTCTTAACATAGTCTCGCAAACTTTCTCCTTCTTTTTGAAGAATTGTGAATAAGTATGCTGCTGTTTTTGGGTATTTCTTGTTAATTGAGAATTGTTGGATGAAGCGCTGGATGAGTTGCTCCAAGTTGGCGATGGATTCGGACGTCAACTTATTGAACCATGTGAGAGTTTGCCCTGATAACGTTGTTCGAAATATCTTGCAGTAAGCCGCATCTGTGATGTCATATAAATCTGCCTTCGCGTAGAATTTGTCAATATGATCTTGAGGATCACCAGTTCCATCGAACTCAAGTAGGTTGGGGATTTTGACTCTCTTAGGCAATGCTTCAGATAGAATGACGTTAGTGAACAGGCTCCGACGTACAGGCAAGATTGCTGACGAATTCTCTCCAGTTGCATATGTGTGAGATCCATCTCCACGGGTTGGATTAGTGGTTTTGTTTTCGTCAGAGACGTCGCGAATTGTGTGAGCACTTGTTTCACCCTCTTTATGATAAAGTATTTTTCTTGGTCCCCTCAAGATCTTTGTCTTTCACTTTAGACTTAGTTTTCTTTGTTACCGGGGTCATGAGATGAGAACCCTCTTCTATGAGCTCTCTTGTCGGTGCATCGGCATTGACGAGATTCCATGAACTGAGCGACCGCTTTAGTCGCTGCGCGTGCTGAAACATCCTAGAACTTCTAGTGAATTTTTTTTTTTTAAAATAACTCTCTAACTATAAAATAATAAATATAAATATATATATGCCCATACATATATATATTGTACTTTAAAAAATACTTTACTTAATTTAAAATACATATACACAATAAATACAATAAAAAGTACTCGCATGCAATTAAATACTTAAAATTAATTACTAAATAATCATTCATAAGATTGCCATAATAAAATTCCTAAATAATATTTCTTTCACCAAGATTAATGAAAACTTAAAAAATAAATACTTAAATCTAAAATCCATGCAGGTACGGAAAATCTATAATAATAAAACATATGCGGAAATAAATGTTCTAGTCTCAACATAAAATTCATCTTAGAGCAATGGTCACGGGGTCTAGCCGCTGGATACTCATACGCCCTCGCTGCTAGTCGGAAACACATTAACTTCATTAATATTCTGCTAACCTGCATCATTTAAATCTAGTGAGCCTAGAGGCTCAACACGTTCTATCCTTATATAACAAAATGAAACCACACACAAGCACACATCATATAAAATACGTGAATATAAATATACGTGCATGATCTTAAAAATATATGCATATAGACATGAATAAATAATTATAATACTTCATCATCATGCTAAACATAAACATCACATTTAATAAATCTCATAAAATGTCTTATCATAATTTCTTAGTTCTCAACAGGTCGTATCCATGTCGGTGGCATCATACTGAGCGATTGATCAATCTATAAACCAACGTACGCGGCGGTGGGGTTTCCACCTCTGTGCTGCCACTTCACCAGCCCTCTCAGCTGGATCCATAAGCTCATCATACTTATACATCATTAGGAAGGTCACCGGGCCCAGGTATCCCGGCCTCCAACCACATCACTTTCCACCTTCACTTCAACTTCCATAAATTTTTTTTTTTCTTAACATGCAATTAAACTTATCATAAAAATTGTTACATGATGCATGAACATAAAAATTCTCATTTATTTCTTTATTTTCATGAAAATTTGTCCGTAAATATATATTTAATTTATTTTCTTAAAAATCAAACTTATATATTTAATAAAATGCATGCATGAATTAAATATATATTTACGGATGTTTATTTTTCCATGAACTTGTTCGAGCTGCTGACCACTTAACTTAAACCCATAAATTTTTAGACTGACTCAAAAACCCAAAAGTCGAACCTGACCTGGCCCATTAAGTTCATGGGCCCCCAGGCCCATGAAAAACTAATGGGCTCACTAAAAACATAATTTAGGCCCATCAACTTATTAACTTAAAGTTAAATTAATAAAATTATTAACTAACCATTAACTTATAAATTTGACTCATAAAGTTACTAAACCCGACAAAACTTGGCCCAATAATTCTCATGAATCACACGGCCCATGAAAAATTAGTGGGCTCACTTCATTAATTATTTAAGCCCAAAATTAATATTAAATTAGTGTAATTAATTAATTAAGTCAAGCCCAAAACCATTAATTATTAACTAAATCTCTTATTTAATTTAAAATAAAAATACCCGAGTTCAACTAATATAACCCAGACCTGGACCAAACTAACTCGATCCATTATATTTTAGACCCGACCCGGACTCGAAAAGCGGAGCCCGGCCTGCCAAAACACAAGACACAACCCTAGCTTACCTCTCCCTAAGCCCAACTCGAGGCAGCCCTGAGCGGCTTCAGAAAATCTGATCGTGCCGCCTGCTCAGGCCACCTTTGGCCGTGAAACCACCTCTCACACTTAGCCAACACCCAGATGGTTCTAACCCAACAAATTTTACCTCAAACCGTGGTCTGTGGAAGAAGAACGAACCAAAACACTCTAGACCTAGTTTCTGCTCGCGCGCAGAACGCGAGCAGCCACTTCCGGCCGTTCGGCCGCCAATATCCGGCAAGAACCGGCCGTAGAACCACCTGAAAAATCTTCCCCAAGGTCTTGGGGTTCTAACCTAACTGGAATCACCCTAAAATACGCTCTGTGGACCGAGAACGAGCAAATCTCCCAACCTCGCTCAACCTGCGCGACCTGCTGCGCATCAGAAGATATGGCCGGTTCCAGCCCTTTCCAGCCATGAACCAGCACTCCAAACCGACCCTAAGGACCCTAGATCAGACCCCTAACAAAGGTGCAGCAGTCCCGATCAAGCCGTGGTCAGAAAACTCGTCAACATGAGCCTTATGCATAAAAAACGTGATTACATGCATGAATCATGAATAATATCCTTAAATTCTGAAAACACATGCATTAACAAATCATTCATAGTAAAAATCAGTGTATATGATTTAAATGGTGGCCAAGAATGGATTCGAGACGTGCCTTGATGATTATTTGCAAGAAATAGCGTTTATATCGCGCGTACGGTTCCTCCGGGACGAACGAATCTCCAAACCAATATAAAATATTAAAAGCTCGGCTATGGGGCTGTGAAAATCTTGCTGGAACGATGAAGATGATGGAGAAAGGTTGAGGGAGGCGGCTAGGGAGTTGAGGCGTGAGAAAGGGTAGAAAATCTTAGGATAACTAGGTTAATTAGTTAATAAATAATTAGGATAGATAAATACTATAATTTAAACTTAAAATAAATACATGATAATTTTCTAAAAACTTAATAATCTCGAAATAATAAAATAGGATATTTTTAAAGGTTAATAAAAGTAATTAAAATAACTTATTTTGGATAAAAACTAGCACATAAATAAATATATATATAAATACCATAATTTTCTTCAAATTATACCTTAAAATAATATTTTAAGGCTCTTAAAAATCCCATAAAATATTTTGGGAGAAAATAACATCTCGTCCGTCCACGGCCCCGCCTACGCGATCATAAAAATAAGATTTCTCAAATAAATTCATAAATCACATCAAATAGATTTAAATGCCGAAAGAAATTATTTAAAACATGCAAATCAATCACATAATTTAAATAATCATTCATAAAAACAATTTAACACATTTTTACATTATTTTAAAATTATTAAATTCCCTAGTTATGCATGCGGATTTACGTGACGAATTTCTGGGCGTTACACGTGCGGCTGTTCCTTCCATTAAGACTGTCAACGTTTCTTGGATGAAACTAAATTCAGGCGGTGGTTCGGAGATGGGAGGTGAGTCTCTATTGCGATTATTTTCTTGAGATGTTTGTAATGGAGTATGCATTCTCAATGACACAGTGAACAAGTTCCCACAGACGGCGCCAAGCTGATGTAGCAAGAATTTGATATTACCCGATTGGAGAAAATCTGGGTAATCTGTGGAGATCCGGGTAGCCGGATTAATACTCGAACGGTTCTGGAGAACAAACTTTGTGGGTTGTCACCTGCATCACAAAGCAAAGTGAGTGGCGCCGGGGGTTGCCCGGCGAAGACACTCCGACGCTCGAGTCAGTATTTGCACAATAAAAGTTCTAGAGAACTAGAGCATGTGACTATAGATTGCGTACCTTAATAATGAGAGGACTTGAACTATTTATAGATAGTCGAAGAGTTTCATGGGCTTGAGCCTCTTATGGGTTTTTAGGAATTTATGGGCCTTGATAAAGTGTCCCAATAAATAATATGAGATCCAAGTGGATTGAGTCATTGGGCTTGGGCCCGGGAGAAAGACAAATTGGGTAATAACCCATCAGATAATATGTTTGTCTCTTTGCGATTTTGTTTGTTTACGTTTTCAATTTCAAATTTAATTAGTCCGCTATCTTTATTTTTTTGATAATTTCAGTCATTTTTTGACTTGATTTATGATCGTCCTCAAGCCAACCCATGCCCATCACTTTTCTGATTTCATCTAGACCGGACTTCTTAGGTATATAAAAATTGTTGTGCGTAGACAAGTAATTTTGTTTGAAATGAAATATTATATTTCAAATTGAATTTTGAATTAAATATTGCTATGAATTAATTTTGTTTATAGGTCCAAATTTGTTTATTTTCCAATTTCCTAGTTTTATTTTTATTTTATTTTTATTTATTTATTTTTTTTACCGTTTACTTTGTCTTGAATGTAGAGGCCAAAATATTG
Source organism: Henckelia pumila (assembly GCF_033568475.1). Lineage (NCBI taxonomy): Eukaryota > Viridiplantae > Streptophyta > Magnoliopsida > Lamiales > Gesneriaceae > Henckelia > Henckelia pumila. Next base: position 195,612,288 of record NC_133123.1, on the reverse strand, counting down.
TTAAAAAATGGTATTTTTTTTTGGTTATATGCTTTATAATATTATATATTTATTTAGGAGAAAAAAATCTGTAAGCATCAAATTTAAAAACAAATTATGTCGAAAATGTTTCAAAATTTGAAGACTTAAAAAAAGAACAATTATAAGATAATTATTTTGTGATGTTTCATGGTTAGAAGATTTTATATTATTTTTCTTTTAATAATTATAGTATATCATCGTCTACATTGAATCATAATCCTAGCTCCACCTTTGCTTGTCAAAGTTTGGTTTTCATCCAATAACTTGGATTTTTTTTATATCGCCTTTTTTTCCCTACTGGAAGCAACGAATTAAAGCCATCGAATATTTCTTATTTCGTACCAATGCTCTCCTACATAGCTCATGTAGTGAGAATATACCTATGTTGCATGCATTAAAATGTATTTAAGAAAAAATAAATCAAAATACCACTCAATATTTCAAAATGAGTGGAACAATATGTTGTTTCCCTTTATTTTTCTTAAAAATATTTTAATGTGAGTAATATATGTTTATTAGCAGGTGCATCAGGAGTGAAATAGGTGGTTAATCGGTGACCAGAGCTTGGTAGTAGGGGCTGTCAGTGGTTTCTAGATTAAGATTCTATTTTTTTATATATTTTATATATTTTGGTTGTTTTTCGCTTAGACGTTGTTAGTAACTCTGATTAAATTTTCTGATTACTACTATTTCATGCTTAAAAACTCTAGTTAGTAAGTGATCTGGGTAGCATCACTATAAGAACCTTCAATAATCAAAGATCCCATTGAACTGCATGCTCCGTGACAATAATATCTATTGTTGGGCTTTGGCCCAACTTATATTTTAATTGCCCAGCCCATTTTCCTTGGCCCCTTATTTATTCCCTAATCTGTGTGCGCCTCCTCCAGTGCGTTCTTGGGTTTCTGCTGTGTGAGAAAGGAAGCCGCCAGTGAGAACGAGGGTGATTGAGGCAGCCGAGAGAGAGTCATTGGGTGAGTGATCGATTGAGTGAAGGATTCTTTGTGAGCTTCCTCCTTTTAGTAATTGAGTGTCTTCTCCCCACTATCCTTGCTTTGTGCTTGTTGCTGTCCTCTCTCTCGTTCGTGTGTTGGCCAGGGATTCCTACTGTGTGAAGGAGTAGAGCGTGAGTTTGTTTTTGCGAAGCCTTTCTGGTCTTCGCCGTGGATTGCCGGTGGATTGGAGAGTCGTAGCGTCTGAGCTCCGGAATCTTTGTGTTTGCTCACGTTATTACTACTTTATTTTCTTTGGTTTCTTGCCTGTTTCTTTCGGTGTGCTTTCGGCGTGTTCTTATTTTGCAGGTGATAGGTTCTATTGAGGCTGGCTAATCGCACGGCGAGGACCGTGGATTCCTACATCTATAATATAAATTCTTCCAACACTTGTTGTATTATAAAAATAGTCAACACCTGAAATAATAATTAAATTATCTCACATTTTCATTCATGAAATTTTACCACATCGAACAATACAACATGAATTTATGTTCTTGCATGGAAAAAACTTCATAATAACAGGATCTCAAAATATGATTATAAGAAACAACTGAAAACCTATCATGCAAAAATGAGTTAAAATTAACTTGCATCAGATAGAATCGGTCTTACGGTTCTATAACCAAATTTGTGCGAAGTTGTCGCAGCTATTGGAAGTAAATAATCTTCACCGGCTCAACTATGTCGCTTCTCCACACTTTATATTAGGCTTTTATTTTGACATGGCTCTATTATATAATATAAATTAATATTTAATTAATTAAGTAGATAAAGAAATAATGGAAATGGTATATTGCAGACTAAGATTTCAATTTTTATTGAGATTAGGTAGAGAAAAGGTACACTTTTTGTCCCGAAAAATATATTATCCTACTATGATGGATGGATAGCTTAACCGGCACATTGATTGCATAAGCTAGCAATCACTATCTAGGATCAAATATTTTTATACTTTATCAAAAGTTATAGTTATTGCTAAAAATTCAATCCAAATTTTTAAAATCGTACAATAGTTTAAATATCACGTTTTGATAGTTATTTAAGTAGGAACAATTATTGATCAACAATTCTTTTATCAATAATTACACTACCTCACAACTCATGGGAATCTAACACGTGATTTTGGGTCTAATACCAAATTTGAATCGAACACTTTCTGATTACCAAAACCTATAGTTAACGGTAATATTGTAATTCAAATCTTTTAAACAATAGGCATCTCAGGTGCAACATTTCGACCCATATCTGAGTGGGAGAATGTTAGGATCAGGGAAAGAGTTTAAAAGAGGGAGGGGGTGGCATTAAATAAAAACTTTCGATAACTTTTTCTTAAAATCAAATTCAGTTGGATTATCAAATAAAATTTTGTGATTCTCGTGATTCAATATCAATTGGCTAACAAAAATTTTGTGCGAAATAAAGCCTAACTGACAGATATTATAATTAAACAGACTAACTGATCAATTAAATAGGAGTCTAACTGAAATGTAAAGAGCACAAGATTTATCTCTGGATGTTTGGAAACTTCAAAAAATACTGCGTCACCCCTTCTTTCTCTTATATATGAAGGAGTTCAACTAGAAGATTTTGGATAGTACAAGCAATTTGGAAAATCCTAGTTTAGTTTAGTACTTAACACACCGCATAATTGAAATTCCTAGTACACTATTTACAAATGAACAATATGCAAACTATCACAAATACAATGAATTTACGATGTAAACTCTTGGCAAAATTTGAAAGTCAATGATCAGAAATAAAATCTATGAAATTATTGATTTTCATGCTTGATCAGTATAGCTCTTGGAAAACTTGAATAGGTAAGCAGATTGCAGGTAAATCAGTTTAGCTTGTGAACTAAGTCATTTCAATTTGGTTGTCTTGGTTCAGTTTGGATAGTTTATTTTTTCCCTTAAAATTATTAATACACCAAAACATTAATTGATCTAACAATTTTCCCCTTTTTAGTGCTTGGCAAAATATGCATATAAAATTTATGTCTGAGGCAAATAATTGTCGAACTTATTGAAATCATAAATCTGGTATACTGACAACTCATAGATTGAAACTGATAATCTGATACACTGATAGAATGATAAAATATATAGATAAAATATGTAGAAAGTCTTCTATATTCTTTAAATTAGGTCGCCCTGACTGCTCTTTTCTTTTGTAGAACTCATTTCCCCCTTTTTTGTCAACATCGGGGTCCTCAGTTCTTGTTTCTTCAATATATGCAGTACATATTGAAACTAGGCAGAAACATTGTCTATCTTGACAAAATGGCTTGGATTGGGTTGATTTTTGCATATAGATCTTCACGAACTGAACTCACTCTCGGAGATACATAATCCACAACTAATAAAATATAAGTGTAACCAAAAGAAGAGGGAAATGCACCCATAAAACCGATATCCCACACATAAAAAATTTTAACTTCTAAAATATTCGTAAGAGTTAATTCATGCTTTTTAGATATATTCCCAGTTCTTTGACACTTATCACAAAATTTCACTAAGGTATAATTGTCCCTAAACAAAGTAGGCCAATAAAATCCAGATTATAGTACCTTAGCCACAGTCCGTGTTGCTCCGAAGTGGCCTCCATAAGGTTTAGAATGGCATTGCTCAAGGATTTCCTGTTTTTTTTGACCCGCCACACATCTCCTAATCACTTGATCAGCACATCGCTTGAAAACATAGGTATCATCCCACAAGTAGAATTTAACGTCATGAAAAAATTTCTTCTTCTAGTGGCGGTTCAAGTCTGGAGGCATAACACCACACGACAAAAAATTAGCGATATCAGCAAACCATGGAAGAGTAGAACGTATCTCAAAAATTTGTTTATCGGGGAACACTTCTTTTATAACTTCCTTCTCCGTAGCTTCTTCCAAGTACAATCTAGACAAATGATCCGCGACTTGATTTTCACTCCCCTTTTTATCCTTGATATAGAAGTCAAATTCTTGCAGCAGTAAAATCCACCGTATCAAGCGTGGCTTAGCATCCTTCTTAGCAAACAAGTAGAGAATCAATGCATGGTCAGTATAAACAACTACTTTAATGCCAATTAAATAAGGACAAAATTTATCAAAAGCAAAAACTACTGCAAGCATATCCTTTTCCATGGTGGTGTAGTTTTGCTGTGCAACATCCATAGTGTGACTGGCATAGTAAATGACTCGAAACACTTTGTCTCTTCGCTGGCCCAAAACAGCTCCCACTAAATAATCATTAGCATCGCACATCAGCTCAAAAGATTCCTTCAAATCTGGTACAATCATTATAGGTGTTGAAAGACCCTAAAATATTAAATTATTAATTATGGGATGTGATAATTAAATTCCATATTTTGGGAAAATATTGATTTTAGAAGTTATGGAAATTATAGATTTAATTTCCGAGCCGAAAATATTTAATTTGAGAATTTACGAATTTTGAGATTTAAATTCCGGGAATTCTGAACTTAAAAGATTAAATATTCGATTTGAATATTTGGAATTTAAGATTTAATTCCAAGGTTCGAGAATGAATATGATTTAATTCAAAGGTGAAACCCGACCAGAGACTGATTTGACATATCGAAGTTTCAAGGGCTGAAGTGCAAAAGGTCGGGATTAATTGATTTAATCCAAATTGATTTAATTTTAATCCTAGTATATTTAATTTGAGAATATTTAGAGTTTTGATTTAATTTTTAATATTCTTAAATTATTTAGGATTGAAATTGAATTAAAAAGAGGGCCGAAGACTGAATATTCTTAATTATATTACTCAGCTTGCAACGTGTAATTACAAATTATATTCAGAAAAGTTTGAGAATTCAGAACAGAGAGCCGAGATCCTTTTCTTTTCTTTGAATTTCGATTTTCGAAACCCCGTAACTTTTGATCCGATCGTCCGATTTTAATTCCGAAAAGTGTTCTGGAATCCTCGCGATGAGGGATTCGATCTTGTGTAAGTATTTTGATGTTTTTAATAGATTTCGAAATCAGTATGTGGGCAGAGATCAGAATTTTATGTTTCGATCATGTTCTTGAACTTCTATCGCTTATATATGCGAAACCGACTCGACGATTGATTCTTGAATGAACTTGTTATGGTTTCCAGCTTATCATTTGATATTCATAGCTGCTGATATGTTGCTATTTTGAGGAATTGTTGCTGGTTTTGATGGTTATGGATGATATGAAGTTGGTTTTGAATTGATATCGTACCGGTTATCGATTTTCAGCCGTTACGCCGTTAGATTATGAATTAAAGCCGTTCTGCTATCTCGTTGATTGAACTGAATTAGAGTTGAGTTGATAACTGATATATCCTGATCTAAACACTGCATTTCAGATTATTGTGAAGCTTGATGAGCTTGAGAATGCAAACCTGGAATCGATTAAGATCAACTCAAGGTTTGAAGTTGTTCTATCTTGAAGATTGAATGATGTTTGAATGAGCAGATTTTTGTATGAGTGTTGTACTTTCTATCCAGATGTGGAACATTGAAACTCGAGAATAACAGGTATAAGACAACATTGAGAGTCAGGAATTTGTTACTCAAGGATGATACTTCTTGAGTTGTTCCGAACAAATCACATACTTGTTATTGTTGTTTATTTGATTGATGTTGTCAATCCATCTCAGGTAATGGATCTTTGATTTGATATGAGTTCGATTATGATATGATATTGATAGAATTGATTCTATTTCCAAGATCTGAGGCGATATTATTTTCAAGTCTGAGACGACTTCGATAGATGGATATCCATGTCAAGATCAGTTACGAATCTTGATGGCATCGATGATATATGAATCAATTCCTGAGCGAGATATGCACTATATACTTTATTGTTGAGTCGATTATCTTTAGAGTCGATATGAATTTATTTAAACGCATTTATATGTTGATTATACTGGGAATTATATTCTCACCGGAGTTTATCCGACTGTTGTTTTGTTTTGTATGTGTGCATTACAACAGGTGGGGCAGAAGCTAGCCAGGGAGAACATGGGTAGCTCGAGAGAGAGTCCAGACGTGGGACTCGGGTTGTTGTGTAGCATAATGATGTATGTTGCATTCTTGTTAAGCATTCTAGAAGAATTATGCTTAGTTGTAGTTGAAGAACATATTAGTACTTTGTGTAGTTTAGTGCTTTTGATGTATTCTAAACTACTTTGTTGATGTAAGAAATACATTTAGTGTTGCTTGAGAATTGATACATGTATATATGAATATTTCCAGATTGGATATAGCTTGTTTCAAGTTGTTTAGCATGTTTAGAACAAAGTTTGACAGCAAAAAAATCAGCAGCAGATTCGAGCAAATGCTAGCTCGCTCGATCGGTAGACTTGCACCGATCGAGCGAGGCCACCTTGGACTCAAACCTAAGAGTGGGTAATTTCTGCTCGCTCGATCGGTGATGTTTAACCGATCGAGCGAGGCTCAATTTAAAATTTTTTTTTTGTTGCTCTTGTTTTAGTTATTCTTTAATTGTATGATTAATTGTTAATTGCCCTTAAGATAAGATTAGCAACCCGGGATCCCCACAACAGGTGGTATCAGAACATAAGTTTCTTGGACTGAGATAGAAGTTGAGCGGGGTAGATTGAGTCGCATGCATATTTAGTATTGCATGATTATGCATTACTTGATTTGATGATTTGATGAATTGCATGTGAGCAGGATCTAATTTTTTAGTATTTTTTTGTAAATTTTGAATTCTTATAGATTTTGTTATAAGATTCCTTGGGTGATGTAAGCACCCAGAATTGAATAGAACAGTGTTCTTTGGGTGACGTAAGCACCCCAGACTGAACACAACTGCATGGCTCAGCTGAAAGAAGTATCTTCAATTGAACAGAATAGTATATCAGCGAATGAATAGATGATTTTGCAGGTAGAAGTTGGCTTGAAGAACTTAATCAAGTGTTTAAATACTTGAAAGATACAGATGAATGTTGTATCAGATTGATTGTATCCAACTTCGAGACTTAGCAACCAACTGATAGATTGTGATGAAGAAATTCTAAAAGAGCAAAGGTATATTGATTTGTTTGTAAGTGCTTAGAACATAGATTTATTAATGGTTCTTTGCCACAACAGATAGAAATGAAGAGAAACAGAAGATTATGCCAAGGAAACAAGAGATGCTCATTTGAAGGTAAGCCTACTTAGATTCATTGAATTTTGAATGATGACAAAAACTAAATATTGAGTTGTATATTCATGGCTTGAATCTGAAGATTTTGTGTGAGTAAATGTTGACGATTGAAACTTTTTGCGAAAGCCTTAGAAAGGGCCAAAAGAACTGAACCTGAGTGAAGAGGCAGAATGAATAAAATTGTAGACATGCCATAGTATGTGAGATACTCGCAACTTCAGCTACAATTTTCATTACAGAGAAGATAAGAGATAAAAGATATGAAAGTGGTTCTTTAACTCTAGCGGACTAAGACAGATTGGTCTGAGTCTGAATGCAGAGTATGCTAATGATTATTACACTCATTGTGGGAGGAGACATCTTAACAATCAGTGTAGAGAAATCTGGAATCAGATTTAGAGAAAAGTAGAATGAAGAACAGTTCCAGAAGTGTACAGAGGATTAGAATGAAAGGGCACCTGAAAATAAAAATTACAGGTAACCAATTTACTTTGTGTTAACCTGTTTATATTATTGGTGCAAGAGACATATTAATAACTAAAAGATTATTATGTCTTAAACTCTGTATCAGAAAAGAGAATTTGTGAAATTGAACTGAAGAAGGGATTTACTGCTTCGATGAAATGAAATTGAACATGATTTTGTTCGCGCTTGAGTTATCTGTTTATGTTGCATAATAGATGATAATGCAATAACCAAGTACTGATTATCAGAAGATTGATGTTAAGAAGCGAGTAAAGTAGATTAGCAAGAACACAATGTGCATTTGAATTGTAGTAACCCAGAACTCATTTTAAGATAATAATATGTTAAACATGATTAAGGGTGGGTAATTAATCAATTTCGGAGTGTTATTGGAATTCGGAAGAGAATTTGGGCTTTTGACTTTTGACCAGATCGGAAGCTCCGAACTCAGATCGAAAGCTCCAACCCCAGCCACTTCGGAAGCTCAGCGGAAGCACAGAGATCGGAAGCTCCGATCCTGGAACGGAAGTTCCGATCTCCAGCTGCCAGCAATGCTCGATGACTCAGCCGCGAGTTTTGACAAGTGTTGAACGTAGAGCAGATCGGAAGCTCCGATCGCCCGATCGGAAGTTCCGATCCCGACGTGTCACACATGCACGCAGTGAGCTGGATCGGAAGCTCCGATCCTGAAATCGGAAGTTCCGATCCTGGCCGAGAATTTTGCCTATAAATAGGGCTCGTTCGATTTCATTTTGAAATACGAATTTCCGAGTTTCTTTCTTCAGTTATATAGTGTGAGATATACACTTGAGGGCCCTATCGGTTATAATAGAGGTTCTAGAATAACCAAGGTGTGGTTATAGTCATCCGGGACTAGCGACTCCAAAGGGCTAACTACGGACGAAGGTATGGTCCGGGAATCTATTTAAGTTTTGGGAGTACTTATTAGCTTAGTTAAGGCTTATAGAATTTATGTAGTGATACGGTGAACTTTTGAATATAGGTTTGGAACCTAGGATCTTAATATACTTGAACTAGCCTAGAGGTACGTACACATTGACTGAGATTGCCAGCGAGTATACATGTTTATTTGTTGCATTTTATTTGGCATTATTATATGGCATGATATATGATTTACCGCTTTCTATATTCATATTTCATGTGCATATACACGTTGAGCCTATACCTTGTTATGCCTGACTATAGAGCCGCTCAGCTCTATACTCGATAGTCTGTCACTGAGAGTACCGCGACGGCGGGGGCATTTATGTCTGTCTACTTTAGTGTACTAGATGAGTGTGGTTGCACCCAGAGGTTGATCCGTGCGGTGGCAGCACTCATGTGGCACCGGTTCTGAGCATGATTTTCGGATGACCCGTTACCAGTCATCATGTTGCATGCATCATATATTTACGTGTACTCATGTTTATGTACTGGGCGTTAGCGCTCACGTCCTAGTTGTTATCTTGTACACCCTATTCCATGGGGCAGATCGCAGGATGAATGGAGCTGGTAGTTCAAGGCAGGACTAGGGAGCAGGAGCCTTGAGGATTTTATTATACAACAGGATTCGATATAGCTGTATAATGTTTACTGTTTAAGATTTCGATTTGGTTGTATCACTACAGATTTAAGCCTGAATTTTATTACTAAGCTGATATGTATTTTATGGTTTTGTTTCCGCATGTTTTACTCTGTTAAGTTATTTTGCTGTATTAAGTTTAATGCATGCTATTAGTTGCCAGTTAGTAGGTGATACCATGCAGGGTCACTACATTTTTAGTATCAGAGCATGCATAGATTTTGGGATTAGTACTTGGGATTTAGTCTAGTAATTCTTGCGCATTTGAGATTTTAATGTGCAATTCTTTTCAGGATATGGCTGACGAGAGTCACGGTAGTGTTGGCCAGGGAGGTGGTCATCATCATCGTCATCATGAGGGTAGACGTCGCTACTCTATCAATAAGTTTATGCAAGTAGGACCGAAACCATTGGTGGGAGGCGAGAATCCTGAACAAGCTAGAAGGTGGATGTCTAAACTCGAGAGTACTTTTCGTGCTTTCGATTGTACTGAGGATCAGAAATTGGAAGTTCTAAAATTCGTTCTAGAGGATCGAGCACGTTTTTGGTGGGATGCCAAAGCTGCTCAGGCACGTACTGAGAGAGGACAGGTGACTTGGGGGGATTTCTGTCGGGAGTTCCAGAAATTGTATTTTCCTCCGGCTGTTCGCCAAGCACGATCTATGGAGTTGCTTACTCTGAGGCAAGGATCAATGACTATTGATCAATATCAGCAACGATTTCTTGATCTGCTACCTTTCAGTCCTCATATCAATGAGAGTGATGCGTCGAAGTATGATATCTTTCTACAAGGTTTGAACCAAGATATCTACTCTCAGGTTGTCGTCTGTGATGACCCGGTATCTTTTGAGACTTTGGTGAACCGTTGCCGTCTTGTGGAGACTAGCAACAGGCGGGCACAGTTGATGATGCCAGCACAGCCTAGTGGATCTTTTGAGCCTCGAGCTCAATCTGTTGTGCAATCTGGACCTACGTCTTCTTCTACTCCTACTACTTCATCTGGATCTCGTGGTTCACGAGGTATGTTCCGTTTTGGGAAGAAGAAGAAGAAGGAGGAATTTTGTAGTCATTGTGGAGGGAAGCATCCTGCAGCTTCATGTCGGAGAGCTACTGGTGCTTGTTATATTTGCGGTCAGCAGGGACATCTGCGGAGAGATTGTCCTCAGCGCATGGGTTTTGCTAGTAGATCGGGATCACAGGTTGGATCTCAGGCTTCTATTGTTCCACGTCAGCAGCCAGCACCACAGAGTTCTTCTTGTTATCGTCCCCAGACTCAAGGGCAGGTGTTTGCTCTGTCTCAGGAGCAGGCTACAGAGGGAAGCGATCGCATGTTGGCAGGTACCTTTCTGTTATGTGGTATTCCTGCACTTGTATTAATTGATACTGGAGCATCGCATTCCTTTATTTCTAGTCGCTTTGTTAAGAGACATAGATTACCTTATGTATCATTAGATATGGATTTAGTTGTATCTACTCCATTGGAGCAAGAGATAGTAACTAAGCGTCTAGTGATGGGTTGCCTTCTGGAGTTTGAGGGTAATGTGTTATCAGCTAATTTGATGATATTAGCGATGGCAGATTTTTACTGTATTTTGGGAATAGATATGCTGACTTTGTATCACGCTACTGTGGATTGTTATCAGCGTCTGGTACAGTTTCATCCGGTTGAGGGTGATAGCTGGTATTTTTATGGTGAGGGTGCGCGACCTCCAATGCCACTTGTTTTGGCTCTTAAGGCATGTCATGTCTTGGAGTCAGGTGGGGAGGGCTACCTCATCTATGCAGTTGATATGTCCACGAGTAGTACGGGTATTGATCAGTTACCGGTTGTCAGCGAGTTTCCTGATGTATTCCCTGATGAGATTCCTGGTTTTCCTTCGGTTCGAAAGGTTGAATTTGGTATTGATCTAGTACCAGGAACTACGCCTATATCCCGAGCACCTTATCATCTGGCACCGTCAGAGATGAGGGAATTGAAACATCAATTACAGGATTTGCTTGATAAGGGATATATTCGTCCGAGTGTTTCTCCGTGGGGAGCACCTGTTTTATTTGTCAAGAAGAAAGATGGATCGATGCGATTATGTATTGATTACAGGCAGTTGAATCGTGTCACCATCAATAATAAGTATCCTTTTCCGCGGATTGATGATCTGTTTGATCAATTACAGGGTACTTCTGTTTACTCGAAGATAGATCTGAGATCAGGATACCATCAGATGCGGGTACGAGACTGAGATATATCTACGACTGCTTTCAGGACCAGTTACGGGCATTATGAATTTCTGGTGATGCCATTTGGTTTGACGAATGCACCGGCAGTCTTCATGAATCTGATGAATCAGATATTTCAAGAGTATCTGGATAGATTTGTCATCGTCTTCATTGATGATATTCTTGTCTATTCTCATGACAAGGATGAGCATGCACAGCATCTAATGATTGTTTTACAGACGTTACGAGATAAGCAGCTGTATGCGAAATTGAGCAAGTGTGATTCTGGCTTGACCGGGTAGTGTTTCTCGGTCATGTGATTTCTAATGAAGGGATATCTGTTGATCCTAGTAAGATAGAGGCAGTGCTGAACTGGTCTCGTCCGATGACAGTTGCTGAGATTCGTAGTTTCTTGGGTCTAGCTGGATATTACCGTCGGTTCATCGAGAATTTTGCACAGTTGGCAAGGCCTTTGACACAGCTTACTCGGAAAGATGTTGCCTTCATATGGTCCTCGGATTGTGAGGAGTCATTTCACGAGCTACGTGGACGTCTTACTACTGCACCTGTGCTAGCTCTACCTTCTGGATCAGGAGGTTATTTTGTCTATACTGATGCATTTGGTCAGGGGTTAGGATGTGTTCTGACACAGCATGGACATGTTATTTCCTATGCTTCTCGACAGTTGATGACGCATGAGAGTAATTATCCAGTACATGATCTCGAGTTGGCCGCCATTGTATTTGCACTCAAGATTTGGAGGCATTATCTTTATGGCGAGAAATTTGAGATATTCACGGATCACAAGAGTTTGAAGTATTTATTCACTCAGGCAGAGTTGAATATGCGACAGAGACGCTGGATGGATCTTCTGAAAGATTATGATTGCGAAATCAAATATCATCCAGGTTCTGCCAATCTTACTGCTGATGCCTTGAGTCGGCAGGTGAGACTTTCTGCACTTCAGACTAGTGAAGTATCTCATATGATTCAAGAGTGCTGTTCATTGAGTTTTACGCTCAAGCACAAGAAAGGGAGAAATGGGATTCGGTTGTATACTATTTTGTCTGAGCCAGCATTGTATTCTCGGATTAGAGATGCTCAGATATCTGATGTTAAGACTCAGCGTTTGGCACGTCTAGCCAATGGAGTTAATACATCTGGATTTCATTTTCAGGCAGATGGTTTATTGTGCTTATCTAATCGAGTGGTTGTACCTAATGATGCGGAGCTCAGGAATAATATTCTTTCTCAAGCTCACAGGAGTCGATTATCAGTTCATCCTGGAAGCATGAAAATGTATAAGGACTTGCGAACTAGATTCTGGTGGAAAGGGATGAAGAGGAGTGTGTATCAATTTGTTTCGAGATGTTTAGTTTGTCAACAGGTCAAGGCTGAACATCGACGACCAGGTGGATTACTGCATAATCTTGAGATTCCCGAATGGAAGTGGGAGCACGTGACTATGGGCTTTGTTACCCACTTGCCTATGACGTTACGTCAGTGTGATGCTATCTGGGTTGTCATTAACCGTTTGACGAAATCAGCACACTTTATTCCTTACAACCGGGAGTATTCTTATGATCGCATGACACGCTTATATGTCCAGGAGATAGTGCGATTACATGGGATTCCGGTGAGCATAGTCAGTGATAGAGACCCGCGATTTACCTCACGTTTTTGGGGTAGTTTTTAGGAGGCGTTGGGTACCACTCTAAGTTTGAGCACTGCATATCATTTGGAGACTGACGGGCAGTCAGAACGGACGATTCGTACGCTGGAGGATATGCTACGTTCTTCTGTCATGGATTTTGGCTTATCTTGGTAGGATCAGTTACCTTTGATCGAATTTGCCTACAATAACAGTTATCATCGTAGTATTTATATGACACCTTTCGAGGCATTGTACGGTGGACGGTGTCGTACTCCATTATTCTGGGATGAAAACGGGGAACGACAAGTCGAGGGTCCTGAATTGGTGCAGCAGATTGTAGACAAGGTAGATTTGATCAAGCATAGTATCAAAGTTGCTCAAGATAGACAAGCCAGTTATGCTAATATTCATCGCAGACCACTTCAGTTTAAGCCTGGTGAATATGTGTTCCTTCGAGTATCACCTTTCAGGAAGGTGATGAGATTCGGCGTGAAAGGCAAGTTGTCTCATCGTTTCATTGGGCCTTTCCAGATACTGGAAAAGATCGGAGATGTTGCATATCGTTTGGCTTTATGTCACGATATTATGCTTCATGCATTATCATATTGAGCTTTATCCTTGAGATAACCCGTGTTACGGTGCTTACCCTATGTGTTATTGGATGGTTGGACACGTGGATTCGTGATCAGGTCACCTATATCCATAGTTGGGTGTGTGAGCCACATCCTGGTGCGATGACACAAAGTGATACATACCTTGACGCCGAGTGTGATTGAGCAGTATTCTTGACCTTGAGTTTTGGTAACCCGTACACTTGCATTCTTGCTCATATATTAATTTTATACTCATACTTTTGTCCTAAGCGCTTTTATTTCCGCAAGTTTGTTTTTGTTCTGGTTAATTTGGTACTAAGGATTTATTCGCTAGGTTTGTACTAAATTTAGTATTTGCACATTTCTTTCTTTGGGTTTGTAATAATGTAATGGTTTCCGCTGTTGTATTTTTGATTTTGTTTAATTATGTTTATTGCATGTTTAAGCTTCTAATTAGTAGGTGTCACGGAGCGGGTCACTATATTTATTATATCAGAGCATGCAATAGGATTGTTTGGGATATATTGCTGGTATTTTGGAATTAACTTGGGTTATTTTTGTAGAGTGATGATTGGATTCAATGACAATAAAAGCATCAGATGTTGAGATGACGAGGCACCTAGGCTTTCTCGGCATCATCATCATCAAGGTTATCGTCAGAGACTCGACTTATCTAGATTTTTGCAAGCTTGGACCGGAGATAATGATCAAGTATGAGACTTTAGGCATAGTAAATGATTGGTTGAAGCGCATGAGATGCTGTTATCGATCTGGCTTTGATCTGTTAAGGTATCCCTGAAGATTCTCCACAAGTAGTTGGAGAGATTGTCATCAAGATCTTTCCTCATCTACCAGATAATGGACCCCACAATATTGGAAAGATCCAGTAGATTGGTAAGATCTTCTTAGTTCTTGTGAGGAAGAGGGTGGTCCGACAGCAGTCTATGTGGACTCTTGACTGGGACAAACAGAAACCTCATGTTCAAAATCAGTAGGTACCAAGATAAATACGACTGTTGAATTGTATAGGGTACCATAGAAAGGATGTTAGATTTCCGCGTTCAATCAAGATTATAAATACTGTTTATAGATTTTTTGTAATAAGTATTTACATTGTAAGAATTTGAATCATCTGTGCATAAAAGATGTCAGATATTTGATTTATTGGTTAATAAGATCATTGCACATTTTTCGGTGTGATTTGATATTTATTTAGATTGTTTGTTTCTATTACTTGGAATTGTAATAAGAATTGTATTGAACCTGAATGTGTGGTTCAAGTATTTTAAGCTCTGGGATTATCTTGATTTAATTCCAGTGTTTTATTGATGGATATTCAACTATGGTGACTTGGAGCATATTTTTATAATCGGTTTAGAGTTATACATATTGTAGAATGATTATTCTAAGAATTTCCCTAAAATTTTTTAGTAAGTTGACTTGGAGGTTTGTGCCAGAGATGATTTCATCAGGGGGCATGAATCATATTTGTTCGTTGTATGATTTAATCTAGATCAGTTGATTTAGTTTTGACCTTGTTGTCAAGTGATTATGGGTTTCATCAGGGTACAGTGATGGATTATACCATGAACTATGGACTATAAATATTTATGACTAGACGTAGCGGAAGCGCGACCCTATGTCAGTGTTACTCTGGGAGTCTTTCGTGCTTCATATGGTGTACAGGAAAGGCTACCTCAATCTGATGGTTTTGCAACAGTCACATAAGGGTATAGCTATAGAGACAGCCGGATTATGTTAGTATCGTTATTTTCTGACTTCGTCAGAGATAGATATACAGTGAAAGTCAGTATAGAAATTCTGTGATTATAGTTATCTGGGTTAGATGACTTCATGTTTAAACACTAAGATCAAAGTTTGTTGATTAGGGGTATAAGATTCTAATAGTGATCAAGAACCGGTACTGGTTGCCTAACTTGATTGATATTTTCAGGATAAGTGTAAGCAAAAGTAGATCAATATCAGTAGATGATACTTTTAAGTCCGATAAGTATCGAATCATAATTTGTTAATGGGATATTATGAACTATGAGGTAATTGATAGTTCTCTAAGCCTGTATTCTTAGGGACTTAGCCATATGGTGGTACCTCGAAAGAATGGTTAAATCCTCATAGAATGTTGACATTTGGAATTTCTCAGTCGTTTGGGATTTATCATGAATGTTTAAGTCAAGATTTCTGGATTATCTTTTGTTTAATGAGATTAGTTAAGATTTAACACTCGTGGATGTGGAATTTTAACCCGGAGGTTACAATATTGTTGAATCTATCGGAAAACAGAGAGACTGATCAGTACAGTCAAAACTTTTGAGTTGAATAGTTTGATTTTATCTCGCCATGAATACGGTCTAGTTAGATAGTGTTTCTGAGTATATCTGTTATGGTTACAGATAGTGAAGCCAATGACAGTCAAGGTAAATGTTTCTTTATCAGAAAAAAGAAAGACTTGATTTAGTACCTAGTTTGGTACCAGTGGTTGTTGACCTAGTTTTCTGAGCTTAGATTGGGCTTTGTACTCAGGCATTTTCTGTAGTCTTCCGGAGATTCCATCTGCATGATTTGATCGAACAGGTGTTATTGTTTCAATGGACTCTAGAAAGTTAGCATCGATTGGTTAGATGTGGGGAAAGATAGTAGCTGAGACCTATAGCTTTCGCGTATGGCGGGATTATTGTTATCGATTTCTTGGGTGTGTATTGGATACGATAGGCCATTGATGTGACTATTTTAACAGAGTTGACTCAAGAAGTGTTGATGGACTTCACGATTATCGAATGACTCAGTTTGTGTTCTTCTAGAAAAGTGAGTCAGGATTCGATAAAGGTTTATTTATTTTAGTGAGATATTAAATAGTAGCATTGTTTCGAATATTAGAATGTTGTCTCAAGATGGTAAGCTGAGATAGATATAATTGTTTGATTCAAACTGTTAGTAGCAGGATTAGTACTAATTAACATTAATATTTCTGGAATACAAGTAAATTATGGACAACGAAGTTGTCACAGCTCGAGTGATTTGGCGGAGACATTTCCATTTACACAATAATAGTATCCTTTCGGGTGTAAGGATTTAGCCTACTGCGGTAAAAGTAATTGATCATGAATTCTGGGAATTTTTATTTGTAGATTTTAACTCTGGAATTTCGACATCACTTGCCAAATAAAATATTATAATTGATAGTGGTCAATTATCGATTAAAATTGGGAATACAGAGATCAGTGAAAGAAACCCAAGGTTTACATCTCGATTTTTGGGGGAGTTTTCAGCGTGCTCTAGGTATTACACTTAGCTTGAGTACTGCTTATTACCCGGAGACCGATAGTCAGTCAGAGCATAATATCCATACTCTTGGGGATATGTTACGAGCTTGTACTATGGATTTTGTCCAGCTTGGCAAGATCATTTCCATTGATTTAATTCACGTACAACAACAATTATCACCGCAGTATTGGTATGGCACCATTTGAAGCAATGTATGAGCGACGTTGTCGCACTCCATTGTTCTGGGAAGAAGTTGGGGAAATACAGGTGGAAAGGCCAGAATTAGTTCAACAGGGTGTTTTTGTAGTTGATCAGATCAAGAGATGAATTAGAACTGCACAGGATCGACAAGATAGTTATGCTAATACTAAGCGTAGACCTTTGCAGTTCCAAGTAGGTGAAAAGGTGTTTTTGAAAGTCTCATCATTCCATAGGATTTTGAGATTTGGTATAAATGGAAAGCTATCTCAAAGATTCTTTGGTCCATTTGAGATTTTTTAAAGTGTTGAAGATTTAGATTACGACTAGCATTTTCGCCGTATTTGTCTTAGATCCATGACATGTTCCATATATCCATGTTGCGACGGTATGTGGGTGAGTCTCACTTATTGAGACCATCTGAGGTACAGTTGGATACAAATTTAACATATGTGGAGATATCATTGCGTATTCTGGATCAGAAAGACAAAGTATTACGGAACAATATCATTCCTCTCGTTCTAGTTCAGTGGCAGTGTTGAGGCATTGAGGAAGCTATTTTGGAATTACAGAACCGTATGCGTTAAAAACATCTTGAGTTGTTTAAATTGTATTTTTGGGTTTCAATGTTGTAACTTGTAAAATGTTCAGATGTAATAAAGAACGTTTGTTCCATGCTGTGTTTTGCATACTTAAGATTTGATTTCCAAGACGAAATCTCTTAAGTGGGTGAGAATATAGTAACCCAGACTCATTTTACAAGATTAAGTGGTTTAATATCATTAAGGATTGATTAAGGGCTTAATTTGGATTAAAATATGAAGTTTTTGGAATTTTGTCTCGGGCGAGTTCGGAAGTTCCAAACACTTCGGAAGCTAGAACGGAGTTTGGAGGTTAGGGTGAAATCGGACGATCCAAACCCAAGATCGAAGTGTCCGAACTCCAACAGTGATGTGTCCGATGTGTTTTCAACTTGAGATTTACACTTGATTGCGATCGGAGCATCCAAAGTGCCGGTTGGAGCGTCCAAATATGTGGCACAACAGGTGTCATATATTTTGACACGTGGCACGCATGAAGAATAGGAACGTCCGAACTCGAGATCGGATGGTCTAATATCTGCCTTTAAATAGGGCATCCGAGAATCAGTTTTTCACACCAATTTCAAATGTTTCCCTCTCGTTTTCTGAGTGATTTTATGGGTTTCTAGTCTTAGATATTGAGGTTCGGGCGATAGCAAGGCGGTATCGGAGTCGTGGTGGAGTTGTGCCCAAGTTTTGGGCTATCAACATAAAAGGGCTAATGACGGACGAAGATATTATCCGAGTTTCTATAAATAGTTTGGGAATATCTATTAGCTTAGTTAAGGCTTTTAGATGTTGATTAGTGACATAGTAAACTTAAGATTTTAAGCTTGGACAGTAGTGCTGGATTAGATTATCTAATATTTTTGAGGTACAAAAGTACTGTTTGAGATACCCTGACTGAGTATGCATTCCTACGTGTTGCATTATTATATGACATGATTTTATCAAGATATTTTATGTCACGATATTATACTTCATGCATTATCATATTGAGCTTTATCCTTGAGATAACCTTTGTTACGGTGCTCACCCTATGTGTTAGTGCATGGTTGGACACGTGGACTCGTGATCAGGTCACCTATATCCATAGTTGGGTATGTAAGCCACTTCCTAGTGTGACAACACAGAGTGATACATGCCCTGGCGCCGAGTTTGTTTGAGCAGTATTCTTGACCTTGAGTCTTGGTAACCCGTACAATTGCGTTCATGTTCATATAGTAATTTTATACACATAGTCTCGTGCTGAGCTCTTTTATCTCTAACGTCCTCGATTTGTTTTGGACACCCCATTTCACAAGGCATTCCTCAGGTTTAACAGTTCAGGTGGCGCTGGGAGGTCTTAGGTGCAGGGTTTAACAGATGTTAAGGAGTTTTGTTTCCACATATTTGTTTTTGTTCTGGTTATTGGTACTAAGGATTTATTCGATAGGGTTGTACTAAATTCAGTATTTGCACATTTCTTTCTTTGGGCTTGTAATAATGTAATGGTTTCCGCTGTGGTATTTTTGATTTTGTTTAATTATGTTTATTGTTTGCTTAAGCTTCTGATTAGTACGTACTTACGGAAAGGGTCATTACAATATATATATATATAATTACTTGCTAGGGCAACCATGTCTCTTTCACAGAGCTGTTAATTTTCAAAGAGATTATTAATGCCACCCAGAGGCGCCTAGGCTCCACCCAAGGCCTGGACGTAACCCTAGGGCCCAGGGGCGCCTCGGTGCTAGGGGTCTCCCGGAACTTTCTTTTTATGTGTATTTGATGTTTTAAAGATACTTTTAAGGTCTTTTAAGGTTTTTTTTAATTATTTTTAAATATTTTCATGAAATATGTTCAAGTTTTGAAGTTAGAACGGAGATAATGACTAACGTGGATCGATTTAAATATGTAGTGCATTTTTTTGTAATTTTCCTCACAAAAGTTATATTCATTATGAAATAATGAAGTTTTATGAATGTAAAGTTCCTGAAATCAATTATTTCAAATAACATGCATGATTTTAAGCACGAAAGGTTTCAAAGATACGCTTTGTTCATGAAATATATATGATGAGCAAGTATAATGAAGTTATGATTGTATTGTTTCAATGATGCATGATAAAGTACTTTTGGATGTTTTATGTGTTTTTGTGGTAGAAGTATGAGACTAGTCTCTGGGATGAGCTCCGGAGGGGCCCTCCCAAAACAATGAAGGTTCCCATATAGTCCAATGTCAGTATGGACGGTACAAAAGTAGTGCGCATATTAGACAAGACTAGTATTGATGGTACATCTATATGCTTATATTCACGTTCAAAAGTCCACTAGTTTGATCACGATGATTTAATTGATTTATATGATGTTATACATGAAATTATATATGATTATGTGTAACTTTTATGATGACATGTTATGCCTCAAAATTTAATGTGATGCTAGTATTTTAAAATTTTCAGGTTTGGAATTTAGGCTGGACTGAAGGAACGAGACTAGACCGTATGAGTTAAGAGAATATTTTATGCTTAAATTTAAAATTTGATGCAGTGTATTTTTAATTTGGGTAGAGTAATTTTTAAAAATTTGTTTGCAACTAATGGGCTGCTACCAAGCCCATTAGTCATAAAGTAAGTGAGCGTTCAAATTTTCATTATTTCCTCACTTTCTGAAACGCCGCTAACTTTCCCCATTCCCCTCTCACACGTTCAACACTGCATCAAGCTAGGGAAAGATTCCTTCAGTTTTCTCGTGGCTAGATCGTTCTCCAATCCAGGTTAAATCCAAACGATGACAATCAGACAAGTTTTTAATGTTTTGTGGGTGATATGCTCATGAGACCTTGTGTCTGACACCATACTTTATGAGCAAGATATTAAAAATTTTATTACAGAAATGCGTACCTTCATCACTAATGATCGCTCTGGAGTGCCAAAGCTAGTGAAAATGTTCTTTTGCAAAAACTTGACTACAACACGAGCATCATTAGTAGAGGTGACAATTGCTTCCACCCATTTCGAAACATAATCCACAACTAATAAAATATAAGTGTAACCAAAAGAAGAGGGAAATGCACCCATAAAACCGATATCCCACACATAAAAAATTTTAACTTCTAAAATATTCGTAAGAGTTAATTCATGTTTTTTTAGATATATTCCCAGTTCTTTGACACTTATCACAAAATTTCACTAAGGTATAATTGTCCCTAAACAAAGTAGGCCAATAAAATCCAGATTATAGTACCTTAGCCGTAGTCCGTGTTGCTCCGAAGTGGCCTCCATAAGGTTTAGAATGGCATTGCTCAAGGATTTCCTGTTTTTTTTTACCCGCCACACATCTCCTAATCACTTGATCAGCACATCGCTTGAAAACATAGGTATCATCCCACAAGTAGAATTTAACGTCATGAAAAAATTTCTTCTTCTGGTGGCGGTTCAAGTCTGGAGGCATAGCACCACACGACAAAAAATTAGCGATATCAGCAAACCATGGAAGAGTAGAACGTATCTCAAAAATTTGTTCATCGGGGAACACTTCTTTTATAACTTCCTTCTCCGTAGCTTCTTCCAAGTACAATCTAGACAAATGATCCGCGACTTGATTTTCACTCCCCTTTTTATCCTTGATTTAGAAGTCAAATTCTTGCAGCAGTAAAATCCACCGTATCAAGCATGGCTTAGCATCCTTCTTAGCAAACAAGTAGCGAATCAATGCATGGTCAGTATAAACAACTAATTTAATGCCAATTAAATAAGGACAAAATTTATCAAAAGCAAAAACTACTGCAAGCATATCCTTTTCCATGGTGGTGTAGTTTTGCTGTGCAGCATCCATAGTGTGACTGGCATAGTAAATGGCTCGAAATATTTTGTCTCTTCGCTGGCCCAAAACAGCTCCCACTAAATAATCATTAGCATCGCACATCAGCTCAAAAGATTCCTTCAAATCTGGTACAATCATTATAGGTGTTGAAAGACCCTAAAATATTAAATTATTAATTATGGGATGTGAGAATTAAATTCCATATTTTGGGAAAATATTGATTTTAGAAGTTATGGAAATTATAGATTTAATTTCCGAGCCAAAAATATTTAATTTGAGAATTTACGAATTTTGAGATTTAAATTCCGGGAATTCTGAACTTAAAATATTAAATATTCGATTTGAATATTTATGGAATTTAAGATTTAATTCCAAGGTTCGAGAATGAATATGATTTAATTCAAAGGTGAAACGCGATCAGAGACTGATTTGACATATCGAAGTTTCAAGGGCTGAAGTGCAAAAGGTCGGGATTAATTGATTTAATCCGAATTGATTTAATTTTAATCCTAGTATATTTAATTTGAAAATATTTAGAGTTTTGATTTAATTTTTAATATTCTTAAATTATTTAGGATTGAAATTGAATTAAAAAGAGGGCCGAAGACTGAATTGCAATTTATGAAGTTTCAGGGGGCTAAATTGCAATTTTATCTGAAGTTATCCGATTTTAATTATATTACTCAGCTTGCAACGTGTAATTCCAAATTATATTCAGAAAAGTTTGAGAATTCAGAACAGAGAGCCGAGATCCTTTTCTTTTCTTTGAATTTTCGATTTTCGAAACCCCGTAACTTTTGATCCGATCGTCCGATTTCAATTCCGAAAAGTGTTCTGGAATCCTCGCGATGAGGGATTCGATCTTGTGTAAGTATTTTGATGTTTTTAATAGATTTTGAAATCAGTATGTGGGCAGAGATCAGAATTTTATGTTTCGATCATGTTCTTGAACTTCTATCGCTTATATATGCGAAACCGACTCGACGATTGATTCTTGAATGAACTTGTTATGGTTTCCAGCTTATCATTTGATATTCATAGCTGCTGATATGTTGCTATGTTGAGGAATTGTTGCTGGTTTTGATGGTTATGGATGATATGAAGTTGTTTTTGAATTGATATCGTACCGATTATCGATTTTCAGCCGTTACGCCGTTAGATTATGAATTAAAGCCGTTCTGCTATCTCGTTGATTGAACTGAATTAGAGTTGAGTTGATAACTGATATATCCTGATCTAAACACTGCATTTCAGATTATTGTGAAGCTTGATGAGCTTGAGAATGCAAACCTGGAATCGATTAAGATCAGCTCAAGGTTTGAAGTTGTTCTACCTTGAAGATTGAATGATGTTTGAATGAGCAGATTTTTGTATGAGTGTTGTACTTTCTATCCAGATGTGGAACATTGAAACTCGAGAATAACAGGTATAAGACAACATTGAGAGTCAGGAATTTGTTACTCAAGGATGATACTTCTTGAGTTGTTCCGAACAAATCACATACTTGTTATTGTTGTTTATATTTGATTGATGTTGTCAATCCATCTCAGGTAGTGGATCTTTGATTTGATATGAGTTCGATTATGATATGATATTGATAGAATTGATTCTATTTCCAAGATCTGAGGCGATATTATTTTCAAGTCTGAAACGACTTCGATAGATGGATATCCATGTCAAGATCGGTTACGAATCTTGATGGCATCGATGATATATGAATCAATTCCTGAGCGAGATATGCACTATATACTTTATTGTTGAGTCGATTATCTTTAGAGTCGATATGAATTTATTTAACGCATTTATATGTTGATTATACTAGGAATTATATTCTCACCGGAGTTTATCCGACTGTTGATTTGTTTTGTATGTGTGCATTACAACAGGTGGGGCAGAAGCTAGCCAGGGAGAACATGGGTAGCTCGAGAGAGAGTCCAAACGTGGGACTCGGGTTGTTGTGTAGCAGAATGATGTATGTTGCATTCTTGTTAAGCATGCTAGAAGAATTATGCTTAGTTGTAGTTGAAGAACATATTAGCACTTTGTGTAGTTTAGTGCTTTTGATGTATTCTAAAATACTTTGTTGATGTAAGAAATACATGTAGTGTTGCTTGAGAATTGATACATGTATATATGAATATTTCCAGATTGGATATAGCTTGTTTCAAGTTGTTTAGCATGTTTAGAACAAAGTTTGACAGCACAAAAATCACCAGCAGATTCGAGCAAATGCTAGCTCGCTCGATCGGTAGACTTGCACCGATCGAGCGAGGCCACCTTGGACTCAAACCGAAGAGTGGGTAATTTCTGCTCGCTCGATCGGTGATGTTTAACCGATCGAGCGAGGCTCAATTTAAAAATTTTTTTTTGTTGCTCTTGTTTTAGTTATTCTTTAATTATATGATTAATTGTTAATTGCCCTTAAGATGAGATTAGCAACCCGGGATCCCCACAACAGGTGGTATCAGAACATAAGTTTCTTGGACTGAGATAGAAGTTGAGCGGGGTAGATTGAGTCGCATGCATATTTAGTATTTCATGATTATGCATTACTTGATTTGATGATTTGATGAATTGCATGTGAGCAGGATCTAATTTTTTAGTATTTTTCGTAAATTTTGAATTCTTATAGATTTTGCTATAAGATTCCTCGGGTGATGTAAGCACCCAGAATTGAATAGAACAGTGTTCTTTGGGTGACGTAAGCACCCCAAACTGAACACAACTGCATGGCTCAGCTGAAAGAAGTATCTTCGATTGAACAGAATAGTATATCAGCGAATGAATAGATGATTTTGCAGGTAGAAGTTGGCTTGAAGAACTTAATCAAGTGTTTAAATACTTGAAAGATACAGATGAATGTTGTATCAGATTGATTGTATCCAACTTCGAGACTTAGCAACCAACTGATAGATTGTGATGAAGAAATTCTAAAAGAGCAGAGGTATATTGATTTGTTTGTAAGTGCTTAGAACAGAGATTTATTAACGGTTCTTTGCCACAACAGATAGAAATGAAGAGAAACAGAAGATTATGCCAAGGAAACAAGAGATGCTCATTTGAAGGTAAGCCTACTTAGATTCATTGAATTTTGAATGATGACAAAAACTAAAGATTGAGTTGTATATTCATGGCTTGAATCTGAAGATTTTGTGTGAGTAAATGTTGACGATTGAAACTTTTTGCGAAGCCTTAGAAAGGGACAAAAGAACTAAACCTAAGTGAAGAGGCAAAATGAATAAAATTGTAGACATGCCATAGTATGTGAGATACTCGCAACTTCAGCTACAATTTTCATTACAGAGCAGATAAGAGATAAAAGATATGAAAGTGGTTCTTTAACTCTAGCGGACTAAGACAGATTGGTCTGAGTCTGAATGCAGAGTATGCTAATGATTATTACACTCATTGTGGGAGGAGACATCTTAACAATCAGTGTAGAGAAATCTGGAATCAGATTTAGAGGAAAGTATAATGAAGAACAGTTCCAGAAGTGTACAGAGGATTAGAATGAAAGGGCACCTGAAAATAAAAATTACAGGTAACCAATTTACTTTGTGTTAACCTGTTTATATTATTGGTGCAAGAGACATATTAATAACTAAAAGATTATTATGTCTTAAACTCTGTATCAGAAAAGAGAATTTGTGAAATTGAACTGAAGAAGGGATTTACTGCTTCGATGAAATGAAATTGAACATGATTTTGTTCGCGCTTGAGTTATCTGTTTATGTTGCATAATAGATGATAATGCAATAACCAAGTACTGATTATCAGAAGATTGATGTTAAGAAGCGAGTAAAGTAGATTAGCAAGAACACAATGTGCATTTGAATTGTAGTAACCCAGAACTCATTTTAAGATAATAATATGTTAAACATGATTAAGGGTGGGTAATTAATCAATTTCGGAGTGTTATTGGACTTCGGAAGAGAATTTGGGCTTTTGACTTTTGGCCGGATCGGAAGCTCCGAACTCAGATCGGAAGCTCCGATCCCAGCCACTTCGGAAGCTCAGTGGAAGCATAGAGATCGAAAGCTCCGATCCTGGAACGGAAGTTCCGATCTCCAGCTGCCAGCAATGCTCGATGACTCAGCCGCGAGTTTTGACAAGTGTTGAACGTAGAGCAGATCGGAAGCTCCGATCGTCCGATCGGAAGTTCCGATCCCGACGTGTCACACATGCATGCAGTGAGCTGGATCGGAAGCTCCGATCCTGAAATCGGAAGTTCCGATCCTGGCCGAGAATTTTGCCTATAAATAGGGCTTGTTCGATTTCATTTTGAAATACGAATTCCCGAGTTTCTTTCTTCAGTTATATAGTGTGAGATATACACTTGAGAGCCCTATCGGTTATAATAGAGGTTCTGGAATAACCAAGGTGTGGTTATAGTCATCCGGGACTAGCGACTCCAAAGGGCTAACTACGGACGAAGGTATGGTCCGGGAATCTATTTAAGTTTTGGGAGTACTTATTAGCTTAGTTAAGGCTTATAGAATTTATGTAGTGATACGGTGAACTTTTGAATATAGGCTTGGAACCTAGGATCTTAATATACTTGAACTAGCCTAGAGGTACGTACACATTGACTGAGATTGCCAGAGAGTATATATGTTTATTTGTTGCATTTTATTTGGAATTATTATATGGCATGATATATGATTTACCGCTTTCTATATTCATATTTCATGTGCATATACACGTTGAGCCTATACCTTGTTATGCCAGACTATAGAGCTGCTCAGCTCTATACTCGATAGTATGTCACTGAGAGTACCGCGACGGCGGGGGCATTTATGTCTGTCTACTTTAGTGTACTAGATGAGTGTGGTTGCACCCAGAGATTGATCCGTGCGGTGGCAGCACTCATGTGGCGCCGGTTCTGAGCATGATTTTCGGATGACCCGTTACCAGTCATCATGTTGCATGCATCATATATTTACGTGTACTCATGTTTATGTACTGGGTGTTAGCGCTCACGTCCTAGTTGTTATCTTGTACACCCTATTCCATGGGGCAGGTCGCAGGATGAACGGAGCTGGTAGTTCAAGGCAGGACTAGGGAGCAGGAGCCTTGAGGATTTTATTATACAGCAGGATTCGATATAGCTGTATAATGTTTACTGTTTAAGATTTCGATTTGGTTGTATCACTACAGATTTAAGCCTGAATTTTATTACTAAGCTGATATGTATTTTATGGTTTTGTTTCCGCATGTTTTACTCTGTTAAGTTATTTTGCTGTATTAAGTTTAATGCATGCTATTAGTTGCCAGTTAGTAGGTGATACCATGCAGGGTCACTACATTTTTAGTATCAGAGCATGCATAGATTTTGGGATTAGTACTTGGGATTTAGTCTAGTAATTCTTGCGCATTTTGGGATTTTAATGTGCAATTCTTTTCAGGATATGGCTGACGAGAGTCACGGTAGTGTTGTCCAGGGAGGTGGTCATCATCATCGTCATCATGAGGGTAGACGTCGCTACTCTATCAATAAGTTTATGCAAGTAGGACCGAAACCATTGGTGGGAGGCGAGAATCCTGAACAAGCTAGAAGGTGGATGTCTAAACTCGAGAGTACTTTTCGTGCTTTCGATTGTACTGAGGATCAAAAATTGGAAGTTATAAAATTCGT
The DNA here is from genome assembly GCF_033568475.1 of Henckelia pumila. NCBI lineage: Eukaryota > Viridiplantae > Streptophyta > Magnoliopsida > Lamiales > Gesneriaceae > Henckelia > Henckelia pumila. The sequence goes on along the minus strand of NC_133123.1, from coordinate 195,585,105 downwards.
TCTAGAGGATCGAGCATGTTTTTGGTGGGATGCCAAAGCTGCTCAGGCACGTACTGAGAGAGGACAGGTGACTTGGGGGGATTTCTGTCGGGAGTTCCAGAAATTGTATTTTCCTCCGGCTGTTCGCCAAGCACGATCTATGGAGTTGCTTACTCTGAGGCAAGGATCAATGACTATTGATCAATATCAGCAATAATTTCTTGATCTGCTACCTTTCAGTCCTCATATCAATGAGAGTGATGCGTCGAAGTATGATATCTTTCTACAAGGTTTGAACCAAGATATCTACTCTCAGGTTGTCGTCTGTGATGACCCGGTATCTTTTGAGACTTTGGTGAACCATTGCCGTCTTGTGGAGACTAGCAACAGGCAGGCACAGTTGATGATGCCAGCACAGCCTAGTGGATCTTTTGAGCCTCGAGCTCAATCTGTTGTGCAATCTGGACCTACGTCTTCTTCTACTCCTACTACTTCATCTGGATCTCGTGGTTCACGAGGTATGTTCCGTTTTGGGAAGAAGAAGAAGAAGGAGGAATTTTGTAGTCATTGTGGAGGGAAGCATCCTGCAGCTTCATGTCGGAGAGCTACTGGTGCTTGTTATATTTGCGGTCAGCAGGGACATCTGCGGAGAGATTGTCCTCAGCGCATGGGTTTTGCTAGTAGATCGGGATCACAGGTTGGATCTCAGGCTTCTATTGTTCCACGTCAGCAGCCAGCACCACAGAGTTCTTCTTGTTATCGTCCCCAGACTCAAGGGCAGGTGTTTGCTCTGTCTCAGGAGCAGGCTACAGAGGGAAGCGATCGCATGTTGGCAGGTACCTTTCTGTTATGTGGTATTCCTGCACTTGTATTAATTGATACTGGAGCATCGCATTCCTTTATTTCTAGTCGCTTTGTTAAGAGACATAGATTACCTTATGTATCATTAGATATGGATTTAGTTGTATCTACTCCATTGGAGCAAGAGATAGTAACTAAGCGTCTAGTGATGGGTTGCCTTCTGGAGTTTGAGGGTAATGTGTTATCAGCTAATTTGATGATATTAGCGATGGCAGATTTTTACTGTATTTTGGGAATAGATATGCTGACTTTGTATCACGCTACTGTGGATTGTTATCAGCGTCTGGTACAGTTTCATCCGGTTGAGGGTGATAGCTGGTATTTTTATGGTGAGGGTGCGCGACCTCCAATGCCACTTGTTTTGGCTCTTAAGGCATGTCATGTCTTGGAGTCAGGTGGGGAGGGCTACCTCATCTATGCAGTTGATATGTCCACGAGTAGTACGGGTATTGATCAGTTACCGGTTGTCAGCGAGTTTCCTGATGTATTCCCTGATGAGATTCCTGGTTTTCCTTCGGTTCGAAAGGTTGAATTTGGTATTGATCTAGTACCAGGAACTACGCCTATATCCCGAGCACCTTATCGTCTGGCACCGTCAGAGATGAGGGAATTGAAACAGCAATTACAGGATTTGCTTGATAAGGGATATATTCATCCTAGTGTTTCTCCGTGGGGAGCACCTGTTTTATTTGTCAAGAAGAAAGATGGATCGATGCGATTATGTATTGATTACAGGCAGTTGAATCGTGTCACCATCAAGAATAAGTATCCTTTTGCTACAACTTAAATTGTAATTCACCCAAGTGTAGGTTGTCTGCAAGTAATATACTTGTGAGTACGAGATCGATCCACGGAGAGGATGTTGTAAGTTTAATTTTAGCAATAATATATTATAGATGAAAATATTATTATAAAACTTCAAATACACAAATTATAAAATTTTCAAGGTTTCAAAGGTTCATTGTTGGTTTATTTAAGATTGCTTAATAAAAATAAATAAAAGAAACTAAAATAAAAATAAACATAAAAGAACAATGAAATATTTAAACAAGTATATCATATAATATAGTTCCCACTATATTAATATCAACCGATATTTAATACATGGTACCCATAATATATATATAAATGCATAAATATAAATTGACATAAAAGTAAATGTTAGATCAAATCACAATATTTTATTTAGAACAACCGGCAGAGCCACGCTATCGTCTAAATAAAATATATGACTTTATGTTAGATGCGATAAAGTAAATGTTAGTTGCGGAAAAGTAAAAGTTAGATGCGAGAAAGTAAATGTTAGTTGCGGAAAAGTAAATGTTAGTTGCGATAAAGTAAAAGTTAGATGCGAGAAAGTAAATGTTAGTTCAAATCACAATATATTATTTAGAACAACCGACAGTGTCACGCTATCGTCTAAATAATATATATGACTTTATTATAAATAGATACATATATTTATAGTATATAATTATTGTAGTATTTATTGTATCATATTTGACAACAAATCAAGGTAACCACATTCAAGGTACCAAGCATTTGATGTAAATAGATAACAACAAATCATCCAAAATTATACCTACAAATAAAGATCAATTAGTAAAAATAAAAATAGAAAAGAAAAGAATATACAAAATATAGACAATCTTACTTGACCAACAATGAAACCTTTTCACCTTGACATAAAAAGATTTAGCTTTTCATGAACATGAAACTCAAGAATAAAGATAAAAGAAATTTCATACTTGAACTTAAGAAACTTGCACACTCAAACTTTTATTCTCACACACACAAAATTTATTTTACAAATGAAGAATTCTCTACACTCTTACACACTACAAAGCTTATACAACACATCTATTTATAGGCCAAATGAGAGCAAGAGTCCAAGGCTCATTAAATGTGAAATAGTAAAGTTGGTGGGTGCTTGTCTCCTTGAATGTCAATACCATGACCCAACTTTAATTGGCATGTTTGATGCTTTAGACCACCGATTCAGCCTTTCTTTTCAACATAGAACACGTAGGATATTTTGTGTAGATGTGTTTGGACAACTCATTCACCCCTTTTGGATAAAATATGAAATACTTATGATATTTTTACTCCAAGCTGGTCATAGTAAAAGTAAATCTATCTCCATTTTGATGTTTGATTATTTTGATCATCTTAATGAAGTTTTTGGAATTTCTTGTCTTCTACAAAGTTGAAGATGCCTCTTTTGTGATTCTACAGGTTTTGAGATTACTCTATTATGACCTCTGTAGCTTGAGTAATTTTATTTTTACCAAACCTGCGCAAACCGTAAAATACAACATTTTAGTAAAACATTTAAATATAAACACATAACACTAAAATAATACAACTTCATAATTTTAATTAAACTTAAAATTTAAAACACACTTTTTAACATATAAATAATTACAAATTTTAAGTTTCATCACACCCCCAAACCGGCTAATTACTAGTCCCTTAGTAATAAAATATCATAAAATATCATAAAATATCATAAAATCACAAGTTAGATTTTTATTCCTTAATATATATATTCAAATTTGCAAACTTTGAAATTTTAAAAACATACTTGTGAGGAGATCATATGTTTATTTATAAATCTCATTATCAACCAATATATCAATATGTAATTGGATGGGCTATACATATATATTTCACACAATATCAAAATATTAAATATATATAATTTTTTTTTTTTTTACATAAATATTTTCTAAAAACTTTGAGAATAATATAATTAAAAGGATAATAGAAATCATTTTCATAACATGTATATCATCAAGAATATTAATGTAAAAGTCTCAACTCCATATTCTCTCGGGTTAAAGTATTTCATATATAGCTGTTTTTCACTCATGGAGTTGGAAGAAATTATACACTCTTTGAAAATGGCTAGTAAAGCAGACAATCAAATAACCTAATATTGAAAATAAGATAGGATGATTTACAAAGAATAAACCCATTTTTTTTTTTTTTTTTTGTTTTTTTGTTTTTTTTTTTTTTTTGCTTGGCTGCAAAATTGTTTTTACATAATCAAATACCTCCAATAAACTTTGAAAATGTAACATTTTTTTTTTCAAAGTTTATTTTTTTTTATTTTTTATGAGGTAAATCTATTACATTAATAATTATAGTAGAGATATTAATACTCTACATCTTTACAATCAAACTTCAAACAACTTTGCAGCCAATTTTCATTTTTCTTTTTTTTTCATTTTTTTTTCAAAATGGGTTTAATCTAGTAATCAACCATTTCTTAATAATCAATAAAAGCTTATAAGTTGTTTTCTCAATTCTTACCCCTCACTCACAAAATTTATGTGAGTAACTATTGCACTTTTACAAATTAATTCCCTCAATTATACATGTTATTATTTATTCAATCAATATCACTTTAATTATATACTCATAAAAGTTTTAGAAAATATGTATTTGAAAACACACAATTATATATTATTTATAACTTATATCCCATCAATTATATATTTTCTATTAAATTGATAAAAAGAAGAATAAATAAACATCTATACAAAAAGACTTCATTTTCTTAGTAGTTTGCAATTTAAATATATACGAAATATTAAAATCTAATCTATTGTGATAAGATGATAAATAAAAACTAATGCGTGTCAGGAGTTTTTGACTCCTTACTCTGCCATTGAAAAAGAAAAATAAATATTATTATAGAAATATATATTTTTTTAAATTTAAAATTTTTTTTTTTTTTTTTTTTTTGAGAAAAACCCTCCCCCAAACCTGAATATGACATTGTTTTTAAATTTTTTTTTTTTTTTTTTAATAAAGAGTACATGATGAAAGAGATATCACCTGAAATTATTGAAGATGAGGAACAAACACAAACCATTTCATGACATGTTGAATCAATGATCCAGTTTTCTTTTCTTACTAGTTGGTTGAGACCAATTGATCTTTGTTATAGCTGAATCAGGTTGATGAACAAAAGCTTGGAGATCATCAATTAATTGGTCTTCATTCGAAGCAGAGATGAGCATCCTTCGTGAATTTTCTGAAATAAAATTTTGTTCCACGGCTACATCGAGAAAAGTCAACAAACCATCATAATAGTTATTGATATTCAACAAGCCAACAGGTTTATTATGGATATTAAGTTGTGCCCAAGAAACAACATGAAAAATTTCTTCTAAAGTACCAAAACCACCAGGTAAGGCAATAAAAGCATCAGACTTTTCTATCATTTTAGTTATTCTCTCGTACATTGATGAAACTTTCAACTCTTCCCCAACCGTAACACCTGTAATATTTCCTTCAGCTAAAGCTGTAGGAATAATACCCAAAACCTGACTACCTCCAAGATGAGCTGCTGTTGAAATAGATCCCATTAACCCAATATTGCCTCCTCCGTAAACCAAGTGAATTTTTCTCTCTGCTAAATTTTTTCCAAGATTAATTGCTGCATCAACAAATATTTCATTCTTTCCAGTATTAGAACCACAAAAGACACAAATATTTTTCAATTTTTGTGAAGAAGATCCTGTCATGTTTTTTTCTTTTCTTTTAAAAAATATAGAGAGAGTTGAGTGATTTTATAAGGAAAACAAGGAATAAGACAGAAATAGGAATACAGATGTGAACAAAATGATGAAAATAGTAAAAAAAAAATAATATATAATAATAACATGCATGCGTATAAACAGTGATGTGATTGTAGCTCACAGTGTTCCTTCAATATTTATGAGTCGAGGGTTGGCTTACCATCCAATTTTCTTATAAATTGGCAAATAGGGTCTTTTTTAGTCAGATTCCCAAGACCATCACCATGACGCTGCGCTTGGAATAGTTTCCATAAATGGAGAAGTTGACCTTGTACATCTCCACTAGAATGCGTCTCAAGAGTCAATGAGATATCATCCAATGACTCTTTACTCAGCCCATTCTTAATGAAATAAATTTTATCTTCTCTATTTGTGGAAACATATCCCAAAGATCTGCATTGTCTATTACAAGTCCATCTGGCACAATTATGACAAACATCTAACCTTTTAGCCCTTCTTTTCTTCGCATAGGTACTTTTTCCTAGTCCAGACATATTTCGAACAAGTAAGAATTTTGGAACTTCACCACCTAATAGAACCTTGGCTTCAATTATAAGACGAATATCCTCCGGGATTCCTTTTTGCATAAGCATTCTCAATCTTTCACATCTGCCTTCATAAATCATTCTCAGAACTTTTTTAGAAACAGATGGAAAATATTTACCAAGTTTTTTGATAGCTTCATCCATAATATATATTTATATATATATATTCAATTATTTTGGGAAATTGAAATAAAACCGACTGAAAGTAGTCACGGAGTACCGTTATCCGCCACTTAACCGGGAAGTGAACTCAATTCTGCAAAAATAAAATAAAAATATAAGTAACAATTAAGTTGGATCATATAAAGGCATAAACTCTTCATTAAGAACTTCATTTTCTATAAACGGTTTAAGTCTTTGCCCATTAACTTTAAATACATTATTATTTTTAGGATTTTCAACATCAACAGCACCATGAGGATAGACAAATTTAACAATAAATGGTCCAGACCATCGCGATCTAAGTTTTCCTGGAAACAAATGCAAGCGAGAATTATAAAGTAAAACTTTTTGTCCGATTTCAAAAGATTTTCTCATAATATTTTTATCATGAAATGCTTTTGTTTTATCTTTATAAATCTTTGCATTTTCATATGCATCATTTCTTAATTCTTCTAGTTCATTTAATTGCAATTTTCTTGATTTAGATGCATCATCTAAATTAGTATTAAACGCTTTAATTGCCCAATAAGCTTTATGTTCAATTTCAACAGGTAAATGACAATGCTTTCCAAAAACTAATCTATATGGTGACATCCCCAATGATGTTTTAAATGCAGTTCTATATGCCCATAATGCATCACTTAATCTTAAAGACCAATCTTTTCGATTTGGATTGACTGTTTTTTCCAAAATTTGTTTTATTTCTTTATTTGCAAGTTCAACCTGACCATTCGTTTGAGGGTGATATGGAGTAGAAACTTTATGTGTAATACCATATTTTCTTAACAACGAAGAAAATGATTTATTTATAAAATGACTTCCCCCATCACTTATTATAGCTCTAGGTATTCCAAATCGACTAAAAATATTTTCTTTCAAAAATTTTATCACAACTTTATGATCATTAGTTCTACATGCAATTGCTTCAATCCATTTTGAAACATAATCGACAGCTACTAAAATATAAGTGAATCCAAAAGATAATGGAAATGGACCCATAAAATCTATTCCCCAACTGTCAAATATTTCAATAATCATGATTGGATTTAAAGGCATCATGTTTCGTTTTGAAATTGAACCCATTTTCTGACAATTTTCACAAGATTTGCAAAATGAATGTGTATCTTTGAATAAAGAAGGCCAATAAAATCCACATTGAAAGATTTTTGCAGCTGTTTTCTTTGACGAAAAATGACCTCCACATGCCTCAGAATGACAAAATTTAATGACACTACTTACCTCATTGTCGGGTATGCATCGTCGAAAAATTTGATCAGGACAATACTTAAACAAATAAGGATCATCCCAATAAAATTTTTTGACCTCTTTCAAGAATTTATTTTTATCTTGTGAACTCCAATGAGAAGGCATTTTATTTGTCACAAGAAAATTTACAATATTAGCAAACCAAGGCATAGTAGTAGCATAAAATAGTTGATCATCCGGAAAATTTTCATTTATTGGTATTTCATTTTGAGATGATTTAGAAATTATTCTTGATAAATGATCGGCTACTACATTTTCTTTTCCTTTTTTATCTTTTATTACAAGATCAAATTCTTGTAACAACAAAATCCATCTTATTAATCTCGGCTTAGCATCTTGTTTATTTGATAAATATTTTATGGCAGAATGATCATTGTAAATAATAGTAGTAGAACCAATTAAATAGGATCGAAATTTATCTAATGCAAACACTACTGAAAGTAATTCTTTTTCAGTTGTTGAATAATTGATTTGAGCACTATTTAAGGTTCTACTTGCATAATAGATCACATAAGGTTTACCTTCTTTTCTTTGTCCTAACACGGCTCCTACAGCATAATCACTTGCATCACACATTAATTCAAATGGTAAAGACCAATCAGGAGGTTGTAAAATAGGTGATGTAGTTAAAAGATTAATTATTTTTTTAAAAGCAGTTTCACATTCTTGAGTCCATTCAAATTGTGCATCTTTTGTTAAAAGATTTGAAATTGGTTTCGATATTATGCTAAAATTTTTTATAAATCTTCTATAAAATCCCGCATGACCCAAAAATGATTGAATTTCTTTGATCGTGTTTGGTGATGGTAGATTAGCAATAACATCAACCTTAGCTTTATCAACTTCAATTCATTTTTCAGATATGACATGCCCTAACACAATTCCGGATTTAACCATGTAGTGACATTTTTCCCAATTTAAAACAAGATTTTTTTCTTCACATCTTTTTAAAACTTCTTCCAAATTTTTAAGACAGTTTTCAAATGAGTTTCCAAAAACAGTTATATCATCCATAAAAACTTCCACAAATTCTTCAATCATGTCACTAAAAATACTTAGCATGCATCTTTGAAAAGTAGCCGGGGCATTACATAAACCAAATGGCATTCTTTTAAAATCAAAAGTTCCGAACGGACAAGTGAAAGTAGTTTTTTCTTGATCTTCTAATGATATTGGTATTTGATAATACCCCGAATACCCATCAAGAAAACAATAATAAGGATTACCTGCCACTTTCTCTAAAATTTGATCTAAAAATGGTAACGAAAAGTGATCTTTTCTAGTTGCATCATTTAATTTTCTATAATCAATGCACATACGCCAACTAGATGGAATCCTAGCTTGTAATAATTCTCCCTTTTCATTTTTTATAACAGTGATGCCTGATTTTTTTGGTACTACTTGTGTTGGACTTACCCATTTACTATCCGAGATTGGATAAATAATTCCGGCATCTAATAGTTTTAAAACTTCATTTTTAACAACTTCTTTCATGTGTGGATTTAATCTTCTTTGTGGTTGTTGATATGTTTTAGCATTTTCTTCCAAGTGAATTCTATGTGTGCAGATTAAATGATTTATACCTTTTATATCTTGCAAAGTCCATCCAATTGCATTTTTGTGTTTTTTAAGTAGTGTTATTACATCTTCTTCTTGTTTTGGTAAGAGGGTAGAAGATATTACAATAGGATATGTTTGATTTTCACCAAGAAAAGCATATTTTAGTTCTATTGGCAAGGGTTTTAATTCAAGTTTTGGATGATCATTTTCTTTTACTTCTTCAAGTTCATTAATTTCTTCAAATAACTTTGATTTAAAAACATTTTTTGAATCAAAACTTTCCACTAAACAAACTTCAGATTGTTGATTTAAGTTTTCTTGGTGTATATTTTCTTCCACAATTGTTTCTATTGCATTATCATCTTCATCTTCATTAATACTTGGTTGTTTACATAAATTGAACACATTAAGTTCTAAAGTCATATTTCCAAAAGACAATTTCATTATTCCATTTCGACAATTAATTAAAGCATTTGAAGTTGCTAGAAATGGACGTCCCAATATTACTGGAATTTCGTTATGTACTTCTATTGGTTGTGTATCCAAGACAATAAAATCCACAGGATATATGAATTTATCAACTTGAACTAACACATCTTCTACGATACCTCTAGGTATTTTGATTGACCTATCGGCTAGTAAAAGAGTGACAGATGTAGGTTTTAAATCTCCCAACTTAAGCTTTTCATAAACTGAATAAGGAATTAAATTCACACTTGCTCCCAAATCTAACAAAGCTTTTTTAATTTTATTTTTTCCAATAATACATGAAATTGTTGGACAACCGGGATCTTTATATTTCAAGGTAGAATTATTTTGAATAATAGAGCTTACTTGCTCCGTTAAGAATGCTTTCTTCTTTACATGCAATTGTCTTTTCACAGTACATAAATCTTTTAAAAACTTTGCATAAGAAGGCACTTGTTTAATAGCATCTAATAATGGAATATTTATTTTTACTTGTTTAAAAACTTCATAAATATCAGAATCATTTTTTTTTTTTATTATTAACTAATGCATGAGGGAAATGAACATGCTTATTTGACTCACATATTATTTCAGATAATTTATCATCAACTTTCTTAATCTTAGGACTCAAAGTATCATCTTTCTCGAAAGTATCAAGATTTTCATCCTTACTCTTTGAGTTTGACTGATCTTTGTTTTCATCACTATATGGATCATTAACTATTTTACCACTTCTAAGAGTAATAACAGATTTTACTTGATCAAATTTTTCTTGATTTTGATTTTTAGGATTAGGTTGTGGTTGAGATGGAAATTTTCCTTTTTCATGAATATTAAGTGCAGATGCAAATTTTGCAAGAGTTTCTTTCAAATCATTCATAGATTGAATGTTTTGAATATTGATAGACTCTTGCTTTTGAATGTATGCATGAATTTCATCTTCAAAATTTTTTCTTGGAGGTGGGATATAAGGAGCATAACCTTGATGATTTTGGTTATTTTGAAAAGGTTGTTGTGAAGGTTGTACATTATTATCGTTCCTCCAACTAAAATTGGGGTGATTTCTCCAACCAGGATTGTATGTTTGTGAAAAAGGATCTAATGTTGGTTTTTTAAAATTGTTAACATAATTGGCTTGTTCATGGAGACATTCTTTAAATGAAGGCAAAGTAGGACAATTTTTTGTAAGATGATCATGTGTGTCACATATATGACAAACAATTTCTTGAAAACTTTTTAATTGATCACTCTTTTTTATTTCTAATGAATCGATTTTTCTTGCTAAAGATGCAAGTTTAGTTTGAACATCTACATCATCTTTAAGATGATAAATACCACCCCCATTTGTTGAATTATTGGTTTTACTTGGTGGTTCAATTGAGCCTATATTATCCCAATTTTGAGCATTTTCTGCTAATGACTCCAAATATTCCATAGCTTCATTTGGGTTTTTATCTTCAAAAGTTCCATTACACATGAATTCTATCATTTGCCTATCTTTAGGTATTAAACCTTCATAAAAGTGAGAAATTATTCTCCATATTTCAAAACCATGATGTGGGCATGTATTAAGTAACTCTTTATATCTATCCCAACATTGATAAAATGTTTCCCCTTGTTTTTGAGAAAAAGTTGTAATTTGTCTTTTAAAAGAGTTTGTTCTATGGGAAGGAAAAAACTTTTTTAGAAATTGTTGTTGCATTTCTTCCCATGATCTTATTGAACTTGATCTCAAATTTTGCAACCATGTTTTAGCTTTATCTTTCAAGGAAAAAGGGAAAAGCTTTAATCGAACAGTATCCATGCTACAATTTTGATCATTATAAGTGTTGCAAACCTCCTCAAATTCACTTAAATGCAAATATGGATTTTCAGAATCTAAGCCATGAAAATTTGGTAAAAGTTGAATGACTTGTGGCTTAAAATTGAAATTAGATGCATCAGGAGGAAAAACTAAACAAGATGGTGTACTAGTTCTTATTGGATTCATATGGTGCCTAAGTGTTCTTGGTTGTTCATGTTCTTGATGATGATGATTATTATTATTATCATCTTGATTATTAGAATTATCGTCCATGTTTAAAATATTTTCAGTTACTCGAACAAGTCTACCACTTTGTTTACGACTCCAAACAATCATACAATTAAAAACAACATACTATTTACATAATAACAAAATTAAACTTAATTTATACCTCCCCGGCAACGGCGCCAAAAAATTGCTACAACTTAAATTGTAATTCACCCAAGTGTAGGTTGTCTGCAAGTAATATACTTGTGAGTACGAGATCGATCCACGGAGAGGATGTTGTAAGTTTAATTTTAGCAATAATATATTATAGATGAAAATATTATTATAAAACTTCAAATACACAAATTATAAAATTGTCAAGGTTTCAAAGGTTCATTGTTGGTTTATTTAAGATTGCTTAATAAAAATAAATAAAAGAAACTAAAATAAAAATAAACATAAAAGAACAATGAAATATTTAAACAAGTATATCATATAATATAGTTCCCACTATATTAATATCAACCGATATTTAATACATGGTACCCATAATATATATATAAATGCATAAATATAAATTGACATAAAAGTAAATGTTAGATCAAATCACAATATTTTATTTAGAACAACCGGCAGAGCCACGCTATCGTCTAAATAAAATATATGACTTTATGTTAGATGCGATAAAGTAAATGTTAGTTGCGGAAAAGTAAAAGTTAGATGCGAGAAAGTAAATGTTAGTTGCGGAAAAGTAAATGTTAGTTGCGATAAAGTAAAAGTTAGATGCGAGAAAGTAAATGTTAGTTCAAATCACAATATATTATTTAGAACAACCGACAGTGTCACGCTATCGTCTAAATAATATATTGACTTTATTATAAATAGATACATATATTTATAGTATATAATTATTGTAGTATTTATTGTATCATATTTGACAACAAATCAAGGTAACCACATTCAAGGTACCAAGCATTTGATGTAAATAGATAACAACAAATCATCCAAAATTATACCTACAAATAAAGATCAATTAGTAAAAATAAAAATAGAAAAGAAAAGAATATACAAAATATAGACAATCTTACTTGACCAACAATGAAACCTTTTCACCTTGACATAAAAAGATTTAGCTTTTCATGAACATGAAACTCAAGAATAAAGATAAAAGAAATTTCATACTTGAACTTAAGAAACTTGCACACTCAAACTTTTATTCTCACACACACAATATTTATTTTACAAATGAAGAATTCTCTACACTCTTACACACTACAAAGCTTATACAACACATCTATTTATAGGCCAAATGAGAGCAAGAGTCCAAGGCTCATTAAATGTGAAATAGTAAAGTTGGTGGGTGCTTGTCTCCTTGAATGTCAATACCATGACCCAACTTTAATTGGCATGTTTGATGCTTTAGACCACCGATTCAGCCTTTCTTTTCAACATAGAACACGTAGGATATTTTGTGTAGATGTGTTTGGACAACTCATTCACCCCTTTTGGATAAAATATGAAATACTTATGATATTTTTACTCCAAGCTGGTCATAGTAAAAGTAAATCTATCTCCATTTTGATGTTTGATTATTTTGATCATCTTAATGAAGTTTTTGGAATTTCTTGTCTTCTACAAAGTTGAAGATGCCTCTTTTGTGATTCTACAGGTTTTGAGATTACTCTATTATGACCTCTGTAGCTTGAGTAATTTTATTTTTACCAAACCTGCGCAAACCGTAAAATACAACATTTTAGTAAAACATTTAAATATAAACACATAACACTAAAATAATACAACTTCATAATTTTAATTAAACTTAAAATTTAAAACACACTTTTTAACATATAAATAATTACAAATTTTAAGTTTCATCACCTTTGCCGCGGATTGATGATCTGTTTGATCAATTACAGGGTACTTCTGTTTACTCGAAGATAGATCTGAGATCAGGATACCATCAGATGCGGGTACGAGACTGAGATATATCTACGACTGCTTTCAGAACCAGTTACGGGCATTATGAATTTCTGGTGATGCCATTTGGTTTGACGAATGCACCGGCAGTCTTCATGAATCTGATGAAGCAGATATTTCAAGAGTATCTGGATATATTTGTCATCGTCTTCATTGATGATATTCTTGTCTATTCTCATGACAAGGAGGAGCATGCACAGCATCTAAGGATTGTTTTACAGACGTTACGAGATAAGCAGCTGTATGAGAAATTGAGCAAGTGTGAATTCTGGCTTGACCGGGTAGTGTTTCTCGGTCATGTGATTTCTAATGAAGGGATATCTGTTGATCCTAGTAAGATAGAGGCAGTGCTGAACTGGTCTCGTCCGATGACGGTTGCTGAGATTCGTAGTTTCTTGGGTCTAGCTGGATATTACCGTCGGTTCATCGAGAATTTTGCACAGTTGGCAAGGCCTTTGACACAGCTTACTCGGAAAGATGTTGCCTTCATATGGTCCTCGGATTGTGAGGAGTCATTTCACGAGCTGCGTGGACGTCTTACTACTGCACCTGTGCTAGCTCTACCTTCTGGATCAGGAGGTTATTTTGTCTATACTGATGCCTTTGGTCAGGGGTTAGGATGTGTTCTGACACAGCATGGACATGTTATTGCCTATGCTTCTCGACAGTTGATGACGCATGAGAGTAATTATCCAGTACATGATCTCGAGTTGGCCGTCATTGTATTTGCACTCAAGATTTGGAGGCATTATCTTTATGGCGAGAAATTTGAGATATTCACGGATCACAAGAGTTTGAAGTATTTATTCACTCAGGCAGAGTTGAATATGCGACAGAGACGCTGGATGGATCTTCTGAAAGATTATGATTGCGAAATCAAATATCATCCAGGTTCTGCCAATCTTACTGCTGATGCCTTGAGTCGGCAGGTGAGACTTTCTGCACTTCAGACTAGTGAAGTATCTCATATGATTCAAGAGTGCTGTTCATTGAGTTTTACGCTCAAGCACAAGAAAGGGAGAAATGGGATTCGGTTGTATACTATTTTGTCTGAGCCAGCATTGTATTCTCGGATTAGAGATGCTCAGATATCTGATGTTAAGACTCAGCGTTTGGCACGTCTAGCCAATGGAGTTAATACATCTGGATTTCATTTTCAGACAGATGGTTTATTGTGCTTATCTAATCGAGTGGTTGTACCTAATGATGCGGAGCTCAGGAATAATATTCTTTCTCAAGCTCACAGGAGTCGATTATCAGTTCATCCTGGAAGCATGAAAATGTATAAGGACTTGCGAACTAGATTCTGGTGGAAAGGGATGAAGAGGAGTGTGTATCAATTTGTTTCGAGATGTTTAGTTTGTCAACAGGTCAAGGCTGAACATCGACGACCAGGTGGATTACTGCATAATCTTGAGATTCCCGAATGGAAGTGGGAGCACGTGACTATGGGCTTTGTTACCCACTTGCCTATGACGTTACGTCAGTGTGATGCTATCTGGGTTGTCATTGACCGTTTGACGAAATCAGCTCACTTTATTCCTTACAACCGGGAGTATTCTTATGATCGCATGACACGCTTATATGTCCAGGAGATAGTGCGATTACATGGGATTTCGGTGAGCATAGTCAGTGATAGAGACCCGCGATTTACCTCATGTTTTTCGGGTAGTTTTTAGGAGGCGTTGGGTACCACTCTAAGTTTGAGCACTGCATATCATCCGGAGACTGACGGGCAGTCAGAACGGACGATTCGTACGCTGGAGGATATGCTACGTTCTTCTGTCATGGATTTTGGCTTATCTTGGTAGGATCAGTTACCTTTGATCGAATTTGCCTACAATAACAGTTATCATCGTAGTATTTATATGGCACCTTTCGAGGCATTGTACGGTCGACGGTGTCGTACTCCATTATTCTGGGATGAAGTCGGGGAATGACAAGTCGAGGGTCCTGAATTGGTGCAGCAGATTGTAGACAAGGTAGATTTGATCAAGCATAGGATTAAAGTTGCTCAAGATAGACAAGCCAGTTATGCTAATATTCGTCGCAGACCACTTCAGTTTGAGCCTGGTGAATATGTGTTCCTTCGAGTATCACCTTTCAGGAAGGTGATGAGATTCGGCGTGAAAGGCAAGTTTTCTCCTCGTTTCATTGGGCCTTTCTAGATACTGGAAAAGATCGGAGATGTTGCATATCGTTTGGCTTTACCGCTAAATCTTTTCAGTATACATAATGTTTTTCATGTGTCGTTACTTCGACAGTATATAGCTGATGAATCTCATGTGATTCAGTCTACTGATATTCAGCTAGAGCCAGATCTGTCTTTTGTTGAACGACCAATCCGTATCCTAGAAAGGAAGGAGAAAGTTTTTCGGAACAAGACTATACCACTTGTGATGGTACAGTGGCAGCGCCGAGGCATTGAAGAAGCAACTTGGAAAACTGAGAGTCGTATGCAAGCAGAATATCCTGAGTTGTTTGCTTTGTACTTTTGATTTACCATGTAAGATGTAATTACAGTTGTTGTAATAAAACATTGTTTGAATGTTTCATATTGTTATCTTGATTTATCTTTATATATTATTTTGCGGACGAAATATCTAAAGGTGGGGAGAATGTAGTAACCCAGAACTCATTTTAAGATAATAATATGTTAAACATGATTAAGGGTGGGTAATTAATCAATTTCGGAGTGTTATTGGACTTCGGAAGAGAATTTGGGCTTTTGACTTTTGGCCGGATCGGAAGCTCCGATCCCAGCCACTTCGGAAGCTCAGCGGAAGCACAGAGATCGGAAGCTCCGATCCTGGAACTGAAGTTCCGATCTCCAGCTGCCAGCAATGCTCGATGACTCAGCCGCGAGTTTTGACAAGTGTTGAACGTAGAGCAGATCGGAAGCTCCGATCTCCCGATCGGAATTTCCGATCCCGACGTGTCACACATGCACACAGTGAGCTGCATCGAAAGCTCCGATCCTGAAATCGGAAGTTCCGATCCTGGCCGGGAATTTTGCCTATAAATAGGGCTCGTTCGATTTCATTTTGAAATACGAATTCCCGAGTTTCTTTCTTCAGTTATATAGTCTGAGATATACACTTGAGGGCCCTATCGGTTATAATAGAGGTTCTGGAATAACCAATGTGTGGTTATAGTCATCCGGGACTAGCAACTCCAAAGGGCTAACTACGGACGAAGGTATGGTCCGGGAATCTATTTAAGTTTTGGGAGTACTTATTAGCTTAGTTAAGGCTTATAGAATTTATGTAGTGATACGGTGAACTTTTGAATATAGGCTTGGAACCTAGGATCTTAATATACTTGAACTAGCCTAGAGGTATGTACACATTGACTGAGATTTTCAGCGAGTATACATGTTTATATGTTGCATTTTATTTGGCATTATTATATGGCATGATATATGATTTACCGCTTTCTATATTCATATTTCATGTGCATATACACGTTGAGCCTATACCTTGTTATGCCTGACTATAGAGCCGCTCAGCTCTATACTCGATAGTCTGTCACTGAGAGTACCGCGACGGCAGGGGCATTTATGTCTGTCTACTCTAGTGTACTAGAAGTGGGTGGTTGCACCCAGAGGTTGATCCGTGCGGTGGCAGCACTCATGTGGCGCCGATTCTGAGCATGATTTTCGGATGACCCGTTACCAGTCATCATGTTGCATGCATCATATATTTATGTGTACTCATGTTTATGTACTGGGCGTTAGCGCTCACGTCCTAGTTGTTATCTTGGACACCCTATTCCATGGGGCAGGTCGCAGGATGGACGGAGCTGGTAGTTCAAGGCAGGACTAGGGAGCAGGAGCCTTGAGGATTTTATTATACAGCAGGATTCGATATAGCTGTATAATGTTTACTGTTTAAGATTTCGATTTGGTTGTATCACTACAGATTTAAGCCTTGATTTTATTACTAAGCTTATATGTATTTTATGGTTTTGTTTCCGCATGTTTTACTCTGTTAAGTTATTTTGCTGTATTAAATTTAATGCATGCTATTAGTTGCCAGTTAGTAGGTGATACCATGCAGGGTCACTACATGAATATAATGATATGATATGGGATCTAGAAATTAAGATTCTTTGATTTCGGTTTGATCTATTGTGTTTGATTACAGAAATGTTCCGAAATAAGAATATTCTATGCACTAGATATGTTCAAGATCTAAACAAGTATTGATAGATATGTCAATGAGTAGAGATTGCAGATATGTTCCAGTAAGATTTCAACTTTAGTTTAAGTTGTGAAATGGAATTCAGTAGCGAATTGATGAGTTTATGAATTGAATATTGCTTTTGAGGTTAATAGATGATGAGATAAAAATCAGTTACAGTTGAGTATTTTCTTTGATTATGCTGAATCGATTACATCAATTGGAGATATGATTATTGAAATGTTTGATTTTGAGTGGCTCTCCTTGTTTTGTTCATAGAGCCTGAGTTGATTCACTCATTCTGAGTTATGTGATGCAAGTGAGTTGTTTTCACTTCGCAGAGTTTGTTATCCAGAAGATTTGCTTTTGGATGACCTTGATTGAGAGATTTTCTCAATCTTGATTTATTCTTTCGATTTTGAGAATTATTGATCCTTTGATGGATATTTCAGCGTATTTTAAGATTTTTGGCTAGTAACTAATAGAAATATTTGAGTATTATCCATATTTTGGATTGATTGTATGATTTGTTAGTAATTTGGAAATAAAAGTGAGAAATGAAATAGGGATTCGATTGATTGATTTCAGATTTCTGTGTATTCTGGTTTGAATATATTCAGATGAATGCTTAACCAATCAGAATGATTTTCGATTGGAAATGAGCCATATTTGTTCAGAAGATGAAAGAAACACATAAAGTAAATCAAAGTGATTAGAATTCGATAAAGAATGCCAGATTGAGATATCGTAGATTAGAATGGATGAATTATATTGTGATTGATTATATGATTGTGCTTGACATTTCCGAAAAGAGATATCAAATTCTGAAAGAAATGCACAACAATGAATTCAGTATTCAACCAATAATTGTTTTAATCCTCGGATAAAGCCAACAGATATAACAAAATTTTTACGTTTTAGAAGTTAAACGTATAGAGAGAGTTTCAATTGAAGTTGAAAAGCATTGACCAGATGAGTTTAGTGACAGTTTAGAGACTCCATAATTGGATTGAAGTCAGGATTTGATAGATTACTTTACTAAACTACCAAGATGAAGCAGTATGCATGATGTAAACTGTGGTATTGATAATTGAATTGATTTGAATAATTGAATAATATGATAGGACTTATGATCAGATTGATTGAAATTACTGAATAAGATGATCTATAATCATGATCAGATCACTAATTTGTGATCAGAATTGTTGTGAGATTATACAGTAAGCCAAGAATTATTGTGTCATATTGAGACAGTAGGTTTTCTATTGAATTATGATTCAGAGCATCTACAAATCTGAGTACTCTTTGATGTGAAAGTACAACATATTATACTTGAAGTATAGTCAGGGCAGATGAATCGAATTTCAAAAATAAACTGTATCGGACATGATATAGATTATCAAAAGCTCTGAGTAATTTGAAATCTGTGACTACAGCATATTATTCTCTGATTCATGGATAGTCCGAACAGACTAATCAAATTTTTCAGAATACGCTGTATTAGATGTGATACAGATATGGATAAATAGCTGTTAAGAAGTTAATGATATGATGAGATTACAGGAATTAGTGAAATCTATTGTCAATATAGAAACTTTAGATTTCTTTGAGGAATTAGTGAAATCTATTGTCAATATAGAAACTTTAGATTTCTTTGAGAGATTGTGGCATCAATTGATTGATATTCTGAGTGTTACGTTATATGTGATTGCATTATACCATTCTCTGATTGATGGATTATCTGAGTTGATTTTCCAGATTTTGAGAATATTCTCAGAACTTTAATACCTGATTTTGCATTAATTGACTTGATGTATTGCCACTTGATTATATGATTCCTGTAAAAGCTATCGAGTCGATATTGATATAGTGCTTTGATGATACAATAAGAAGGAAACCAGATTTCTTTGTGTTGAAATGATATTTCAGAAGTATCTGACATCGGATCAGATGTGATTGGAAATACACAGAGAATATAAATATGAATCTGTACGAAATGAGAACAGAGAAGAAGAAATAGATTTAGTAAGTGAATGAAAGATATAACTTTTAAAAGCTGGAACTGATTGGTCAGCGAAAAAGTTATTCGTGAAACATCTTTCGATTCAGAATAGAGAAAGAGCAGTATATGAATTACAGATTCAGAATATAATATTGGATACTGATCTTGAAGCGATGAACCGAATGATAATGTAGACTTGATATATCTTCTATGCAGAGCATAGAATGATATAGAGAAAGAAACAAGTCGTCACGGAAACAGAATTTCACTGAATGAGATGTCAGACAGAATTGATGATTTTACTGAAAGAATTATTCTTTTCAACTTGATATGATGGATCAGATTTGTTCCACGTATCTAATATCAATAGATGCTTATTATGTGCTTTAATCAGATGAAATAGATATTGAAGAGATTCCGAGTTAAGTCGAATATTCGATAGATCCTTGATTAAGGAGAGAAACAGCTCAGAAAGAAGTCTTTTTAGTTAATTAAAGTACGAATGAATAGATACTGAATACAAAAAAATAGACGCATAATAGAAGAAATAATTTGATAAGAGATGAAGAGATGAGATATGAAGTTCAGAGTTATATGATTGAAGTGAGAATCACTTCAGATGATTATTCAGTCTATCAGACTTGATATTTCCATTGAATGTGATTTCGAGAACGAAATCATTCCTTAGAGAGGAGGAATTGTAAGGCCCGAAAATATTAAAGTATTAATTATGGGATGTGAGAATTAAATTCCATATTTTGGGCAAATATTGATTTGAGAAGTTATGGAAATTATAGATTTAATTTCCAAGCAGAAAATATTTAATTTGATAATTTACGGATTTTGAGATTTAAATTCCGGGAATTCTGAACTTAAAAGATTAAATATTCAATTTGAATATTTATGTAATTTAAGATTTAATTCCAAGGTTCGAGAATGAATATGATTTAATTCGAAGGTGAAACCCTACCAGAGACTAATTTGACATATCGAAGTTTCAAGGGCTGAAGTGCAAAAGGCCGGGATTAATTGATTTAATCCGAATTGATTTAATTTTAATCCTAGTATATTTAATTTGATAATATTTAGAGTTTTGATTTAATTTATAATCTTCTTAAATTATTTAGGATTGAAATTGAATTAAAAAGAGGGCCGAGAACTGAATTGCAATTTATGAAGTTTCAGGGGGCTAAATTGCAATTTTATCTGAAGTTATCCGATTTTAATTATATTACTCAGCTTGCAACGTGTAATTCCAAATTACATTCAGAAAAGTTTGAGAATTCAGAACAGAGAGCTGATATCCTTTTCTTTTCTTTGAATGTTCGATTTTCAAAACCCCGTAACTTTTGATCCGATCGTCCGATTTCAATTCCGAAAAGTGTTCTGGAATCCTCGCGATGAGGGATTCGATATTCTGTAAGTATTTTGATGTTTTTAATAGATTTCGAGATCAGTATGTGGGCCGAGATCAGAATTTTATGTTTCGATCATGTTCTTGAACTTCTATCGCTTATATATGCAAAACCGACTCGACGATTGATTCTTGAATGAACTTTTATGGTTTCCAGCTTATCATTTGATATTAATAGCTGCTGATATGTTGCTATGTTGAGGAATTGTTGCTGGTTTTGATGGTTATGGATGATATGAAGTTGGTTTTGAATTGATATCGTATCGGTTATCGATTTTCAGCCGTTACGCCGTTAGATTATGAATTAAAGCCGTTCTCCTATCTTGTTGATTGAACTGAATTAGAGTTGAGTTGATAACTGATATATCCTGATCTAAACACTGCATTTCAGATTATTGTGAAGCTTGATGAGCTTGAGAATGCAAACCTGGAATCGATTAAGATCAGCTCAAGGTTTGAAGTTGTTCTACCTTGAAGATTGAATGATGTTTGAATGAGCAGATTTTTGTATGAGTGTTGTGCTTCCTATCCAGATGTGGAAAATTGAAACTCAAGAATGACAGGTATAAGACAACATCGAGAGTCAGGAACTTGTTACTCAAGGATGATACTTCTTGAGTTGTTCCGAACAAATCACATACTTGTTATTATTGTATATATTTGATTGATGTTGTCGATCCATCTCAGGTAGTGGATTTTTTATTTGATATGAGTTCGATTATGATATGATATTTATAGAATTGATTCTATTTCCTAGATCTGAGGCGAATGTATTTTCAAGTCTGAGACGACTTCGATAGATGGATATCTATGTCAAGATCGGTTACGAATCTTGATGGCATTGATGATATATGAATCAATTCCTGAGCGAGATATGCCCTATTTACTCTATTGTTGAGTCGATTATCTATAGAGTCGATATGAATTTATTTAACGCATTTATATGTTGATTATACTGGGAATTATATTCTCACCGGAGTTTATCCGGCTGTTATTTTGTTTTGTATGTGTGCATTACAGCAGGTGGGGCAGAAGCTAGCCAGAGAGAACATGGGTAGCTCGAGAGAGAGTCTAGACGTGGGACTCGGGTTGTTGTGTAGCAGAATGATGTATGTTGCATTCTTGTTAAACATGCTAGAAGAATTATTCTTAGTTGTAGTTGAAGAACATATTAGCACTTTGTGTAGTTTAGTGCTTTTGATGTATTCTAAACTACATTGTTGATGTAAGAAATACATGTAGTGTTGCTTGATAATACATGTATATATGAATATTTCCAGATTGGATATAGCTTGTTTCAAGTTGTTCAACATGTTTAGAACAAAGTTTGACAGCACAAAAATCAGCAGCAGATTCGAGCAAATGCTAGCTTGCTCGATCGGTAGACTTGCACCGATCGAGCGAGGCCACCTTGGACTCAAACCCGAGAGTGGGTAATTTTTGCTCGCTCGATCGGTGATGTTTAACCGAACGAGCGAGGCTCAATTTAAAAAAAAAATTTGTTGCCCTTGTTTTAGTTATTCTTTAATTGTATGATTAATTGTGATTAATCGTTAATTTCCCTTAAGACGAGATTAGCAACCCGAGGTCTCCACAGGTGTCGTGATCAATGTTGTCTTGATCTTTTCAAAGGCCTGCAAACAATCATCATCAAGTAGGAATGTGGAATCTTTTTCAAGTAAATTGCACAAGGGTTTTTTTAATCTTAGAAAAATCTTTTATAAATCTATGATAAAACCCTGCATGCCCTAAAAAAATCCGAATGCCCTTGTTATTCTTGGGTGGTGGCAGCTTCTCAATTGAAACAACTTTGGCTCTATCGACCTCTAATCCATGTGATGACACTTTATGTCCAAGGACAATGCCTTCTTGGACCATAAAACAACACTTTTCCTATTTAAGAACTAAATTCTTCTCTTGAAATCTCTGCAAAACAAGGGAAAGATTATGCAAGCAGTGATCAAAGGAAGAACCAAATACTGAAAAATCATCCATAAATATATCCATGATGTCCTCCACCGTATCTGCAAAAATATCCATCATACACCGCTGAAACGTAGCCGGTGTGTTACAAAGACCAAACGGAATTCTCCTGAAAGAAAATGTTCCATAGGGACACATGAATGTGGTATTTTCCTGATCTTTCAACGCTATAGCAATCTGGTTATAACCTGAATACCCTTCTAAGAAACAGTAATAACAAAAACCAGCAAGTCTATCAAGCATCTGATCAATTAAAGGAAGTGAAAAATGATATTTACGAGTAGATTTATTTAATTTCCTATAATCTATGCAGACTCTCCAATCAGTTACTGTGCGTGTAGAAATTAATTCATTATTTTCATTTTCACCATAGTAAACCCACCTTTCTGGGGCACTACTTGAACTGGGGACACCCAACTACTATCAAAAATAGGGGTGGGTTTTCGGTATACCGTATCAAAAAAATTGGTATGAAAAAAATTCATACTGGTACCGATATCAAAATTCCGGAATTTTTATATGGAAAAAATTCATATTAATATCGTGCAGATATCAAAACAAAATTCAAATTCCTAAAAAAATGTTTATATGTCGAAAAAATTTTGGTGCGGTATGCCAAAAAGTCGGTATTTTTGTTCGGTATCCCAGCCCTAATCAGAAATAGCATATATTACACCAACATTCAACAATTTTAAAACTTCATTTTTAACCACCTCTTTCATGGCCAGATTCAACCGCCTATGATGATCCACATAAGGAGTGTAAGACTCCTCCATCAAAATCTTATGCATGCATATAGTGGGACTAATACCCTTGATATCAAAAATCAACCATCCTAAAGTAGTTTTAAAATTTCTCAACACTCTCAATAATTTATCTTTTTCAACCTCAAAAAGATGAGAAGAAATAATTACCGGACAGGTCGAATTCTCACAAAGGAATGCATAACATAAATGTGCAGGTAATTCATTGAGATTTTGATTTTCGATGGTTACCTTGGTTGCACTATCCTCCAACACTTCTGGTATCGTGGAATTCACTCCTTTGTATTTTGGAGCACCCTCAAGAAATGCCTCTTGTTCACAAAGCTCTCAATCCTCTTCTTTGTCAACTTTCTCGTCCGCAATCAAACATCTCTCCAATGGATCATTACTTCCTGCACATGAAAAAGGAGTGTGAGAATCAATAACTTCAATACTTTTACAAGTACTTACATTTTTTGGTCCCCTCATGACATGATAGATGTTGAAGATTACAGCTTTGCCACCAACTCTAAGTGTGAGCTCGCCTTTATGGACATCGATTAACACTCTTGCATTAGACAAAAATGTCCTCCAAAAAATCAAAGGAGCTTCTTAATCCTCATCCATGTCTAATATCACAAAATTCGCTGGAAATGTAAACTTGGCTACCTTCACCAAAACATCTTCCACAATTCCCCGTGGATATGTGATTCTTCGGTCAGCCAGCTGCAATGTGATGGTGGTCGCCTTTAATTTTCCAAGCTCCAAAGCTCTGTAAACAGAAAAAGACATTAAATTTATACTTGCTCCTAGATCACATAAAGCTCTATTTATTTTAGCACCACCAATAAAACAAGGGATAGTAAAGCTCTATGGATCCTTAAGCTTTTGTGGAAACTTTTTCTTTAGGATCGCACTGCACTCTTCTGTCAGGTTCACCACCTCATTGTCTTGCAACCTTCTCTTCTTGGACATTACATCCTTGATAAAATTGGAATAGTTTGGCATCTGTTCCAAATAATTTGCAAAAGGGATGTTGATATGTATCTTTTTGAAGATGTCTAGAAACTTGGAGAATTGCTCATCAAGTGTCTTCTTCTTGAACCTCTGAGGGTACGGAAGTTGTGGTTTGTACATCGGTTTCGAGTGAGGTTTCTTATTTTTCTCTTCAACAATTTTCTCCTCAACCACTGAGTCTTCAGCTTCCTTAGCTTTTTCATGCTCTTCTTCTTCTTCTTCTTCCACTAGTTTCTTTCCACTCCTCAATTCTATAGCCTTGCACCGCTCTTTCGAATTCACCTCTATATTGCCGGGAAGTGGCCTCTATTTTGATCCTTCAAAGCATTCTCTAATTTTCCAATTTGAGTTTCCATGGACTTCATCATGGCACCCAAACTACACATGTGCGTCTCCATGCTGTCGAGTCGAGTCTCAGTTCTCGACATTTTCTTGCCAGATTCATTACCAAACGTAGATACCACATCTTCCAATGAAACTTTTCCCTCACCCTCGTTTGTATTGAATCCCGGAGTGGGATTCCACACATTTTTTTTGTTGGCATAAGAAAATTTTTTATGGTTTCGTAAGCCAAGACATAAGCGTATAATATCCTCAGGAACACCTTTCATTTTTACCGTGTCAGTAATTTCGAAAAAAGTTCGCAAGTGCAGGTGAGGATCAGCTGTGGAGCTCTCATTAAATTGGTTTTGTTGAACCATGTTGATCAAAGCCGGCTTCAGCTCAAAATTATTTGCATTTATTGTTCCTCGATCGATTCCAGAATATTGAGCCTGGATCGTCGGCCGAAAATGATCTCTGATAGGCACCAATGGAGCCTGTGGTGGATTTTCTTCAGCCATATTTCTCAACTCTTCTTCTCTTCTCAATCTTCTCAAAGCACTTGCAATGCGTTCGATCTCTGGATCAAACAATAGTGAATTAGCGCTTTGAGACCTTCCCATATACTGCACACAAGAATAATTTAAAATTCAATTAGTAACTAAAAATAAAAATATAGAAAAAATCTAAATTAAAATCTAGACTAATTGGTAAAGTATACAGTTGTCAAGTTTTAGTAAAGTATGAGTAAAGTATCGTTCCCACGAGGAGTAATATTGATAATTATTAAGTACTTGTAATTAAAATGGTCTAAACTTTATCTAAAAAATTAAATAAGAGAATTTTGGTTTTTAAAACTAAATTAAATAATAAATTCTGGAAAATTTACCAAACCACACACTTCAATTCAGAAAAATATCGATATGAGAAAAATGGTCTAGAGGTTCGGATTTTACCTGGTTTCGACAACAACTACTCCTAAATAATTTATTTTCATAAATTTTATTCAATTAATAGCCAAGAACACTTAGGTTATTCTATTTCCCTCTCCCGAGCAACAAATAGAGTGTATCAATTAAGATTCAATTCCAATATCCCTATTAAAAATCTAGTCTTAGTGATATGTGTAAAACAATGTTCTTCCTAAAACTCCATTAAAGTTATATATTCTCCCGTGCTATATAAACAATTAATGGTGTGTTTTCTATTGATCCTATTCAAAATCCCCTCTCTCGAGAAATGATTTCGAATAAATATAACAGAACAATTTATGACCAGTAAATTTAAAAGACAATCAAAAATAGAAAAAAAAATAATTAATCTAGTAGAATTCAATCAAATAATATTAAAAATTCGTAGAAGTATCTACACCAGGTTCCATCATCCCTCTAGACTATGAAAAGTTTAGTTCATGATAAAATTCAAATAAACCCAGTCATGTTTTTCAATCCATACATCAATTCAATAAATCAATAGTTCAAAGAAAGATAAAAAATTCGTAGTCGGTTTTCCGTGTCCAGTCGATCGATCTACGTCTTTGTTCCAAGTGTTCTTCCTTGAAATCTCACAATCAAGCTCTTAATTCTCACAAGTTTGTTCTATCAAGGTTTTGTGTGTGTTATGCGGCAGCTAACTCCTTGATTATGTCCAGAAAACTACCTTTTATATGCCCTAAGAATCGTCCAAGATAAGCCCAAGAGAATCACAAAGTTTCCATATAAAATCAGACTCTCGAATTCTGCAACTCGCTACGCGCAGGCGCGCATAAATCTTTGTCCAAAATCTTCAAAAATTGCCACATCGCGCGGGCGCGCATAAGCTTTGGACTTGCACTTCTATTTTTCTTCAAGTAGCGCGGGCGCGCACAGGCTTCGGCCTTGATCTTTTTTTATCCTTCAATCCTTGAACCACCCTTGCTCGTTCATTCTTTTTATTGGTCTTTTTGACTCCGATCAACACCAAGTCATGATTTCTTATAAATCCTTGCACTCAACACAAACAACAACTAATAACGCATAATTCCGCTCGAAACAAAGCAATTAACCATAAATATCAATTCAAATTAAGTGCACAAAATGCACTTATCAAATCCCCTCAAACTTAAATGTTTGCTAGTCCCGAGCAAAATGAATTAAACACAAACACTAAAAACTCATAATACTCATGCAATCAATCAACAACAATCAAGAAATACTATGGATCAATGGCCTCAGCAATGTTTTCAAAAAAAAAATTTCAAATCCAATCATATCAAACCTACTAACACTTTGAAAATTAAAACGCAAACTAGTGAACCTCAGAGACTTCCCGCAACTCACATTTCAGAATGCTCTCATCCAAATTCAATTCACACATTCATATATCATAAGGACTTTTTAAGGTAGCACATGATCAAAGTTAAAGATATTCAATCAAAAACACTCACAATCAGTTCAAAAAAAAGAATATTAGTGTGTGCGTGTTTTGATAAAAAAAATTCATACTCATTAAAAGTGTCTATAGACTGTCCATAGGCTAAATTCTCGCAACCCTTCTCCACTTGTATATTGGGTGACTGTGACTCGGTCAGTAGGACTTAATAAGCTTGTAATATTAGGCTTGGGTCATGGCTACGAATGAAGGATAATAGTTCAAAGGAGGGAGTAAGCTATGATCAATCAATGTTTTTCATCTCCTTCTTTTTTTTTTTTCATTCCACTTCACTTCATCAAACCATTGACTTCACTTCTTTTTCATATTTTTCTTTTCCTTTCAACATTTTTTTCAATTCTATCATCATTTTTTTTTTATTTCACCACTACCTTTCTTCTTTCCAACTTTTCTCAACACATCATTCCACATACAATTCTCACATTCAAAACATACTCCCTTTAAGGTGGGAAATACTGTTTAGGCTATTATTAGGTAGTGAGTGTAGGACTTTGAAACCATGCTGAATGAGGGTTTATCACATGTTTTCACACGTGCCATTAGTTTTTCAATTAGGCTCAAACAAGGTACTAAGGATAAATATATCAGTGGGTAGCTCGAAAGGCACAAACAAATTTCCAAAAGATTGTCTAAATCATTCCTAAGTCACAATTTACCCGTATCTCGCCTCGAAGGGTGTCCGAACTAGTTCTAGAAAAATCTCAATTCACAATTAAATCGCTTGAATTTCAACCAGTGCAGAAACAAATAATCATCAACAGTAAACGATGATTTCCCAACAGAATTCAGAATTTGTATCTAATGTACTCATATAACTACGTGAAAGCTCAATAGGGCAACTAGGGATAAAATTAATTCAATGAAAATTAGGTTCAACGATCCAAACAATGCCTCAATCATATCCATGTTTGCACGTTTTAAACTCAGAATCAAGCATAAATCATAGAGTATATAAGAATTTATTCATCTACTTGGTTTCACCAGTTCAAAATTGGTCAGATAGGTCGACAATGATAGACTTCAGTTACCTAAATTTTTTTTTTCATCATTGGCAATTTTTCTAATTCTTTCTTGATTTCTTGAAATAAATTCCACACACTTCAACTTAAATGCAACAAAACAAATTAAAAGCAATCACACCAAAAAGAAAACCATAAATCTTAAAACAGCAAAACAGCAAAACCTAAATTCACAAATTTTGAAACACTTGAACCCCCCCCCCCCCCCAAATTAGGTACAATCATTGTCCTCAATGATATAGACTATGAAAATTAAAGGACATGTACCTCAAACAACAAACGTCAGTGGTCGCCGCCATCATCTACATCAGCAACATTAGGAGAATCATTAGGGCTGAACACTGGTGGTCATTGTGGATAAGGAGGGAATGGGTGTTTCGAGCTCGCAGCATATGGAAACTGATGGCTCAAGGCATCCGTAAACCCCATCGTGTAATTCATAAAAACGCCGGACGTATGCTGGAACTCCCGAAACTCCTTTTTGTGCTAGCGTAGCTCCTCCTCAAGGTAAGTGACACAATCTTTCATGGAAGAAGAAGCCGCAGGATGTGGTACAGGAACTCGTTTGGCGGCAGCTCGTGCATTAAATGCTCGCCTTGCTTCACGTTCACGCTGCTCAGATTTAGGAACCAGACGAGATGAATGAGAACGGGGTATGATAGCCCGAGGTTTCAACAACTCTTTAGTCGGGAACCATTCAACACCCACGACTTCACAAAGATCAGTAATGATAGAAGGCAGACCAAGACCCCGACTTTAATGGCCAGCTATAGAATTCATAATCGTCTCCTGGAAAATGCGACCTAAATTCACGGCCTTACCCACAAGAATTAAATAAACAAGAATGACCCTCTCCTTTTTTACCTCATGATCATGATCTGTGGGCTTTAATTGAGCACATACGAAAGAGTACCATCGTTTGGCATCCGTGATCAAATCAATCTTCCTCAGCTTTGATGGCTTATGATCACTATTGAGTCTCCACACAGCCCCATCAACACATATCGTTCGAAGAATGGTATCATAATCAACCTCTCCAGATTTGTACTCAACATACTCATCGTGCAACACCGGTGGGAATTCAAACAGGGTGTGTATAGAATGAGGATCAAACGGAACCATCTTTCCCCGCACTAACACCTTCAGCTGAATATTTTTAACTTTTAAATTGGCATAGAACTCACGCACTAAAGGAACCATGGCATCTTGCGGTTTTTGCACAAACTTCTGCCAATTCCACGCTATTACTTCACGACCCGCATTGCTCATGACAGGTGCCGATGGATCAAATCCAATAGACATGTCAAACCAAAGCTCTTGAAAAATACTTTTGGATAAAAAAAATTGATAATTTTCTTTAGCCTTGTCATCCCAAAAACGTTGGACATCAGAGGCGGAAGCAGACGAAGAGGAAGCACCATACTTCAATTTTTTTGGAGCCATCTAGCAAACACGTGGTGGGCGTCTTACACAAGAACAAATTCCAATATAAATCAATGAATTCAAACCCCAAACTTGCAATTGACAACACCAATGAGGAACAAACTTCAAAATCAGACCAAACACACCCCACAATTTAATCCGCAATTACCATCCAACACCACGGTACAACGGCTCAACCAATAAAGTACTGAAATTTTTCACCCCGCTAATATAGAGAACTTATCGCCTAGACCAAGAGAAACACAATTCGGAGATCAACAAAATCCTCCCTTTTTGAATCCCAAATGTGCGCCTTTAGATAATAGTGGAGATAGAAGATTTATAGAGAAGGATACGGGGGAAAAGGATGAGATATGAGTGAAATTTGATGAAGGTATTGAAGTTAGATGATGTAATTAAGATGTAAGATGAAGCGGATGGGGAGAGAATTGGAGAAAGAGTAATAAGAAGTATGGATTGTAGGGTTCAGAAGAAGAAAGAATGAAGAAAAGGAAAACAGAGGCGGCTTAAAAACGGGGTGGGTGGGCGTGCATACACTGCACCGTGTGGTTATTTTTAGATCGGGATATGTGCGGGCGCGCGTGTACTCCTGTCTTCAATCTTCTCAATTTTTTTTTTCAGAATAAGTGTGGGCGCTGCGCTGGACATGCGCGGGCGCACATAGGGGTCTGATTTGGTACCTAGAACCTAAAAAAAAAAAAAAAAAAGAAGATTCGAAAAATCAAAGGAAGAATAAAGAGAAGAAGAAAATTGCACTAAGAATGAATGAATTCGCAGAAATAAAAGAAAATTAAGCAAAAGCAAAATGAAACAAAATTTTGTATTGCCTCACAAATAGCGCTTGGTATAGAGTCGTCAGCCCGACTGTCATCAGACTTAGGCATGGTCATTGAGCAAAGTTCTCTCAACTTTTCGCACGTCATTCCCAAAATAATGTTTTATCCTCTGTCCATTCACTTTAAACATTCGCCCATCTAGACAGTGTAGCTCTATAGCACCATGCGGAAACACTTGCTGCATGATAAAAGGTCCGGAAAATTGCGACTTCAGTTTTCCTGGAAATAATTTCAAGCGAGAGTTAAATAACAACACTTGATGGCCCGATTCAAATTTCCTGCGCACAATGTGTTTATCATTCCACTTCTTAGTTTATTCTTTCTATGTAGTAGCCCGTAACCAAAATCAGTAATTAAGGAATTAATCATAATTACTTGGGAAGGGTTCGGAAGCTCCGAAGGCAAGATCGAAAGCTCAGAAGGTGAGTTCGAAAGCTCCGAACAGGATCGGAAGCTCCGATCGAATTACGTCAGGCATGACGTGTGGCAGGATCGGAAGTTCTGATCACCTCTATCCGAAGTCAACCAGTGAGATTTTGACACATGGCAGATAAGCGAGATCGGAAGCTCCGATGTCAGGATCGGGCGTTCCGATCGAGGAACGGAGGTTCCGATCGTCGTCCATAAATAGAGGGTGCCGAGCTCACATTTGAGTGCACCAATTCCTCTCTTCTCTCTCAATTCCTTAGCCTTCTAACTCAGATCTAGGGAATTCTAGGCGTCCCGTGGGGAATTCGGAAGTGGCATAGCGATCCAGGCATCGTAGCGAAGCTGTGGCCTAGTTTTGAGGCAATTGACATCAAAGGGCTAACGACGGACGAAGGTATAACTTTTGCTTCCTATAAATATTTAGGAGTATGCAATAGCTTAGTTAAGGCTTTTAGAGCACTTTTATGATAGTAGTATCATTTAGCAGTGTAGAGCAGACTATAGGCGTGGACCTAGAGTTGGTAGAGCTTGCACTGATTTGAGGTACGAAAGTACTGTTCGAGATATCCTGACTGAGTATGCATGTATTATGTGACTGCATAATTTATATGTCATGATTTATTCTGCTTTCATTTGCATATTGAGCTATCTTCTTCGAGATGTCTATTAGTAGGGTTGTACCCTATCCTGTTAGTGGATGGACTTCCATGTCTTTGGGTCCGATAAATTTACTGGTATTATGGTATGGGAGCCACCTCCTAAAGCGACGGCACAGCGTGCTACATACCAGGGCCCGGTCTGTCTTTGTTATCTGATCCTTGACCTCGAGTTTATAGGGAGTTCACTTTGCATGCATGTATACTCATATTCTCGTACTGAGCGTTTTATGCTCACGTCTCGTACTCTGTGTTTCTGGACACCCTATTCCATGGGGCAGGTTTGCGATTGGATGAGGCAGGTGGATCCAAGAAGGGCTAGGCAGTTGTTGGCCAGCTGGAGCTTCGCCTAGGTTTTATTCTGATATCCATTTAGTTAAGTTAATTGCATGCCTAAGTTCTGTTTAGTAGGTGATCCAGGTAAGGGTCACTACATTTATGGTATCAAAGCATGCAAAGTATTCTTGGGATTTAGATTTTACATAATATAACCATTAGGTTAATTTTGTAGATGGCAGATCATGACGAACAGAGTTCTCATGGCAGTATTGGTGGGCGTTGGGGTGATGCCGACCTGGAGCCTCGTCAGGAACGCCGCCATCGTCATCGAGATGAGGACCGTTTCAGTGTAAGTCGGTTCTTGCAGATGGGGCCTAAGCCCTTGGTTGGGGGTGAGTCTCCAGAGGATGCGGAGAACTGGTTAGACAGCATGGAGACGACTTTTCAGAATTTCCAATGCACCGAGGAGAAGAATATGGAGACCCTGGGTTATCTTCTGGATGGACGTGCGCGCAGGTGGTGGAGGTTTACTTCTGCACCTTTTGTTGCGGCGAGAGGAGTGGCCACCTGGGCCGAGTTCCGAACAGCTTTTCAGAAGCTGTATTTTCCTCCTGCACTCCGTCAGTCTAAGGCAGGTGAGCTACTGAGTCTGCGATAGGGAGCCATGTCTATTGATGAGTATCAGCAGAAGTTCTTTGATCTGCTATCCTACTGCCCCGAGATTGCCGACATCTCCGAGATGAAGTATAATCTGTTCCTTCAGGGCCTTAACCTTGAGATCCATGACCGTGTGGCGGTTGGTGACGACATGTCTTACAAGGGTTTGGTGAGCCATTGTCACCAGGCGGAGGACAGCATTCGGCGGAATATGTCTTTCTCTCAGTCGAGACCTGCGAGTTCTTTGGGTCCCCGTGCCCAATATTTCAAGAAGTCTGGATCTACTTCTTCTTCCTCTGGCTCTACTAGTGTTGTCCGTTTCGGTAGGAAGGACAAGTGTGATCACTGTGGGAAGATCCATCCATCCGACAAGTGCCGTAGAGCTTCTGGAGCTTGTTTTTGTTGTGGAGAGACTGGTCATATCCGGAGGGATTGTCCACTATCTGGGGGAGGTGGTTCTGGTTCTGTTTTAGGATCTGGTTCTCAGGCCACCGTTCAGCAGAGGTTGCAGGGCCAGCCTGCTGGGAGTTCTCATTTGAGGCCACGAGCTTTTGGCCAGGTGTTTGCCCTGAGACATGATCAGGCAGTGGAGGACAATGAGAAAGTCATCGCAGGTACATTTCTGCTTTATGGTATACCTGCTCTTGTACTTATTGACACTGGTGCATCTCATTCCTTCATTTCTGCACGTTTTGTTAAGAGGCATAAGTTACCATGCATTGCACTAGACGTAGTGATGTCTGTTTCTACTCCGACGGGTCAGTCTACTTTGGCCAAGCGCCTAGTGATGGGTTGCCCTTTAGAGTTCGAGGGTAACATTTTGATTGCGAATCTCATGGTCCTGGCGATGGATGATTTTGATTGCATTCTGGGAATAGATATGTTGACTACCTATCGAGCTTCAGTGGATTGCTACCAGAGATTAGTACGCTTTCATCCGGAGGGGGGTGATAGCTGGTTTTTCTATGGAGAGGGAGCACGACCCCCGATGCCTTTGGTATCAGATTTGAGAGCCTGTCGAGCTCTAGAGTCTGGCGGGGAAGGCTACCTTATCTATGCAATTGATTTGTCCGCTGAGAGCATTGGGATAGAGAGTATTCCTGTTGTGGATGAATTTCCAGATGTATTTCCTGATGAGATTCTGGGTTTTCCTCCTGTTAGGGAAGTCGAGTTTGGCATAGAGTTGATGCCGGGTACTTCGCCTATTTCTCGAGCACCGTATCGTCTGGCTCCGTTAGAGATGCGTGAGTTGAATAATCAGCTACAGGACCTTTTGGACAAGGGGTACATTCGTCCTAATGTATCTCCTTGGAGAGCTCCTGTTCTTTTTGTAAAGAAAAAGGATGGGTCGATGCGGCTGTGCATTGACTATCAGCAGCTGAATCGAGTCACTGTGAAGAACAAGTATCCTTTGCCTCGTATTGATGACTTGTTTGATCAGCTGCAGGGCACTTCGGTTTACTCCAAGATTGACTTGAGATCTGGGTATCATCAGTTGAGAGTCCGAGATCAGGACGTAGCCAAAACTTCATTCCGTACTCGCTATGGGCATTACGAGTTTCTAGTGATGCCATTTGGTTTGACTAATGCGCCGGCTATATTCATGGACTTGATGAACCGTGTCTTCAGGGAGTATTTGGACAAGTTTGTCGTGGTCTTCATTGAAGACATCTTGGTGTATTCGCATAATACAGAAGAGCATGTTTCTCACTTGCGGTTGGTACTGCAGACTCTTCGAGATGAGCAGTTATACGCCAAGCTGAGCAAGTGTGAGTTCTTGATGGATAGAGTGGTTTTTCTTGGCCATATCATATCCAGGGAGGGGATTTCTGTTGATCCAAGCAAGATTGAGGCGGTGCTTAATTGGTCGCGACCGACGATAGTTGCTGAGATCCGTAGTTTTCTGGGTCTAGCAGGATATTATCGTCACTTCGTTTTGAACTTCTCTCAGCTAGCTCGACCTTTGACGCAGCTTACCCGCAAGGGTGTGGATTTCGAGTGGTCCTCCGAGTGTGAGGAGAATTTCTGTGAGCTTCGACGGCGGTTGACTTCTGCGCCGGTGTTGGCATTATCGTCAGGATCTGGAGAGTATGTGGTGTACACTGATGCTTCTCTTCAGGGGTAAGGTTGTGTCCTGACTCAGAATGGGCATGTGATTGCATACGCTTCTAGACAGCTGAAGCTTCACGAGGACAACTACCCAGTCCATGATTAGGAGTTAGAAGCCATTGTGTTCGCTTTGAAGATCTGGCGTCATTATCTGTATGGCGAGAAATTTGAGATCTTCACCGACCATAAGAGTCTCAAGTATTTGTTCACTCAGGCGGAGTTGAACATGAGGCAGAGACGTTGGATAGACTTGCTTTAGGACTATGATTGCGAGATTAAGTACCATCCGGGAGGTGCTGATGCATTGAGTCGCAAGGTGAGACTATCCGCACTTCAGACTTGTTCGATGTCTAGTGCGATCAGTGACTGTTGTATTTCAGGATATACTTTCAAGCATAAGAAAGGTATGCAGGGTATCCAGATGTTTGCGATATTATCTGAGCCAGCATTGTATTCGCGGATTCGAGATGCTCAGATGTCTGATTCAAAGACCCAGCGTTTAGCTCGTCTAGCTAACGAGGGTAGCTCGTCTGGATTTCATTATCAATCAGATGGCTTTCTATGTTTGTTTGGTAGGCTTGTGATTCCGCAGGATGTAGAGTTGCGAGAGGAGATTTTGTCTCAGGCGCATCGCACTAAGTTGAGTATTCATCCTGGGAGCAACAAGATGTACAAGGATCTACGTACTCGTTTCTGGTGGAAGGGAATGAAACGCAGTGTTTATTAGTTTGTTTCGAGATGTTTGGTGTGTCAACGGGTCAAGGCAGAGCACCGACGACCTGGAGGATTGCTTCATAGTCTGCCTATTCCTGAATGGAAATGGGAGTTTATCACAATGGACTTTGTGACCCATTTGCCGGTATCTCCGAGGAACTATGACGCTATCTGGGTTGTGGTGGACCGACTCACCAAGTCAGCGTATTTCATTGCTTATAGCCGGGAGTACAATGTGGATCGTATGGCTCGGTTGTACATTCAGAAGATCGTTCAACTTCATAGAGTGCCGGTAAGCATTGTCAGCGATCGGGACCCCAGGTTTACTTCTAGATTCTGGGGGAGTGTTCAGCGTGTGATGGGTGCTACTCTCAGTTTGAGTACTGCCTATCATCCGAAGACTGATGGTCAGTCAGAGCGCACTATCCGTACTTTGGAGGATATGCTTAGAGCGTGCGTCATGGATTTTGGTTCAGCCTGGCAGGATCATTTGCCATTGATCGAGTTTGCGTACAACAACAACTATCATACTAGTATTTGGATGGCACCTTTTGAGGCATTGTACGGGCGACGTTGTCATACTCCACTCTTCTGGGAAGAAGTGGGGGAGAGACAGGCTGAGGGACCGGAGTTTATCCAGCAGGCAGTACACATTGTTGATCAGATCAAGAAACGGATTAAGACTACACAGGATCGTCAGGCCAGCTATGCTAAAACCAAGCGTAGGCCTTTGCAGTTCGATGTCGGGGAGAAAGTGTTTTTGAGAGTGTCACCTTTCCGCAGGATTCTCAGATTTGGCCTTAAGGGCAAGTTGTCTCCCAGATTTATCGGTCCGTTTGAGATCTTGGAAAGCATTGGCGATTTGGCTTATCGACTAGCTTTGCCACCGCATCTTTCCAGTATTCACGACGTGTTCCACGTATATCTGTTGCGACGATATATGGCGGATGAGTCTCATATTCTGCAGCGGTTTGAGGTTCAGGTGAGCAAGGATTTGACCTATGTTGAGAAACCTATTCGTATCCTGGATCATAAGGATAAAGTTTTGCGGAATAAAGTCATTCCTCTGGTTTTAGTTCAGTGGCAGCGCCGAGGCACTGAGGAAGCTACTTGGGAGCTTGAGGACAGGATGCGTGAAGACCATCCTGAGGTATTTTGATTTCATTCTTAAAGTTGTATTCAGTTGCAAACTCTGTAAACGTTTTATTTGAATAAAGAATGTTTCTGATTTCTGTATTACATTCAGTACTTAAGATCTGATTTCGAAGAAGAAATATCTTAAGTGGGGGAGAATGTAGTAACCCGTAACAAAAATCAGTGATTAAGGAATTAATCATAATTACTTGAAAAGGGTTCAGAAGCTCTGAAGGCAGGATCGGAAGTTCAGAACAAGATCGGAAGCTCCGAAGGTGAGTTCGAAAGCTCCGATCGAATTACGTCAGGCATGACGTGTGGCAGGATCGGAAGTTCCGATCACCTCTTTCCGAAGTCAACCAGTGAGATTTTGACACGTGGCAGATAAGCGAGATCGGAAGCTCCGATGTCGGGATCTGACGTTCCGATCGAGGAACGGAGGTTCCGATCGTCATCTATAAATAGGGGGTGCCGAGCTCACATTTGAGTGCACCAATTCCTCTCTTCTCTCTCTATTCCTTAGCCTTCTAACTCAGATCTAGGGAATTCTAGGCGTCCCGTGGGGAATCCGGAAGTGGCATAGCGATCCAGGCGTCGTAGCGGAGCTGTGGCCTAGTTTTGAGGCACTCGACATCAAAGGGCTAACGACGGACGAAGGTATAGCTTTTGCTTCCTATAAATATTTAGGAGTATGCAATAGCTTAGTTAAGGCTTTTAGAGAACTTTTATGATAGTAGTATCATTTGGCAGTGTAGAGCAGACTATAGGCGTGGACCTAGAGTTGGTAGAGCTTGCACTGATTTGAGATACGAAAGTACTGTTCGAGATATCCTGACTGAGTATGCATGTATTATGTGACTGCATGATTTATATGTCATGATTTATGCTGCATTCATTTGCATATTGAGCTATCTCCTTCGAGATGTCTATTAGTAGGGTTGTACCCTATCCTGTTAGTGGATGGACTTCCATGGCTTTGGGTCCGGTAAATCCACTGGTATTATGGTATGGGAGCCACCTCCTGAAGTGACGGCACAGCGTGCAACATACCAGGGCCCGATCTGTCTCTGTTATCTGATCCTTGACCTCGAGTTTATAGGAAGTTCACTTTGCATGCATGTATACTCATACTCTCGTACTGAGCATTTTATGCTCACGTCTCGTACTCTATGTTTCTGGACACCCTATTCCATGGAGCAGGTTTGCGATTGGATAAGGCGGGTGGATCCAAGAGGGGCTAGGCAGTTGTTGGCCAGCTGGAGCTTTGCCTAGGTTTTATTCTGATATCCGTTTAATTAAGTTAATTGCATGCCTAAGTTCTGTTTAGTAGGTGATCCAGGTAAGGGTCACTACTTGTAGATCATGACATTCTCATACGCTTCATTTAGAAATTCATCTAACTCGTTCAGCTGTAATTTCCGCAACTCCCTAGATACGTCAAGATCAAAATTTAACTTCTTTACAGGGCCAAAACTCCTTATGTTCAAGCTCCAACGGCAAGTGACAAACTTTTCCATACACCAATCTATATGGAGACATCCTAATGGGATTCTTGAATGCAGTGCGATATGCCCAAGAGCATCATCCAGCTTAGTTGCCCAATCCTTCCAATTAGTTTTAACAGTCTTCTCCAAGATTTGTTTAACTTTTTGGTTAGAAATCTCTGCCTAAACATTGGTTTGTGGGTGATATGCGCATGAGACTTGTGACTGACACCATACTTTTTGAGAAAGGTATTAAAAATTTTATTACAAAAATGTATACCTTCATCACTGATGATCGCTCGTGGAGTGCCGAACCTAGTGAAAATGTTCTTTTGCAGAAACTTGACTACAACAGAGCATCATTAGTGAGGTGGCAATTGCTTCCATCCATTTCGAAACATAATCCATGGCTAGTAAAATATAAGTGTAACCAAAATAAGGGCGAAATGGACCCATAAAATTGATTCCCCACACATAAAAAAGTTCAACTTCTAAAATATTCGTGAGGGGTAATTCATGATTTCGAGATATATTCCCAGTTCTTTGACATTTATCACACGATTTCACTAAGGTATAACTGTCCCTAAATTAAGTAGGTCAATAAAATCCAGATTGTAGTACCTTAGTTGCAGTTTGTGTTGCTCCGAAGTGGCCTCCATAAGGTGTTGAATGGCAATGCTCAAGGATTTTCTGTGCTTCTTGACCCACAAGAAATCTCCTAATCACTTGATCAGCACATCGCTTGAAAACATAGGGATCATCCCACAATTAGAACTTAATGTCATGGAAAAATTTCTTATTCTGGTGGCGGTTCATGTTTGGAGGCATAGCACCACACGAGGAAAAATTAGCGATATAACAAACCATGGAAGAGTAGAACGTACCTCAAAAATCTGTTCATCCGGGAACACGTCTTTTATAACTTCCTTCTCCTTAGCTTCTTCCAACTCCAATCTAGAAAAATGATCGACAACTTGATTTTCACTCCCTTTTTAATCCTTGATTTCGAAATCAAATTCTTGCAGCAGTAAAATCCACCGTATCAAGCGTGACTTAGCATCCTTCATGGAAAACATAGTGAATCGCTGCATGGTTAGTATAAACAACTACTTTAATGCCAATTAAGTCACGACTAAATTTATCAAAAGAAAAAAATACTGCAAGCATCTCCTTTTCCGTGGTGGTGTAGTTTTGCTGTGCAGCATCCATAGTGCGACTAGCATAGTAAATGGCTCGAAACATTTAGTCTCTTCGTTGTCCCAAAACAGCTCCCACTGCATAATCACTAGAATCATACATCAGCTCAAAAGGTTCCTTCAATCCGGTACAATCATTATAGGTGTCTTGATCAATGTTGTATTGATCTTTTCAAAGGCCTGCAAATAATCAGCATCCAATATGAATGTGGAATATTTTTCAAGTAAATTGCACAAGGGTTTGGTAATCTTAGAAAAATCTTTTATAAATCTACGAAAAAACCCCGCATGGCCTAAAAAACTCCAAATGCCCTTGATATTCTTGGGTGGTGGCAGCTTCTCAATTGCAACAACTTTGTCTCTAACGACCTCTAATCCATGTGAAGACACTTTATGTCCAAGGACAATGCCTTCTTGGACCATAAAATGGCACTTTTCCCGGTTAAGAACTAAATTCTTCTCTTAACATCTCTGCAAAACAAGGGAAAGATTATGCACGCAGTGATCAAAGGAAGAACCAAATACCAAAAAATCATCCATAAATATCTGCATGATGTCCTCCACCATTTCTACAAAAATAGTCATCATACACTGCTGAAACGTAGCCGGTGCGTAACAAATAGCAAACGACATTTGCCTGAAAGAAAATGTGCTATAAGGACACGTGAATGTGGTCTTTTCCTGATCTTCCGAAGCTATAGCAACCTGGTTATAACTTGAATACACATCTAAGAAACAATAATAACAAAAACCAACAATTCTATCAAGCATCTGATCAATAAAAAGAAGTATAAAATGATCTTTACGAGTAGCTTCATTTAACTTCCTATGATCTATGCAGACTCTCCAACCAGTTACTGTGCGTGTAGAAATTAATTCATTATTTTCATTTTTACCACAGTAATCCCACCTTTCTTGGACACTACTTGAACTGGGGACACCCAACTACTATGAGAAATAACATATATTACACCAGCATTCAACAATTTTAAAACTTCATTTTTAAACACCTCTTTCATGGCCGTATTCAATCGCCTTTGATGATCCACATAAGGAGTGTAAGACTCCTCTATCAAAATCTTATGCATGCATATAGTGGGACTAATACCCTTGATATCAGAAATTGACCATCCTAAAGCAGTTTTAAAATTTCTCAACACTCTCAATAATTTATCTTTTTCAACCTCAAAAAGATAAAAAGAAATAATTACCGGACATGTTGAATTCTTACCAAGTAATGCATAACATAAATGTGCAGGTAATTCCTTGAGATTTTGATTTTCGATGGTTACCTTGGTTGTACTATCCTCCAACACTTCTGGTATCGTGGAATTCACTCCTTTGTCATTTGGAGCACCCTCAAGAAATGTCTCTTGTTCACAAAGCTCCAAATCCTCTTCTTTGTCAACTTTCTCATCCGCAATCAAACATCTCTCCAATGGATCATTACTTCCTGCACATTAAAAAGGAGTATGAGAATCAATAACTTCAATACTTTTACAAGTACTTACCTCGCTTGGTCCCCTGACCGGCTAAATCGGTGTGATTAAGAATCTATTGGCAAGCGCACCAGGTCAAATTATAATAAAGTGGACAAAGGTCCAGATGTCGAACCCACAGAGACTCTATAATTATGAGTACCAGAATATGATTATTCTTACTTAATCTAGACTAATTAATAAGAGTGATTTCAGATTTTAAACTAAAATTTAAATAGAAAATAAATTTCAACTCAATAAAAACGCAGCAGGGATTTTGGATTAAATTCAATTCGGGAAAAGCTCGATCAAGGATTCACGTAGGTACCAGACAAATTATGTAACAATTAGTTGATTCAAGTCTCAAAATTAATCTTAATTCACTGGAATTCTCCTAATTTGTTCAAAGGATTATTTCTAGAACAATCAAACATATTCAAATATTGACGGATTAATCTTTTGTAATTCTAATCAAATTTGAATGCATGAAGAACTTTGAAAATTCAGTTTATACCCAAACCGCACACTGAAATCGAATTTTATTTCTAGTCGGTTTTACAATATGTTGATTATCAAAGTGATCAAAATCGAAACCTCCTCTTTTGACTTGGAATCAATTAACATGAAAACAAATAACTGGTCAGGAAATTTGCAAGACAAATATAAATTCAATAATCAATAAAATAAAATTAAGTCTGAAAATTCTCGAATAAACAATCAAGTTTTCAACATAAATTGTCTGGCCCAATAACGTGGCCTTGATCGAAAGGGAAAAAATACTTAAAGTTTAACATGATTCAAGAACAAAAGTTTTTAATACAAAACATCAACTAAAA
The DNA here is from genome assembly GCF_033568475.1 of Henckelia pumila. Taxonomy (NCBI): domain Eukaryota; kingdom Viridiplantae; phylum Streptophyta; class Magnoliopsida; order Lamiales; family Gesneriaceae; genus Henckelia; species Henckelia pumila. Next base: position 195,543,326 of record NC_133123.1, on the reverse strand, counting down.
ATCAAAAATAAAAAGAAAAGAAGAAAATTAGAATCAGAGATGATGTTGGCCGCCTCTTGCCTTCAACGAAGTTGTGTAACCCTTATTTTGATGATTAGATTGATATTTATATGCTCAAGGGTCTTCAAAAGATAGTATCCTTACCGAGCAAGAATTTCCTTTTTTAAAAACTCTGTGCGCATCACTCGCTCGAGCAAGCACAAGTCTCGCTCGAGCGAGACACTTTCTGTCCCGGAAATTTCTTTTCTCGCCTCGCTCGCTCGCTCGAGCGAACAACCTTCTGGAAAAAATCCTTTCTCATAGGCTCGCTCGAGCGAGTATAGGCCTTCGCTCGAGCGAATGCAGCTCTGTCCAAAAATCAGGATTTTGCTGAGTTTCCCTACAAAATGGACCAGGAAGAGTATTATGTAGACAAATGCATTAAACATGCTAAAACTAAATAAAACAACAACAAAAACATATGAATGCATGAAAACAAACACAAAAATATGCATATGAAACACAGTTATCAACTCCCTCATACTTAAACCTTGCTCGCCCTAGAGCAAGACATATAACAAACACAATGCAATAACACAAGTAAGAATGAATCATGTACAAGATTGCCTCAGATGAGTTCCACTTCAAACAACTAAAAATCATAACACCTTCCGATTGGCCACAATACACTGTCAGTTTAACGTGTGTGTGCCATGTTATTTTAGTTTCATGAAACTTCAAAGGAATCCATTCTAAGAATGCTTAGCGATCTATGACAATTCAATGCAAGTATCATAATCCAGCACTCCTTCATCCCAACAATCCCAAACAAAAACATGCACTTTCTTGAGTTTAATTACGTACCTCCGGATTTTGCACCCGGTTTTCTAATGCCCCAATAATTACCCGCAAACTTAGCTATAACAAAGATAGGATTAGAACTTCAATCCCCTCGTCTATAGCCCAGATGGAGCAACAATCCCATATAACCCCAAACTTAGCTATGGAAAATGAATTAGGATTTCAATCAATTTCCAAAGCCCGGATGGAATTGATATTTTTAAAATTTCAATATGTTGTTAACCCCATTGAATCCGCATACTTAGTCAAGATCAATTTCCCAAGCCCGGATGGAGTTAACTTATTTTTCAACAAAAATTTTCAAAAAATTTTATAGGTACGCCCAAGATCATACAAGCAATGTCGAACAACCATCAATAATCCAAAACACTATCATGATCAACAAGCATCTATTGTCGTTCAATGGTCAAACAAACACGAATATCATCAAATACATCGCTACACTACACTAGTCTAACATGCGTGTTTAATATGATTTACGAGTAGACCAACAGCTTTTCATGTTCAATCAAAAGTAACATTTTCACAAAAACAATTTATTTTTCAACTTTTTCAACTCAATCATCATTGGCTAACAGTCATCATTCTACTCGCATCCACAAAACACAAACAACAACATAATGATATGCATGATTACGAACTAAATGCAAAGAACTAAACCAATTGAATGCAAAACACAATGAAGAGCAAAATGACAAACAACACAACACATAACGAAACACCCCCATACTTATCCAAAGCATTTCCCTCAATGCTTCAGAGACACAAACAAACAAACACATGACAAAAGAAGCGCGAAAAACAAATGCAATGCAAAACATAAACAAGACTCCCTGGTCTATTGTGGTGCGTGCACGTCGGGATGGGGGTGTTTCGTTATGTGTTGTGCAGCTGGTTCGAACTGGAAATGTGGCACTTGATATGATGGTGCTGGAGTAGCATACTGGAAATGGAAAGGAGGTGGATATGGCACAGCAGCAGGAATGGATGAGGCATCGAGACTCAAATGAGTGGTAATACCACTGAGTAGAGCATCCATTCTGTTAAAATTAGCAGTAGCAGCAGCCATAAATTCATTCTGAACATGAGAAAAAGCAGTAAGCTCATGAATGGCCTTAGAAAATGGACGATGATGGGGAGGAGGTGGCGGCGGTGCAGGAGCGGAACTAGAAGCCGCTCGACCACCCTCAGGAAAGTCTTTCCTCCTCTTCTCATTTTTCTTCTGAACCAATGCCTCATCAACGGGTTGTCGCGGCTGCTGCCATTATTCGTCGGCTCGAACTTGGACCCCAGCCTGAATGCATAACTCTGAAATGATGCTGGGAAAGAAAAGGCCCAAGGAGGATGAGTAGATAGAGCGCCGGATCTCACTGTGAATAATTCGGCCGACATTGATCGGCCACCTCAGACTCAAAGCATAGGGAAGAATAGCACTGGCCATGTTGACACTGCTCGTATGAGAGATAGGCATCAAACTCTTGGCAGTGAAGGCGAACCAATTCGAAGCATTGACTAACAAAAATCTCTCAGGAAAATGCAGATATGTGTTCGGGTCATGCCACGTTGCCCCGTCAAAGCAAAGTTGTTCCAAAATCTCATTACAATCGGGGTCTACCTTCAAAATCTGATATAACATATCATCAACAACAGGAGTTTGAAGTAAGGCATTCAAAGTATTTTCATCAAAAGAAACAATTTTGCCCCGAACATACGCTTTACCATCCTCTCTCTCAGCAGCATTGGCATAAAACTCCCGTACTAAAGGCACAACGGCTGCCTTAGGTTGTTGACAAAAAACATCCCAATGTCTATAGCCAATTCTATCGCTACACCACTGTCCCTATGCGTTAATTCCACAGCCCTTTTAGGAATAAGGGTGCAATTAAGTTTAGCTCTATCGTACCTTTCTTTTGAAATAGCATTGACAAATTTTTTGGCGATGCCCGATAAAGACGAAGACGTCGGAGCTTGCTGGGATGAATAGGCGCCATCCAATCGTGCTCTTTTTGGCCCCATTGAATTTAAATTGGACTAGAAAATTATGGCAAAACTTCGTGGAAGGAGGTGAACGGAATCCGGAATGAAATAGCCGATGGGTGATGGTGGTCCGGTAGAGAAGATGATCCGGCTTGTGGAGATTGGCGGCGATAGAATAGGCCGGGAAAAGAACGGCGGTGGAATGGAAAATTGGAATGAGAATAGTAGGCTCAGTGGCTGGTGGTGAAAAGGATTTGTCGGCGCGCGGAAAGTGGATGGCCAGATGTGGATGAACGATCGGCGTGGTGCTGAATCGTCAATGATGATGGTTTGGTAGTGCAGCAGGTGGAGGACGACATTCTGCGGTGAGGTACTGCAACAAGAATGGCGGCCGGCGAAGAGATGTATGGTGGAGGATCAGCTAGGATAAAGAGTAACGGCTGATTGTGTGCAGCGGCGAGTGGACGATGGATGGTGCTAGTGCGATGCCCCTAGAATTCCTTTCCCAGCAAATTTTGGGAATCAATTCGAATCGCGCGTAAAATTGGAAGAATTTGAGGTTTAGGGTGCGAAGGGGAGAAGTAAAGAAGTGAGGGAGAAAAAAGAAGGGTTCCCAATTTATTCGCGTAAAAACACGTTCGCTCGAGCGAGACCAAAAGTTTATCGGGGTCAGAGTACCTCGCGCGCTCGCTCGAGCGGGATTAATTTTCCAAAAAAAAAAATTTAAATCAAAGGGGTGCTCGCTCGAGCGCATATGGCGTCCACTCGAGCGAGCTCCTGAATTCCCAAAAAAAATGAAAACAGAGAACCCCTCGCTTGAGTGAGCTTGGGGCTCGATTGAGCGAGAACGAGGAAAAAAAAATTTATTTTGATTTTTCAAAAACTTTCGAGGAGAACACAAAAACTTCAAAATTTAACTAAAAAGCAATAAAAATAACCAAAACAAAATAGAATGGGGAAAAGTACACTGAGTTGCTTTCGAGTCAGCGCTAAATGTATAGTCTATAACTCGACTGTACCTCCCTTTTTAATTTTTCGGGTCACGTAAGTCGATGGTGGTCTTTGTTTGATCCACAATACCACATCGATAAAATTTTATCCTTTGCCCGTTAACTTTGAATGCTCCTGTGGCAGGACTATAAATTTCCACCGTACCATAAGACATCACTTTCTTGATAGTGTACGGTCCTGACCATCTCGAGCGTAGCTTCCCTGGCATGAGCTTAAAACATGAGTTATAAAATAAAACAGTTTGGTCTATCTCAAACTCACGTGAGACAATGCGTTGATCATGCCATTTCTTGGTTTTTTCTTTGTAAATCCTGGCATTCTCATAGGCATCCAACCTAAGCTCCTCAAGCTCATTCAATTGTAACAAACTCTCTTCTCCTGTAGTTTGCACATTAAAATTCAGAAATTTAGTAGCTCATAGTGCTATATGATCAAGTTCAACAGGAAGATGACACGCTTTACCATATAACAGCTTAGAGGGAGAAGTACCTATAGGTGTTTTAAATGCAGTACGATAAGCCCATAACGCATCATCCAGAAGTACCTATAGGTGTTTTAAATGCAGTACGATAAGCCCATAACGCATCATCCAATTTGTTCGACCGCTCTTTCCTGTTTGCATTCACGGTTTTCTCTAAAATTCTCTTCAACTCCCTATTAGATATTCCAACTTGCCCACTAGTTTGGGGATGATAAGGTGTTGCCACCTTGTGAGTGATCCCATATTTATTCAACAATGTGTCAAATTGATGATTACAAAAGTGGGTTCCTCCATCACTAATTATGGCTCTAGGTGTACCATATCTAGCAAAGATAATTTTTTTAAAAAATTTTACAACCACCCTAGAGTCATTTGTTCTACATGAAAGTTCTTCAACCCACTTAGACACATAATCGACCGCAACAAAAATATATTTGTTCCCCTCAGATGCAGGAAACGGTCCCATGAAATCAATACCCCATACATCAAAAACCTCACAAAACAAAATATTATTTAAGGGCATCTCATGTCTCCTAGAAATATTACCGACTTTTTGACAAACATCACAAGCAATCACATAGGCATATGCATCCTTAAAAAATTACGGCCAATAAAATCCCAACTGAAGTACTTTAGCAGCGGTTCGACCCGCGCCGAAACCTCCTCCTATCAACTTGGAATCAATTAACATGCAAACAAATAACTGGCCAGGAAATTCGCTAGACAAATATAAATTAAATAATCAATAAAATAAAATCAAGTCTGAAAATTCTCGAATAAACAATCAAGTTTTCTACATAAATTTTCTGGCCCAATCATGTGGCCTTGATCGAAAGGGAAAAACTACTCAAAGTTTAACATGATTCAAGAACAAAAGTTTTTAATCCAAAACATCAACTAAAAATCAAAAATAAAAAGAAAAGAAGAAAAGTAGAATCAAAGATGATGTTGGCCGCCTCTTGCCTTCAACGAAGTTGTGTAATCATTATTCTGATGAGTAGATTGATATTTATATGCTCAAGGGTCTTCAAAAGATAGTATCCTTCCCGAGCAAGAATTTTCTTTTTTTAAAAACTCTGTGCATGTCACTCGCTCGAGCGAGCAAAAGTCTCGCTCGAGCGAGACACTTTCTATCCCGGGAATTTATTTTCTCGCCTCGCTCGCTCGAGCGAGCAAACTTCAATCTCAGAGATCGATTCTTCTCTCGCTCGAGCAAGCACAGGTCTCGCTCGAGCGAGCAACCTTTTGGAAAAAATCCTTTCTCACAGGCTCGCTCGAGCGAGCATAGGCCTTCGCTCGAGCGAGTGCAACTCTGTCCAAAAATCAGGATTTTACCGAGTTTCCCTAAAAAATGAACCAGGAAGAGTATTTTGCAGACAAATGCATTGAACATGCTAAAACTAAATAAAACAACAACAAAAACATATGAATGCATGAAACAAAAACACAAAAATATGCATATGAAACATAGTTATCATCCTCTCATGGAATGATAGATGTGGAAGTTTACAGCTTCGCCACCAACTCTAAGTGTGAGCTTGACTTTATGGACATTGACTAACGCTCTTGAAATAGCAAAAAATGGCTTCCAAATATCAAAGGAGCTTCTTCATCGTCATCCATGTCTAATATCACAAAATCCACTAGAAATATAAACTTGTCTACCTTCACCAAAACATCTTCCACAATTCCCCGTGGATATGTGATACTTCGGTTAGCCAGCTACAATGTGATGGTGGTCTCCTTTACTTCGCCAAGCTCCAAAGCCCTGTAAATAGAAAAAGGCATTAAATTTATACTTGCTCCTAGATCACATAAAGCTTTATTTACTTTAGCACCACCAATAAAACAAGGGATTGTAAAACTCCCTGGATCCTTAAGCTTTTGTGGCAACTTTTTCTGTAGGATCGCGCTGCACTCTTCTGTGAGGTTCACCACCTCATTGTCTTGCAACCTTCTCTTCTTGGACATCACATTCTTGATAAACTTCGCATAATTTGGCATCTGATCCAAAGCATCTGCAAAATGGATGTTGATATGTATCTTTTTGAAGATGTCTAGAAATTTGGGGAATTGCTCATCAAGCGCCTTTTGTTTGAACCTATGAGGGTACGGAAGCTGTAGCTTGTACATCGGTTTCGAGTCAGGTTCCTTTTTTTCTCTTCAACAATTTTCTCCTCAACCACTGAGTCTTCAGCTTCCTTATCTTTTTCATGCTCTTCTTCTTTTTCTTCTTCCACTAGTGTATTTTCACTCCTCAATTCTACAGCCTTGCACTCCTCTTTCGGATTCACCTCTGTATTGCCACTCCTCAATTCTACAAACTTGCACTAGTGTATCAACTAAGATTCAATTCCAATATCACTATTAAAAATCTAGTCTTAGTCATATGTGTAAAACAATGTTCTTCCTAAAGCTCCATTAAAGTTATATACTCTCCCGAGCTATATAAACAATTAACGCTGTGTTTTATATTGATCCTATTAAAAATTCCCTCTCTCGAGCAATGATTTTGAATAAATATAATAGAACAATTTATGACCAATAAATTTAAAAGACAATCAAAACTAGAAAAAAAAACAAGTAATCTAGTAGAATTCAATCCAATAATATTAAAAATTCGTAGAAGTGTCTACACCATGTTCCATCATCCCTCTATGAAAATTTTAGTTCATGATAAAATTCAAATAAAACCCAGTCATGTTTTTCAATCCAGAAATCAATTCAATAAATCAGTAGTTCAAAAAAAGATAACAAATCCGTAGTCGGTCTTCTGTGTTCAGTCGATCGATCTCCGTCTTTGTTCCGAGTGTTCTTCCTTGAAATCTCACAATCAAGCTCTTAATTCTCACAAGTTTGTTTTCTCAAGGTTTTGTGTTTGTTATGCGGCAGCTAACTCCTTGATTATGTCCAGAAAACTCCCTTTTATATGCCCTAAGAATTGTCCAAGATAAGCCCAAGAGAATCACAAAGTTTCCATATAAAACTAGACTCTTGAATTCTGCAACTCGCGACGCGCGGGCGCTCAATGAAAGTGGTGCGGGCGCGCATCAATCTTTGTCCAAAATCTTCAAAAATTGTCTCATCACGCGGGCGTGCGTCTTCTCCTTCGCGGGGGCGCATACGCTTCGGACTTGCACTCCTATTTTTCTTCAAGCAGCGCGGGCGCGCAAGGCTTCGACCTTGATCCTTTTTTTTATCCTTCAATCCCTGAACCATCCTTGCTCGTTCATTCTTTTTCTTGGTATTTTTTACTCCAATAAACACCAAGTCATGATTTCTTATAAATCCTTTCACTCAACACAAACAACAACAAATAACGCATAATTCCGCTCGAAACATAGCAATTAACCATAAATATCAATGCAAATTAAGTGCACAAAATGCACTTATCAGTTTTGATGCAAGATTACAAAGTGATATCTTATGAATCCCGACAGTTGAAACTCTACGAGAAAAATTATCCTACACACGATCTTGAATTGGCAGCAGTCGTCTTTGCATTGAAGCTGTGGAGACATTATCTGTATGGAGAAAAATGTCAAATTTTCATAGACCATAAGATCCTGAAATACTTATTCACCCAGAAAGAGTTGAACATGAGGCAGAGGCGTTGGTTGGAGTTGGTAAAGGATTACTACTGTGACATTAGCTACCATCCGGGTAAAGCTAATGTAGTAGCTGATGCATTGAGTCATATGTCTGTCACTTTGAACCAGTTGACAACTCAATAGGAGTTGATTGCTGATTTTGAGTGGATGAAATTGGAAGTGGTCGAACCAATAGAAGTATGCTATTTATCAGCTTTAACAGTGGCTCCGAATCTGCTTGATAGAATTCTAGCAGGCCAAACTTCAGATCAACAGTTGACGGCATGGAAATAGAGATATTTTGATGGTGAAAGTTCTATGGCGAATCCAACTGGTTGATGAAGCTACTTACGACACCGAGAAGGATATGCGAAATCTTTATCCTGAGCTGTTTGGTAAGTCGAATTTTAAGGACAAAATTCTTTTAAGGAAGGTAGAGTTGTAGGGTCCAAAAGTTCACTAGCTAGCTTGATCACGATGATTTAATTGATTTATATGATGTTATACATGAAATTTATATATGATTATGTGTAATTTTTATGATGACATGTTATGACTGAAAATTTAATGTGATGCTATTATTTTAACGTTTTCAGGTTTGGAATTTAGGCTGGACCAAAAGAACGAGACTAGCCCGTATGAGTTAAGAAATTATTTTATGCTTAAAGTTAAAAGTTGATGCAGTGTATTTTTAAGTTGGGTAGAGTAATTTTTAAAATTTGGTTTGCAACTAATGGGTTGCTACCAAGCCCATTAGTCACAAACTAAGTGAGCGTTCAAATTTTCATTCTTTCCTCACTTTTTGAAACACCGCCTACTTTCCCCATTCCCCTCTCACACGTTCAACACTGCATCATGCTAGGGAAATATTTCTTCAATTTTCTCGAGGATAGATCGTTCTTCAGTCTAGGTTAAATCCAAACGACGAAAATCAGGGCAAGTTTTTAATGTTTTGAAACCATCATTCAAGGGTATAGATAATTTCTATAAAAACTCATGTGTTTATGGCGTTTTTATGAATGATTTATGAAGAACTTTTGACGTATTATGTTTAGTCCTGAAGCATGATGTGTTCTTGATGTTTTTGGCTGAAAAGTTATTGAATTTTATGGATCTAAGGGTAAAAGCATGATACTTTTGTTGTGAATATTTTAGATCTAAGTTTTGAATCATGTTGGTTGATATTGATCGTGTTGGGGCAAAACCTTTTTAAGTTTTGAAGTTTTTACATGACCAAGATCATTTATTTTCAATGGTTATATGTTTTTATGTGATAAGAGTCGGAAGAAGACCGAAAGGAGCGAATAAAATTGTTGCTCGCACCCTGCGTCTCTGCCTGCGCAAGCAAAGAAAATGGCGGCTCACACCCTGCGCAGGCAGCAGCAAGGCGTGGGTGCACCCAGTGCTGGGCACCCTCGCGCCCAGTGCAGCGCAAGGGCGCCCATCCATGGCTCACCCGCGCCCTGTGTTGTGGCACACCGTGCTCGAGCAGGATTTTCTTCCGCTCGAGCGCACGGGGTGCTGCCCAAATATTTTTAAAACTTGCATTTGAAGTTCAAAATTCAGGTTTATGATCTTTTAAGCTATTTTAAGTGTTTTTAAGATGTCTTATGTGAAAAAGTTTCAAATTTGAATGTCCGGTACGGATAGAACGACTCACGTGGATCGATTATGTTATGTATTGCATATGTATGTAAATTTTTCCTCACGAAACATATGTTTATATTGAAAGTCGTGAAATTTTATCGAGTGTGACATGCATGATGGATTCATGAAAGTTTTATGAGCATTCTATGATGAAGTTACGAGATGTATGATGATGAATGTTATGATACGCATGAGAAAGATTTTGATGTTTTATGTTCTTTTGTGGTGGCAATATGGGACTAGTACTCTGGGATGAGCTCCGGAGGTTCCAAACTATGGTTCACGAGATGGAATGATACGGGACTGGTACTCCGAGATGAGCTCTGGAGAGGCCTTTCCAAGTAATGAAAGTTCAAGGGCGGAAGCCAAATGCTTGTTGTACAACGAAAACCTATGATGTGCTCTTATGATGGTTGCCAAAAATTCACATATCCCATCACCCCAAATGTTGATTTTTTTTAATGTTATGTTCATGATGTAGTACTATTTCTTTTAGTTGCAAGTTTTCACACGATTTTCAGTATGAATATTTTTGCTGAGTCTTTAAACTCACTATACTTCAATGGTGCAGGTAATGATGATGTCGATGTCTATATTGATGAATATGGGTCAGGGCATGAAGAGAAGCAAAGGATCGGACCGACGGGGGATGAATGAGTGAGACATGATATGAACAGTTTATTTTATCACTGTTTACTTTTATTTTGAGGAAGGAAAAACAAGTTATACCATTTATTTTGTGGTTGATTGTCAACTAAATGATACTTTTTTTAAAAAAATGTTGGAGCAAAAATTTTAAATTTAAAAAAAAAAATTTATTTCGCCAATTATTTTTCCTAAATATTTAAAGTATGTATTTTTAGTAGCGTTCCTGAGTTTTGGGACGTTACACATACTGTACAACGACAGTGATCACGGAAATCGCAGGTGCTCATAAGATATGAATACCACAATTGCACATATTTCACCAACCCAAGATGAAGAAGTTGATGTTTATGTTTTTATGCATGAAGTTCATAGTGTGTTTATATGTTCAAAGCATGAGGAGTTTTTACTATGTATTTATTTTGGATACGAATAATTCTTGTTGAGTCTTTAGACTCACTATACTTTAATGGTACATGAGATATTGATGATTTTAATGATGTCAATGACGAGTATGTCGAGGGACATGAAACGGAGTAGAAGGTCAGGCGAAAAGAAGATGTACGAGCGCGCTGTCAGAAGAACTTTTTGTTGTGCATCCATTAAGTTTATTTTTTTTAAGGGATAACAAGTTTTTAATTTTAAATATTTTTATATGTTGGAACAAATTTTTTGAGGAATATTTAATTAAGTTTATTGGTGCACAGTATTTTATTTTAATGAAAGTTCTTAGTTTTCGCAAATTGTTTTTAAATAAGATAGTATGTTTGTAGCATTCCCGAGTTTTGGGACGTTACAATTTGTTTATGCATTGTAAATACAATTTGAACTCAGTTTATGAATAATTCATTTCAGTTTTATAAATGAATAGACTCGTTTTTTAGTTTTTGAAAAATGAGGCTTGTTTTCGAATTGATGTTTATTAACAATGCCGGTGTCAACCAATCCCAATTTTGGGGAATGACACTTATGAAAAAAAAATACATTTTGGTGAGAAATATGCATGCTAATTAAAGATAGTTCTCGTATAAGTGATACTTCAATATAATTAATCAAATCCATACTTACTGTGACGGAGGCATCTCGATCTGCCAAAGAAAGTATGTCTACACAAGAAATGACTCAAGGACATATAGCCTCGCCTGCACTTTTTGGAGCATCTATGACTTCATAACCTCTAACTGATCTAACATTGGGGGTTGAATTATTCTCAATTTTAATGTTAGATAGCTAGTGTTGTCTATCAAGATCGTCGCATTGCATACCTGGACAAAACAATGTGGAAATGGTGGCGAATGAGTGAGGTTTCCATGCAACGCTCACGCGATATGGCCTGACTGCATTCGGGAAAGTAGTGTCATCGTAAAATGTTGAGGGAGAATTAAGGGGAAACTGTATAACAAAAATAAGAAGGAAACTGATGCGGGAAAAAATTCATTAGCTAGTCTAGCTGAATTCGTGTGATCCGCCAAATCAGGAGGTCCAAAACTTTGATAATATCCTGCCCATATATATGGATTAGATAACAGACTTGCACTACAAGAAAAACGCAAAAAGACAACGGATTTTATCCGTCGTAGGGGTTAAAAACTGTTGTAATTGAAGCTGTTGTTAAAAGAACGCCCCTACGACAACGAATAAAATCTGTTGTCTTTGACCTCAAAGACAACGAATAAATTCCGTTGTCGTAGGCAAGAATCCGTTGTCGTTGAGGGAAAAGACAACGGATAAAATCCGTTGTCGTAGGCAAAAATTCATTGTCTTTTAGGGAATTGACAACGGATTTATCCGTTGTCTTAGGGATGTGTTTTAACAATACCATCAGTTACAACATTTTTAGACCCATACGACAACAGATTTTATCCGTTGTCGTTTTCTATATAAAAAACAAAAAAAATTAATATACAAATTTCAATATATAAATAAACAAAAATTCAAAATTTATAAATTAAAATTTAATATACAATTTTTTAGTATTACAAATCACTCGAAATTAAATTCTAATACAATGCACACTACATAAAAATAAAAATAAAAAAGTTCAAATCAAATGATTAAAGGAAGTCGGTAACACTTTCTCGCTTCATAATCTGAAAAAAATCGGACAGGGTGATTAGACAAAAATGTCCCTTCCAGAAAAACCACACTTGTGTTGTTTTCACTGGCTACATAATCCACATTCGGTTCCCATGAAATGTTAGAAGAATTGATGTAATCCGTCGTTCCACCACATGATAAACTCAAGAAACCTGTCCCATTGAAAAAACACAAAGCAAGAAAAAAACTAAATACAACAAAAGAAAATTCTCAACTTCGGAGGAAAAATGTGAAATCAAAGGTGCTTAAATTCTATACCATCTTCATAACCGAAAATGATTTCAATCGATTCAGTTAAGATCAAGAAGACAAGCCAGTATATTGTATGTCTCATTAAAAGAAAATAAAATCAAGACACTTAATTAGGGATTGGACAGCACCGATATTGATATATTTGTATACCAGCTTTGCAAGACCAGTTGAGACTAGAGAATCAGCTGAAAAAAAAAGAGCTCAAATGTAAATATTTCTGAACAAAACAGAGAGAAACTGAAATTATAATGGGAACTGATTAAGAAATAGTTCATAACCAGTTTCTCTTATCATCTTTTCTATCAATCATGTAGTTGAAATGATTCCAACTATTCCACCTAAAAAAAAAACAAATAATTTGATCATCTATAAAATAAATCTAATGCACATACCATTAATCCAATGTAAAAGATTATATATCTAGCTAGAGTTAATATCATCAATTTCACACGAATTATGTTCTGTAAATTATGAAGACAAATTAAATATTGTATCAGAATTTTAATCAATCAATATATTTTAATTCATTTTTTGACGTTACCAATATATATATATATATATATATATATATATATCTGAACTCCACTCTGAACCTTATGTTCTCAACAGAACAATTCGAACTCTTGATGCACAGATTTATTTCTTCACATTTTTGCCCCATCATTAACAACAAAATATATATTCTCTAAGTGATATTTGAATTTTTTTGAATTTAACAAAATCATGTTTGAGACCTTTCAAACAGGACACCTTATCAACAACTCATCACAGAGAGGATAAGAGCAGTGATTATTCTAGAATAATTACCAGAGGAATTCAACGAAAAGTTATTACTTCTAAATAATTCTGTTGCAACTAATCCAAAATATCCTTTACTTGGCAGAAAGAAAAGACTTTCTGAATCTGATAGCTTTCGCAACATTATAAATCATGAAATGACATGTTTAAAATTTGTGTATAAGCTTCCATTGGTAATATCTAGCAATCATGACCTAGTTCTCGGCCTTTCATCCTCTCCACACTTAAACCAAATTTTTTTTGGAAATTTGTAATTGTACAGCATAAATAAAACGTCAACGAAGAAGTGGAAACTTACAGTCCTTTGACCAGATATAATTCTGGACACATGGCCAAGTTTAAGGCGTTTCTCCTCTTTACCTGAGAACCATATCAGGACAGATTCATACCGAAATCAAGTAAGCCAATCAAGGGATCTTTCAGTGCCTTGTCAGGCCTTTACATCGAACGAAGAAACACAAAAAGCTTTCTCAGAGATGGCAAAAATTTATATTAATGTAGCATCTTCTATCAGCCAAACCAAAAGAATGCTTCACAAAAATTAACTGGAGTCAAGGCTTCACAAAAAATAATTGGAGCCAAGGAGACAGACTGCTGTCCAGACTATCGATCGACTAGACATAATCAGATTTATTGCATGCTAACAACATCATCCCCCTACTACATGGGCAAAATCACAACTGAGGACTCAAAATATATACCAAGTGGGCCATAACTTGGAAACAGAAAACAACCTTCGTAGTTATGACATTATGGAAATAAAATTTGAATCTATAAATTAACATTAGACAATCAGGAGAGTTTGCATTTATGTCCTGCAAGACCATTGCACACATTTATCAAGTTAAACAAGCTTTGGAACTCAGATCACAACATGCATGGTAATTGAAAACAAGAAGTTTTGTATAAAATTCATGCGACGGAGACTAGGAGTGGATGAGACTTCATCCCAGGCTCACTTTTGAAACAAAAAACTGAACATATGAAACCCAAATGCACCACATCAAGAAACTTCACTTAACCTTACATTAGCCAGCCGGAATGGACAAAACTTAGGCTTTCCTCTTCTTCCATACTTGAGTAAGTATGCACCTTTCTTAAGTGCCGTAATGGCCTGCGACAAAGATCAGCCAATAGCCTGCTTATTTTATAGATAACATACTAGATCTAAATACAAATATTAGGCGCAGTTAGCATACTTTGCGAAAGAACATACTGATCAATTATTGTCACACCCTACTAAAAGAAAGAGGGCAGAGTAACAATAACAGGTGTTAATGATCTCCATAACAGAAAATCTGCCTAAAATTGGTAAAGAAAATGAGAATCTTGAATAAATTTTTTGTAACGAAACAGAAATATTTCACAGCAATAAATCATTACAATTTAAAAGGCTAGAATAAAATAATTAAGTTGTTATACTTACAATACTTATAACAAGACAGATCGTTGTTTAAGTTGAGGAAACATTTTAAATCACAGTTTGATACAAATGATAACAATGCCAGAATAACAATCGAAAATATAATGAGATGTCGAAGCAGCAGACCACTCATTTTATTAAACAGGAATGCAGAAGAATGTATTTTAGAGACACAGTCAAAATGTCACAAGTGCTTCTTAAATTCCTACATCTACAATATCATGATACATTTACAACGATGTTATATGCATGACATCAACTTATGAAGCAAAGAAATGCTGAATGGACAAAACACAAATGCAAAACATCCAATTTTTCAGGAATGTCACTATGGAGCTTCTCCAAATACATTCACAGATTCACATCATAAGATATATGACCTCCATTGAAGGAAATTAAGCTGGCCATCACTTAGAGAATATATATTTCAAACCTATAGGAGAGCTGGGTTTGCCAGTCTCGATCAAAAAAATTCAAATGTCACCATGTGACCCCAACAAATTGAAATTCTAGGTTCTGCCCCTAAACCGGAGACATGTCATTATAAGTTACCTGATTAAAAAACAGAGCAAAGTGTGCTAGCTCTACAGCCTTATTGATATCAGCATCCTCGAATACGATGAACGGTGATTTGCCTCCAAGTTCAAGAGTTACCGGTTTCAGATTGCTTTTCGCGGACAACCCGAGTACGATCTTACCCGTTTCAGTTGATCCTGTGAAAGCAAGCTGCGTAAAAGAGGCAAAGTTGTTGAGGTTGTGCTTTGAAACTTAAAGGATCGACATTTCCATAAGGATGAATCTTGAAGGAAAAAGTAGAGTTAGTGTACAAAACACTCCGGCCAAATCCTTACTTATTTACAAAATGCATCAGACCACCATCTTTGTTCATGGGATTCATTCGCTTGCTCAAAAATATAACACACAAATATAACTAAAACATAAAGCAGCGGTTCCTTCACAATCATTTACAAATTAAAAATTTATAAACATATTAATCTCTCAAATTTCAAGCGTAGATAAACAAACTTGTAAAAAAATCAAAACTCCGTCATCTCAACGTACGCCAACCATTTCCTAACATAACTAAAAAATGTACAACCTGCAGTACTCTTTAGATTAGAGAAGCTTCCAGGGGAAACCGAGTCGAAGGAGATCGGAAGTGCCATGGCTTTCGCAGCTCCAGACTTAGAACCTGGCTTATACTTGAACTGTTCGAGGCTTTTCAAGCCTTAAATTCCTAAAATCCGACTCATTCTGTAAATCGGGATGAAATCTGGAATGGAATCCCTAGATTTCAACCTAAAGACTTGTGATTTCAAATTTTTTTTATCGGAGCTTCAATTAATCGAGCCAAGCGAAATGCACTTCATTATTTTAATCGCGATAGCGCTTCGTTCCCATGGAGAGGGGCTCAAATCATTCGATCTTTGGATCAAAACGAAGATAATGTTGTTGGGGAAAAAAAACTCTAAACTGTTTTTTGGATTCAGGCAAAAAGAGCGGAAAATCGACGGCAAGAGTGGGCATCTAAGGTTGAGAGAAGAAGAAGGATCGCGATGCAGACTTGAAGAAAAGTAAAATGGAAAGATGGGGTAAGGTGTATATTTTTATATGCGTACACTTAAACAGAAAAAAATAAAATAATATATTAATTTTTAAAAAAAATATCAAAACCAACAGTTTATTAATAAAAACCGTTGTCTTTGACAAAAAAAAAAGCACAAAAACAACGGTTGATAAAAACCGTTGTCGTACAGGTCCAAAAAAAGCACGCGCATAGACAACGATTTTAATCACCGTTGTCATAGACCCCAAATAAACAAGCACATAGACAACGGGTAATTAAAACCGTTATCGTAGGCCATTAAAAATCCGCTCATAGACAACGGTTTTAACATATAAGACAACGTTTTTTAAAAAACCGTTGTTGTTTTTCATTAAAAATATAGCCAACGACAACAGTTTTTGTAAAAATCATTGTTAAAGGCAAAAAAACAACGGTTTATGTATAAAACCGCGCGTTGTCTTTTTAGTGTGGTTAATTAACATATTTGTTTTAGTGTTTAATTCCATATTTGATCTCCTCGGGACTGACATCTACTTCACGAACAAATGTTAGAGGTGCCGGGTGAAAACCTTTCGATGCTCAAGTCACTGATCGCCTCCCGAATATAATATTTCAAAGGAGAGAGGGTGGTTTATAATCCAAATGTCACTTACCTCAAATTAGAAGAGTTCATGATCATATTTATAGGCAAAATAAGATGGACCTAAACTGCAAATAAACGCTTCTTAGGTTTAATTATTAATATCCAATCCTCTTAGGGGATCAATTTTACAAATGGATTTACCTATTTTTTTTTATTTAATTTTCATTTATTAGGATCACTCTCTACTACTATTTAATTAGAATTATAATATAATAATCAAGATAACTTATACCCATCAGAAATCATTGTAAGAAGATTATGAAATAAAGTTGTGTAAACAACGTCCCATGATTGGAAATATTTGGAATCTTGAATTAAATGTAAAAAATAATATTGTAAATTTATTTTTGAATGAATGGTGTGAGAACCCGAAATTTAATTGAGGACTAAATTTAGTTGATGAAATTCAGTTGAGTTTTCAAATTCAGTTGTCGAAATTCAGTTGAGCTCCAATTTCAATCGAGCTCAAATTCAGTTGAGCTAAGTTCTGCAGACCATTCAGTCAAGTTACAGCTACTGTTCTAGATTTGTAACTCACGCATTAACTCGAAATTACGAAAATTAAGAGCAATAAATAAGAGTCTAACAGTCATAATTTTGCCTATGAATAGCACTCAGATTTCTGAGATAATGTTACACGAAACTCTGAGCAAATTACATAGAAAATCGTGTGGAAAAATATCAGTTGATCAGAAAGAGTCCAGTTGAGTGAGAAGAAACAGTGTTTAGTTGAGCAAGTGCAGATTTTGGTCAAGGACGACCGAGATCAGTTTAGAAACTTTATGTAAGTGGGCTTGATGTAATAACTTGATATTAGAATTTAAATACTACTCCAGCATGTTTATCTTGTATTCAAAGACTAAATTTCGAAATTCCGTATTTTCGAATATTTCTTTGCACTAAATGATTATGAACTAAATGGAAAGAATACGTATTCTAAACATTACTGATTCTTGATTAATGGTCTCATCCTTTAGAGTATTATCATATAAGAGACTGATATCAGTTAGTCATGAAGTCCATAAGCAGTTTAGTGCATATGTATAAAAACTGATTCATGTAAATGAATTCTCGTTCTGATATATATGTATCTGAGAATTCTATTAAAACAATTTTAAAAGCTGAGATGATTTTCTCATTTACTGTGTGAAGATCATATCACTTACTTACCAAACATCATCTCATATAAGAACAAAGAAGAACTAGATGAAGATGAGCAAATTCATTTCTGGGGCCCGTGAAGAAGAAGACTGATTCTTGCAATGTAGATTTACTATATTTTGTGCGTTGTGTTACATTATGTATCTGTTTAATTTATGCATTTATACTTTCGTATATTTTCGAATGAATGTTCGATAACTACGTTGGTGTCTATTAACCCCGGTTTTGGGGCATTACAACTGAGAAGTAGATGAATGAGGAGGAAGAATTTTAGTGAAAAATTTATAGGAGAAGGAAAATACGATGTGAATGGAATAGATTAGCAAACAGTTGCTCTCGGCAGTGAGGATTTTGAAAATTCAACTATTTTCACATGTTGGATTTGGTCTTTTGACTTGAACTTTCAACCAATATCACACATATTGGTCATAGTCTATGTTTGTGGCCATTTAGTTAGAACGCACAAATTTGTAACATAAATTTAACTATATCTATGTTTAATTTATATTATCTATCTACCTCTTAGTGGTCATTTTTAATAAAAGAATGATGGCAATTAAATTTAGAAACATTTTCGACCCCTCTAGATGTACTGAATCTCTTATAGGTTGTGCTTGAATGAAATGATTTCAAATTTATGAATTTCAAACATATTAAAGTGTATTTTATTTTTCAGAGAAATAACAAAATAAAATTCAATTTCACTTTTTCATATTTATATAGTATTTCATCTTAATTAAGATGGATCTAAGGTACATCCAATAATAGTGTCATTTGACATCCATTTTTTTTTTCATATAACTAATGTGTAAATAAATATTATTTGAATTTAGAATATGATCTATTGTTTGATTGTTAACCATGAAATACAATCAAAATTCATTGATTTGAAATCCTTTCATTCAAACACAATCTTACTGAATTTCAAAAATGACAATTTTAGGTAAGATAAATAGTAATCTTCTTTTGCTGATACTATTTTTGCTGATACTATTTTATATTTTTGGTTGTTGTATTGTTCAATTAAAAGAGACACTTTTCTTATATCTATCATGATTCATGAATCATGAATCATGATAACCCCTTTCACATTTGATTAATAAAATGAATTGGTTTTTATGAGATTGTGTACTTTTCGAATTGATTCGTGTTTTTAAAATATAATAATAATAATTTTGAAATTTGATATATCGCGCTTGATTTGGACACATGGCATTATATTTTGGGACCTGAAAAACTAACTTTTGTTTTTCGAATGAACTAATGAGCTTAGGGTTTCTACTTTTCTGCTATTCCCCACTAGTTAGAACTTGAGAACTATATATGAAAAATCAACTGTACCAAAATTCACTAAGGTCAAATGAAACCGATTTAATTTTAATTAATTTATTTGTCTTTTGTAAAATAACATTCTTAACAAGTCAAATATTGTATCACAGTGAAATAAAAGCTACATCGTAACAAGGAATATGTCACACCAAACATGGAAGACTTGTACTAATTATCTCAAGTTGTTGTCTGTTTCGTATATTTTAGGCATGTAACTTACTGATTAATATTTGGTTTCCACATTTCTCTTTTTTACACTAAATAAATTGAATATTATTTATTTGATACATATTGATTCTCTTCAACATGGCTTATGTGACGAAAATAAATATATATTACTCAGATTAAAATATTTTAAAGAAAAATAAAGAGAAAAAAAATATTGTTCCTCTCATTTTGAAATATTGTGTGGTTTTTTATTTATTTTTTTCTTAAATACATTTTAATGCATGCAACATAAGTTTATTCTCACTACATGAGCTATGTAGGAGAGCATTGGTGCAAAATAAGAAATATTTGATGACTTTAATTAGTTACTTCCGGTGGGGCAAAAAAAAGGCGATTTAAAAAAAAAATCCAAGTTATTGGATGTAAACCAAACTTTGACAAGCAAGAGTGAAGCTAAGATTTTTATTCAATGTAGACGACGATATACTATAATTAATAAAAAAATAATTAAAATCTTCTAAAAACATCACAAAATAATTATCTTATAATTGTTTTTTTTTTTAGTCTTCATGTTTTGAAACATTTTCGACATACTTTTTTTTTTTAATTTGATGCTTACAAATTTTTTCTCCTAAATAAATATATAATATTATAAAGAATATAACCAAACAAAATACCATTTTTTTAACATTATTTTGGCCTCTACATTCAAGACAAAGGAAACGGTAAAAATAAAAATAAACAAAAAATAAAATAAAATAAAATATAAATATAAATATAAATATAAATAAAACTAGGAAATTGGAAAATAAAAAAATTTGGACCTATAAACAAAATTAATTCATAGCAATATTTAATTCAAAATTCAATTTAAAATCTAATATTTCATTTTAAACAAAATTACTTGTCTATGTACAACAATTTTTACATACCTAAGTAAGAAGTCCGGTCTAGATGAAATCAAAAAAGTGATGGGTATGGGGCTGTATTGACGACGATCACATATCAAGTCAAAAAATGACTGAAATTATCAAAAAAATAAAGATAGCAGACTAAATTTGAAAGTAAAAAACGTAAAAAAACAAAATCGCAAAGAGATAAACTGTGATGTCCCGTATTTTTAAATATTTACATGAACTAAGATGCGGAAAAGTGAGGGAAAATTTTTCAAATACACCTGTGCAGGGCATGCATTGCTTTCGCAAGTTCAACGACTCGATAAATCTAAGAAATTTACATTTTAAAAAAAAACTAATGACACTAACATGCATAAAATATTTGAAATAGGGATGCAACCCTACAGACAATGACCGGTTATTATACGGCATGCCAAAACTCTTTCTTACAAATAAAACCTGAAGAGACAATTTAAAATCTTATAAATGTAGATAAAAAGCTAGCTTAAATAAAATAATTTAGTGCGGAAAACCAATTTATAAAACATTCGTGAAAACCAAGAATAAAACTATTGTACCGAACTAAACAACATAAAGGTTAATCGTCTCGAGACCGTCATTGAAAATACTTAAATATAAACTTTGCTCAAAACTGACCTTTAAAGGTCGTGAATAAAAATAATGTAACAATAAAACGTGAATAAAAATAATCAAAACTTCTCTTTTAAAAACGTCAGAGCTTCGAAATCGTCATGTCATGCAATGTCTTCGCTTCTTGGACTCTTCAGCCTTTCCACCGACTCTTTTAAATATCTCAAATCTAACTGTACCAATCAAGTATAGTGAGTCTCAAAGACTCATCAAGAACATACTTTACATAGCTACTACATATTTAAAAGTCATCATGCTTTGAACGTAGAACATTTGAACATAACATCATGCAATAAATGACAAAAGGTAACCTAACTAAACATAACATAAAACTTGTCATTTTGGGGTGATGAGATATGTGTATTGTGGCAACTATCATAAAAGCCCCATCATAGGTTTCTGTGATCACGGTCGTTGTACAACAAACATATGGCTTTGGCCTTTCATTCTTTGGAAAGCCGCTCCGGAGCTCGCCCCGAAGTGTATGTCCCGTGTAACCATCTAGTGAGCCATAGTTTGCATAGCCTCTCCGGAGCTCATCCCGAAGTGCATACCCCGTGTAATCACCACAAAACGCATACGACATAAAAATATCTTTCATGCATCATATCATTAATCGTATCGTATTAATCATATCATATTGTAGTGACCCGTATCCGGAAGTAACGAATAATGAGTAATTGATCATGTAATCATGTATAGATTAAATAAAACATGATTAAGGAAATTCCAAATGGATTATTGGAGTCCGGAGATGGATCCAGGACACTCAAATTAGTGGAAAAGGTCCGGAGGGATCGGACGGTCCAAATAGTACTCGGAGGATCCGAACATGTACGGAGCCAGGCTTCGGAGGCTCTGAAGGCTTCGGAAGGCCCGAACTGGGTTCGGACGATCCGAACTCATGCGACCAGCTGTCCCAAAATAATATGTCATTTGTGACGTCATTCGGGGGGAGTTCGGACGATCCGATAGTGCAGAACGGAGGCTCTGATCTGTAGTCCCGGACAGGTGTATGGTTGCATGTGTGAGTGTTGGCACGTGGCAGACTTCGGACGGTCCGAAGTAGAGATCTGAGGATCCGATCGATTTCGGACGCTACGAAGGCGTAATCGGACGGCCCGATCGTGTTCTATAAATATGGGGTCCGAGTTCCTCATTTCGTGCAAATTGCGAATTACTCTCCTTCGCCCGCTTGGCTCTATTTTAGGGCCTTGGGTACTCTTATTTTAGATTTGGAGTAGGGAATATATTTTAGCATAGTCAGACAGTGTTTGACATAGTAGCGAAGCAGTGCTCGTGTAGTGAAGCCGTGCTCAAGGCTGTGGAGCTGCAGCAGGGGTGTGCCCCAGTTGCGGGATAGTCGCCATTAGTGGGCTAACGACGGACGCAGGTATAACTATGGTCTCCTTAAATTATTTAGGAGTATGCAATAGCTTAGTTAAGGCTTTTAGAGCTTAATGAATGATGCATGGGTATTTGCATTGTAGAGCTGATGATAGGCTTGGAACCTAGAGTGGACTACTAGGACTGCCTATAGTAAGGTATGTAAGTACTGACTGAGATGGCCAGCATGATATATATTATATGTTTTGCATGAGTATGTGCTACTTGTTTATATGTTTTACGGGTTTAGCACATGCATGTTTTTACGGTAGACTGCATCTGATATGATGTGAGTCTAGACAGTTTCCATCGGTGATGAGTTACTCCTTATGGATTCGTGTCTGGGGACACTCAGCCCCTGGTTTTGCTATCACTAGGAGCGACCACGACGGTGGAGTAGATGCTATAGTTGATAGGAGAATATAGGAGCGGACTAGCTATCCGGCATTGCCCTGTATATTCATGTCTGAGTACTGTTTTTACCCTCGTTTTAAATACACTTATGTGATGCATATATTATATATATCATTGCTTATGTATTGAGCTTAAAGCTCACGTCCAGTATTTTTTGTATGTATGGACACCCCATTCGACAGGGCAGGTGTAGGTGCAGGATTGAGCACCAGGAGCATGGAGTAGCCCGCGACCAGTGAAGACAACAGGATTAGTTGTAGGTCTTTACCCTTAGGATTATTTGTAATTCGATTGGGTTGTATATCGGCTTATTTTAACCGATTGTATTCTGCCGGTCTGCTTTTATTTAAGTCTTTCGCAGCGATTTATTTTAAATTCATGCTTAATTATTCTCTAACTCTGATTAGGTAGTGTGTAGTGACCCTTCATGGTATCACCTACTAACTGGCAACTAATAGCATGCATTAAACTTAATACAGCAAAATAACTTAACAGAGTAAAACATGCGGAAACAAAACCATAATTTACATATCATCTTAGTAACATAATCCAAGCTTAAATCTATAGTGATACAACCAAATCGAAACCTTAAACAGTAAACATTATATAGCTATATCGAATCCTGTTGTATAATAAAATCCTCAAGGCTCCTGCTCCCTAGTCCTGCCTTGAACTACCAGCTCCGTCCATCCTGCGACCTGCCCCATGGAATAGGGTGTTCAAGATAACAACTAGGACGTGAGCGCTAACTCCCAGTACATAGACATGAGTAAACATATGTATATAATGCATGCAACATGATGACTGGTACAGGGTCATCTGAAAAGTCATGCTCAGAACCGGCGCCACATGAGTGCTGCCACCGCACGGATCAACCTCTGGGTGCAACCACACTCGTCTAGTACACCAGAGTAGACAGACATAAATGCCCCCGCCGTCGCGGTACTCTCAGTGACAGACTATCGAGTATAGAGTTGAGCGGCTCTATAGTCAGGTATAACAAGGTATAGGCTCAACGTGTATATGCACATGACATATGAATATAGAAAGCGGTAAATCATATATCATGCCATATAATAATGCCAAATAAATGCAACATATAAACATGTATACTCGCTGGCAATCTCAGTCAATGTGTACGTACCTCTAGGCTAGTTCAAGTATAGTAAGATCCTAGGTTCCAAGCCTATATTCAAAAGTTCACCGTATCACTACATAAATTCTATAAGCCTTAACTAAGCTAATAAGTACTCCCAAAACTTAAATAGATTCCAGGACCATACTTTCGTCCGTAGTTAGCCCTTTGAAGTCGCTAGTCCCGGATGACTATAACCACACCTTGGTTATTCCAGAACCTCTATTATAACCGATAGGGCCCTCAAGTGTATATCTCACACTATATAACTGAAGAAAGAAACTCGGGAATTCGTAATTCAGAAATGAATCTGAGAAGCCCTATTTATAGGCAAAATTCCCGGCCAGGATCGGAACTTCCGATTTCAAGATCGGAGCTTCCGATCCAGCTCACTACGTGCATGTGTGACACGTCGGGATCGGAACTTCCGATCGGGCGATCGGAGCTTCCGATCTACTCTACGTTCAACACTTGTCAAAACTCGCGGCTGAGTCATCGAGCATTGCTGGCAGCTGGAGATCGGAACGTCCGTTCCAGGATCGGAGCTTCCGATCTCGGTGCTTCCGCTGAGCTTCCGAAGTGGCTGGGATCGGAGTTTCCGATCTAGGTTCTGAGCTTCCGATCCGGCCCAAAGTCAAAAGCCCAAATTCTCTTCTGAAGTCCAATAACACTCCAAAATTACTAACCCTTAATCATGTTTAACATATTATTATCTTAAAATGGAACCTGGGTTACTACATTCTCCCCACCTTTAGATATTTCGTCCGCGAAATAACATCTAAAGACAAAGTTAAGATAACAATATGAAACATCAAACCATGTTTTATTACAACAACTGTAATTACATCTTACACGGTAAATCAAAAGTACAAAGAAAACAACTCAGGATATTCCGCTTGCATACGACTTTCAGTTTCCCAAGTTGCTTCTTCAACGCCTCGGCGTTGCCACTGTACCATCACAAGTGGTATAGTCTTGTTCCGAAGAACTTTCTCCTTTCTGTCTAGGATACAGATTGTTCGTTTAACAAAAGACAGATCTGGATCTAGCTGAATATCAGTAGACTGAATTACATGAGATTCATCAGCTATGTACTGTCGAAGCAACGACACATGAAAAACATTATGTATACTGGAAAGATTTGGCGGTAACGCCAGACGATATGCAACATCTCCAATCTTCTCCAGTATCTGGAAAGGTCCAATAAAACGAGGAGACAACTTGCCTTTCACGCCGAATCTCATCACCTTCCTGAAAGGTGATACTCGAAGGAACACATATTCACCAGGCTCAAACTGAAGTGGTCTGCGACGAATATTAGCATAACTGGCTTGTCTATCTTGAGCAACTTTGATTCTATGCTTGATCAAATCTACCTTGTCTACAATCTACTGCACCAATTTAGGACCCTCGACTTGTCGTTCCCCGACTTCATCCCAGAATAATGGAGTACGACACCGTCGACCGTACAATGCCACGAAAGGTGCCATATCAATACTACGATGATAACTGTTATTGTAGGCAAATTCGATCAAAGGTAACTGATCCTGCCAAGATAAGCCAAAATCCATGACAGAAGAACGTAGCATATCCTCCAGCGTACGAATCGTCCGTTCTGACTGCCCGTCAGTCTCCGGATGATATGCAGTGCTCAAACTTAGAGTGGTACCCAACGCCTCCTGAAAACTACCCCAGAAACGTGAGGTAAATCGCGGGTCTCTATCACTGACTATGCTCACTGGAATCCCATGTAATCGCACTATCTCTTTGATATATAAGCGTGCCATGCGATCATAAGAATACTCCCGGTTGTAAGGAATAAAGTGTGCTGATTTTGTCAAACGGTCAACGACAACCCAGATAGCATCACACTGACGTATAGTCATAGGCAAGTGGGTAACAAAGTCCATAGTTACGTGCTCCCACTTCCATTTGGGAATCTCAAGATTCTGCAGTAATCCACCTGGTCGTCGATGTTCAGTCTTGACCTGTTGACAAACCAAACATCTCGAAACAAAATGATACACACTCCTCTTCATCCCTTTCCAACAGAATCTAGTTCGCAAGTCCTTATACATTTTCATGCTACCAGGATGAACTGATAATCGACTCTTGTGAGCTTGAGAAAGAATATCGTTCCTGAGCTCCGCAACATTAGGTACAACCACTCGATTAGATAAGCACAATAAACCATCTGCCTGAAAATGGAATCCAGATGTATTAACTCCATTGGCTAAACGTGTCAAACGCTGAGTCTGAATATCAGATATCTGAGCATCTCTGATTCGAGAATACAATGATGGCTCAGATAGAATAGTATACAATCGAATCCCATTCCTCCCTTTCTAGTGCTTGAGTGTAAAACTCAATGAAAAGCACTCTTGAATCATATGAGATATTTCATTAGTCTGAAGTGCAGAAAGTCTCACCTGCCGACTCAAGGCATCATCAGTAAGATTAACAAAACCTGGATGATATTTGATTTCACAATCATAATCTTTCAGAAGATCCATCCAGCGTCTCTGTCGCATATTCAACTCCGCTTGAGTGAATAAATACTTCAAACTCTTGTGATCCGTCAATATCTCAAATTTCTCGCCATAAAGGTAATGCCTCCAAATCTTGAGCGCAAATACAATGGCGGCTTGAAAGAGTGGGTGCCCGGTTAGCCAACTTGTGGCTAAGGGATTTTGTGACTCTATGTATAAACAATCTTTTGTTTAATATAATTTACACTTTTATAATGGCATTGACTTTATCTTTCTTCATAATGTTATATTATGATATACTATTGTTGTTTTGATAAAGACCTTGAATATACTATAGTGTATGTAAGATGTGGTAGCACATGGGGATGGCTATCATGAAACACATCTTATAGTCACTGTATATTCTAAACAGTTCCTAGTCAATTGAGCCGTCCACAAATAAGGATAAGGATCGCTCGAGATTGAGACTAGCATTTGCGATGCCGAGTACCACGTTTCATTGGTATGGAACATAGGGATGTTCAAAGCATGCAAATGGATATTCATATGATGAATGATCGAACTACCCTATCCGGACTTTCCAAGTGGTTATCACTTATCGAGTGGATAAAGTCCGCGGTTTTGGTTGTACACCATTAGTCCTTACTACTTGAAACATCATTGAGACTCTATATGATAGTACTGTACTTTGACTCGTTTACCGACTCTATTGGGGTCATTAGGTGTCGGGATTGGGTACAGTTACGACACATATAGGAGTCGATGCTTTGTTGTCAAGGATTCACCACATACTCGCGAGTGTGGATATCCTATGCAATCTGAGGAGATATTAGTGTGACGAATCTCTGGCCAGAGTACATGATGTGTTTTAGGTTACTTGGTTTCCTAGTAGCACATGCGATGTCACTATTTGATCTTCAAGATGCATTGCATAGTTATCGAATCTCGAACGACTCTCGATTTACCAATGGTTATTGATTCGATCGGGATATATGGATGAAGGGACCGTACTATACGCTAACCAAAATCTATTGGTTCTTGCAGGCACTATCAGTGATACCTAGGGAATCATGGGGCGATGTTGCTAGGCGCTCTTACCATGATTCGATGGGCAAGTCGGAAATTGTTGTTCCGAGTCACAAGGAGTTGTGAGCCCACGACTAGCTGTATCCCTGAACCATTGAGGGTCACACAAGTAATGGATTTCTGATCCCCGTTGAGATAATTAAATTTAAAAAGTTAAATTTAGTGAATAAAGAAGTGGGACTTCTTATTTAAAAGTAGAGGGAGTAAGATTTCCTAAAATGACATAGTGATGGACATTTTTGGAAACCACTGAATTCGGATTCAGAAAATTTATCTTGACTTTAAAAGATGCAGAAATGGTTTCTGTGCACATTGGTGAAATTGGTTTATCAATCTGAGTCACGATGAATTTTATATTAATTTCTGAACATGCGGGCTTTGCTTATCAGGCTTGAACTTATGACTAATGGGCCCTAAGCTGTTAGCAGCCCACATTATAAATAAGTTATTGCAGTACAAAAATTACACAACATAGGTCATAATTTTCGAAAACCCTAGAGCTCTCTCTATAGAGAATTCGGTCGCCCCCCTCCCCTACTGTGTTCGAAAATTTAGTCTGTGAATTTTTGAATTTTGCATACTGATTTAACAGATCATATCTGTTCTATCTCTTCGTAGAAACTTCTGATAGACTTTCTAGTGCAGTCTATCAGAGGGATTAAACTTCTGTTCGTGGACCTGATTGAAGAATCGTTCGTTCATCAGTTTCTGGGATATACAACAAGAGCAGTTTAATCTGTTGGTGTCCATAATCTCGCTTCGAGATTTTAAGGTAAAATTTATATTGTTTAAATTTTATGTTATCAATTTTAATCGTAGGAATTTGATATCCATATGGAATCGTTCCATATAAAATTTTAAAACTTCCGCTGCACCGGATATCACTTTCTTTTTCGATCCGGAGAACGACCGTGTTCCAACAGTGGTATCAGAGCCAGGCTGTTCTCGGATTTTACGATTAAAATTTTATCGATTGTACAAAACCTAGATTTTTCAGAAAAATAAAACAAAAAAAAAATAAAATTCGGGGGCTGCCCGCTGCCCGAAGGCGGCGAGCAGCACCGCGTGCAGCCCTGCGCGCAGCACGCAACAGCCCTGCGCGAGCTAGGGCAAGCGTTGCCCTAGCCCACGCAGCTGGGCCGCATGGAGCGGCCCAGCGGCTGGGCTGGACGAGTCCAGCCCAACGATGGGCGGGCAGCCCGGGATTGTCCCGGGCTGCCCAGAAATTTTTTTATTAAAAAAAATTAAATTTTCGTGAATTATGAATTCTAGCCCAAAATGGTTTTGGTCCCAGTTTTTGGCCCGATTGAAAATTGTTTCAGTTGGTCCACGAGGCAATGGGTCAAAATTGTTTGAGCCCAAAAATTTTTTAAAAACTAAGAAAATTAATTTATGGATAAATTTTGAATTTTGGAAATTTAAAAATTTAATCCAATAAATTAAATCTTTAATTATTAATTTTGGTACAATTGATAATAAAATATGATTTTATGTATAAAATTGGATTTTATATGTATAATATGATTTTATGGATAAACTAGATAAAATATGATTTTATATATAAAATAAGATTTTATGTATGAAATATGATTTTATCTATTTATATTTATTGCCATTGCATGATGTCCAATAAATTAATTTTTGAATTAAATATTATTGGATAAGGATGATCGATTGCCATGACCAATATTATAGGTGTATGTTAGGTTGTTTACATTTGGCTTTATTATTGATTGTTGGATTTTATTAATGGGCCTGGTTTATGGCCCAAATTTGATTTTATCATTTGTAATAAAAGTGGGCCTGGTTTATGGCCCGTTCCCACCCCTATAATGTATCCCTTTATTTATCATAGTAATTTAATGTAAAATTCACTAGAAATAGTGAGAGATTTTGAAGATGGAGGTGGGATCAGCAAGCAATGATAAAGACTGAAGAAATGTAAATTGGAAGCACAATGTAATAGGATTGCATTGCATACTTGCATATCACCTAGGATTGGACTTAGACTCGTGATTGGCAACCACGGGTCGATTAGTAATGGAATCGATCATCCTAAAATATAATATATGATATTATCGTTGTATGCATGTTTAGACTAAATTGTATGAATCCCGCAAGCATACAAATTTTAAATGATGAGACAAATTTTCAAAATTAAAAATCCCTCATTTTAAATATGATTTAAAATTGATATCAAGATAAATAAAAGAAATTTAAATATTGTTTAAATGTTCCTACCTTCCATCAACGATCAATGTATGAGATGCTACCCGCGGATACGATCCGGCTCATATTATTGGGGGGGGCCCGTTCGTCGGAAAGCTGTACATTGGATCGACACATGTTGTAAGTTGGATGGAACTCCCATGGGATTGGCTCATATTATTGGGGATCCACATGGCGACCGTCCATCACAACTTAATATTGATGGGTCATCTTGACGTGTCACAATAAACGGCGTCATATTATTGGGCCATTATTGGACATGAGGTAAAAACATGGAGGTTGCTTTGGAAGCAATTGGGCTCTACCTTTTGAAAATTATGGTTGGCTGATTTTATTCGGGACTATAGTTTGTCAATTGGACTTCATGTTTCCACTAAAGAAAATGTTTCCCGTTTTCACTAGAGGGTAGTGAAATCGTTAAAATAGTGGGAGTGTAATTCATAAAATTAAAATTTGCCATATTTTATGTCTTAGTAAATTAATTAAACAATCATCGATTATTGTCTGTTTCATCTCAGTATATCATTATGATGAATCTTCGTAATCCACATGTTTCAATTCTCGAACAAAACAAACTTTCTGGCGCAACTATACGGAATGGTTCAATAAGTTAAGATTGTCCAGAGTTCGGAAAAGATTTTCTAAGTGTTAGAAAAGGCTTCTCCGAAAACAGCCCCGGCTGATGTAACTGCCGAAAGGTCGGCCGAACTAGAGAAATGGTTGGACCATGATCTCAAGGCCAAATGTTACATGCAAAATTGGACAAGTCTAAACAAGTTTGCCATCACTGCAAGAAACCCGGTTACTAGAAGCGCAACTGCAAAGAATGTATATCGAGTAGTTACGAACTACAAAGGATATATTTTATAAATGTTTCACTTAATACTATTTCTTGGGTATTGGATACCAGATGTAGATCTCACATTTGCAATGAGTTGCAGATGATGACAAGAAGTCATAAGCTTAGGATGGGTGAGACCTAGTTAAGGCTCGAGAATGGTTCCAGAGTTGAATCCAAAAGCTATGGAAAACATTTGTTTAATTTTGCAAAAACAATTTTAAGCTATATTTTGAGAGAGATGTTTTTATTTGTACCAAGATTTCATTAAAACATTATTTCTTTTTCTATTCTTGATAGAGAAGATATTTCTTGAAAATTTGCGAATGGGATTTGCAATATTTACGAGAATGAATGTTTGATTTGCAATGGACAATTTAAAAACGATCTATATAACTTAAAATTAAAAGACGTTCCAGTTGATTATGTTGATAAACCAATAACAACAAACAAAAGGAAAATCGATAGTCAAAACCCGGCAAACCTTTGACATACTAGGCTAGGTAATATTTCCTCAAGGAGGATGAACAAGCTAGTGAGAGAGGGCATATTTGATATGTCTGATATTAACTCTCTACCTACTTGTGAGTCCTGCCTAAAAGGAAAAATGACTAAATCTCCTTTCAAAGGAAAGCCTGAGCGTAGTCAAAATCTGTTGGATTTGATCCATACAGATGTTTGCGAACCATTTAGTATCGGTACTAAATTTGGCAACACCTACTTCATTACCTTTACCGATGATCATTCTAGGTATGGGTATTCATATTTAATGAAATATAAGTCTGAAGCATTTGAAAGGTTCAAAGAATTCAAGGCTGAAGTAGAAAACAAACTAGGTAAAAGTATTAAGGCACTTCGATCGGATCGAGGTGGAGAATACTTAAGTACCAAGTTTTTGGACTATCTAAAAGAGAATGGGATTCTCTCTCAGTGGACTCCTCCGATGACACCTCAACTGAATGGTGTTTCCGAGCGTCGCAATCGAACTTTGTTGGACATGGTTTGATCCATGATGAGCTTCACTGAGCTCCCACCTTCGTTTTGGGGCTACGCGCTTGAAACGGCGGTATTGTTGTTAAACAACGTCCACACTAAAGCAGTAGATAAAACACCATACGAGTTATGGAATGGCAAAGCTCCTAAGTATTCGTACTTGAGGATTTGGGGATGTCCTGCTTACGTGAAGCAGACAGTGGAGATAAGTTGGATAGTCGATCCACCTTATGTTATTTTGTAGGGTATCCGAAGAATTCAATCGGATATTATTTCTATCATCCTGCTGAAACAAAAGTGTTTGTTTCAAGGAATGACACCTTCTTGGAGAAGGAGTTCTTATTAGATAAGAAAGGCAAGATGATGGAACTCGAAGAAATTCGAGAAGAACCCGAGATACAAATTAGCGATCCTACACCTCAAGATCATCACAAGACACGCCTATTACTAGGAGATCCGAGAGGACTTCTAGGCCTCCTATTAGATATGGTCTTCTTCTTGAAGGGGATCAAAGTGAACCCGGCATTGGATGTGATCCAAGAAACTTCAAGGAAGCAATTTCTGATGCGGATTCGAATTTATGGCTTGAAGCTATGCAATCAGAAATAGACTCGATGCATTCTAACCAAGTTTGGTCTTTAGTAGATCCTCCCGATGGAATTGTTCCAATTGGGTGCAAATGGATCTACAAGAGAAAGCTTGGACCTGATGGAAAGGTATTGACCTACAAGGCACGATTGGTGGCAAAAAGTTATACTCAAAGACAAGGAGTTGACTATGATGAAACCTTTTCACCAGTCGCAATGTTCAAGTCCATAAGAATCCTTATTGCCATAGCAGCATGGTATGACTATGAGATATGGCAAATGGATGTAAAGACTGCATTTCTTAATGGAAACATTAAGGAAGAGATCTATATGATGCAGTCCGAGGGATTCACATCCATGGGAAGCGAGCATAAGGTATGCAAGCTTCAGAGATCGATCTATGGTCTCAAACAAGCATCAAGAAGTTGGAACCAGAAATTTGATGAAATAATAAAGGATTTTGGTTTCATCAAGAATCCGGAGAAACCGTGCGTGTACAAGAAAGTAGTTAAGGATGCTGTAACATTCTTAGTACTTTATGTTGATGAAATCCTACTCATGGGGAATGATGTAGGGATATTGCAGTCAACAAAGATATGGTTATCAGGTAGATTCTCGATGAAGGATTTAGGTGAGGCATCCTATATTCTAGGAATTCAGATCTATAGAGATAGATCTAAAAGAATGATAGGACTCACTCAATCAACCTACATCGACACCATATTGAAAAGGTTTTCAATGGATGGGTCCAAGAGAGGACATCTACCTATGTGTTATGGAGTTTCTCTATCCAAGTCTATGTGTCCCAAGACTGACGAAGAGATAGAGAATATGACACACGTGCCATATGCGTCAGCCATAGGTAGTATCATGTATGGGATGATATCTACCAGACCGGATGTGGCCTATGTTCTGAGCGTCACGAGCAGATACCAAGCCAATCCCGGTCAAATGCATTGGAAAGCCGTGAAGGATATTCTTAAGTACTTGCGAAGGACTAAGAATTTATTCATGGTTTTTGGAGGGAGAGAATTGAAGTTGGAAGGGTATACCGACTCTAGCTTCCAATGTGATATGGATGACTCGAAATCAACCTCTGGATTTGTATTCATGCTCAATGGCGGTGCTGTCTCTTGGAAGAGTTCCAAGAAGAACACCACAGCGGATTTCACCACTGAGGCAGAATACATTGCAGCATCAGCTGCTGCTAAAGAGACGGTTTTTTGGATAAGGAAATTCATCCAAGAGTTGGGTGTAATTCCTGAAGCTGTTGGCCCAGTCCCGGTGTACTGTGACAACACGGGTGTTGTTGCTCAGGCAAAGGAACCAAGGTCTCATCAGAAGTCCAAACACGTACTAAGAAAATACCACATCATCCGGGAGATCGTGAAAAGAGGAGACATCAGTGTCGAGAGAGTGGCCTCTACAGACAATATTGCTGATCCGCTTACTAAGCCCTTGCCAGGACCATTGTTTGGAAAACATCGCGAAGCAATGGGATTGCGTAGTGTGACTAGTTGGCTTTAGGGCAAGTGGGAGATTGAAAGAGTGGGTGCCCGGTTAGCCAACTTGTGGCTAAGGGCTTTTGTGACTCTATGTATAAACAATCTTTTGTTTAATATAATTTACACTTTTATAATGGCATTGACTTTATCTTTCTTCATAATGTTATATTATGATATACTATTGTTGTTTTGATAAAGACCTTGAATATACTATAGTGTATGTAAGATGTGGTAGCACATGGGGATGGCTATCATGAAACACATCTTATAGTCACTGTATATTCTAAACAGTTCCTAGTCAATTGAGCCGTCCGCAAATAAGGATAAGGATCGCTCGAGATTGAGACTAGCATTTGCGATGCCGAGTACCACGTTTCATTGGTATGGAACATAGGGATGTTCAAAGCATGCAAATGGATATTCATATGATGAATGATCGAACTACCCTATCCGGACTTTCCAAGTGGTTATCACTTATCGAGTGGATAAAGTCCGCGGTTTTGGTTGTACACCATTAGTCCTTACTACTTGAAACATCATTGAGACTCTTTTTTTTTTTTTTTTAAAAAAAAAAAAAAAGAAAAGGTGGCAGCGCCACTTATTTTATAAACACAGCAGAACAAACACCAACTAGAGAGGGGGACTAGGCCAAGACCTCTCCAAAGGAAACAAAAGAACATCAGAGCATAAAACATAAAAGACTACAAGAGTCCAAAATACAAAATATAACATCAGTGGGCAAAGATAAACCTGCAGAAATCACCCACCTAATAAAACCAACATAAAAACAGCTACTCAAGGAGGACGCCCTGAGGGAGCACGCTGTCGATGCTGCTGAGTCAAAGATCCATATCGCTTCTAAGAGCGTGTGCGAACAGATAGGAACGGGGAATGACTCGAAGAGGCAGCAGGAGTCGTCGAAGTCTTCGTCTGTCTTCTACTATCCGTGGAAACATCCAACACTGGAAGACATAAAGGATCTGTAGGATCAACTCCCGAGCTCTGAACATCAGTAGAGACCACTGGCAATGGTGTAACAGAAGGTACCACCTCTATCTGTCCGGACTCATCTTCAATAGCCAACTGGGAGTCCGAAGCAGAACTAACACCAAAAGCAGGGATTCCACCCGAAGCAACATCCTGACCCACATCCTCTTTGAAGTTCCGGAGGACTTCAAAGGAATTCCTCAAAGACTGAGGTAGCACACGACGCTGAGTCTGACGATACCGCTGTCTACCCCTCTGAACAGTCCATCCATCCGAATTAGCAGGCTGAACAACACTGGAAGGGGGACCCAAGTCCTGCTGAACAGTATGCGCCTGATCCCCAGGAACTGTACCAGAATCCTGAGGAACACGTGAAAACTTACCCCGACGACGGGGTCTTCTTCTGCGAACAGGGGGCCCATTCCGAGAGCAAAACTCAAGGGAATGGCCCAGCAAGCAACAATGAGTACAAAAATGGGGAACCTGTTCATAAACAACCTCAACTGTCTGACAGTGGTCACCCCAGCCAACCCAAATACGCTCCGGACGAGCCAAGAGAACATCCATCTCCACACACACACGAGCAAAAGACCCCCTGGAACCATCAGCAGTAATCTCATCAATCTTAATAGGGTTACCTAGGATCTTTGCTATCGGGTACAGACTTTTTTTATCATAAAGGTGCAGGGGTAAATTCTGAAATTTGACCCAAATCGGAACCACTGAAGACTCCTCCTCAAACCTGAACTCCGGAGTCCATTTAGAAAACCGAATTGTAACAGACCGAATGGAGACTTCAGGTTTGCCCCAAAACATCAGGTAATCTTCCTCCAGAGAAAAATTAATAAACAAAAAACCGCGAGGAAGGAATTTCACCGTATGAGAACCCACCAAACCAATACGGGAAATCGCAGCAATAATATCACAATTAGGGGTCACCCCTCTGTTTCCTGAAATCCTCCCAACCAACGCAAATTTAAAGGGTTCAGAGAGGGAGGAAATAACCTGATCTGGGAAGAGAATCCCAGGAATCCCATCACGTACCGACGATGCAAGATTCCCAAAATCTGAATCCGCAACCCCTTCAAAGCTCAATAGTTACGAATTAACAGACGGAGGAGCCACCACATCCCTGAAAGAGACCTTAGGAGGCGCTGAAAGAGCCGAGACAGCAACAGGAGCAGACGGAGCCAAAGAACTCGAAGGATTGACTGCCGAGTCAAGCACAACGGGTTGACTCGCTGGCTCGGCCGAGTCAACTCTCGAGTCAAGAAAGGAGCTACCACCGACGATCGGAGACGGCGAGGGGAGCAAGGAACCGGTCACCAAACCCGAAGACTCGGCCAAATCGGATGTGAAACGGGGCAACTCAGTGGCTGGAGCGGGTTGACTCGCCTGAAATTGGGCGTTTGCAAATGGTGAAGGCAATGACGAAATTGATTGCACCATTGGAAAGCCCATGACCTGAGGAGTGTTCGATCCGCAAATCGTCAACAACGGAGCACCGGCGACGGAGTAATTGAGAAAAGACTCCGGAGGGCGAGTGAATAGTGGCAGCCGACACTCAGATCCAAAATTGCTGGAGTTAGGAAACTCCGATTGACTCACGACCGGTGGAATTGGAAGCGTCTTGGAATGAGGATTCCAAATCGGGGTCCCAATCGATTGGGCACTGCCGGACGCGCCGGAGATCGGAGAAACACCGGGCGGCGGTCGCATGAACTGTGACGTCGGAAATTTGACCGGCGAATTGACATGGCAATCGGACTCCAAATTGGCTGAAATTTGGACCGTGTGTTCGCCTTGAAGAGGCAAATCAGATGATACAACGGGCTTTTCCATCGGAGCACCGACGGCCGGAATCGCATAGTTGGACGGAAAATTTGAAAATTCAATCGAGCATTTGACCGGGCAAAACAACTCCGAATTACCTGAAAATTGAGTATGTTGGTCGCCTTGACGAGGCGGTTCTGATGATACCATGGGCTTGCCGGAATCCGGCCGGCCGGACGACGGGGGGCGATTTATGGGGTCAAATTTGGGCTTTTTGGGCTTATTTTTCTATATGCTAGTACTGTACTTTGACTCGTTTACCGACTCTATTGGGGTCATCAGGTGTCGGGATTGGGTACAGTTACGACACATATAGAAGTCGATGCTTTGTTGTCAAGGATTCACCACATACTCGCGAGTGTGGATATCCTATGCAATCTGAGGAGATATTAGTGTGACGAATATCTGGCCAGAGTACATGATGTGTTTTAGGTTACTTGGTTTCCTAGTAGCACATGTGATGTCACTATTTGATCTTCAAGATGCATTGCATAGTTATCGAATCTCGAACGACTCTCGATTTACCAATGGTTGTTGATTCGATCGGGATTAATGGATGAAGGGACCGTACTGTACGCTAACCAAAATATATTGGTTCTTGCAGGCACTATCAGTGATACCTAGGGAATCATGGGGCGATGTTGCTAGGCGCTCTTACCATGATTCGATGGGCAAGTCGGAAATTGTTGTTCCGAGTCACAAGGAGTTGTGAGCCCACGACTAGCTGTATCCCTGAACCATTGAGGGTCACACAAGTAATGAATTTCTAATCCCCGTTGAGATAATTAAATTTAAAGAGTTAAATTTAGTGAATAAAGAAGTGGGACTTCTTATTTAAAAGTAGAGGGAGTAAGATTTTCTAAAATGACATAGTGATGGACATTTTTGGAAACCACTGAATTCGGATTCAGAAAATTTATCTTGACATTAAAAGATGCAGAAATTGTTTCTGTGCACATTGGTGAAATTGGTTTATCAATCTGAGTCACGATGAATTTTATATTAATTTTTGAACATGCGGGCTTTGCTTGTCAGGCTTGAACTTATGACTAATGGGCCCTAAGCTGTTAGCAGCCCACATTATAAATAAGTTATTGCAGTACAAAAATTACACAACATAGGTCATAATTTTCAAAAACCCTAGAGCTCTCTCTCTAGAGAATTCGGCCGCCCCCCTCCCCTACTGTGTTCGAAAATTTAGTCTGTGAATTTTTGAATTTTGCAGACTGATTTAACAGATCATATCCATTCTATCTCTTCGTAGAAACTTCTGATAGACTTTCTAGTGCAGTCTATCAGAGGGATTAAACTTCTGTTCGTGGACCTGATTGAAGAATCGTTCGTTCATCAGTTTCTGGGATATACAACAAGAGCAGTTTAATCTGTTGGTGTCCATAATCTCGCTTCGAGATTTTAAGCTAAGAATTTATATGTTGTGTCAAGCGGTTGGATGTGACTTTGTCTTTGCAGATAAGTTTAAGAAATCAATAATGAAATGGAAAAATGTCCAATGATGAAAATACTTTTTGTATCTGAAATCCATGATCGTTGACCTACTTAAAAGAATTTTTGTGTTGGTGAACTAATTAGATGAATGAATTCTTAAATACTCTGTGATTTATGCTTGAAGCTTAATTTTGAGACATACAAACATAGAAAGGATTGAGGCATTGTTTGGAATCTTTGGGCCTGATTTTGTTGAAAACTCATTTATCTGTAGTAGCCCATTTGAGCCTACACGAAATACATGAGTACTTTAGGTACATGTTCTGAGTTTTTATTAGAGATCATCGTTCACTGTTGGTAACATTCATTTCTGCACTGGTTAAAATTCATATGATTTGATTGTGAATTGAGATGTGTCTAGAACTAGCTCGGACACCCTTCGAGGCAAAATAAGGGCATTACTGTGATTAGGAATAATTTAGGAAATTTTTCATGAAAAGTTTGTGTCTTTCAAGCTACCCATTGATACATTAAATTCCTAGTACCTTGTTTGAGCTTAATGAAAAATTAATGGCATGCGTGTAAACGTGTGATAAACCACCAATATTCGGCATCGTTTCAAGATCCTACAATTACTACCTATAAAAACCTAAACACTAGTTCCTACCTTTGAGGGAGAAAATTGTATGTTGAAATTTGATATGCTCCTATGTTATATTTATGTATATGGAATGGTGTAATGGAAGAATTGAAAAGAAAAAGGGTAGTAGAAAAAAAATATTTGAATGATGTAAAACAAAAAAAGATGAAATTCAATGGGATGAAGAGGAGATGTAAAGTTGAATGAAAAGGAGTGGAATTTAGAGATACCGCACAGTTTTCTCCCTCTTTTGAATTCTCATTCCTTGGTTTGTAGCCTTAATCCAGACCTAACATTACAAGCCAATTAAGTCCTCATGGCCGAGTCACAGTCGCCCAATATACTAGTGGAGAAGGGTTGCGAGAGTTTAACATATGGATTATCGATTGACACTTTTGATGAACATAGATTTTTTTATCAAAACACGCACACACTATTTTATTTGAAATATCCTGATTGTGAGTGTTTTCAATTGAATTTTATCCTGTTAATTGATCTCTTATTACCATGAAAGTCCTCTTGTTCTATGGATGTTTGAATTGACTTGGATAAGAGTATTTTGAACGTGAGTTGCGGGATTTGTAAGTCTTTGAGGTTCACTAACTTTCGTTTTATTTTGAAAAAGAATTAGTAGGTTCGATATGATTGGAGTAAAAAATTTTCTGCTTTACTGAGGTCATTGATCCATACTAATTATTGATTGTCTTGGTTGGTTGAGTGAGTGATATTCTGTGTTTGGTTTTTGGGCTTTAATTGGTTTTTGATCAGGACTAGCAAATATTCAAGTTTGGGGGAATTTGATAAGTGCATTTTGTG
The DNA here is from genome assembly GCF_033568475.1 of Henckelia pumila. Lineage (NCBI taxonomy): Eukaryota > Viridiplantae > Streptophyta > Magnoliopsida > Lamiales > Gesneriaceae > Henckelia > Henckelia pumila. The sequence goes on along the minus strand of NC_133123.1, from coordinate 195,503,766 downwards.
CATATAATTTGTATTGATATTATTGGTTGATTGTTTAGTTTCGAGCGGATTTATGTGTGGTTTGTTGTTGTTTGTGTTGGATGTTAAGAAACACAGGAAATAATGAAATGATGTCGTTTGGAGTCAAAGGAATGAAGAAAGAAGCCAAACAAGCGAAGGTGGTTCAAGATTTGGAAGAGAAAAATGACTGGAAGCCGAGCCATATGCGCGCCCTCTCAGCCTTACTTGCGCGCCCGCGCTTCCTGATTCAAATCAAGGAGAAGAATCCGAGCATTGTGCGCGTCCGCACCTGGACCAACGCGCGCCCGCGTATATTGAGGAATTTTGAAAGATTAAGCAAGAGATTTATGCGCGCTCGCGCGACTTCTGAAGCGCGCCTGCGCGTCGTGTTTTATCAGCCGAGGAGTTTTGAAATTTATGAAAACTTTGGGATATATTTGGGCCTATCTTGGACGATTTTTAGGGCGTATAAAAGGGAGTTTTTTAGACCCTAATAGCAATCAATCAGCCGCCATACACATAACACTTGGGAGATTTCTCTGTTTCAACACCACACGCATGAGACGGTTACAGACAGAGAAAATCCCTTTTCTTTTTCTTCTTCATAAGTTCTAGGTGTAATCTTTTATATTTCTAGAGAATTATGAAGCCAACTATGCTTGGTTAAGTTTCTAAATCTGATTCAAAGGATATTTTCTTGTATTTCACTTTATCATGATGAGGTTTTGAGATTAAATTGATGTTCTTGTTTGTTTCCGGTATTTGTTTATTTATGAATTATTTTCATGAAAGTTGTGGGTCGATTAATCTGACAAATTAATTTGCTTTACAATTTTTCGAATGTTATCCATGAATTCAGCAATCTGTAATTTTCATGAATGATTTGTACTGATTAGCGATAGATTATGTGTGTTGTGCTATCACAGCATGTTTGATCTAAGTAAATCAACGAAACTAGATTTAACAGTTGCAGCTATCTCGATTGTTAGATTTTAGGATTAACTGTTTTCACAAATCGAAAAGTTATTTTTAATCAATATGGAACGTTATCGTGCCCAATGGGTTATTGATAAGTTTTGACTAAATGTTGGGTTTGGTCAAATTAAAATATGAGGACACAAAGATCTTAGTTGACATCCCTTAGATTTTAAGGTTAATTGCTAGAAATTACATGAATATATTATTTATTAGCCGATGATCATTGATATAATTGAAATGCAGAAATGACTTGGACCAGAGTTTGTTTAATTATTGAATTTCATATATGTTAGATTGATCATCTCATTTATTTGATTCTTGCTTATTTTTAATTTTATTTCTCTACAAACCAAAAATCCCCTTTTCTATTTGTTATTACTCGAAAGAAATAAATCTACTTTCCCTGTGGATTCGACCCTACTCACTGTTATATTCGTTTTGTTAAGGAGCAGGAATTTTAAGTTTGTTGGCTAACAACAGGCCTATCACATTTCGAAACCAATTACTATCCCATTTAAAATTGTGGTAAAAAACATGAAAAACTTTAAAATCTCGAAAATAATTCATCCAAAATCAACCATCTTCAAAATATTTTCATCTAAACTCTTCATTCAAAATACACACTCCAAAATTCTCATATGCGTCCAACTTTTCATCAAATCTTTAAAAACAATCCTTAAACGAACCATTCAATCATCAAAACCTTGATTTTCCACATAAAAAATCTTCAAATATTAAATGGTTTGATAAAAAACACATCAACTTCAAAAGTTTTAACTAAAAATAAAAACATCGAACTTTATCTTATGCAAACATATTTTCTCAAAATCTCTAACATCTTTCTTAAAAATCTTTAACCAAAACGTCAAGAACGATTCACGTTTTACAACTATATATCATGCTCATCAAAAACTCATAGAATTCACGCAATATACATAACTTACACATCAACATACATTTTTTTCATGTCAAAATATTTATATTCTCGATTGGTGGTTTCAAAACATTTAAGACTTGAATTTTTTTCTTGGTAGGGAGTAATCGGTAGCTCAGAAACTCGATCTAGCCTCATCACGAACGGATCATCCAACGATATTTTTCCATAGATGCAATTTTTAAAGAATTGGGGGAGAGGAGACTGGGGGTTGGCGGCTAGGGTGTGTGGAAGAGATTTCTCCTTCACTGAACGCTAACCCCCTATTATAAAACTAATGGGCTTAACCGGCCCATTACATAAAAATACTGGTTTTTTTAAAAAAAATCTCTCTCCATATTTTAAAACTTTGCTGCCAAACCTAAATTTAAATAATTTGCACCAAAAACATATTTAACTTTGGAATTTAAATAGCACACATCATTTTTAATCGAAAGCTTCATAATGATAATTTTTCTCTTTAAAAACTCTTAAACCTCATTCGTAGGCTAATTTTCTTTTTAGATTAATTCCTGCATACATCTTATTGCTACATCATTACCCAAAAAAATCAATTTTCTCTTTAGATTTTCCTTACTAATTAATTGTATTTAACTCATTCGATAGATTATATGTTTACAATTTATAATGTGATCGAATTAGTAAACTGAAACACGATTAATAATGCACATCCAATTGAAAGTTGATCTCTGCGTAATTCATCGTAAATTCGCAATTTGTGTCAAATATTTGTGTACCAACTATTTTTATAAACACAAAAACTCATATCAGGAGAATGTTTCATAATTTTTTTTTTGTGAGACATACCTCCGATCACCAAATCGATCGATAAAAAGTGTTATTTCTTATGTCAAAAATATTAGTTTTAACTATAAGTTTGAACCGGATAAATTCGCCACATGGATACAAATCCGTCAAATAGTTTCACATAAAACCATAATATTTCCTCTCATTCGTCCTAAATTGGGTCGCTAATTTACCATGCTGTGCATAATTAGAACACGATTAACATATGTCTTAAATAAACAATTTGATTTTCTCATTTTTCAAAATAAAGATTTCCCAAAACCCCAAATAAAAAAAATAAAAATGGAACTTAAACTATTATTTAATTTTCTAATATTTGTACGTATTTGAATATAGATGGACAACTTCATGTTAGATAGTTCGGTGATATAATATAAATTGAAGTCAAAAGACCGATTCCACTATGTGAAAAGAGTTGAATTTTCAAAATCCCAAAAACGAAAAAATAATGTCAAATTTTTATATATGCGAACGCGTTAGCTGCCGAGAGCGACTCTTTGTTTCATTTCCTATAAATTCTTCACGAAAATCCCTCCTCCTCATTCATCAACTTAATTCTCAGTTTTGCAAAACTCAATTTTCAATATTCTTTTATTCATTTAATTCAAGATTCAAAATATTTTCAATTATGGGACGTTTTTTAAATTCATTTGATACAATTATCGTTTTAGTCTTATTTTTCCCTTGCTTTAATGCTCAATTATCGCCCACATTTTACGACACAACTTGTCCAAATGCAGTCACTACGATCCGAACCTCCATCAGGCAGGCCATATCTCGTGAGCGTCGCATGGCAGCCTCACTCATTCGCCTCCATTTCCACGATTGCTTTGTCCAGGGATGCGACGCGTCGATCTTGCTAGACGACACTGCTAACTTTCAAGGTGAGAAGACTGCATTCCCCAATGTAAGATCAGCAAGAGGCTATGAAGTCATAGACGCTGCAAAAAGTGCGGTCGAGGGTATATGTCCTGGAGTCGTTTCTTGCGCAGACATACTGACTTTGGCAGCTCGAGATGCCTCCGTCGCAGTAAGAAATGTTTATATTTTGCATGCATGCATGTTTAATTAATTCTCACCAAATTAAAATGCATATTGTATCATAAAATTAAGGTTGGCGGCCCGTCGTGGAATGTGAGACTCGGCAGAAGGGACTCGACCACGGCCAGTTTTTCCCGAGCTAACAGTGATCTTCCCGCCCCTTTTCATGATCTCAATGTCATCAATGCTCTCTTCGAAAATAAAAATCTTAATGAAAGAGACATGGTTGCCCTATCAGGTAAATATATTTTTTATTTGTGGAAGGGAAGCCAATGAACTTTATTATATATATATATCAAGTACGTACAATCTCAAAAATATAATTTCTTGAATATTGATATATAAACTAGCTAATTAATGTTTAATGCATGCAGGAGCTCACACACTAGGCCAATCCCAATGCCAAAATTTTCGCACTCGCATATACAGCAATGGGACAGATATTGATGCCGGCTTCGCTAGCACTCGCAGACGCCAATGTCCGCAAAATGGTGGTGACGAGAACTTGGCGCCGCTAGATCTCGTGACCCCGAATTCTTTTGACAATAACTACTACAAGAACCTGATGCAGAGAAAGGGTCTTCTTCACTCGGATCAAGTTCTTTTCAATGGTGGATCTGCCGACAGTATTGTTTCCGAGTACAGTAGGAATCAACAAACTTTTTACTCCGATTTCGCAAACGCCATGGTTAAAATGAGCGAGATTGAACTGCTCTTGGGCCAAAATGGGATCATTCGAAGGGTTTGTGGTGCAATAAACTAATTAAACATAATTAATTCATGTTAAATCATTTATTATTTCTTTAAATTTTTATTTATTTTTTTTTATAAAAGTTGTATTAATCATGACTTGGAGAGTCGATGTGTTTTTTTTTTAAAATTATTTTTTTGCAATAATGTTAATAAAATGTTGGAGCATTCATAAATTTTCATGTCTTTTTATTATGTGTTGAAATGAAACAAGTCCTATATAGAAACTAAATAGAAGCAACGTTAATTTGAATCTAATATCAAGAATCGGTGGGAGTAAACAAAATTCAACAATCTCAACCAAATAATCCCTAGCTATCCAGAATCTGATATCTATATATCATGATGAGATATATATCTTCCTTTTAAGTTTCGAATTTGCAACATACCATGTGTTGGAAAACATTAGGCATCGAACTCATAAGAAATATCTAGTATATTTTCCGCTAAATATTAGATGATTAGTAGTTGTAGTTTATGTAATTCCTGAATTATATTGATGAAATAAGAGTTTGCTTTTCCCAGACCCAAACATCGGCTAGAAAGTCCAGCACATAATTTAGTTTGGATTTTTTATGACTCTAAAGTACCGAATCGAAAATGAACAAGTACACATGCAAGAACTCTAAACCTATAGTACCGTACGAGAATGAATTTTTGCTGGCTCGAAATTCTTAGACAGATTAGCTCAAAATCGGAATGTTCTTCATTTAAAATCTGCAATCACCCAAGAGAGAACTAGATATCTAGGAACGTACCAGAATAAAAATCTTATTCTGCATGCATGAGATAGACATAATCTCCTTTTTTTAAAACCAAAACCCCCAAGATATGGAAACACTATCTTTTATCAAAAACTTTTTATATATTCCTTTACATTAGAATTGCACGCACGGGAAATACAAGTATGGTAATTGGTTCTCATTAACCAAGTGAATCTATGGTGGATGGAAGGAAATAATGATCTCCATCGTCGAGCGGAGGATTTGTCGGTCCCCAGCTTTCTGAGACAAGAAACACCAGGGCTTTCCGTTTTTCCGATCACCAGAAACAGAGAACATGGGGAGTATTGGTTTCAGAGTCGGGATAGGGATAGTGTCCGCACAAGGGAAATAGTTCCCGTCCGAAACATTCCCCAAAACCATCATCTTGGGCCGGATGTTTTCTACTCTTATGATGACATGCATCGGAATCTTGCACCGAGGGCCAACAGTGCCATCTATTCACCGCCTGTTTCTTCAAGAAACAACCTTGTAAACTTCCGTCCACAGGCCAGTTGGGATCCGTTCTGCCCTGGCGGCGAAAGCTTTTGGTCGATGGATTATCATGGTGCTCGTAGTTTTCCCGATGACTTTTCCCTCGAAGCCGAATTTGGCAGACTCCAATTATTGGATGATGATTATAATCAAACAAGTTTGTCTCGTTATTCATCACTTAACAGGCTTCATGAGAACGAACAACCACCGCAGTTTTCCTATGGAGACTTGCAGCCTCTCAGGGCACGCGCTGCTGCAAACGGGTTCATGAGAGATACCTACAATATTAATAATCCTCGTGATGGCTTCAACTTTCGGAACTCCAACATATCATGGATCCCTTCTCCTCCTAATCTCCATGGGGTGGTTTCAGAAGCAATGGATCAACATGGTTGTCGATCCTTGTGTCAAAGGCTACATGAAGGGAAACCAGAGGACATCCAGATGATTCTCTCTGAGGTGAAAGATCACATATATAGGTTGCTGCATGATCGTTTCGGTAATAATGTAATTCAAAAGCTCTTCGAAGTCTGCGACCAACAACAGATGTCACAGTTGGTTTCTGCGGTCACTGCCCATGGCCACTTGCTCATGTCTGTCTGCCTCCACCCTCAAGGGTATATATATATATATTTCCAATCTCTCTTATTATAACATACACTATAAACTTCAACAGTGGAATTAATACCGGTTTTTCGTGTTTCTTTGCAGATCTCAGTCCATACAGAAGCTTGTCCAGTGTCTCATGGAACCAGAGCAAATATCTCGTATGATATCCATCTTCAGACACATCACGGTTCCGCTAGTCAACAACCAGATTGGTTCTCGGGTTATTCAGCGCTGCTTAAGTATCTTCCCTGCAGAAGAAACTAAGGTATATATATATTTGTTGCTCAACCTCATCCTATTTTTTTGTGACAGACAAATAGTTTATATACCATCTATTTATGTTTTTTTCACAGGAAATACTGAATGTGATAGCTGATCATTGTGTCCAAATAGCCACCAACCAAAGTGGATGCTGCCTCCTGCAAATCTTCATAACCAAAGACAGTCCACTGGAAAGCCAGTGGCGTATTGTCACGGAGATAGTATTAAACATAAATGAACTGTCTAAACATCAATTCGGGTACGTAGTTTTTTACACACACTAGCTCGATCCAATTAGTCGCAAATTTTTAGCATAAAAAATCCCACAATTTTCTGGTTTCAGGAATTATGTAGTGCAATATGTAATAGGACTCGAGATACCGAATGTGATGGAAGGTATGTTAGCTGGACTGAAAGGGAATTTTGTCTCCCTCTCGATGGACAAATATGGAAGCAACGTGGTGGAGAAGTTGATGAGGGCATGTCAAAAAAAATTTGCACCTCAAATCATCAATGAGCTTATTACCAACAGCCTCGATTTCTTGAATGTCGTGCTAGATCCCTATGGCAACTATGTTGTACAATCTGCTAAGACATGCGCCACGGTATCGCAACTTGTGAAAACTATATATGCTGGTATATATATGTTTGTTTCTGTGTGATCTCGGTCGAAATGTTGATTAATATGTGATATTGCAGGGAGGCAGTCGCAGGACTTTGAATAAACTGATTCTGGAACACTCTAACGAGTTGCGTAGTCATCCTTACGGAAAGAATGTTCTCCTAAACAAGGAGAAAACAAGGCATTCCATCTGATTTCCTTTCTGCTGCATGCTAAACCCGTCCCGTCCCGGCTATGCATGTGACCGTGTTTGTGTCTTTTGTTTGTTGTTTGTTGTTTGTTGTTTGTAGTTGGATACTTGTACTTTCTTGTGTTTTAATTGGTGTGTTGTTTCGTAGATTTTATCGTTACTTTTTGTTATGTTTGTGAGTGTTTTTTGGGTTACGCAAGAGGGATTATGGCTTCAAATTCTTGTTGTTTGAAGGAACAAGTCTGGTATTTATGTTTGTCTTGTGTTTTAATTGTCCCATTACTTGTCAAGATAATGCTCTGATATATATAATTTCCATGTGCACCTGAGTGATGAATTGTTATCTATAAGTGTTGGTAATTCTGTTTATAAGATTTTTTTGTGTAAAAATATGGAACCAAATCTGGTAAAGGAAGAGTAAAATCAACTCACTATTTTAATTTTTACGATATATTTGTCTTCTGTTTAATTCTTTTTTCGAGAATATATACAATTGTCTTTTGCTGGATTCATTGCGGACTCAAAAATTAAGCTGAAATTTTTATTTTTTTTTAAACATGTATGAAGTAATTATTTTAGGGTAATGCTATATGTACACGGAGTGTTACAAGTTGGGTTACACGTAGCATTTGAAATTACATAAATGTATTTTGGAAAGAGTTTTTTCAAATAAAATGGAGGAATACATTTGTAATTTCATATGTAGTGTGTAACCCAATGTGTAACCCTCCATGTACACATAGCATTTCCCATTATTTTATATGAAAATTCGAATGTTTTTTACTCAGTTAAGCGCGGGTGATAAAGAAAGTCTTTCATAGAAAAAAAGCGCAGGTGATAAAGAAGGTTTTTCATAGAAAAAAAAAATTTCTTATCTTTCTTTTTTAAAGAATAAATTGGAAGTCTGGTTGGAGAAATTTTAAAAAACAAATGCGAATAGAAATGCGCTTTTCCCAAAAATTTAAAACTATGGGTTCCAAGCTTTTGTTTTAATTTTTTCCCTCTTAAAATTTAAAAGTCTTCTGATTGAAATCTTAGAACTATTTCTTCCATTTCTTAAATAAATAATAATTAAAAAGAAACAGAAACTTTAGATTGCGTTTGATGCACATCTTACTATCGTATTATAGTAAAAATCATTTAATTAACGAACTTTCAATTAATTGATGAAGCGTGAGATGAAAGTACGATTATATTTTAACTTAATTCCCAACAAGAACAAAATTATTAAACAAATTAGTCATTTTATATGGTCTCTTCTTTTTTTAGCTATTAGATGTATCTTATTTACTAAAATGACACTCCCAATATCTGTTTATATTTTTTAAATTTTAGATTAGATAGTTATCGCTATTAAACTTTTGATTATCTAATTAATCATTTGAATTCTAAAAATAACATGAAAATTAATTAACACAAAAATTCATGTATATGCACACATCGCGTACAAAGAACGCCAGTATATCATTATACTATGGAGTAATTCGATTATGAGAAAGATTTAAAGTTTGAATTTCCATGAGTATGACTCAAATATTAGATATATCTAATTAAATCCATAACAATTTTAAGAGAAAAGAGTTTAAATCTAGAGGATATATATATATATATATTTGAAATCTATCCACATGATCAAAAGCATTCAAATAATGAATAAATTGTTCAAACAAAGAATCTTGAATAAATTGTTCAAATAAAGAATAAATTGTTCCAACAGAGCTAATTAAGATTTAAGGGATACAAAACAGGCGATTTCAAATAACCCTATTGAAAATCTTTACTGATTGTGTCGTGAACCCTAGCTACGGACAGCACCATGAAGAATCAAGTTCGAGCCCACCACAAGGGAAGGGATATATCAACTAGAAGAGTTTTACGAACGGAAATTTTAAGATTTTGGATTCGTCGCTTAATTCTTAGAACTCTATTTGATTTTCTTTAACTTGTTTATGTATATTCTTATCTTTGATTTTGTTTTATTTTTAAATCAGATATAGTTATTAGTTAGGGATTTTATTCTACAAGTTTGGATCTGATCATCTTGAGAAAGGACATTTGTGAAACAACATAATAAGATAAAAGGAAATCTAAACAAGCTAAACAAAGTCAAATAAATTAAGGAGAAATACTTTTTTGATCCATCAACTTATCCATGTTTTGGTTTTAATCAATTAACTTTTCACAATTAGGTTTTGGTACACTAATTTTTAATTTTCACTGATTTTTTGTCCAACTATATACGTCATACGTGTCAGCTAGACATTGGGACACGTCACCCGAAAAATGCTGACGTGGGCCAATGTCTAGCTGACACATATGCAGTTAGACCAAAATCACTGAAAATGAAAAGTTAGTATACCAAAATTTAATTGCAGGGACGGATCATTTCAAGAGTTGTGGTGGGCTGTAGCCCAGCCCAAAAATAAATTTTTTTTAACTACACATATAGGTTGTTGTCCACTCTCTAGCCCAGCCCACCATTTGCAGCGGCCTTTTCACAATTGCAGATTTCTTCTCCTCATAGGTGCTGGCGTGCTGCAACACAGGTTTAACTTTAATTTTTTAATTTTTTTTTTTTTTGCTTTCTCCTTTTCGGCTTTCTTAATCCTACAATTCATTTGATCATTTTTTTTTTACCTTTGTGATTTTTTTTTTGTGTATAAGTGTATTATATATGTAAGTATATTTAAATTTTAATATTTATATATGTATATATATCATTTTTTATGTATGATGATATATACATGATTCATCCTCACTAGTCAGTATATTAATAAACTCTACGCAGTGTTTGGTACAAGGGATTAGGTAGGTAAGTGTGTGATTTTTTATTTAATCCATTGTTTGGTAGGATTTTTATTAAAACAACCTAATCTAACCTAAAAAGGATAAAGTTGTTTTATAGTAGGTTAACTAAACTCTCCCCTCACCCTAGATTATTTATCCTTGTTTTTTTCTTACACATAAATTTCATAATTAGCCTTTTCCTCCAACCTAAAAATCACTCATCCATATTTTTGTTATTGGCCTGACAAAGGGTGGGGCTTAATTTTGTTCTTTCTTTATAAATTATACGTACGTTATAAGAAGCACTTTGGATTTTTTTATGTGTACGTATTTTGTGTGAATTTTTTGGGCCTCAATCAATTGTGTATTTTATTTTATTTTTGTGTAATGCAAACTCAACAAACTAAATTAGAAATATAATTGGAATTTTATTTTCTACCCACTACCCAGCGAACATTTTTAACAATGAAGCATGTGAAGAAGACAGTTCTCAATAAAATGAAAGATGACTTTTTTGTTGATTGTTTGATACTCTCTATATTGAACGAGATGTAGCTAAGGCCTAAGGATATATATGTAGATTCTTTTATAGATGAATTTTATGTTTCAAAATCTCGTATGACTCAACTTTTCTGAACAGTATAATGTCTTTAGATATATATATATATATATATATTATATTTTTTGTTAATAATATATAATTTATTATATTAAGTTCAAGCGCCCTAGGTCTAATTCCTGGATCTGTCCCTGCCTAATTGTGAAAAGTTAATGAACCAAAACCAAAACATGGACAATTTAGTGGACAAAAAAATTATTTTCCCATAAATTAACCCTAAGAATTATGCGAGTAACATTAGCATTCGGTTCGGGATCCTAAATTTCCCACACACATATATAAATTAAAAACGATACTTATGGGACATATATATTTAAATGATAATAAGGATTAAGGAAACAATTGGCTAGGTAAGCTTGAGAGATTTGTGTCCATTTATTATCATGAAAAGGCAATATAGCATGATATGGTGGTTCAAATGGAAAAATTTGAACCTTATCAATGTGACTTAATTAACATTGACAAGGCCACGAACATCCGCACTTTTCCAATGTACGTATCACACTGTCAGAAATCAGTAAAACATGCACATTCTCGTACCTATCGTCTCAACATTTTATTTTATTTTTTTGATTCGGTGTCTCTAGTTTCTCACGTGCCAAAATGATCCCTAAAGTAGTACTTGAAATTAAATTTTGACATAAGAGAATCCTCCATATTTACCCAAACATACATATAAAACTAATCTTAATTATAGCTTGTGACTCATGGATTCAATATTAGTTTATGATGTTTTAGTAATGGCAATGATTTTTTCGGGTCAAATCCGCAAGCGTGCGGATGAGTTTTCGACAAGATCGTGGACCAAACTTGAAAAAATTTTAAATACATAGAACGAAAATAGACATTATCTCATGAATTATATATGCTATACTATACCGAGAAATTTTGCCCAATTTCCCAGCTGCTAGCACAGTTGGATTATATATGACAGAAAATTAATTAAAGCCCATCCGGATCGTGATAGAATTTTTATTCCGCGACATAATTAAACTGCAATTTTTATAATAGACTATGGATGGAGATAATATATATATTATATATAAATTAAATCAAGGGCACTTGGGTTTGCCCTTGGAGTTACGGTAGTCCCTGTAACAAGGGCACTGGTGCTTGTTCCCGAAAGTCCCCGACGGGACGCACTTGCATTTGGCGCAGCAGATTCCACAGTATTTCATGCACCGCTCCTTCAACCCCGCCTTGGCGCATCGCAACCCGCAGCTCTGCTGGCAGTTAACTGCATGCGATCGACATGCAAATTAAACCCAAACATGCATCATCATCTCATTAATTAATTAATTATTTATTTTTTATTAATGCATATATATATATATATATATATAGAATGAGAAATGGGGACTTACATATGTTGGCCATGGCGGGTTCCATGAAAGAGTTGCAGAGAATTAGAAGGAAGCAGAGAAAGGTGGTGGAATTTTTCATGGTAGTCTGTATTTCTTGGCTTTTGTATTTAATCTGTGGAGTACTGTGTTCTTCGATAAAGCTGTGTGCATGAGCTAGCTAGGTATTTATATATAGAAGCGAGATATTCATTAATATTGATGTTGGTTGGATCATGGAATAATACTCACGAGCCTAGCTACCTACTCCAAAACACATGCTTGGTATGATATTGGGTATTAATTCCTGTGAAGAATATCATCAAAATTACACCCCATGGTAATTAATATAATTTGTATGTTTTTAAAAAAAAAAAAAAATTTATCCCGATCAATTATTGATCTTACTCTATTAATTTTTTTAAAAATTTTAATCATTTTTAGACTAACAACTAACGCTCACTTTAGTTAATGAAAAACACTTGAACTAATCCCAATATGGGTCGACCAATTTAAATATATATATATATAAAGTTGATACTTTAATTATATATTTTATTAATTTATAAGTTTAGTTGAGCCTAATAGAGATAAATTAGTTTTCTATATATGTTTTTTTAGGAATATCCCAAAAGACCTCCTATTTTTTTAGCATGAAAATTAAATATATGCCCAATAATTTTTTTTTGTAAAAGAACCGGCCTATTAAAAAACAGAAAATGGAAGATTTATTTTTACCTTTTTTACCAAGAATACTTGTACAAAAAAATTAAAAAATAATAATAAAAATCGACTATAAACACGTAACGTTTACAAAGAGAAACTAGTAATTTATTAAATAGTTCCGAATGTAGGATAATATATATAAATATAGAAGAGGTCATTTTTTATATTCAATTTTAAAGGCGTCTTCTGTCAATTTTTCTGGAAGAATGGGTGATCCCTCCCAAAGCTTCAAATTTTCCGCGGTGTTTATTTTTATATATAAAATGGATATTTTTTTTTGGATCTATGTATAATGGATATATATATAAAAACACAATTTCATCCATCTACTTTCAGTTTTTTAAGAAATACAGAATATCAAAACAAAATAAGCAAGTAAAGTTTTCAGATACATAGACAGAGTAGCTTTTGGCGACATTGTTATTAAATTTTAAAATACATAAAAGAATCACAAATAGAACATTATAAAATTATATTTTATAAGTTCGACGCAAATATATATGTAATGAATAGTTTCAAATTTTTGTACTAATGTTTTTGTTTTAGACAGAAATTTTTCGTACGTACTAGGTTTGGTTCATTAATGTGAATCGTTAATATATAATTTCTTTATATTATAACTAACGTACACATTCCCCGCACAAAGATTTTCATCGATCTTGGCTCGTGAAATTTTTGAAAATTTCACATCTTTCACCCATTCCTTACAAAAGTGGCATAGAATTTTAAAAATTCCAAATTATGTTTATATTTTCGAACATATTTTATGGTTCATTTCATAAAATATATTTCAAAACTTGTAAGACCAAGCGTTTCTTGTTTATCAAAAGTTATAGCTGATAGGAAGCTCAAGCGTTACATTCAAATCTTTAAAACCGCAAAGCAGTTCAAGCGTCAATGCGTCATGTGGTTCGATCGTTCTAACCAGCAGGCATAATTATTGCATCACAACAATCTCTCTCTCAATAATTTCACTTCTTACGATCAATGACAATCGAACTCATGACTTGACTCTGATACCATTCACCAAAATCTATAGCTTTTTATAATTCATGTGCAACTCAAATCTTTTAAACCACGGAGCAACTCAAGTGCCATTGTGCAATCACTTTACACAGCACGAACAATTCTTGTACCTCAAAATAATTATATGTGAAAGTTGAAGTAGTAGTAGTTGTTGTTATTATTAATTTTATTTTAATAAAAGAGGAACATGTTTTAAAAACTTTAGACAATGTTTGAGTAAAATTCTTAGTTTTGTTATTACAAACAACATTGAGTTGTTTATGAATTCCAACTAAAAATTGAGTTTTTATATTAAAAATATTATGTTTTACTCTATATATAGATTAAAGCCCTGTTTGGTTTCAAAAGCTAGGTCAAAAAAGTATTTTTTTTTAAAAAAAGTGTTTTTTCAACTAATAAGGTGTTTAGATGACCAAATAAGTGCATAATAGTGCTTTTTTTAAGTCAAAATTAGTGATTTTTCAAAAGCCAAAAATTATAATTTAAAAAAGCACTTGTTAAAAAATTCTACCAAATCCAAACGGGCTCTAAGTCAAACCATTTCACATAAATTATCCTTGAAATCATCTCATAATATATATTCTTAAAGAAATTATCAACAAATATACATAAATTTTAAACATAAAATCGATTCTCTATGTAGTCTCCATTTCTCCATATTTTCTTGTACTTTACTCGATTTTTGTTCATGAATGTGAAATCAAAGACTAATTATGGTCATAAATATGCATACGTAGAATTAAGCGCTCCATGCTATAACAAAAAAGGAAAAGTACATATGGATATTGAGGGTTACACATTAATAGTTTACATATTATTTCAAAAATTGCAAAATTATCCATATATTTTATTTGAAAAAACTTTATCAAATATATATTTGGGATAATTTTATAAATTCAAATACAATATATATAAGTACAAATTGCTCAAAAATCTTCAATGCAAACATGTTTTGCTCTGCACTCTCTAGCCATTTTTTTGTACCATAATTTTTGTTAATTTGTACCACATCTTGTATGATTTTGTACCACACATCTTGTATTGTTTTGTACCACATTTTATGACTAGGAACCCCAAAACAAAACATGTTTGCATTTGGAGATTTTTGAACAAATTGCCATGTAGCATCGTCCTAAGAAAAAACCTAGTTGATATTCGAATCTTGCGTTTATCATTTTTATGGGGACGATTATTGTTCCCACTATTAGTCTTGAGAAAAATATTATTTGAATACATGAAATCCAGCAAAACCCATGAACTCGATTTTTATGAAAAAAACATATGAATTTATCTTTTAAAAAAATTAATATAGGAGATAAGTTTGTTGTAACTTTCTGTGGTGGGACTGTGAAGAGATGATATCGAGACATTTGGGTACAATCGTAGATCAACATTACACGTGCAAGATTGTTGTACATCTGACAATTTGGCACATCAATCAAAGCTCCAATAAAATCAACCAAGCCACGTCCTATGTTCCCTTTTAATTTCTTTTTACTGGAATATCTATTGGTCCTTTTTCCATATCTAAATCTTATTTTCATCCAATTTCTCAATTAAATCCAACTCCGTGATGTCTGAGGTTGTGTCTGTGCCTCCTAAAATTTGACTGAACATGGAAAAAAAATCTCTCCTGCACTAAAACCAAAATTTAACTTATTAGAAGACTAATAAAATCATTGTACACCAATTTGTACTATCAATTTTACCGTTATTCGATTGTTTAATATCGTTAAAGTTGGTGAGCTTGAGTTGAGTAAAGCTAACTCAAGGAAAAAGTTGTTCAATATCATATACAGAAGTTATAGAAATTTTATCTAATCAGTTTGAGACAATTAACACAGCAATACATCTCTCACACCCAAAAGTGAATATTAATTTTAGCCTGAAGTTTATAAAACAACGAGGGATCCAGCCATGAGAAGTTTAACACATAACAGTAACATGTCTGATATATTTAGATTAGGTATAAGTTCATCATATTCAACATGTACTATCATGACATTCCAGACCCACCGTTATTTGTTCGAATACCATAATTAGGTTGCTCATAGTTGGGTCACCCGTTAATTTCTCCATGCTTCAATCGTTTTATTTTTGAGCATATGAAAGTGTGTTAAAATGTCCAACATTGGTTGAATATAAAATTCCTGAAAATTTTACATACGAACTTGAGTATTAATCCTCTCCTTTTATAAGCTAACTTTTAAAGTTGAATTTAGTTTAAGTTGTTTAACATTTATCATCAAAAAATGGAAGTGAGAGGAATCATGTAACTTTTGAAGTTGAATTTAGTTTAAGTTGTTTAACATTTATCATCAAAAAATGGAAGTGAGAGGAATCATGTAAGTATTATTATTATTATTATTATTATTATTATTATTATTATTATTATTATTATTATTATCTAGAGTTGTTATATCTTGTTAATAATTAATTAGGAGAGTTCAGAAATCGAACAAAACTCTATGGTGTGGTTGTGGATCGATTTTCAGTCAATCCCATACTGCATATGAAATAAATTTTGTTAATTAAGTGTCATTTTTTTACATGGAAATATTTTATTTCGATTTTTTATTGGTGAACTTCGTAAATAATCCAATTACATGGAGAAATTATTTATTATATTTTTAGCTCAAATAATCATAGCCAAACCCTAAAAATTAGTTTTTTTTTTAAAGTTGCAACAAAAAAAATGCAACTTGCATAATATTTTAATTTATGATACATTTACTTAAAATCATTCTGGACTACGTACAATCATTAAAATTTTCAGTCAATGTCTATCAAGTGTCCATTCCTATTTCTACAAAATTAAAATTAAAATTAAAATATAGCTCGTGCATATATATTAGTTCGCTGTGAAATTCAAATCATCTAAACCAGACCAATTTGAACCAAACCGAAATTCATAGGTTAGTTAGGTTTTGGTTCTTCATGATTAATAATTGTTTGATTTGGCTTGAAATTTTACAAATGCAATTAAATATTATTTGGTCGAATTTTAATCTACACTGGAACCAAATTGTAGTTAAAGACCCCGACTATACAGTGTGATAGGGTCTTATGCCCATTCCGGACATATTAATTTATTATAAAAATGTGATATATTGTGTCGGGCTTATACATTGCTCGATAAGCATAATTCTTCAATCTTTGAAAGAGGCCCAGTTATTTAGCAAGTAGCCCACTAGTAAAATTGTCTTTTATAAATTATGGCTCGAATATGCCATTTATAAATTCTTACCTTTTTTTTTTTTAGGAATTTCAGAGATTGATTTAAGAGTAGAGATGGCTCTGCATTTCCTAGATCCAAACATTAATTATCTAGTAGTCTCTATGTCATAATTTTTTTTGTTCCAGCTTCCTGGACCATGCACGTTTTTTTTACGGTAAAATTCCTAATTTTATTGATTAACATCCTCTATTATAAGTCTAACCAATCAAAAGAGAAATTCATCATTCATCCGAATAAATGATGAGTAGGAAGAAAAAACAAAACGAGCCAAATTGTGAGCTACTATATTTTTACATTCCATCTCTCCGACAAACTTATGTTATTAATTTATCACTTTTTGGTGAAAATAAATACATATATAACATTGAAATTATTGTTACACAAGTTTATGAATTTCGAATACCAACTCAAAATTGAGTATGTACACTACGATTTCTGGGTAAAAAATTATAAGGATAATTAATTTGTTACACTAATTTACGAATTAATAGTACCAACTGAATCCAATTAAGTTTGTACACTATGCTTTTGGGTATTAAAAATAAACATATTAGTAACACTCATTTTACAAATTTGTGTAAAATTAAAACATTCATACTGAAATACTGAATTAGGAATTAACGGTACCAGTTGATTCAAATTGAGTATATGAACTTTATTTTCGGGTATATATTTAGAAAAACAGTTTGTTGTTGTAGAATTCATTTATAAGTTCTGGTAAAATTTACTTTTAAATTTAGATACAAAACACTCCGTTCGAGACAAAATAAACAATATCAATTAACTCAAACATGGGTGTGTAAAATTTTCAGTTTATCAAGTTAAGGGAGTTGAATATAAAATCACGTGAGCTCAAGGAGCTGAAAAAATTTGAACATAGAGACTAATAGACAACTTATATATACTAATTATACTTAAGAAGTATAGAACATTACGTGTGGTTTCATAAGATTTTCAGTTTATCAAGTTAAGAAGGTTGAATGTAAAATCACGTGAGCTCAAGGAACTAAAAAAAAATTGAACATAAGGACTGATAGACAACTTATACTAATTATATTTAAGAAGTATAGAATATTACGTGTGGTTTCATAAGATTTTCAGTTTATCAAGTTAAGATGGTTGAATGTAAAATCACGTGAGCTCAAAGAATTGAAAAAATTTGAACATTGGGACTGATAGACAACTTGTACTAATTATACTTAAGAAGTATAAAACATTACGTTTGACTGAAACCACTATGTTATTATTTACACTTTACATTTTGTGAATAAAATTTGATACATCCTTGGTAGAAAGTTGCATGGTTGCTTCAACCAAAAGTAAATGCATGGTAAAGTGGAACAAGGTACAAATTTGGTTGGTGAAAGTGAATAAATATATGGTACGAAATGAAATGAAAAGAGATGGTGGAATATATAATATAGGCAGGCAGGGTTTTAAAGAGTGACCCCATCGTAATAACCATAGTGCTTCTTCTTTATTTTAGTTCCATTCAACAGACCCACAAGCCCCTACTCATTGTCAAAAAGAAAGATGATGAAAACTAGTACACTTCTTCCATTTCCCATCACTTGTGCCTTTTTTGAGAATCGTCTCTTTCAACTCTCTAATTTGGACACCAAAAGTTACCATTCATTGTGGGGGAATTAATTAGAGTTTTTTTAAAATAAAAAAAGTTTAATGTAACGATATAACGGATTGAGCCGTTTACTTGTGTTTTCGGGTCTTCATATTTTGACGTGACATTCTTTTCTCGTTAGATCACTTTTAGGATAGGCTATCTTGGATTCTTGGAGGTAAGATGAATCTATACTATATATATAAAATTTGAGGCACATATATTAATCGATTTGGTCCGTTCATGTGACATCAAAGTTAAATTATCCATCTAATCTTAAAAGTTAATAATTCACTTCTATAGAAAGGACAAAATGATCGATATCAAAATTTGGCTCTCTTATATGATAGAATCTATTATACTATTCAATTTGAAATTTAAAAAAACGGCTTATCAGCATCTTTCTACTTGATATATTTCTTTATTTCTAGCATTTCTCAATTGTTTATTTACATAATTTTTTTATTATATTTTACATGCATCGAGTGTGCATCAATAGATAATTTATAATGAAGGATCCATGTGTATTGCTCGTCTTGATTTGTTCTATTCATCGTTTTAATTTATTATAATAAAAGATGTACCACAGAATATCAAGGTAATAAAGCGACATCTTTGATGTAACATGACAATTTTTTTATGCACGGTTATACACACGGTCACATATTACTTTTGAAATTATAAATTTATTTTATTTTAGTGCATTCGAGATAATTTTATAATTTCAAAAGAAACTGTGTGTACATACAGGCCATAGCATAACTCAACTTTGGGCACAAATTTTATCCATGGATCACTTGAGGTGAAATTTGGGGGCAAAGGATTACTTCGTAATTTTTTAACCTGTTGGGCCTGGTGAGTTCTGGCCCATTTCAAGTACTGGAATAATCGTCCCGTGTTATGTATTTGTATATGTACTGTTTGTGAAATATAAAGCTGTTGAAGATTTCATCATTATTTTTTCCACAAAATTATGTTATTCGGATGATTTGAGAGTCAAAATTTGAGTGCAAGATCACATAAATATTAGGTCATTCATCAATATCAACCAAATACTTTGCGTAAAATAGAATTTTACTACTTGTCTAAAAACAAATGGATGTATTATGATGTTTTGAGATATCCTTCACTCTATTAATCATTTGAATGTTTCAGTGTCTATGTTATATTCTTTTCTTTTGTTTAAGCACAATTATGTTTGTTGAGAATCGGGTGTGTGTAGAGGAGGAGGTGAATACACACTCTTAAAAATTATACTTTAAAGATATGTAGTTAAGTAGATGTTAGTCTACTTAACCGATTTTTCCCAACTTCCTAGATGAATAAGAGCTACTAATTGATAATGCGGAAACAACTATTACTAAGCTAGGTGATAATATGAAAAATATAATGTTAGACAGTAAAGTAAATATGCAAGGATTTGTTTACGGATGTTCGGAACTTAATCTCCTACGTCACCCCTTCTTTCTCACGGAAATGATACACTAGAAGACTTTGCTTATTACAACGTCTTGTAATACAATAACTCCAAGTTAGGACTTATCACTGCCTAAAATAGAACTCCTAGATTTTCACTGATAAGATCTTAAGTTCTTATCAAACTTCTTCGAAAGATGTTGTATGTGACTAAGCTTTGGAAGCTCAGAATCTCAAATCCTTAGAGTACGACTGGTGCTCTTCAATTAGCAACTAGATTTGAGTGACCCTTGAAAAGATCTCTTGAAGATCATATATGCTTCTGCTTTGCGAAGGGTTGAGTGAGCGACTGAGTGTTTGAATATGTTTCGAGTGCTTAAGATAGATGACTTAGAAATGCGTTCGTTTTCTCATAGTTCTCTTTTTTGCTTCGCATTTTTCTCTGATATATATAGCTCAATCTACAACGTCTATTTTTCTTCGATATCTGCATTTTGCCCTTGTTGTTTTGTCAACGTTGTGAGTGATGTCTTATCGGTCAGATATTTTATCAGAGTAGTTTTCTCTTTAGGTGGAGTAAAGTCTGCTAGAGTTTGAATATCTGTACTGGAGTTGCCATTTTGTCCATTCAATGTGTCTCCATAATAAATGCTATATACGGCTTGTAATCTTTTATCAGACGGCTCCTTAAATGCTTGTCCTTTTGCATTTAAGTTGTCTCGTCAAAGGTCTGTTAGTCAATATTTGTGGCTTAGAAGATCGGTAGACATCTCTGAAGCGGTTGATGTATTTTGTACTCAGTTGACATCTGATAGCTAGCTGCAATGCTAAGACATGAAGAATCGGTAGATATACTTAAATCGGTAGACATCTTCAAGTCGATAGATGTGGTAGATGTCTTCAAGTGAGCAGTTGACATACTGAGCAGATGATATCTTATGATAAAGCGGTTGATGTCTTTGCGATTGGTTGACATGTACCTGTTTTTATAATGAATTGGCGGCAAACCTATAGCAATAATGTATTATTTTGTTATCATCAAAAGTTATGATTCAACAATGTTCTATTTATAAATTAGAGTTTTGAATTATTGTTAATATATATTATAACAAATTCTTGATTTCATTGAAACAGTAATTGATGTTACAAGCAATTTAAAATAGTTATTGATTTGCTAATGTATAAATTACCATTGTAATATTTAATTCTTCATTATCACTCAAATATTATTTTCTCGTTCTTACAATAAAATATGACACAATAAAATATTAAACAGAGTACAAAAGTTTTGGAGTAAACAATATAACTAATAAGATAATATTATATATAAATATATAATGATTGTTATTTAATATGTTATAAACATTTTATAAAACAAAAAAACTTATATGAAACGGTCTCACAACTCAATTTTATTAAATGGATCTCCAATACGATCAATTATAAAAAATTATTATTATTTTTATGTAAAATATATTATTTTTTTACTGCAAATATGAATCAGATCGATCCGTTTGACACAGAACTCTTTTGAAAAAGATTTCATTTATGTTTGTTGATACTTTTTTTTTATTAAAAAAAAAGGCAACTTGAACACATGATACTTATATTCTATTACGCAATAATTTTTTTTAAAAAAACTAAAAAATAATTTTAATAAATTTGCAGTTTCCTAATTTTCCTCGTGATACAACATTCAGGCTCACAAAATTATATTACTTGTGAACAACATGCAATCATCAAATTTGTACCAATCAACAACTTATAAATTTGAATCTGGAGAAGATATTTTCAATTAATCTTTAGATAAATACATTTTTTTTTATCTTTTTTTATGACGTGTGAATCCGTAGATGTAACTATATTTTAGTATGCACTAGACAAATCATATGCTAACACAATAGCCTACAAACTACGTTAGTCAAATAAACTACATTAAGCAATTTTTGTGCGACAGACTCACCCGAGTACGTGTTGCTAGGAGGATCGAACTCCTTGTTTGTCAAGAGTTTACGTACTCTGTCAACCCGAACATTCATTTGAGGATTTCATTTAATTGTAAGCAAAGCTAATATTGTGTTGGAGGGTATTTACAACTAGTACATTTGTGTATCTTACCATGTTCAGTCTAATTCCCTTCTTATCTACATGTATTTTTATGAACAAAATTTGTTGGGTCATTTGATTAAATGTTATGTTTACTGATTATTGTGCGATTCAAATTTTTTAGAACATACAACAATCTAAACTTCACATTTTAATTGTGTTTGCCTTTGAGACTATTATTGTTTCCCAACAAGGCAACAATCCCCTCTTATAATTACACCATCATGCAACATATGATATTTGAACTCGTAATATTGACTTTAATACCAATAATTGCATTAAGAGTTTACTGTTTTACTAAAAAAATTATAAATCACGGAGACAACTCAAATACGTAAGTAAATTCAAATTGTATTTTTTGATGTTCCTTCAACATGGAAAATTGTTGCCCCTGTTAGATGGATGGCTGTTAAATGTAAATGTGAAAAAAAAAAGTGCCTATATATTTTTTTCTTGCGCAATTTTATAATATTTATCACGGTCTAAATACGTGTGACAAAAAATTTAATACTGAGAGTGACGTGATATTTGAAACTTCTATACATTATCCCATTGATATGTCGCAATCACAATTACGAAAGAATTTTTTGATCAGCAGCATGGTTCACATTAGAATCAATAATCACAATTTGACTCCTTAACCATCAAATTGAAAACCACCCCAAACCTACCACCGGTGACCCCCTAGCAAGAAGGTTGTTGGCCAATAAAATTAGATGGTTCGGATTCAATTGCATATTTATTTTATGAATTTGAACTCAATTCAAAAAATGCGAATATATATTCAGATTTCCATTTTGAACTAAATTTTTCTACAAAAATTTAAGGTTTTTTTTATTAATATCTTCATTGATAAAAATATTATTTTTCGCTTTATATATAGATCCAGTATATAAATTCATGCAACATTCTCACAAAACCAACTCTTTCCTAAATTTACCAATTAATGTTGGGACGAAGATATTAAAAAATATAACTTCAAAAAAAAAAGAAGAAGATATTAATAGATATATTCATATATGATAATGAGTAAAAAAAATCTTATCACCAATTAATAATTTATTGACCCACATGATACTAACAAACATATTAATATATTTTTCAATAAAATAAATAAAGGACGACGCAAATGTGTGATCACATCACCATATTTTACACCACAAACTAATGAAGCGATTGACTAAACAAATTAGATAGATTTTTTTGTTGAGATGATAGGATTTGTGGGCCGAATTCCCAATTAGAACAAAATTATTCCTGTACCAAATATATATTAACCACTTTAATTATTCACGACATAATCGGCGCACGTGGAAATATAAGAAAAAGGATAAACGATTTCACTAATTTTATTATTTAAATGTTTTTAGATTCAAACAATGGTTATACATATTATTTGTTTTGTGTATGTTTGAGCATCATAAATCACCTTCTTTATTTGTTGTGTTATTCATATGAGATAATTGAACATCCAGACTTAGTTACTTTTTGAGATTACTTCTAGTTAATAGCGGAGCCAGGATTAAAAAACTACTCCGGTTAAAATTTTAAATTTCGAAAACTTTTATTGTTTGAATCGAGTCATCCAGACTAATATCAAATTATTTCAAAATTTTATAAAATTTATATATATATAATTTTTTAAAAAAAATGGGTCACCCGGGCTCCATCATATGGCTCCGCCACTGCTTCTGGTAAGCACTTTTTCATTTTTCTCTAATAATTTTTTTAAAAATTTATGAAAAAAAAACTGAAAGTACTTCTCAGAAACAATCTTAAACACTATCTTACTATGATTTTCATGAAGATATCGTTATGGAATATAGGTTCTAATTAAAGGTGAAACGAAAATCTAATCGTCTCAATGTAATTCTAATTTTGATTTCGGGAGGTTTTGTTCATCATGATTACATTTTGAACTCATCAAATGGATGTCGTGATTAACTAGAACAAATTAAAATTAATTAATTAACAAATAAATTACAAAATATTAAGAGTAATATAATTTTCGTATAAATAAGTAGTTTATGTTATGTATAACAAAATGACTTAAAATTCACGATTACCATACGATTCTCCACAATTCAAGTTTAGAATCCCGGTTCCACACAGTTTTCTTTTCTTATTTGTAAAATAGTAGGTCTTTTGTGAGATGATACCAGAGATTTTTAATCGGGTTAATCATGTGTCCATATTTACAACAAATGATCTCTTGGCATAAAAAATAATATTGTTTCATGATCATGACCTGAGTGATCCAAATAGTAAATTCGTCTTACGAAATTAACCTATGAAACCTTTTCACATGAGTTTTTTTTTTTAGAAACCAGATCCCAACCCTAAGTTGTTTTATTCTTATTCTTATTCTAATTTTGGAATCGAACACGAAAAACCTTTATTTTTAAGAAATCTCTCTAATTTTGGTTCACTTAGAATGGATCTAGGTACCAAAAAAATGTATTCAAACAGCTTGCATAAAAGAATGAGCCATTGGATCTAGTATATGAACAATACTCATATGATAACATGTCAAAATGCTAACATCGATTGAACTCTGCAACACACTGAAAAATTTCAGAGAATATTTTGTACCAAGTGTTGTTTAATTTAAATCAAATCAAAGACATAAATGTTTATACATAATTTTTTAATATATTTATATATATGTGGAATTTGTAGATACGTCCAAAATCCACCTCCACAAATCAAGTTGAAGGAAACATTTATGTGCAAATTGCACCGAAGCATGCTCGTCTAACACTAAAAATTGCAAAATGTGTGACTTGGGACAACAACAAAAATACAAACGGTGGAACATGTTCTAACAATGTGCTACGCCCATTATTATGTTTGAATCATTGAACCAAATTACACACAAGATAAAGCATGACTCGTCTATTCTTTTGTTCTCTTTTAACTAACTAAACATAATTTGGTCATTTGCATTTTCGGCACTTTGGTGAACAGGGACATCATGTTTGCATGAATTGCCACAGTCAACGAGCTAAGGGGTCGAAATTCTGGTGTTTGAACTGCTATATAGTTTTAGAAAAATTTGAATTTGTATTATAATTATCACTTATGACGTTCGGTAAAAAGATAGATATATGATCCTATAATTAATTATATCTGATGATTCTCACGAGCTGTAAGTTGGGTTAATTTATTTTGACATGTATTAGAGTACGAAAGTCGTATTTACTAATTTCTCATATCGGGAGAATGATAGCTCAATATATTACAAGATTCAAAATATTTGAGTTATGTTATCCCCGCAGTTTTTATTATAAAAATGTGTTTGGTACTAATTTTTTGAATACTCGACATAAGGGGGGAAAAGGTGTTTTTCATTAACTCCTCAAACACGATTTATATGTATTATTGTTTGGACTTCATATTCTTATTATTCACATGGAGTACGTATTAATATGTGTACTTATGATAAATAAATAAATTTTTGAATATTTTAATTCCGGTTAGATTTATAGTTTATACAAGACTTGCAACTTGACTATTGTCTCCACCCTCTCGTATTCTTTCTTCACATGGCATGTGTGCTCTTTACATGACCGAAACCCCTTCGAAGAAGCAAATCAAGTTGTTTACTTAAAAAATCGATCTTTTCTTTGTTCACTCAATAAAATCAGGTTGTTTCCTAACCACAACTTGTCCTTTTCATTTGCAACTTGAAAGGGATGTTTGTTGAAAATTATGTTTCTATTTGTTTTTTTAGGATGGTACGTGATCGTCTGCTTCACTTTGTGTAATATTTTCTTCTACATAAAATATATATATATATATATTCAATTTTTTTTTAACGAAATCTTGGATTAAAACTCAAAATCGTGCTTCAATTTGGTCACAATTATATCAACGTCACCTTTTACCATCAACATCAGCTTACAATTTTTAGATAAATGTAATCTTGTTCCCCCATTTGAATTATGGTGGTGGAATTGGGACTTAGCTGGATCCAATTAATTTAAATATATATATATATATATATATAAATATATATATATATATATATATATATATATATATATATATATATAATTATAAAGTTGTGTAAACGCGTTATTTCTTGGCTTAAACAAGGGGGCTTTTTGGCCGTGAACATGGATTAAGACATGGTTTAAGGTCTAAGCTTTCTTGGATTCTAAGTGGTTAACAAATCTTGGTACTTTTTCGTATAATAATGCATGCATGTACTCCAAAAGTGTAATGACCATTTAATTTTAGGTTTAGAATGTGTGCAAAAGATTATGTCCCATTCAATTGTAAAATTGTTGAGATAAATGTCTTTGAAACAACTTTACAAAAAAACTTATATTTTAAATAAAAAAAATATTTTTTCGAATAATTTGGCTCATGAGTAAGCTCGACTCACTTTATCTCTAAGAGATATTAATATTCAACCACATGCCTTTGACTATTAAAAAATATGTTGCACCATCGTACTAAACTCATCACGTACAACGCAATTATATCACACAAACGCTACGAATTAAATTAAAGTAATTACATTTTACAAAAGGGAATGAGATTATGAGAAGCATTCAAACATTAATTGAGATATCAACACGACGTCATTTTAAGTGAATTGGTCACAGCCTGGTCATTTAATTTAATGTGCCAACCAAGCTCATCGATTCTTGTCGCACGTGCCAATTTCATTGTGTTATGTGTACCTTTTACACGCAATCTTTTATGTTAATTGTAAATTCTAGATAATTTAATCATGTCCAAACTTTATTTAATGACAGGAGAATTCATATAACACAATCTTCTAGAAAAATAATATTTTTTTATAATTTTGTTATATTTGTTGGTTCATGAATTCAACCGTGACGGATATTTTAGCTGAACTAGATGATGTCAAAAAATTTGATCTTGAACGAAATCCAATTTGTTGGGAATCTGTCTTTAATCTGATGTATGATCGATTTTTAATATAAATTTATTATCGTACTACAATTACGATGACAAAATAGTTTATTGTAATACAATCTTTAATTTTCAAAATGATTAAGATTTTTAACAATAATATTATGCTATATATAAATTATTGTAAATTAATATTTGATTATTTAAAAATCAATGATTTTTATGAATAATAATAACAATAAAATATGGTCAATACTGGATTTCCAATGATCATATATCAGATTGATTTTTTTAAAAAAAGTAAACTGTGATTTTTTGTTTTGTTTTGTAATGTACGTACATATTAAACTTCATTGAACTATTAAATTTCAGTCGAGTCTTCACTAAATCCTGCTTCATACCACCTTGGTCAACAATCAATTTAAATCCCATTTTAATCTGTTTTGTTCAGATCCAATATAAGATTGTGCAGGGGTGAGAAAAAATTCCAACATTGTAGACTATCGTACCCAAAAATATTGACAATTTATTGAAATTATTGGTATATATCGAAGATTTTGGTATAGTGTGGTATTCTAATGATATCGAACTTTAACTTCTCATAAATTTTAAAATAAGATTTAGAAAAATCACTTTTAAATAAACTAAAGCTATCCAAAATACTCCTTTAACATGATACCAATCTGGTTTGATTTGATCCATTAACATACCTACACTATGTTTAGTAAATAAACTAAAGGTATCTATTTGAGTTTAATGAAGACTGTTCTTTTAGTGTGCAGACTACCACTTCTAAAAATTTTTTGAAATCAAGCTAAGGGTAATCAAGTGTGTAAGTTTCAAATATTTTTTGAAAAACTGTGGTGTTGTTGATGATGTTGTCAACACGAGAGACAACACTACACTTGTGAACATATCATGTGTTTGTGATTGCATTTTATTTTTATGTTACATTCTGTTTTAGGCATAAAATAAGACATGCATATACATTCAGAATTGTGAATATTTTCTGTTCAAGGTTTGCCGTTCTAAACAAACAAAATTTGGTGAAATACTCTATTTACTAAAAATTAAATTTTTGTGATTGACAATGATTTAGTGGAGTTGAGCCGATATGGAGTTATTTATGGAAATTTTGAATGCTTTTCAATCTCGGATTATTGTCATAATTGGGTTGGATTTTATTTCCTTGATTTGAAAAGTTTTGCCTATAAGAATTTTCGTTGATAAGTATTTCTAGATGAGTTTGTATGAAGGCCAATGGTTGAATTGTGGATATATTTTTACTGTTCAATGGATTTCTTTTAAGTATGTATTATTTATTGATTTGATCATTCTTATGCTTAATTGCCATTTACAATCACCGAATTGCCTTTATACTTTCGTTCGCTTTGATTATATTTAAGCTTATCTACTTTCTGTGCTAATCAGATTGTCTTTTTGTTTTGGTTTTTTCAAACATGTGCCTACTTCTGCTGTCATTGAGGAAGAACCTGATGCAGATATGCAACAGAAACTTGTAGATAATAGGCCTAATATTTCTGGTATTTCATCTTCCATCTCTGAGGATGATGAATGTGTGGAAGAAAAAACTGAAGATTATGTTGGTAAGGATGTTGTGAATGATGTTGCCAACCCTGGAGGCAACATGAGTTATGCAGATTGTGACATGTCACTTGCCTTATTTCACAAGTTGTATTCAGAAGCTTCTATTGTTGATTGACATCTGTATGTTAACCATGAGTTCATTGAAGAGAATAAGATTGATCTGGATGCTTGCAAGAGGCAAAATTTGGTTGAATTTTTTCAAGACTCGAGAGTGTCTGTGTATGAGCAAATCTACGAGTTTGATCCAGTTACTATCACTGCTCTATATCGCACTTTTGATGATGAAGAGAAAAGAGTTCTGTTGGATATCAACGAGTGTTGTGAAAAACTAGACTCCTTCAACTAACTCTACTGTAGTAACCAAGTACAAGATATAGTACTATTTGCAATTGGAAAATAACATTTTTTTAAGTTTGTTGAAGCTGGTATTCAAGTTCATATTTCAATTTGCTGATAAAGGTTGTAAAATCCACAAATTTGCCTTTTCCATCCCTCATCTTTGGGATTCTGGATTTATATGGCTTTATCCGAGACATTGATGAGTCTTTGTCTCTGTTTGGTGAAGAATTGAAGGTTGCTCATATTTTGCTGAAAGAGAAAATAGACCTAGCTTGGTCTGAATCTGATGTTGTGCTTCGTGTTGCCAACACTGCGCGCAACACTTCTCCCACAAATAATTTTCTACAGATTAATCATGCCTCTATAAAATCTTCGATGGATCATGCAATGAAGAAAATAAGTCAGGATAAGGAAGACAATGTATACTATGAAGCCTTATTGGCTGAGTATCGATTGATGATTGAATTAGATGTTTTTGTTCTTCCCATTGCTACTGAGGAAATTGTATTTTATGATGATAATGAAGATTCCCTGATTCAAGTTCTGGACATTCTAAAGCAAGGGAAGGCTGATATTTTTGTGGTTGTTTTTGCTCATCCTTCCGATGATGAGCTTGATAAAGAGATGCTGGAATAATTTGCTGCAATCAGGCCCGATGTATCTGATAATTTCTCCACATTTAAAGATGAGTTTAATGGAGTCAAGCCTTCTGAGGAAGATTATGCTGATGTTGGTGTTGCTGATGGTGTTTCCAACATCACAGACAACATGGATGTTGTTGAGTTTTATTTGACTACTGTCTTTTTCTTCAATATCTACTCTGGAGAAGATGCTGTTGTGTGAATCTTGTATGTGAATAGAGGGTTGATTGATGAAAATAATATCGATGTTGACGCCTATGGAAGGATCAACATGGTTGAATTTTTGAAGTATCAAAATCTATTTTATATTTTTACTGTAGTTATGCCCTACAGTAGGAAACCAGTGCTGGAATTTTTGTGAGAGAAAAACTTTTTGAGTTCAACCCTGCAACAATCAACACTTTTTATGACACATGAGATGTTGAAGAGGGGAACCACCCTGATATTCATTAAGTCACTGTTGTACACACCGATGGTTTGCTCAAAAAGTGCCTTGGATAATTCTCTGTTGCATAGCTCACATCATTTTAATCTATCTTACACAAAACAGTTGTACGCAATTGGATGATTTCTCCACTGTGGTGACTCGACCACAAGCGGTTGTGTCATTTGCTATAGTGACGGAGAGCACTTTCATTTTTACCAAGCTCGTATTCAAGACTATACTCCAGTTTGCAGATAGAGGATTAAAATCCATCAACTATCTTTTCCATCATTTATCTATGGAATTTTGGAGTTTCAAGGTTTGCTTTGTGATTGGTGAAAGATATCTCTGAATTGACTGAAGATCTGCAGGTTGCAGCTGCTTTAATAAGAGGGAAGAGAAAGCTTGGCCTTGACATTCCTTGGTTTGAATCTACTGCTGCTGTTCTTAGTGCTGATGTTGTTCCCGGTGTTGCCAATACAGGAGACAACACTGAAGAACCTGAAGGAACTGTGCCTCAACAATCCACTCTGGATTTCTCTCTCACTATCATTTAGGCTCTCATGGTTCATGTTGAAAAGAAGACTACCAAAGCCCAGGAGGACTTGGATCTTTATAGAGCCTTGTTAGCTGACTGTCGTACAAGATTTGGCATTTCTGGCCAAAAAAAGGGAGAGAATGCACAAGATGAGGCTGGTCCATCTGGGACTAAGGACTATGAGGATGAGGACACTAAAGATCAGGAGGGATCTGATATAGATCAATTTTGGATTGATTGGTGTCACCCCATATTTTTTCCTTATCTCATCTTAGCTTTAAATTTTTGATTATATATGTTTTTGTTTTGATCTAGTTGCGTGCTTTATTTGTCAAATATGCTCTAATTAGACTATTCCTTCTACCCCACTTATGCTCTGATATATGAATTATAGAATCCCTAAGTGTTAAGTTTCATGTTATCATTGGTGTTGCCAACACAAGGGACAACACCTTCAAGGGGAGACTTAAAATTCAGGGGGAGAAGTGTTTTAAACTCAGAGGGAGTTTATGTTTGAAATTGTTTGTGTTGTTTTTGTCCAAAAAGGCAAAAAGTGGGAGATTGAAAGGAATATTAATTTCTTGAAATATCTTTCCTAATCGTGAATAGATTTGATGTAAGTATTTTGTCTTCTAAACAAAGATATGCTAGTTTAAATGTTTTATGCTATTATCGAAATATGGAGATAAAATATTTACGTAGATTGATTATTATCTTAATAAGAAAATATTGTGTATTATTGTTATCATATATTATCAAGATGATATCAAAAGAGTCTTATTCCTAACAAAGTCTTATTTTCTCATTTGTGTATGACTTTACAAGAAAATTCTTTCCATGCTTGGACTCTCATCTATAAGTAAAGGATTTCTGCGCACAAACAAACGTGAACTTCAGAGGAGAATTCAGAGAGCTTTCAGATAAAATCACATAGAAGAATTCGAAGATTCTGAAGAAGTTTTGCAGCGATCGTTGTTGCTTATCCCCGTGCTGCCGTTGGTTTTGAAGACATCGAAGACAACACTGTGGGAATAGTGTTGTTCGAAGATTTTTTATGTCTCTTCAAATTTATGCTACGGGAGTTGCATCTGATTTGTTTTACTCTGATTTATTTAGGATGCAAGTTTGATTTCTCAACTTGTTGAAAAATTTAGAATTTATTGATTTTTCATAAAATCACTAGTATTGCTTTGTAAGACTGATCTTACTTTTTCTAGTGATATTTAGTCCTAAGACACCCGCACAAGTTTTTATACTCGTGCAAAATTAATTTCTTGTGTTATTTATTTTTGTTTATTTTACGTATTTATTTTCCATTGCACTGTGTTGTCATTGGTGTTGAACACTACAGACAACACTGAATCTTGATTTTATCCTACAATTGCAATACGATTTATGTCAGTGTG
The DNA here is from genome assembly GCF_033568475.1 of Henckelia pumila. Classification (NCBI taxonomy): domain Eukaryota; kingdom Viridiplantae; phylum Streptophyta; class Magnoliopsida; order Lamiales; family Gesneriaceae; genus Henckelia; species Henckelia pumila. Next base: position 195,471,599 of record NC_133123.1, on the reverse strand, counting down.
AATAGATGATTAGACTGAGGAGGAAGCGCGACCCTAAGTTTGTATTAATCTAGAAGTCTCTCATGTTTTCAGATGGTTATTCAGGGGGAGGCTACTTTAGTCTAGTATTTTGCAACAGTCGCGGTGAAGGTATAATGATATTGGAAGTATCTTGTGAAGGTTTAAGAGATTCGATATTTAAGGCAATTTGTTTTAGTCTGATTTCTTCAGAGATACATAGTGAGAATTTCTGTTGTCAGAACAGTCTTGGAAGGAATTTTCCTTGACAGGTAATCGTTCTGAGCAAATAAATTTTCAGTCTTTGATTTGGGATTTCGGGATTTAATCCAAGAGTTTAGTTGAATTGGTATTCAACAGGATTGAATTTTCAAATGCTTGCAGACTTGGAAATTTGAGTTATGCTTCTGTAAAATTATGAAAGTTTTTCTTGACCAATGATTTTGGTCCAGATAGGAATGGTGCTCAGTAATGATGGAAATCATCAAAGACTCAGGGATGAGTTATGTCATGATGTTGATGATTGTCGGGTTTCGAGATGGTATAGTAAGTGCGACCTTATGCCGGTGTACTCTGGAAGGATTCTTCTGTTCTAGTTTGGCATTTTAGGAAGACTTACCTCAGTATCGATGTATGCACAATCATAGCAATGGGTATAACTACCAGAAAAATATTCGGGATTTATTTGAGTCTTCTAAAAATTATTCTTGATGCTGGATTAGTGTCAAGGTTTGTGATGAGTTACCATTTGATTTCGTTAGAGTTACATATTTTGATTACGTAGATATAATGAAGTGGATCGGTTAACTCGTGCCTGAAAGCGCAGCGGAAATATAAAATTTTTTAACAAAAGAGATCCGAGCACTTGTGTAGCATTCAAAAACTCAAACAACCATAGGGTGTTTAGAATTTTACCTATCAATCTCAAAGATTGATTTATGGCTCCAACCAAGTTGATAAACAACTAGGTTCTTGAAAAAGATAGACTCAATCTACAAGCTTTCAAGAGCACTCCATGCTCAAAATGGATTCAACACTTCGAGCCTTCGAATTAGGTCCACGACTAGACGATCTAGATCCGCTCTAAATATGCACTAGAATATTTAGAGAATTTTGCACTGAGATTTCTTTTCTTTCTCCCTCAAAAATGAAAAGAAAACTTGGAGAGAAATTCACTAAAGTGTTCGGCCACCTCTAGGAATTGGAATAGAATATTGAGTAATGTGTGTATATTATATTAATGGAGAACAATTGATTAGATACAATTAAAACCATGCATAGAAAAATGCATGACTTGCATGGAAAATTGCATCCAATCTTCCAACCCTTCAAATTCCATCACACACATACATATATATATATATATATATTATATATATATACACGCCTATATATATACATATATAAATATATATATATTTAAATGGTATTTTGAACTTATTTTAATTAAATATTAAACCTAAACCCATTTAAGTTTAATCAATTAATTAAATTCAACTTGAACTCATTCAAGTACACTAGTAACAATAATTATATAACACTATTTTATTTGAGCTCTACAAGACTCAATAGTGTTTAATTATTTATACATTAAAATGTCTACTAGTGTTAAATTAATTCAACACTTGAATTAATTAACTAAGTTCAAAATAATAGTTTAGAAAATCACCATTTTCATAAACTAATTATTTTAAGTCAACTTTTAATCTTGGAACACATTCACAAATTAAAAATTACTTATTCCATTCATTCTCCAATTTAGAAGTCAAACTTCTAATTTATTTTACTTATAAACTCCTTTATAAGTTGTTCAACACATTGAACTTATTTTAATCTCAACGGGATCTAAAAAGCTAGTACTTGTGTGACCCTCAATGGTTCACTGATACAACTAGCAGTGGGTTCATATCTCCATGTGATTCGGGATCAACAAGTCCCTTATATGAGCATACCCTATATAGCTCCATTCTTATTGATCAACACATTGATAATAAGAACATCAGAAAACTTAAGTCTGAAAGTACCCAACCAGTTATGTAAACGTCTAGCAACATCGCTTACATGACTCCTTAGGTATCAAATGATAGTGCCTGCAAGAACCAATCAATTATGGTTAGCGTACAGTACGGTCCCTTCAACTCATATATCCCGACCGATTCGACAACCATTGGTTTATCGAGAGTTGTCATTAAATCGATAACTATGTGTCATGCCGTAGTTGCATCGAATGTGTAATTCAAGAAACCCCTTTCTTAATTACCACCTACTCTGATCAGAGATTTCAAGCTACGTATGCATGAGAATACATAGGATATCAATACCCATAGGTAAGCGGTGAATCCCCGACTACAATGCATTCACTCCTATATTTTTTGTCACAACACCCAACATTGCCACCTGATGACCCCAGATGAGTCGGTAAACAAGTCAAAGAAAAGCACTAGCATATAAAGTCTCCATGTTGTCCCGGGTCATAAGGACTAATGGTGTACAACCATAAACTAGGACTTCTCCACTCGATAAGTGATAACCACTTGAAAAGTCCTTTAGGGAGAGTTGTTCAGTGCACTCTACAAGGAGCACCTATTTGCATGTTTGGACATTTCCATGTCCCCTACCAATGAAACATGGTACTCACATCGCAAATACTAGTCTCAAGCTCGAGCGGCCTTTATCCTTTTTTATGGCGGCTGAATCGACTAGGAACAGTTTAGAATATACAGTATTCCAAATATGAGTTTCATGATAGTCATCACATGACTATCTCATATTCTTTCTACTATTTGTATATTCAAGGGCTTTATCTATGCAGCTAGCATGGGTATATTGATAAAGATTTGCCAAATTAAATAATGTGAAATATTATTAAAATAAAGATTGTCATACAAGAGTTCTCACAAGGACCATCGGCCAACATATTGGCTCGACGGGCACCTACTCTAACAATCTCCCACTTGCACTAAAGCCAACTACCCATATTTTTCAAACCCATTGATTCGCGATGCTTTTCGAACAATGGTCCTGGTAAAGGCTTAGTTAGTGGATCAGCAACATTATCTGCGGAGGCGACTCTGTCTAACAAGACATCTCCTCGTTCCACAATTTCCCGGATGATGTGGTATTTTCTCAGTACATGTTTGGATTTCTGATGAGACCTTGGTTCTTTTGCCTGAGCAACGGCAGTGTTGTCGCAGTACACCGGGACTGGATCAACTCCATTAGGAATAACGCCCAACTCTTGGACGAAATTCCTAATCCAAACAGCTTCCTTTGCAGCATCGGATGCAGCAATATATTCTTCCTCAGTGGTTGAATCCGCAGTGCTGTTTTGCTTGGAACTCTTCCAAAAAACAGCAGCACCATTGAGCATGAATATAAAACCGGAAGTTGAATTCAAATCATCAACATCGCTTTGGAAGCTAGAGTCGGTATAGCCTTCCAATTTTAGTTCTCCACCCCCATAAACCAAGAACATATTCTTAGTCCTTCTCAAATACTTGAGAATGTCTTTCACAGCTTTCCAGTGTGGAAGACCAGGATTCGATTGATATCTACTTGTAACACTTAGTGCAAAAGCCACGTCAGGACGTGTAGATATCATCGCATACATGATACTACCAATTGCAGATGCATATGAAATGCGTGTCATCGTCTCTATCTCTGCATCATTCTTGGGAGACATGGACTTGGATAGAGACACGCAATGACACATTGGTAGATGTCCTCTCTTAGACTCATCCATCGAGAACCTCTTCACGATGGTATCAATGTATGTGGACTGGGTGAGACCAAGCAATCTTTTTGATCTATCCCGATAGATTTGTATTCCCAATACAAAAGATGCTTTACCCAAATCCTTCATTGAGAACTTACTCGATAACCATACTTTAGTTGATTGCAACATTCCTACATCATTTCCAATGAGTAGAATGTCATCAACATAAAGTACCAGGAATGTCACAGCACTCCCACTGACCTTCTTATATACACATGGTTCCTCAGGATTCTTAGTAAACTCAAACTCTTTAATTGTACCATCAAATCTGAGGTTCCAGCTCCTAGATGCCTGTTTGAGACCATAAATAGATCTTTGAAGTTTGCATACTTTATGCTCACTTCCGATAGATGTGAACCCTTCAGGTTGAGACATGTAAATTTCTTCCTTAATATCCCCATTAAGAAAAGCTGTCTTCACATCCATCTGCCATATTTCATAGTCGTACCATGCGGCAATGGCTAGCATAATCCTTATAGACTTGAACATTGCGACTGGAGAAAAAGTTTCTTCAAAGTCAAATCCTTGTCTTTGAGTATAACCTTTTGCTACCAATCGAGCCTTGAAGGTCACGACCTTCCCATCCGTCCCAAGCTTCCTCTTGTAAATCCATTTACACCCTATAGGAACAATTCCTTCAGGTGGATCCACAAAATTCCACACTTGGTTCGAATACATGGAATTCATCTCAGATTCCATAGATTCAAGCCACTTGGATGAATCGGCATCAGACAACGCTTCCTTGAAGGTCCTTGGATCACATCCATGGTCAGGCTCATCTAGGCCCTCTTCAAGAAGCTGACCATACCTCACAGATGGTCTCGAGATCCTCTCGGATCTTTTAGGAACTTGTATCTCCTCTCTTGGCTGTTCGGGTGTGGGTTTCACAATCGTGGGTGTTTCTCGAACTTCTTCGAGTTCTATCATCTCCCATTTTCTATCTAATAGAAATTCCTTCTCTAAGAAGGTTGCATTCCTAGAAACAAACATCTTTGTTTCTTTGGGATGATAGAAATAATATCCAACCGAATTCCTTGGATATCCCACGAAGTAGCATAAAATGGATCGAGCATCCAATTTATCTCCCACTGTCTGCTTCACATAAGCAGGGCACCCCCATATTCTAAGATAAGAATACTTAGGAGGCTTTTCCATCCATATCTCATATGGTGTCTTATCAACTGCCTTTGAATGGACATTGTTCAACAACAGTGTCGCTGTATCAAGCGCATATCCCCAAAAGGATGGCGGAAACTCTGTGAACCCCATCATAGACCGAACCATGTCCATCAAAGTCCGATTACGACGTTCCGAAACACCATTCAACTGAGGTGTACCAGGAGGAGTCCACTGTGAGAGAATCCCATTCTCCCTAAGATACTCTTGGAATTCAGCACTCAAGTACTCACCACCTCGATCCGATCGGAGTGCCTTGATGCTTCGTCCCAATTGATTCTCCACTTCATTTCTGAATTCTTTGAACCTTTCAAAAGCTTCAGATTTGTATTTCATCAAATACACATACCCATACCTAGAGAAGTCATCGGTAAAGGTAATGAAGTAAGAATGTCCGTGCTTAGTGGTGATGCTAAGTGGACCACACACATCTGTATGGATCAAATCCAACAGTTCCTTGGCTCGCTCCACATGGCCCTTAAAGGGAATTTTGGTCATCTTTCCTTTTAGACAGGGTTCACAAGTAGTAAGAGAATTAATATCAGACATATCAAACATGCCTTCTCCCACTAGCTTGTTCATCCTTTTAAAAGATATATGACCTAATCGAGCATGCCATAAGTGTGCTGGATTTAGAGTATCTTGTTTTCTTTTGGATGTTGTTGATATCTTTTGGACATTGTACATAGGAATATCTTTCAATTTTAAATTATAGAGATCATTTTCCAATTGTCCTGTACCAATTAAATATTCATTCTTGTAAATATTGCAAACACCTTTGCCAAATAAACAAGAATATCCATCTTTATCAAGCATAGAAATGGAAACAATGTTTTTCACCAAATCTGATACAAACAAAACATCTCTCAAACATAATTTAAAATCATTGTCCAACAATAAGTAAACATCTCCAATAGCTTTGGCTGCAACTCTTGCCCCATTGCCCATCCTCAAGTAGGTCTCACCATCTCTGAGTCTCCTACTTCTTGCCATCACCTGCAAATCATTACAGAGATGTGAGCCACAGCCGGTATCCAATACCCAAGAAGAAGAGTTAAGTAAAATGTTTACTTCAATGTAGAACATACCCTTTCCAAAACCATTCTGGTCAAGATATTCCTTGCAATTACGCTTCCAATGTCCAGGTTTCTTGCAGTGATGACATACGTCATTAGTCTTGTTAGCCTTAACTGGTGTGGCTACCAAAACGGGACTCGGAGCTTGCCTCTTCAAGGGCACATTCTTTTTGGGAGCATGGAAAGAACGCTTTTTTTCCTTCCCACGTGGTCTATTCTTTGAACCAGATGAAGATCCCACATAAAGAACCGGCTTCTCTTTCTTGATTGTGGATTCAAACGTAACAAGCATGTTAACCAACTCCTCAAGGGTTGGATCTAATTTGTTCATGTTGAAATTCACCACAAAAGGATCAAATGAGCTAGGCAGTGACAAGAGCAACACGTCTGTGGTCAACTCAATTGGTAGTACAAGATCCATGCTGACGAGTTTCTCCACGAGCCCAATCAACTTCAGGCCATGCTCATGGACCGAAGCCCCATCTCGCATGCGCAAAGTGATTAGCTCCTTGACAATCGCATGTCGAAGTGGGCGTGTTTGTTCACCAAAGAGTTCTTTGAGATGCAAATGAATGTCAGCAGCATGCTTTGCACTCTCAAAACGTCGCTGAAGCTTATCATTCATAGAAGCCTGCATATAACACTTGGCTTTCAAGTCATGGTCACACCAATCCTTGTAAGTCTGTAGCTCCTCAGGGCTACAATCAGTCGGAGCCGTATCAGGGGGCGACTCATCAAGTGTGTATGCAATCCTCTCCGAGTTCAAGACGATTTTCAGATTTCTTAGCCAATCGAGGTAATTTGGACCGGTCGGTAAATGTTTGTCAAGTATAGTAGATAGCGGATTGCGAATTGATGACATTGTCAAAAAACTTGTACTGAAAAATAATAACAGATAAATGTCAATGACTATTTTAAAATATTTAATAAGATATAAAGTGTGGACTTTAACTTTATAAATATTTTACTCCCACTGTTTTGACATTTTTATTACCCTCTAGTAAAAACGGGAAACTCATTTCCTCAGTAGGTACATAAGGTCCAATTAGCCAATCATGATCCCGAATAATATCAGCCAATCACAATTCCTAAAAGGTAGTTTCCAATTGCATCTCCATGCAACCCTTAAGTAAATTTTTGTCTCACGCTTGATTAGGACCCAATAATATGACGTCGTTCATCTTTACGTGTCAAGCCTTACCCATCGATATCGAACCTTAATGGACGGTCGTCATGAGTTCCCCCAATAATATGAGCCGAATTCATGGGAGTTCCATGTAGTTCACATCACCATGTCAATGGATGTCACAGCTTTTCGACATCCAAGCCCCCCCAATAATATGAGCCGAGCATTGAATACGGGTAGTGTTCGTCATGCATCCATTGTCGATGGAAGACATGGAAATTATAAACAAATTTATAATTCCCCTTTTCGGGCTTGATATAAATTTTAAATCTAATTCAAAATGAGGGTTTTTAATTTTGAAAAGGTCTCATCATTAATTTTTAAAAATTTCCATGTTTGATCGTATGTTTGCCGGATTCATACAACTTTGTTATTATAAAATAATAACGTACATACTCATTAACAAGGATGATCAATCGCCCCAAAACTATTCGGCCCGTGTGAGCCAAACACGGGCCAAGGTCCAATCCTAGATAATGCATGAGATGCAAATGCAACAATTACATAAGCTTCCAATATTTACATGTCTTGGATCTTCATAATTCATCATGGCCCACCATCTTCCAATCTTGAACATCCAATATAAAATATTTTACATTAAAATATCCATGGCAAATAGGGATACATCTCATGGGGTGGGAACGGGCCATAAACCGAGCCCACTTTATAATTTGATAATTATTATAACCATTCAACACAAAATATCCTAGCATACACCTAGCGAATTGGTCTTGGGCTTTTGATCATCCTTCATGCACAATATCACATATCATACACCATCAATTAATTATCTCAATAATCAATTAATCAAATATTATATATCTTGGTCCAATCACTAACCACCACAATTATAAAATAAATTAACAAAATAAACAAACACCTTTGTTTACTTTAAAATTAATTTATTTATAATTGAATTTCTTGTAAATCACAATTTACTATAAATAATCAAAGTCACACTTTAACTATTTATTTTATGAGAAAAATCACATATTATAAAGTTTAATTTTTCATAAAAATCAACTATAATGTATTTAATAATTTAGGGCCTATGACACATGATATTCCAAAACACCTTTTGAAAAACTCAAGTCGTCATAGTCGTCACCGAAACTCCGTCGCCGGATTCCGGCCAAATTTTTTTTTTATTTTATTCAAAAGTATGGGGCAGCCCACGGCTGCCCCTAGGACCCCTTCGGGCAGCCCATAGGCTTCCCGAAACCAAAAAAAAATGTTTTATAAAAACAGCCCCAAAATCGATAAATCTTTATTTTCTCATGCGGTTAGAAATTGACCTCAACATAATATCCAACAAATACTACACAAAAGAGTAACCTAGGCTCTGATACCACTAAAGTGGATCGGTTAACTCGTGCCCGAAAGCGCAGCAGAAATATAAAATTTTTTAACAAAAGAGATCCGAGCACTTGTGTAGCATTCAAAAACTCAAACAACCATAGGGTGTTTAGAATTTTACCTATCAATCTCAAAGATTGATTTATGGCTCCAACCAAGTTGATAAATAACTAGGCTCTTGAAAAAAGTAGACTCAATCTACAAGCTTTCAAGAGCACTCCTTGCTCAAAATGGATTCAACACTTTGAGCCTCCGAATTAGGTTCAGACTAGACGATCTAGATCCGCTCTAATATGTACTAGAATATTTAGAGAATTTTGCATTGAGATTTCTTTTCTTTCTCCCTCAAAAATGAAAAGAAAACTTGGAGAGAAATTCACTAAAGTGTTCGGCCACCTCTAGGAATTGGAATAGAATATTGAGTAATGTGTGTATATTATATTAATGGAGAACAATTGATTAGATACAATTAAAACCATGCATAGAAAAATGCATGACTTGCATGGAAAATTGCATCCAATCTTCTAACCCTTCAAATTCCATCACACACATACATATATATATAAATATTATATATATATATATACACGCCTATATATATATACATATATAAATATATATATTTAAATGGTATTTTGAACTTATTTTAATTAAATATTAAACCTAAACCTATTTAAGTTTAATCAATTAATTAAATTCAACTTGAACTCATTCAAGTACACTAGTAACAATAATTATATAACACTATTTTATTTGAGCTCTACAAGACTCAATAGTGTTTAATTATTTGTACATTAAAATGTCTACTAGTGTTAAATTAATTCAACACTTGAATTAATTAACTAAGTTCAAAATAATAGTTTAGAAAATCACCATTTTCATAAACTAATTATTTTAAGTCAACTTTTAATCTTGGAACACATTCACAAATTAAAAATTACTTATTCCATTCATTCTCCAATTTAGAAGTCAAACTTCTAATTTATTTTACTTATAAACTCCTTTATAAGTTGTTCAACACATTGAACTTATTTTAATCTTAACGGGATCTAGAAAGCTAGTACTTGTGTGACCCTCAATGGTTCACTGATACAACTAGCAGTGGGTTCACATCTCCATGTGATTCGGGATCAACAAGTCCCTTATATGAGCATACCCTATATAGCTCCATTCTTATTGATCAACACATTGATAATAAGAACGTCAGAAAACTTAAGTCTGAAAGTACCCAACCAGTTATGTAAACGTCTAGCAGCATCGCTTACATGACTCCTTAGGTATCAAATGATAGTGCCTGCAAGAACCAATCAATTATGGTTAGCGTACAGTACGGTCCCTTCAACTGATATATCCCGACCGATTCGACAACCATTGGTTTATCGAGAGTTGTCATTAAATCGATAACTATGTGTCATGCCGTAGTTGCATCGAAGGTGTAATTCAAGAAACCCCTTTCTTAATTACCACCTACTCTGATCAGAGATTTCAAACTACGTATGCATGAGAATACATAGGATATCAATACCCATAGGTAAGCGGTGAATCTCCGACTACAATGCATTCACTCCTATATGTTTCGTCACAACACCCAACATTGCCACCTGATGATCCTAGATGAGTCGGTAAACAAGTCAAAGTGAAGCACTAGCATATAAAGTCTTCATGTTATCCCGGGTCATAAGGACTAATGGTGTACAATCATAAACTAGGACTTCTCCACTCGATAAGTGATAACCACTTGGAAAGTCCTTTAGAGAGAGTTGTTCAGTGCACTCTACAAGGAGCACCTATTTTCATGTTTGGACATCTCCATGTCCCCTACCAATGAAACATGGTACTCACATCGCAAATACTAGTCTCAAGCTCGAGCGGCCTTTATCCTTCTTTATGGCGGCTGAATCGACTAGAAACAGTTTAGAATATACAGTATTCCAAATATGAGTTTCATGATAGTCATCACATGACTATCTCATATTCTTTCTACTATTTGTATATTCAAGGGCTTTATCTATGCAGCTAGCATGGGTATATTGATAAATATTTGCCAAATTAAATAATGTGAAATATTATTAAAATAAAGATTGTCATACAAGAGTTCTCACAAGGACCATCGGCCAACACATTGGCTCGACGGGCACCTACTCTAACATATAATAGTCTTGGAAATGATTCCTTGACAAATGTATATTCTGGACGGATAGTTTTCGCATGTGCTACGAGGAGAGAACCAAGAGGTTTGACCAGTATTATCTGATTCTATCATAAATGTAATTAATGATCAGGGATATGATCATCATGATAAATTGGTATTCTAAGTGATGGATTTACTTAGATAAGTTTTCCCTGTAAGAACTGGAATATGATTTTGGATTGTCAAGTAAAGACAAGTTTTCATCAGGACACCGAGATGACTTATACTGGGAGACGTGAACTGTGATCAGGACTAGATATGGTGGAGTGCATTTTCAATGTTGCTCTGGAAGTCTTTTGTACTTCAGAGGATTATGAAATTTACCCAGTCTAGAGATCATTGCAACAATTACGCTAAAGTATAAATTAGTGTCAGTTTGATATCCTTGTGAAAGATACTTTATCTTATTGGTGGATAGAACTGTGTTGGGATAAGTGTTTCCTGACTAAAAACATTTTACACCAGAAGAGTTTGAGATCTATCAGATTATTGATCTAGTTAGTGTTTGACGGATGTCATTAGCCTGCTAAGTTACAACATGGATTCGAAATTATAAGAATTCACTTGGATAGTGAAAGTTGAACACTTCGATGTTCATGTCTGCTTTGAAAATAATTAGTTAAACTGGTGCAAGATTAGTGCCTAGTGACTATTTGTCATTATCATTTGATGCAGTCAGAGATAGATGTAATTTTTTCCAAGAGGAATATCATATGTTGCGGAACAAGTACGTGTTTCGAGATGTGATAGGGTTGTCAGGATCATTTATTCTGATAACTACATCTGCATGGATAGACTGACGTCATCAAGTATTTAAGGTCTAGTATCATGATTAAGAGATAGCTCTAGTTTTGAGATATAATGATACAAGTGACAGTCCAATCTTTAGAGAATTTACTCAGGATTTGAGTATCAAATTTAAAAAGAATTCCAGTGATGTTGACAAGTGTTTTGAAGCAGTGGGATGACACTACGAGAAAATAATCAAGTTTCTTGTGCTTCGTGCAAACAGTGATGATAAAAAATCAGTGATATCAGTTGAGATATCTTATGACCATATGACTAATCATGGAATCTAGCAAAATTCCATCAAGTGTTTTATACATAGGGAAAGACAACAACCGAGATGTATATATATATATATATATATATATATGGCCTGGCAGGATTGCTGTCACTAAATTCTCCAGGTTTTCTATTGGATGCGCTAGATCATCAGTTAATTGGGAATAGAGTAAATACAAGCAAAGTTAAGAATTTTGTATTTATCGAATGACCTTGCTTGTGATTTATGATATTCAAAATCAGTAGTCGGGATTCAGTGAGAATATAAAGAGTACAGAAACTCTGGAATTTTGGGCAACGTCGTTGTCTTATGTGTTAGTAATATGACAAGGTCTTAGTCATTTTCTCTATTTGGTAGAAGAATCTTGTTGAGGTACGAGAACTTACGTACTCGGTTCTGGTAGAAAGGAACATAGCGTTTCGTGTATCAGTATGCTTCCTTATAATAGGGTGTGTTAACAGATTTAGACCGACTGTACATCGACAAACCAGGAAGTTTGTATCATAAGTTATCAATTCTTGAGCGGAAATGGATGTTATCACGATGGACTTTGTGACCCATTTGCTGATATTCTCGAGGTATTATGATACTACCAGGGTTATAATGTACTGATTCACCAAGTCAATATAAAGCTTTTGTGTAATTGAGTTTTCACTTTCGGCAGTAGTGATTGATTACACATTCCAGAGACCGTGAATCTTCATGGCTTATCTGTAAGTATTTCCAGAAGTAGAAAGTTAGAATTTGTTTCCAGATTCTGGGGGTGTTCTTAGCATGTCTTTAGGATTACTCTCAATAAGAGTTTAGTCGATCATATGGAAACTGATGATCAGTTTGGATATAATATTTTTATTTTGGGTTTTGACCAACTTGGCGAAATATGGTTTCAATGATTGGGTTGTATTCGGTAGTTATCATAGCAGTAATGGTAAGACACCATTTGACAATTGTGCAATCAAAGGATATGGCATTTCAATGATCGGAAAAGAGATTGTGGGAAATAAGTATATTGAGAAACCAAGAGTTAATTCTCAGAGTGTTGCTATAGCTGTGTAACCAGGAAAGATATCTCTGGAATTTATTGGTCTAATTGATATATTGGACATGTGAAATATGATTTCAAGCAAGTATTGCAGTTATATGGGATAGTATCCACAATGTGTTCTATGTATCACTGTTAATATGGTATGTGACAGATGAGTTTAAACAACTATCCAAAGAAAAAGTGGATACATATTTGACATGTGTGGAAAGACCATAATGCTTACTGGATTTGTTTGAAAGATCTTGTAAAATGATATGGGAGAATAAGGAACCAGTTGTTCTTATTCAAGTTCGTAACAATACTTAAGATTATTCGAGTACGAAATATCTTAAGTAGGGGGAGAATGTAGTAACTTGATTCCATTTTACAAGATTAAGTTGCTAATCATGTTCAGATTTAATAAAACATGATTAAGAGATTTTAATATAATCTAAAGGACCAAGAAATTGGGTTCAAACACTCGAAAAATGCTTAATGAGATTAATTGGGCTCGAGACGTTCGGAAGGTCCAAACTGGGATCGGAACCTCCCATCCGATCAGAACCAGCGACAATTAGGAAGCATTGGGAGCGATCAGAACGTCCGATCAAGAGATCGGAACTTCCAATCTGCATCACCCTATACGTGGCATTAGAGCTTGTACATGTAGCTGCATGCAGGAGATCGGAACCTCTGAAGTGCAAATCGGAGCTTCCGATCGTAGCCGTTGGACACATTGCATGCATTCATCGATCAGAACTTCCAATCAAGCGATCAGAGCTTCCGATCGACGTCTATAAATAGGGGTCCGAGGCCTCATTTTTCAACATGAAATGTAACCTCTCCTTGGCCCATGTTAGCTCGATTTTAAGAGATTTTGGGTACTCTTATTTTAATAGTTGGAGTAGTTAGTAGTTTTTGTATAACAGACAATTTTCGTAGTAGTGGCCAGGCGGTGGAGCTAGCTAGGCTATGCCCAGACTTTGGGGCATGCGACATCAGCGGCTGACAACGGACGAAGGTATGACTTTGATTACCTATAGTAAATAGGGACTATGATTTAGTTTAATTAAGGCTTTTAGAGCATGTTAAATGATGTTTGGCATGTTATATAATACATGGTATTTATGTATTGTAGTGTTGCATGGTAGGCTTGGACCTTGAAGGGGCTTTTAGGATCTGCCTTAGTAAGGTACTGAAGTATTATTCGAGATATCCAGATTGAGTATGCATGTATTATGTGTTTGCATGTATTATGTGATTGCATCATATATATGATACAACATGACATGTCTGTATGTTGCATACATGCTCATATCCTTGAGATATCCTGTAGTAGGGTGCTCACCCTACGAGTTGTGGATGGTTGGATACATACGTCTTGTGTCAGGTCACCGTTATGATTGGACACGTGTAATAGTATCAGGTCACCATTATCCAATGGGTACATGAGCCACCACCTGAGGCAACGGCGCAGTGTGCTATATACCCTGGGCATGGTATATGAACTAGTTTCTTGACCTGAGTGTCTTGGTACCCAGTTCACTTGCATACATGCACATATAATAGTGTATACTAATACTCTCGTACTGAGCATGTTCGGCTCACTTCTGGTTATTTTTCTGTTGTCTGGATACCCCATTCAATGGGGCAGATGCAGGTAGTTCTCCTGAAGACAGAGAGGTTGGGTGGTGATCAACGAATAACGTCAACAACAGTGGCCACCCGTGCTAGGAATGCAGCATGAAATCGCCGCTCGTCCATGCACGTAGCTCTAGGAATGCGGTTTGCAAGGCCGCTCGTCCCGAGCTGTCATCTGGGAATGTGGCTAAACCTATCACACTCGTCCCTCTGATGACTCAACATACATCTCAAGAGTCCAACAAAATAACCGTCAAAGGAGTCAAGGTTCAACATGCTATGTCATTCGATTAATGTGACTAGTTGAAGAATATCCCTTTTTAATTTATTTAAAAAGAAAATATATTATTTATTTAAAAATAAAAACTAGGGATAATTACTCAACTCAGCACATAATCTCAATTTATGCATGAATGCACATGTAGTCATCCAAGGCACATAATAGCAATTAATAAGCACTTAATACAATTACATGACTTCATAAACATCGTAAAATACCGTTTTGAGCGTACCTCACTGAACACTTAAATTTACCACAATTCTTAAGGACTTTCTGAAGACTAACCTGTGGCAAATATTTATTTCCGAAATTAACTTTTATAAAATTCCAAAAATTCAACAGTTTAGCCTAAAATTCCAAAATAATTTCCAAGGCTAGCATATGACAATCCTAAGGCATAATATGATCGAATAACCAATTTCTACAACCTTAGAATTTTCAAAAACCTAATTCATACTATTCTGAATTTTTCAGAAATTCCACAAAATTCCTAAAATTCTAATTTACACTTTCTAATACTTCTAATCATCCAAACATAATTTATTAACCACTAAAACTCGACAATTTCCAATTAATAAATCTGAAATTTTCGAATTAATGCTTAAATAAATTCCAAAAAATAACCAATACCTTAATTCGGCTCAAATATAACAGGTACAACTAAGAATTAAACTTATATCAAATATAGGAACTCGATTGAACCAAAATACTCAAATTAAAACCCTAGTTCCAAATTATACCTCAAGGCTTCAAACTATAGGTCCAAACACCCGAAACAACCCTCCTCTAGACTCCGGCGGCGATCGGCGGCAATAGGGGCGGCGAACGGCGCTAGATGCCCAAAATGGGTTCCAAAAAACGAGCTCAAAAATTGGGGAAATCGGTACCAAAACGAAGATCTCGTCGCGAGGATTCCGGAACTATTTTTGGATTTGAAATCGGGTGACCGATGGCGAAGATATCGCCGGTCAAATCAACGAAAATGGAAATGGGAAAAGGAAACAGAAACGAGGCGTGAATGGTGGAGGAGTAGAGAGGAAAGGAATAATATTATCTTGTATGCATATGTGTGTGTCTATTTATTTAATTGAGTCCAGACTTGACCCGGTCAATTTTATTCCAACTTCTGTGTGCCATAAAAATTAAATATGTACTTTTTATATCGTCTATATTCCGATATTTACTAATACATATTTTTAACACACAATTTATTATTTGGCTTAATTATTCTAATTTAGCACTTTAAAATAATTATTAACAAATCTAGCCAAATAACAGAGTAATTAGCATCGCGTCCTCACACTTGTGCTGCAGTGCGGTTTAAAATATTTGAGCTGCATCCTTACCACCAGCTATAGCTTTTGGTAGAGCGTCAAGCGCTCGGTCCTACAATTGGTCCAAGGTCATGTGTTCGATTTCCATCGATTGCAAATAGAGCAATTATTTGAAGAGATCGGATTGCTAATGTACAATAATTTTTCATGTTGGGTAGAGCGATCGAACTATGAAGTTTGGGATGATGTGCGGTTTAAAATATTTGAGTTAAAGCGATCGAACCATAGGCCGTTGTGCTGTTTAAAATATTTGAGTTAGATTGTAGTGGCCTACTTCGTGATCACCTACTAATCAGAAACTTATGCATGAATTTATCTTAATTAAACATAATCAAAGTAACCAGCAGAAACTAAATAGTTTAAACAATCCGAGAGAAAAAAATCCAAAATTATTATACAGACATATCGAAAAACAATAAATACTGAATAAAATTTTAATCTAAAAACCTCTGGTGACCCTTGCCCCTGCTACCAAGCCCTGGTCACCAACCAACCAGTGATCTCGCTCCTGGTCCACCTGCAAACCTATTCCGCCGAATGGAGTGTCCGAGATAAAAGCAGAGACGTGAGCGCTAACGCCCAATACACAAATATTGAATATACAAGTGTATGCATGCAACATGAAATATGAATGAAACGAACCAAACTCGAAGGAATTTTTTTTTATATTACATATATACCCATACATATATGCATCTATACTTAAAAATAGATTTTTATAAAATTTAATACATAATAAAAAGATATTTCATGTCAAAACTTAAATACTCAAACACATTATAAATCCATGCGTAAATATTCAATAACGTAAGATGCGGAAAATAGTTTGATACAATCTCATAATCATTGAAACATAAAAGCGCGAAGGTCACGGGTGTGCTAGCTTGCCACGAATGCACAGAGGTCTTCACCACCAGTCGGGACCACAACCTCCTGAATAACATAAATCTCACCTGCACACCATTTAGATCTAGTGAGCCTAAAGGCTCAGCATGCTCTACCTTTAATGACGAGTACTACTAAATAAAACCACATGCAAGCACATAACGTATATAAAAATAACCTGAGGATTCTAATGCATGCATGATCGTAAAATCGTATGCATAAACTGCGTCGTAATCTATATCATAACATAATACGTAACATAATACATAACATAATCATTGGCATGTCATAAACATAAAAATCATTTTCTGTGGGTCACATCAGTGAAGTGTAACCTAATTCGATTGATCAATCTAAATTCATCGTACGTGGTGGCGGCATGTGGGGTATAACCCCTAACGCCATATGCCACTTCACCCAACCTTTGGGGATCCATAGGCTCATAATCGTAAGTGGAAAGGTCATCGGGCCCGGTATCCCGACCTCCAGTCCCGTGTTTGTCACAAATCACTTCAACTTCCCAAAAATATTTTCTTTACATGCCCGTTATCTCATCATAAAATATATGCATGAATCATGAACTTATAAATATCATTTTCTTAAAATTTTGCCCGTAAATATATATTTAATTTATTTTTCATAATAAAAATCATACTTATATGAAAATATACATGTACATCAATTAAATATATATTTACGAACTATTTTGTTTGCCACTGGCTAGTTCGAGTTGATGCCCCTTAACCAAAGCCCATAAACTTAGACTGGCTCATTAACATTTATACTGGCCCAAAAATACTTAGACTAGCTCAATCACACTTAAAATGACCCAATCATACTTAGATTGGCACAATAGTACTTAGTCCAACCAAATAATTAAACAACTTAGGCTCATTAACAAATTTATCTCAATTATTAAATTAAACCTCCAATAAATATCTTAAGCCCAATAAGCTTGACTCAATAACTAAATCGATTCATTCAAGTCCAAATAACACTTTATCCCAAATAAACAACTAAGCCCAATAAATAAATTAAACTCAATAAACATTTTACACTCAATAACTAAATTAAGCCCAATGAACATATTAGGCCCAATAACAAGATTGACCTAATGAATAAACTAAACACTTAGACTCTTAAATAAATTACCCGGCCCAAAATAAAATAATTTGGAACCAAACCATAACATATGACCCTAATACACTTTACCTGACCCGGACAACCCACTCGTCCGAGCCCTGCCTGAGCTGCCCGCTAGATAGACCACCCTTACAACCATCCAACTGTTCACCTAGCCAACACTAGTTCAAGACATCTTAAACCAACACCCAAAGGGACCTAATCCAACCATCAACCATTGAACAACAACTAAGACCTAGCCATGACAGAAAAATCATCCACAATACATAAAAACGTGAATAATGCATGAGTTAAAATTTGTGCTATTATATCCACATACAAATGCAACAACACAATTTAATAACCAAACAGTGAATATACTGATCTAAACGGTGTGAGCAAGGAAGGGTATAACATGCCTTTGCGTTTAAAACGCACAAAAAACCCATACAGTTGCGGTTGCGCATATCGGGACTCGAAAATCTCATAATTATCCAATTCTGGAAGATCAAATCCCTAATCTGCTCATTTCTGCCTCTAATTATCCTCAACGGGCTTCCGATCTGCGAAAAATCATATGATGGTCAAAAGTCAATCCTAGTCAACTCTGGTCAAACTTTGACCAAAAATTATCGAACTTTATTGCGCTCTCACCGCTTAACGATTTCGAATCACGACTCGAAACTTGGATATTTGGATCTATCACGTCGAGACGATAAAAAATGATTAACTCTCCAGAGGTCGCCGGTAAATTGAAGAAGACGGCGGCGACGCGGCGGTCCGGCGGCGGCGATGCAAAACTTCTCCAAAAATTATGAAATTTTCCAGATATGTAGAGCTCGAAGATAAGATTCCAACCATCTAAGCCACGCCCTGAAAGGAGGTCCGACGCGTCGGCGATCGGAGAAAAACTACGCGGCGGCGATAAACTTTCCGGGCTTTGATCTACGTCGTTTTTGCACCAAAATTCTCCCATGAGCTAAGAAAATTCTCCCCACAACTCAAAGAATCGATTACTAGCTTTAGAACCAACAAAAACGAGCTAAAATTGTGAAAATCTCGGCGAAGAAGATGATGAATAGTACCTTCGCAAAATTCGTCTGTTAATCGCCGATTTTCCGGCGATCCAACCGTTGGATTTTCTATTTCTTGGTACCAATAGACTCGTCTTGATGTTGTCTACAAAGAGACTATTCGGATCTTCAATCGGAGCACCGGTGAATGGCCGGAAATGGCAAACGTGAGGGCTGCTACAGTAAACTCGAAATATTGGGGGAAAAAAATCGACAGAAAATCTTTGATCTGTGCTTTCTTGAGTGTGTTTCGGTGTGTTTTGCGATCTATAGAAAATCAATATTTTTTGGATCAGGACTAATTTATCTGGTATCCAACTGGTAAAATTAGTCTCCATTTTAATATTTTTCCCGTACACACACCCAACCTCTATAAACACCATTTTCTGAAATTATTGAATTTGACCAGTCAATTAGACTTATAATTTCTTAAATTAATTATTGAGTCTCACTTAGACCATGACCAGTCAACAAAGACTTTTACAAGTCAACTCGGTCAAATATTCTTCTAAATTAAATTATCTGGCATAAATAATTATTTTTATTTCCATTATCTCAATAATTATCTCAAAATGCCAATATTATCAGATATTCAGAAATAGTCAAACTCATTGACTAATTGTCACGTGTATTTTGTAAATACACTCTATAACTCATTTGGCAGTAATAATTATTTTTCCAACTCAATAATTATTTTAATTGCCAATTAATTCGAAAAAAAATTTTGGGACGTTACAATGAATGCTCTGGATAAACTGGGATCATATCTGGAAAATCATGCTCAGAACATAGGCTCCTCCAGTATGTGCAAGCTGCTCCGAAGATTTATTTGGTGTCACACATAATAAACTCGATCTTGGACTATCATCGTCCTGGGTAAACCGCACACGCTGCCCCGTCGGTCCATTGGGTGTCACATGGTACCCGATCGTACAATAAAAACAACCCTAGGGCTGAGAGACCCTAGAAAAATGGCTATCTCAAAAAGATAACAAGCTCAACATGGTATTCAAATACCGCATACAAATCATGAACAGTATATCATGCATCTCATGACAAAAAAATATGCAACACATAATGATGCAATACATAAACATGTATATTCAGTTGACTATCTCAGTCTGTACTTACGTACGTCTATAAAGACAGTACTATGATCACCACTCTAGGTTCCAAGCTTATAATCCAATATTTACCAAGTCACTATTACTGATCTAAAAGCATTAACTAGACTAATAGTTACTCCAAAAAGCTAATCTGAGTCTAGACTTATACATGTGTTCGTCGTCAACCCGTTGAGGTCAAAGGCCCTGACCCAAGCACATCTCTGCTACAAACCCCGTAGCACCCTGCTAGTGTCTGGCCCTCGAGGATATAACCCAAAACACTCAAATATAGACTAAGGTTTCGAAATTCCCTTCAATTTGCATCTGAAAATGAAGATTGGACGCATATTTATAAGCTAGGGATCGGACGATCTGATCTGGGTTCGGACAATCTGATCTGCACACGAATCCCATGTGTAGAGAGCATTTTGACATCTCAATCTGCAGGGGAGTTCGGAGGGTCCGAACTGTGATCGAATGATCCGAACTGCCACTTGTCCTAGCCACTTTGACACCTGGTTCCTGTTGAGTTCGGATGGTCCGAACTAGGTTCGGATGATCCAAACTGTTCGCTCCTTCCGAACTGTTTTGGATGCTTTTGAACTCGTTTGGGACCCCTGACACTCCCTACCATTTTCGGACGTTTCGGAGCTTATTTTCCATTTATTTTCACCAAATATTGAATATTTTAACAGTTTTTGCCACTTTTAAAATTATATTTCATTTTCTAACATGTTTAAATCACTTAATCTTGTTAAATGAGACTGGGTTACTACATAGGCGATCGAACCATGGGCTGATGTGCATCTTAAAAAATTTGAGTTAGAACGATCGAACCATGACGCTTGGACTGCTATGCGGTTTAAAAGATTTGAGTTGCACCCTTACCATAGTTTTTGGTAAAGCGACAAACACTCGTAACTACAATTAAATTTATTTAGTAACTATTTATTTAATATTTTTATTATATATATATATTTAAATTTTAATTCAAAATTTTAATTAATATATTATTCATATATAAATAATTATACATTATTAAAAACTTTTATGGCATTTTTACCCATGAAAATATATTTAGTTGTTTACAATTTAATTAGGTGTATTTTAAACGTTTTACTTATTTTAAAGCCTTTAATATAATTTTGTAATTTATAGATTAAGTAATGTGTTTGTTGAATCCCTAAATTTTGGTGATAACAAATAATAAATAATTTTTGTAGATCTTGTTGTCTTTTCATGCAAAGCAAGTTTTCGATTGTTTGTCCTAAATACTACTCGTCTGGCCACAAGAAGCCACTCAACCGGCCACTATAACAAGATCTACTCACCTGGTCCAGACAACTCCTCAACCGTTTACTCTTACAAGAATATATACATATATATCACAATGGTCTTTAGGGAAGTCTTTTGATCCAAGATACAACATTATCAAAGTTGACTGTTGTTTTATAAAAAAAGTACTTTGTCAATACATGCACAACCAACAAGGAATCAAGAAAATCCGATTTTTTTTTCGAAATACCCATTATTGAGTTTGTGACCAGAGGATGTTTGCGACCATAGCCTTCTTGATTTGGAAAGATCCAAATTTCTCATTTATTGAAGCATAGTACACATCAACAAAGAACAACATCAATAGTAACTTTGCATTAACGATCTTCAGATGAATGTTATGTCTCTCCATGCAAAGGACACTATAAATAGAGATTTATTGACGAGAGAAGAATGATACAGAAGCCTTATCTTTTCAAACTTGAATCTCTCGCATCTACTGTAACAATCAATCTTCTATGAGCACTCGAAATCGTGTTGTCTATCTTGCTCACATCAATCCTCGCTTACCAAAAAGTCATCAGGTATTCTAAAATCAAACGAGAGTTCTTCAAATTCCTCGATCGCTCAAGACAAAAAGATCGAGAAAATGAGTTTGATAGTTTGAATCTGTAGATTTAAACAAAGTTGTAGTTGTGAAAGCTTGATAGGAGTTGTAATCTTATCTTGTTGTGTACTAGGATTCCGAGTTAGGAATTGGATAAGTCCTAATATTAGAGTTGGTGTATTGAACACGTTGTAATAGCCAAAGTCTTCTAGTGCATTCCTTCCGTGTGGAAGAATGAGATACGTAGAAGGATTTAACCTTCGAACTTCCATATCTCTTGTGTTCTTTCTATTATTTACTTTACATTGTCTTGTTGATCTAGTCTTGATTTGAGTATACAAATTTCATTGAAGGTTCTTGAACTGTTTTCGCACTTTTAAGTTGTTCAAGTAACTTCATAAGTAGAGAAATTTGGTAGAGTAACGTCCACTCGACCGGTCATTATTTTCAAAAAAAAACTTTTAAAAATGTATATTCACCCAGTTTACACATACACCTGATCCCAATATTGTTAAATCAAATCAAATAAAAAACAAGAATGAAAGGTATTAACAAATAAAGTAAGTGGAAATTGTTTGTTCAGGTTACATAAATGGATTTTGTTTATGCTATCCCATCCTCCGGATAGTGCTCGGATGGGAATCCAACGAACCCGATCTCTTGAAGATTAATTTATTTAATCTGCAAAAGTGATCGGGTCCATTGATACTGACAGACAGGGTTGTACCCGTCTGCCAGCATAGACCGGCCCCATAAATGTAAAGTTTAACAAAAATGACAATTTAAAATATAAAGCACTACGGTTTTTTTAGTTACTATACGACTATGATATTACGATTGGTAATATATAAAACTTTTGGTAAAATAATCAATATGTGAATTGTATATTAGGGTTTCGTTTGAATAAATATTTTAAAAATAATTTTAGCATTTCATAAGTGGAAAAAAATTCAAAGTATGTGATTGTACAAGATTTTTGTAAAATATTTTTGAAACATATTTTTTAAAAAGTATTCTCCGAGCATAGTTTTTTAAGAACAAATGAGTTGTGTTTTTTGACGTTTTTAAAATTGAAATCAATGATAAAAATCAAGACATATTACTTTCTAATTGTAAAAATATATTTATAATAGATAGTTGTTCAAATGCACATTTATTTAAAAACAATTTATTAAAAATTTTACAATTTGTTTTTTGAAAAACATTTTTATTAAAACATTTTATAACTAATTGTCCAACAAAATATAGTATTGCTATTATATTATAACCAAAATGACATGTTTGATTATCATGTACAATAAGATCAATCATGGGAGATGGATAATTTCCCCTGCTTGGAGAGCTATAAATACAATGTGTTTGGTGCAATAATTGATTGTTTGTCCTTATTTGGTAGAGCGATCGAATCATGACGATATGAATGTTTTGTGGTTTAAAAAATTTGAGATGCACTATTATCATTAGCTATAATTTTTTTTGTAAAGCAGCAAGAGCTCGGTCCTATAATTAGTATCAGAGCCAATGTCATGGGTTCGATTCTCATTGATTTCAAAGTGTGAAATTATTGAGAGTGAGCTAGATTTTTGGGGTGCAATAATTGTTCTTGCTGAGTAGAGCGATCGAACCATGACCCTTGAAATGCTGTCTGTTTTAAAATATTACCATTACTACCAGCTATATATTTTGGTAATGTGACAAGCGCTCTATCCTTCAAAATGACTTTTGAGTTGTTATATACGATTTCAAAGGATTTTAATTATATTGTAGTGAACCATACTGTATTACGTTATTAAAATGATAAAAACAAATTTACGAGGTCAATACTTAAGAGAATGAACTTATTAAACAATTCAAAACTGAGGAAATTGAGTTCGAAAGCACCAAACATGAGATCGGAAATATCGAACATAGATCAGACTGTTTGAAGGGTGAATGATCAGTCATATCAATGAGGTGTCAAAAGTGTACGGATACGTGGGAGATTGGATATTCCAAAAGTGAGTTCGGACCTTTCGAACATAGTTGTCTACTTAGGTGCCAAGACGTTGTTGACATGCCAATGCATGTAGGAGTTCGGATCTTATGAACTAGGATCAGATCGTCCGATCGTTTCCTATAAATAGGTCATCGGATTTCACATAATAATGTATGTTTTGTATGTGTGTGATTCATTTATAGCGTAAATTTAAGTGTTTCTAACCATATTTTTGAGGATCGGGCACTAGCAGAAGGCTACTGGGCTCGTAGCTAGTGTGCTAAAGTTGTGGGCTCTCGATATCAAAAGAATAACAATGGGTACTTATATAGACTAGGACCTTAGTAGTTATTTGGAGTAGTCGTTGAACTAGTTAATACTTTTAGATAAATTATAGTGATAGGATATTTACTTGAATTGTAAGCCTGAACTTTAGGCTATTGTACTTCTAGACCAGTGAGTTGAGGTATGTAAGTATTGACAAGATATCAAAAAGTATGCATGTTTATGTGTTGTATTATTATATGTTGTGTTTTTATATATCATATGATGCATGTATATCTTATCACATTATGTATGCGACATTTTCATACCAAGTTGAGTTTGTTATCATTTGGAGATAACAAGTTGGGTATAGTCGCTCAGTTTTACTTTTCTTGTACGATCGAGTACCGTGTGACATCCAATGGATCAACGAAACAGCATATGAAGTTACCCAAGACAGTGCCAGTCAAATATCTGAGTTGGTATGTATGACACCAACTGGATCCTTGGGGACAATGTGCGCATACTGTGGCACCTTCAATCTGAGCATGATATTCTAAAGTTTGATATTTGATTACGAGAGCATTCATGTGTAGTAACCAAATTATATTTTAAGTGATTTAAACATGTTTAAGATGGTAAATCATGATTAAGGGATTTTTTTATGTTAAAACCAAGTGGAAAAACGACTCCAGGATGTTTGAAAATGGCTCGGGAAATTCGAAGACCCGAGTAGTTCGGATCCACCAAAAGTGGTTTGGAAGCAGGGTGTTGGTTCGGACCGTCCGAACTCAATTTGGAGCTTCTGAACTGTAGTAGCTATATGATCAATGTATTTTCAAAAGGAGATTGACAAGTGGCGAGTTTGGACGATCTGAAGGTGGCATCGGACCCTCTGAACTGCTGGTGTTCTACTTTGCCAAAGTGTTGTTGACACATGTACTGCATGAAAGATAGGAGCTTTCGAAGTAAGGGATCGGAACTTCCAAAGAAGATCGGAGCTTCCGAAGAGCCAATCGGAGCTTTCGATCAGTAACAGTTAGAAATGTGGAAAGCGTGCGAGTTCAGACTTCCGAACTTCACCTATAAATAGCCCGCGGATTTCTCACAATCAGTGCATGTTTTAGGTGTTCCAATTAGTCCAATGTATATTTTGAGTGTTTCTAGACTTTTATTCGAGGGACGGACGATAGCGAGGTACTACGGGAGTTGTAGCAAAGTTGTGCCAGGGTTGGGGCATTCGACATCATCGGGATGACGACGGAGTAGGTATAATCCGAGAACTCTAGTAGTATTAGGGAGCATCTATTAGCTTAGTTAATATTTTTAAATTAGTATTAGTGATAGGATATTCACTTGACTTGTAGTGATGGACTAAGAAGTGATGACTCATACTAGTAGTAAAGATACGTAAGTACCGACTAAGATTACCATACAGTATGAATGCTTATATGTTGCATTTATGTGTCTTGATACATATTTTACTATTTTATTATATTATGTTGCATGTGTATATTCATGTCGAGTTGTATATCCTTCCAGATATTTTTTGGAGTAGGGTCACTCAACCCTACACCGTTGTTATATGGTCGGAAACCGGGGGACACCATGATGATGGGGACTAACGCTACGGTGATCATGACGATTGTGAGAGTTTATCGAGCAGAGTTAGCCCAAGATGATACCACACACTCATTGTCGTCTAGACTGAGCAGAACTTGATAGTTGACCGGTTACCCAGTCATTTGCATGCATCATATTTTTTGTATACTCGTACCTTATGTACTGAGCGAATGTCATACAAGTCTGTGTTGTTTTTCATGGATACTCTATTCGACGGGACAGTTGCAGGTTGTACAGAAGTTGAACTTGTGCGTAGTTGGTAACCAAGGCTTGAGAGTAGAGGCTGCCAAAACTTTCAGATTAAGTTTATATTCGGTAATTGTACTAATTCGATTGGGTTGTATTTTATTCGTTATCGGGGTTTCCAGTTATCCTCCATTTGTATTCTTTCAGATTGGTATTTATTTAAAGTTTTCACAATATCTGTTTATGTTTACCTGTTTAAGTTAATTACATACTTAAGTTTCTAGTTAGTAAGTGATATGAGTTGGGTCACTACATCATGTTTCACGCATCGCATATAGACTTGTATATTATACGTTACGTATTGGGCAAGTGTCACTCACATCCCTGCTTTTATCATAGATGCTCCATTCGATGGGACAATTTGCAAGTTTTTCAAGAGTTGGATCGGTGATTTGTCGGTGATAAAAGCCTGAGAGCGGAGATTACCGTTGGTTTAATTTAAGCTTAATTTTTACATTTATTTGATTCGATTGGGTCGTATAATTCATTTTCAGTTTTTCAGTTAAATTTTCGCAGTATTTCTTGTTATATGGTTATATGTTATAAAGTTAATTTTATGCTTCAAATTTTTAACTATTAGATGATCCGATAATTAATTATATTTTTAAAATTTCTGATTAGTAAATGATACAAAATCACATTACTACTTATATAATTACTGTCAACTATATACCTTTCAACAAAAGCTCAATCAAGAACAATCAGTGACATAATATCTTGTTAAAACCATCTCTGTATGCTATAAAATTTTATATGTATATATGACACAATTAATATTTCTTATAATCTATTTTTCTTCGTTCTACCTAGTAAATTCTAAACTAAGATAATAATAAATTGTAGATAAAAATGTTGGAGTGGTGCGTGATGGATAAAGAATAGAATGGAATTGGGCACGTTAGCATGTAGCTTTTTGAGCTCGCGCGTGAGTGTCAGTCTCCCCCACTATCACAAAGCAGCAGCCTCTCTCATTCTCTATCCTCATCAGTCGCTTTCACACTGTTAAGCTGCTGCTCTCACTAAGCACCGCCACTTCGTCCCCATTTTCATCGCCTCCCCATTTTCTCTAACTGAAAAATATACTCGCTCTTTTGTCCTTCTGTAGCTGCGACATTTTCTCGTTTTTTTAACGGAAATATTCTCGTGCAAATGGTGGGTTTATCATGTAATCCACGTTTCCTTGTTTAGGTTTCGAGAGGGTGTATAACGCGTGAGAAGTCGTGAGCGAGTTTTGGTTGCGGTATTGGGTTCTACAATGGAGAGGAAACAAGGGTTTTTCTCGGCGTTGAAGGAGGAGGTCGTTCGCGGGTTGTCTCCCTCGAGGTCTCGCTCCATGAGCCCTGCCCGGAGCGCTTCGCCGATTTCGGGTTTTCTCCGGAGGAAGAAGGTGAGTACGAGTAACTCCGAGCCGTGGATTGCGAGATCGGGTAGCTTGAGGCCGGTCGGAGAGACGCTGACTCCATTGATGGAGGGCCCGCTTCAGGAGGAAGGGGAAATCGGGGAGTCGAAGAGGGTCGGGTCGGGTCTCGGGAAATGGGTCCGAGGGCAGCTGATTCGGAACCCGTCAATGGCCGTGAATGAGAATGGGTATGGGAGCAAAAGGTCCGATCTAAGGCTTCTGCTTGGAGTGATGGGGGCACCACTAGCCCCGGTGCACGTTAGCACCAGTGACCCTTTTCCTCATCTCAGTATTAAGGACACCCCCATTGTATGTACTGTTCATCTATACATACAGTCAGATAACACACTGACTAGTATGAGTTTGTTGTTATTTTGTCTTTGCTCGATTCTCGGGTCCTCAAATGTATGCATTTTGTTTTTAGAATTTGATTTTGGTGGATATCAGATTAGAAAACGAGTGAAAATATATTCTGCATACATGCATAAAGGCTAGCCTAAGAGGGCAGTGTGTGCATCTTTCTAGGTTCTTTCCTTTGTTTGGTCGAAGAAGAACTGATTTAAAGTTGGGATTTGGTGAAAATTTGACTAGATTTTCTGATCTCTGTTCAAAATTAAGATGTGGATTTTTGATGGTGAGTGTTTTATTAATGGAGCCAAAACCTTGACTCGGTAAGCATAGAAAATTTGGGATACCCTTTTGTGTCATTTTCTTATACTCAATGAACCGGTTTCTGGCTTCATCTTTATCTTGTATTTTAAGGATAAGTGCGTAATTCTTTGTCTTATCGGTGCCTTTTCAATTTGTAGGAAACTTCATCTGCTCAGTACATTTTACAACAGTACACTGCTGCATCTGGAGGGCAAAAAGTGCAGAACTCCATCAAGAATGCGTATGCCATGGGAAAGCTGAAGATGGTAGCTTCAGAATTTGAAACTGCTACAAAGGTAGTGAAGAACAGAAATGCTGCAAGAGCTGCCGAGTCTGGTGGTTTTGTCCTGTGGCAGATGAATCCAGACATGTGGTATGTGGAGCTTGCTGTTGGGGGAAGTAAAGTTCACGCCGGCTGTAACGGGAAGCTGGTGTGGAGGCATACGCCATGGCTCGGTGCACACACAGCCAAGGGTCCGGTTCGGCCCTTGCGCCGCGCACTTCAGGTTGAAATGGGAGCAGGCTTTCTTATATTGCACTGCTTCAATGGGTTTTTATTTTATGTGGTTAAAGCCCTCTGATTTTTTGTGGGTTTTCTCGTTCGACTATCCAGGGACTTGATCCAGGAACTACAGCGAGTATGTTTGCAGATTCCATTTGCACTGGGGAAAAGAACATCAACGGGGAAGACTGCTTCATCCTAAAGCTTTCTGCTGATCCTCTCACATTGAGGGCAAGAAGCGAAGGGCCGGCGGAAATCATAAGGCATGTCCTATTTGGCTACTTCAGCCAAAAGACTGGGCTTCTTGTTCACATGGAAGATTCACATCTCACACGAATCCAATCTAATGGTGGCGATGTTGTATACTGGGAGACAACCATTAATTCATTCCTAGATGATTATCGACCTGTTGAAGGGATCATGATAGCTCATTCTGGCCGTTCTGTTGTTACCCTTTTCCGTTTTGGAGAGATGGCAATGAGCCACACAAAAACAAGGATGGAAGAAGCTTGGACAATTGAAGAGGTCGCGTTTAACGTCCCTGGGTTGTCAGTAGACTGTTTCATTCCACCAGCTGATTTGAGATCAGGTTCTATTAGCGAAGCTTGTGAACTGCCTCAAGAAGAAAGGGGCAAGGCATCTATCAACCTCGCAGCTCACCGAGCTAAAGTTGCTGCCCTGGAGAATGCTCGAGATAGCAGTGTGGATAACATAGTCTGGAAATTGGAAATCTGACCTATTAGAAGTCCAATTTGTGGAAAATGTTCATACTGGTTCGTAGGCAGTTTCGAGTCTCACTAACACAGTAGAAGCAATGAGTTAGGTTCAACTTCTCGAGTAATATTAATGGAAGTCGTTCCTCCATTAGTCTGCACTATAGTGGTTAATCATTCATAGGTTTCTAACAAGCCACAAATATGAATCTTTACACACTTTGTCGACGGAAACCCACTGAAAAGGGTTTGGAGCTCATTCTTCTTGGTAACAGATGGAGCAAATGGGGGTTATTTTTTTTCGCTTTACCTCTCAGTTAAGGTCGAAGAAGGTGGTGACGCTTTAGTATTAGTATTGGCAATACCATTGACCATTTTCTTGGTCCGTTTACTAACTTTTTTGTCTGTCTTAAAGTATAAGGCTTGGCAGTGTTAGAAGGGAATACTGCTAATTTAGTAGGATTTTCTTGCTTCGGTTCTTTAATTTGTAGTATGTTATTGTGTGTTTACTGTTTCTCATAGTGTATTGTTTGAGAAGAAAGGGGATGAATACCTCTGGTTTTGTTTATTGACTGCCATTTTCTTCTGCTTGTTTTCACTTTCTGGAGCAAAGCATATTGTAAACTGGAAATTATATCCCATTTTATTGAATTTGGTTTCTGTAAAATTATGTAAATTTCCTCAGTCCATAGCTCATATAATTCTGAATCTGGTTAGTTCCTAGATCTTTGAGTTTTGAGTTTTTGGTGAATCGGGGCCATGCCCCGAACCGCATCTATTCCATGGCAGGCTGGAAATTCTTGCTAGTAAATGTGAGCTCATCAAGAACTCTCGGGTGGCTTTAGTGAGTGGGCAAAACATCTATTCTATGGTAATTTGCAACTTTCTTTCCCAGTGCAATGTGGAATGACTTTGGTGAAAGTCCCTTTGGATGGAAACAGGGGAGTGTGGAGCCGGCCGAGTTTTTGCCTCGATTGGGGCAAAAGCGTGTGTCGAGTAATTGATCATTGCATCAAAGGCACGAGTTGCTAGTAAAAGTTTGTTCAAACCCCATGTGATTTCTCTCGTCATTCCCACTTTTGTGCTTTATTTAATATTCTCCTTATCTCACTTTACCATATCTTTGCCAATCTAGTATTTTCTCTATTTCAATGTTATTGAAAACTCTCACCTAAAGAATTGGAAATGAGGATTAAGTAGTGAAATCTCAAGAAGTGCGAGTAAAAGAATATTACTTCTATGATTCTTTAAAATGAATTTTTGTATTTGAAATTTAGTATAAATGATATAAATTACTAAATTAGTGGTGAAAAACAAAATAAAACGAATTGATGTTGATGGTATGTGTAGCAGGGATGTTTCCACATAATGAAGGGTGGTCTGAAAAGTCAAAATTCCCAATTGACAGGGGCACTCATTATTATTCTTTTTAGAGTAAGGTACACTAATTTGTGTGAGTAAAGATGCTAGAGTATTGATTGGTGAGTAAATGAGGAGACCAACCTTCAACAACATTAATTGCTACAAAAAATTATAATTATAACAAAATTAAAAAAATTAGGAAAAAAAAAAAAGAAACAGCCAAACACATTGGTACCACTTGTTATATATTATTTACCCATGAGTCATGAATATTCGTCCTTGCCAACGTTTTAGATCCAATAAGTGAACCTTACCTTCCCCAATTAAAGTTTTCTCCTAGGCTATCACAAAGAAATAATAGTAAATATTCTCAATCTATGTCTACACAGAATAATTCAGTAGAGACATCTAGTAACTCCTATGCTC
This sequence comes from Henckelia pumila, assembly GCF_033568475.1. Taxonomy (NCBI): domain Eukaryota; kingdom Viridiplantae; phylum Streptophyta; class Magnoliopsida; order Lamiales; family Gesneriaceae; genus Henckelia; species Henckelia pumila. The sequence goes on along the minus strand of NC_133123.1, from coordinate 195,440,268 downwards.
ATAATGTTTTAAATAAGTGAAACAAACCTTAATCCAAAAAAATAATAGTCAGCAAAGTAATTTTATGATAGTTTGAACTCAATCGTTGTGTTTTACTCTCGTTTTGCGCTTAATCTTGCATGAATACTCCACAACAATGATATTGATCAACTCTAGACTAAGAGTACTCCAACTAGTTTGACACAAAATCTTGTGCAAGTAATTACCCACGATTGTATTCTATAATTTGCCACTGATCTTTCTTGTGATAACTCAACAAATCGCCGGTAATGAACCAATAAATGGGGCTCTGAACCTAACTAAAATCTAGATAGTCAAGTGCATTAAATGTATATAATTCAATGAAAAGGGTGTGAGGGGTCCTCAAGAGATTAAATTGGAGCTTACGAATTGAAACCAATGAATAACACAAGGCACTTACAATTTTTGTGATTGTGCCTCGGAAACGAGACGACCTCCTCTCGTTGGACCAAAGTGTGCAGTTTACCATAATTTCATTCACATCATTCAATGCGTAGGGTCTGCCTATTCAAGCTACCAACTCATGAAGGTCGAGGGTTCTATGAATGTCAAAAGTGCGGGTAAAATTCTACGGTATTTTGTTATCTAATTTCGATCAAATTATTATTTGAAAAAAAAAAAAAGCTCCTCTTTTAGTGTATTTCAAATACTCTTGGTATACGTTTGATTATTATTAGTCGTATGAAGTGCAATTACTGAGTGAAGAATTGTTGGAGTGCAATAATTATTCTTGCTAGGAGACCAATCGAAATGTTTTGTTTAAACTACTATATATTTTAAAATATTTCGGTTATATCGTTATCATTAGCACTTAATCTTGCAAAAATATTACTCCATGAATATTTCATTTCCAAAATATGATTTTTTTTTTTTGGAGAACTATCTAACTATGATATTTAATTGGACGAATATTATTTTGGGTGGAATATAGAACTCGGTTATAAGTTATAACAAGAGCACATATTCCAGAGCAATCTTAAAACTTCAATTTCTTTTTAATCACACAAAACTTCGATTTCTTAAAACTCGAAGTTGAAACACTACCTAAGAACTTCAATTTTCAATAGTGTTCGGAATGTACTTGGAGAATATTTTTGGTCTGAATTAATTTTTATGTAAAATTTCAGAGATTATATTAAAATTAAGAATTTCAAAACTGATTTATTATGAAAAAATTATAAAGTTAATGAAAATATTTATTTAAGTAGGCTGTTTATTTTTTTCATTCTTAAGATATATCAATTATCATGCGTAATAAAAAAAATTCAAGATTATGGGTAATACACTAACATGCACATTTTTTAAACGTTATAAGACTTCATTCTGATTACTCTTACCTCCCTAATCTATTATAATATGCAGTATAGATTTTTTTTTTTAAAAAAATAAATCATATATGTTTTTTTATAAAGCACAAGTTTCTTTATGATCGATTAGGAAGGCCGTGGATTTTTAGTAAATATACATAATTTTAGTCATTGTGAAGAAAGTAATAATTAATCTAATCTACTCTTAGGATGACTATGTTTTGATTCTATTGTCGACTTATTGGTATAATTAATGAAAAAAGTGAGAGCTCGTACAGTCGTACCTATAGAGTTCATCTCAAGATTTACGACATAAGTGGATCGGGTTTATATTTAAAAAAAGACGTGGTTATAACTTATAATACATCCATCATACATTAATTTGTGGGAAAGTTTAACTTAATTTAAAAAAAAACGTGGTTATAGCTTAGTAAAATCGAACTACTATAATAATTTGTGTTAACCAACTATGTAATAGGAATACGTGTATGATGTATAAGGTCATCTTCAACACATTACGTTATTTTGGTTTAACACTAAGTTTAAAATAGTGTAATATCTGCACCAAATTTAAAACTCATCTCCAACCCATTAACCCTAAATTTTACATTAAAATAAATATTTTCGAAATATTCTCTATTATTTTATTCACAAGAACCAATTTAATCCACAAAATATTTTTAAACATCATAATTAAAATATCAATAATACCTAAAATGATTTCTATATAGGTATTAATTAGAAATATTAATGAATTAAAATTTAAATTAAATATATTTTAGGAGATATTTTTTTTGAAATTTTAAAATTCAATTTCATTATTTAAATACTTAAACTTATTAATTAATTGAATATAAATAATTAACTATTAAAAAAATAAAATCACACATAAACGTAAATTTGGTTGATTATTGAATAAATAATTAATTTACATAATAATATAATAAAATTATTAATAAAGAATCTTAATATTTATTATAATAAAAAGAAGAATGATGGAGGATAGCTACAGTATTGCATGAGTGTTGCACCAAATTTGATACTACACTGTAACAATACACCACCCCTAACACCAATATTAAGAATAGCGCTGGGTTGGAGCTACATTCGAAGCACCAATAAATTGGTGTCCGATTGAAGAAGCTCTAAGCTCGATGGTAATAACATTTGTTTGAAAATGGTTAATTTGAGCTAGTAGCCTAATATATGGAAAGGCATCGTAACCTTCCCTAAATGTTATCTTTCTTTTGCTTAATTATTTATCTTATAATATTTAATTACATGGTAAAAATATTTGTTTACCATGTAATTAAATATTACCTTAATCATGTGATAGATAGATATGGATCTGAGAATCTCTAGCGGGAGTAAGTGGAATTGTCAAAACAGTTTCAAATGTGAAGGACTTTGTCTTCAAAAAATTAATATTTTTTTTCAAGAATCTTCTGATTTTTTTTAATATTATATATCGCATGAGCAATGGATGCTTGCTATGTTCAGACGACAGCCCATAAATTTAGCCAGAGTAATTAACATTGACCGAATCTAGTAATTATTTATTCTTTTTAAAAATAAAAATTAAAAGGAAGTTTCAAGAAAATACAATTTGTAAATATCGTGCAAGCGGGGACTAGTATATTCTTGTTCTTTATATATATATTTATTAGTAATCCATTTACGTGGAAATTCGTTGACATAAATAATTTATATTACATTTAAAAATAAATTAATTTTTTTATATTTTTAAATTAAAAAAATAAAATTGAAAGATTTTAGCTATTTACATTTTGTAAATAATAAATTTATTAAAAAAACTAATATTTTTGTCCATCAATTAAATTGATCAAAGTTGTTATTTTTCAGGATTCATACGTCATTATAATATATATATATATATATATATATATATATTAATAGATGGGAAAAAAATTTACATTTTTTATTCAATAAAATTATTTAAAAATTTTGTTTTACTGAATTCTAAAAGTATTTAAATTATTTGTGAATCATTATTAATTAATAACATAAATGTACTAGAAAAATAATAACTTAACTATTTTTAAAAATAAATATTAGATTATATTAAAAATATATATACGTGAATTATCACATGGATAGCGTGGCTTGAGAATGTGTATATACAAGCGATGTGATTGTAATTAATTTTTTTAAATATATATTTTAAATTATAACAGTAGTTTCTGTATAAAAGTAAAGTATGTTTTTTGCAAGATGGTTTTATAAATTTATATTTATGAGATGGATCGACTCTATCTAATGAAAAATAATATTTTTGATACAAAAATTAAAAAATTTTATGTATCTAATCAGATCGGAGATTCGTCTCACAAAATTGAGCATGAGTTTTTTTAAAAAAAAAAATAATTAATATAACGTTAATATTGAAGCAATATTTGTGCCTGTGATTTTAAAATATAGGATGGATTTAAGAGAAAAGATTACATAAAAAAATATATATACAATGGCCACGAATGCCATTTGCCTTCAGGTGAAAAATATTTTAACACTTCTCCTCAAAAATTCCAAGTTCACTCTTTGGTCTTCCAAGCGATATGTTCTGATTAAAATAATTAGCAACAATAATATATAGTATAAATGAATAAATAAAAAAAAAATCGTGAATGCGTGGAATCATTGCATTGTAAAAGTGCTAATAAATTGCTTTGGGAAAGCTCGTTCGTTGACTTAAACCATCTCCAATTTCAATATTCTTTTTTTTTTTTTTGTCTAGATCTCAAAACCAACGAGTTTTTGGGAGATGTTCTCCAATTTCTTGACAATTCTTTAGCATTTCAATATGCTAAATGTGCAAATTAAAGATTTTATGGGTATATCCTCCTAAGTAAGAGAATTTCATGATACTCTTAGGATATATAATACATAAAAAATGATATAAAAGTGGATATTTTTTCTCATATGTGACCGGGGTCAGTAAAAAAAAATATGAATTCAACAAATATCGATTAATATCCGCACTTGGATGCTCTTTTAAGAAGCACAATATCCTTAAAGTAACATCTCATCTCCAAATAATACAAAGATAACGAATTAAGCTTCTCCATTTTATGTTACGGATATTGTGTTTTGAGGACGTGATACAATATATTAAAAAATGAACAAAAAAGGATTTTATTTCTTAAAAATAGAGTAAAATATAAATATTTTCTTAAAAAAGGAAAAAAAAAATGGGGAAAAATATTGAGTGTGCATGTGTGGGGGGAAGTGTCGGCAGCGGAAAAAGTTTGAAGAAGGATTAATGATAGGGGCCAAGGGAGTCGTACGTTGAGATTTCTTCACTTCTTCACTAAAGTTGTGTAGTGTGTTTTTTTCGTTGTTGCTTTTTCAGGCATATGCTTAAAAAAATTGTATTTATCGACAATATCATATAACGCGTGAGTCGTGAGTTAGGTTTCGTTTAAGTATTTATAAAAATATTTTTAGTAGTTAAACTGTTTTTTCGATTTTTCAACAAAATAATAGATAATTGGTCCAAATAATAATAATAATAAATTTGTAGTTTTCCCTAAGAAAAAATTACTTTTTTGGTCCCGTAAGTTTATCACTTTGCAATTTTGGTCCTCTATATTTTCACATTTTAGTTTTAGTCCGCTATATTTAATTTTTTTTTGCAATTGTTGTCCTTTTTTTCGATGTGGCGCTGATGTGGCACCAATGCAGCGCTGATGTGGAGCTAACGTATATAGTGTCACGTAAGCATTTTCGAAAAAAAGAATTGAAATTGCAAAAAATCGGAACATGCAGAACTAAATTAAAATATGAAAACATAGATGATCGAAATCGTAAATTGACAAACTTACATAACCAAAATAGTAGTTTTTCCTAATAATAATAATAAAAATTTAATTAATCTATATATTGAAATTTAAATAGTTAACATTATGTAAGGTACAACCATTTTTAGCAAAATAAGACATTTAATTATACACCTACCACATGCACATGCATTTCTACGTTGGAGTTATATTACTATTTAATTTACGTACACTCGGCCACACTTAGACATCTCGAATTGAAATTGGAACCATCTCGTAGAAATCGAAATCAAAATCGCTCTCTAAACGGGAATCGAAACTAAATTCGATTTTTAATTTGATTTCTAAAAATAAGAAACCGGAACCAAAATCATGTGAAATAAGAATCGAAAACCGTACATTATTAGGGGTGGTTCGGTACGGTATACCGCATATCGTACCGAATACCGATACCGAAATTTTCGATACCGATACCGTACAAATTTCGGTATGACATAAACTCATAACGATACCGTACCGAATACCGAAATTCGGTATGGTATCGGTATGATACCGTGTGTACCGATTTTTTTAATACTTTTTCGTGTATATCGATATCGTGTATATTGATTTTTTTCGGTATACCAAAATACCGAAAATTCAAAGATCTTATACCGATACCGATACCGAAAATTTTGGTACGGTATCATACCGTACCGAAATTTAAGGTATACCGAAATTTTCGATATTTTGGTTTTTTTCGTTACGGTAAATACGATATGACGGCATTTCGGTATTTTTTGCCAGCCCTATACATTATCTTAGATTTTGAAAATGCTTAGTATACATGAATAACTCGAAGTTAATAACATATAATCAAATTAATCAATTTATATACATTTAATTTTCCATAATTTTTTTCTCTTTTTAATTTCATAGATAAAATAAATATTCATAATATTTTGTCAAATAAATAACCTTAATTTATCTCATAATTACTGCATTAGTTGTATCGTTATTATTTTCCCGGACCATCACAACTTAAATGAATATTCTTCACTACAAATCGGTTGAAACAACAAACAAATTGGAACCCAAATTGAATGCGAGTCGTTCCATATCGTTTTGAGTCGGAATCGTTGATTTAATTAAAACCCGTTATATACACAATTGTGGTATTCACTTTTCTCTATTTCTTAGAGAATATCTCAATTATAAAAATAAATAAAAGATTAAAAAAATTTGTGAGACGGTCTCACGAGTTAATTTTGTGAGACGAATCTCTTATTTGGGTTATCGATGAAAAAATATGATTTTTATGTAAAAATTATTACTTATTATTGTAAATATGAGTATGATTAACTCATCTCATGGATAAAACATATTTCGTGAGACCGTCTCATGAGAGACCTACTCGAAACAAAATTAATGAAAATGATATATGCTCAACATGGTTTGTTGGTTACTATATTAGCTAGGCTATCGTCAATGCATGCTGAAAATTAGTGATCGCTAATTCCATCATCATAAATAAATAAATAAATAATATGATGAAATTGAATTTGTGAAGAATTATATTATTTTGTTTGTTTGTTTTTTTTTTTTTTAATTTCGAGTAAATCTATTATCGATCCGACCTTAACTTCATTTTGTAAAAGAAAATTTATTTGGGTTGATTTATATTTCGTTGAATCATAATTTTCACCGATGATCATGTTTGATGGTTGCTTCTCTCATTTTAATTTGTTTGAGAATTTAGCAATATCTTAATTAGGATAAATTAGCAAAAGAATCAACGGGTTGGTTTCTTTTAGGTTTTAGTTATTTAACAGTCAAAAAATATTGATCTTAATCAAATACGTTGCTCTTTTTTCTTAAAAAAAATCTTAATCAATTTTTGCATGAACATTGACATGAAATTGAATGTGTTTCTGATATGGTTTGGAATTTAAAAGACGAAAACCCCAAAATATGTCATTCTATAAGATGATTTTTAGTTGTGTGATTTGCAACATGTACAGAAACGTTTAATATGTCATTTACAATTTTCCAAATTATATGTACTACTATCAATTATCACATGATGAAAAATGGAGATTTTGAAAAATAATCTTGATCAACCAAATTTTTTGATTTATGATCTTCCTTCAAAAAAATTTTGCAAAATGACCTTCAAATACAAAGAAAATGCAAAAACAAAACAAAAGAAAAACATTCAGAAGGTTATATTTCAAAATCATTGTCAAACAAAAGTTATTTAATTAAATAAATCCGATGAAAAACCCTTTAAATATAAGCATACTAATCTATGATCTCTTTAAAAATTGTAAAAATGATTATAAAAATATTTAGTTTCGTATTTTTAATTTTTTTAAAAATTATTTTTATTTTATTTTTCATTTTAGTATATATCTGTTTATATTGTTTTAGAGTTGACGTGTTTCTATAGTTAGATTATTACATAATTTTAGGGATGATAATGAGAGCGTGTTGAATCCGATATTTTGGTGATAACAAACAACAACTCATTGTATAGGAATGTGCTGCCAACCATTGTATTTCAGGAACCTACTACAACTTCTACCGAAAGCTTGTCAACCGCCTTTGCTCTCGACCGGCTGAAGTCACAAGCCTATCAACTGGCTATCAAGACCAGCAGAGGATAAATCTATCTACCGGAAGCTTGTCAACCGCCTTTGCTCTCGACCGGCTGAAGTCACAAGCCTATCAACTGGCTATCAAGACCAGCAGAGGATAAATCTATCTACCGGAAGCTTGTCAACCGCCTTTATCTCTCGACCGGTTGAAGTCACAAGCTTATCGACTGGTTATTCAAACCAGCAGAGGACAAATATCTCTACCGGTAGAATGCCAACTGCCTATCTAGATATCTCGAGACAAGTACCTATGACAAGATGTTCTTTGCAGGATCTTTTATTAAAAGCAGAACCGGCGTTTCAGAAGATTTGTTGACTCCTGCAAATCAAGACAACAGGTTGTACCAAAATGGCAAAAACACAGAATGACTGCAGATAAAGCATTCGACCGTTTATTCCAGTTTTGGACCCTGGAAGTTGTCTGCAGTGTACGATCCTCATGCAGAATCATCAATGCATTTATGAGCAATAAATGTGCATTCAATGCAGCATCAGAACGTTCAAAATAAAGACGTTGATGATTGACCTATATAAAGGGAAGATTGCTCAAACAACAACAAGAAGTGATACGAGACAACGAAGAGAGACAAGCAACTCAGAAAAATTTCAATCACTTGACTAATATCAGAAGTCCTCATCTGATATACTTGAGCACACTTACAAGATCAATCATCTGCTGCTCAAATAAACCCTCGCCTACAGTTCACATATCTGATCGTCAAGGATCATCCTAGGGTTTTCAAGCCTCTCGACCGCTCTGCAGTCTGAGAAGCTCAACTCAACTATACTCAGTGTTGAAGAGACTTGAAGCTGCTCTGAAAGCTTCCACCAGTCTGATAAGAACTGAGAATCTTATCTGTGTAAATCTAGGAGTTTCGGATTAGGCATTGGATAAGTCCTAAGTCTGAAGTGGGTGTATTACAAGACGTTGTAATAACCAAAGTCTTCTAGTGAATTCCTTCCTAAGTGGAAGAAGGGGAGACGTAGAAGGATTAAGCCTTCGAACTTCCATAAAATCGTGCTTTAGCATTTACTGCCACTTATCTCACATCCTGCTCATACATTGCATTATAAACTTTGCATCACTAAAACCTCTGAACTATTTCCGCACTATTTAAGTTGTTCAAAACGTTTTAGAAGTTGAGAAAACTGATTAAGTGAACTAAACTTCACTTGATCATTTTAAAGAAGTAGAAGAAAAGTTTCAGAGTGTATTCACCCCCCCCCCTCTACCCTCTGAACCGATCCCAACAAGTGGTATCAGAGCGGGTTCCTTTCTCAACTGCTGATCTGAAGTTTTCAAATCATGACTTCTTTCAACAGAATTCCTATGTTTTCTAAAGAAGAGTATGATGATTGGAAAATTCGCATGCAGGCACATCTTGCAGCACAGGATGATGACATGCTATATGTCATAACAGACGGTCCTATCAAAATTATGAAGGTCAACCCAGCTCTAGCCGATGGTGCAGGACAAATGATTGAGAAACCAAGAGCTGAGTGGACCACTGAGGACAAAAAGAAGGCCAATCTTGACAATGTGGCCCGGGACATCCTATACAAAACACTGGACAAGAATATGTTCAGCAAAATCAAGTCATGTTCCACAGCAAAGGAGATTTGGGAGAAGCTCACTCAGCTGTGTGAAGGGAATGACCAGACAAAGGAAAACAAGCTCACTCTGGCCATTCAAAAATATGACAACGCCAAAATGAAGCCAGGGGAAACCATGGCTGAATTTGATGAACGGTTCAGTAGTATCATCTGTGATCTTACTGCTTTAGGTAAAACTTATACTAACCGAGAAATTGCTGTGAAGGTTATGAGAGCTCTGCCCAAAGAATGGGAGATCAAGACAGTGGCCATGAGAGAGTCAAAAGACTTGAGCAAGGTTGAACTGCATGATCTCTTTGCTGATCTCAAAGCCTACGAGTTCGAGCTCAACATGAGAACAGAAGATGAACCATCCACATCTCAACCAACCAAGGCCTTAACCTCAACCGTGATACGTCCACCGGTCGAGGAACCTCCAAAGAGATCAGCTGAGCAAATCAGCAATGAAGCCATGACACTCTTTGTCAAGAAATTTGGTAAATTTATGCGTAAAAACAATTCTAAATTTAAAAATTATCATAAATCGGACCATACAAACGATGGTCCTACTTGTTTTAACTGTGGAAAGCCAGGCCATTTCATTGCAGACTGCACCAAGCCTAAGAACAATGATCAGAAGCAATTCTCCGAAAGAAGAAGGGGTAAGGAGGATAAAAGGACGTTTAGAAAAGGAAAAGACCAAAGGGTTCTAGTAGCAGATGAAAGCAAAAGCAAGTGGGCTGAGTCTGACTCTGACAACTCCAATACCGGAAGCTCTTCAGATGACAGCGATGATGAAAAAGTGGAATGCCTTATGGCCGACATCGAAGAAGAAGCTGAGGAGGTATTTGACTTTGGCTCACCTGAATTTACTCACAGTGATTTAGTTACTGCTTTACACGAAATGGCTAATGAATACAAAGCATTATCCAAGGAGTTCGAGGAAGTAAAGGCAGAAAGAGCTAATCTAAAAGATAAGTCAAGCAAATCAAGCTGCATGCAGCAAAAAGAGCTTGATGGTCTTAAGGTCAAGCTAAGTCTGCTGGCTACTGAGAACGACACCTTGAAAAGAGTATTCCAAGCTACCTTGATTGAAAATAAAAAACTACTTGAAACCATTAAGGCTTGGAATAAATCTTCGGTAACCATTGACAAGATTCAAGAAATCCAAAGACCGGTACATGATAAAACCGGTCTAGGGTTTGGAACAAATGAACAGTCTATGGAATCCTGTATTCAGTCAAGCCTGGACAAAGGCAATCTTAACAAAATAAGATTTGTCAGGTCCAGCACGATATATGAACACGATGAGTGCAGCTTTGACAAAAATCAGAAAGTATCGAACGAACGAAGCTCTAAGCATAAAGGGCTGGGATATGTGGATCCCCAGACCTCTAATCAAAGAGGAACTTGGATCAAACCAAAACCTAATGAAAGAAGAAAGGAAAACCAATCTAATTTCAAAAGGCCATGGAATGAGTCTAACTACTCTAAGAAAATATGGTCAAAGGAGAAGCCTTACCAGTACTTTAATTGCAGGCCAGTTCAAAAGAGGTACATGCTAACTGATGAAAATAAAAAAGGCAAGCAGCACACAGCAACCTCACAAGCACACACATTTACTGCCTATCAACCGCACAGATTTCTGGACACACACACGGGCAAACCTGTAAGGGTGTTCCAGGTGTGGGTCCCGAAAGGGCTAATCCGACCTGGACCCTACTAGATATGGGTACCAAAAGTTCTTCACTCTTTGCAGGTACTAAAAGTCCAAACGGGCGAGAAAACCACTTCTATCAAGGACACTACCTGGTATTTAGATAGCGGTTGCTCACGACACATGACAGGGAATCCAGAACTTCTAACAGAAGTGGTGTTGTGCAAAGGACCAAAGATCAGCTTTGGAGACAACTCCAAAGGTAAAACCGTGGGTAAGGGTAAGATCATCCATGGTAACATCATTATTAAAGATGTGTTACTTGTTGACAAACTATGCTATAATTTGATAAGTATTAGTCAACTATGTGACAATGATCATTCGGTCGAGTTTCACAAACACACTTGCCTCATAAAAAATGACAAAGGTGAGACTCTTATGACCGGTGTACGAGACCTAAACACCTACAAGGTAAACTGGTCTTGCTCACATATTTCTTCACCCACTTGTCTTACTGCTCATCATGATAAACATTGGTTGTGGCATAAGCGGTTAAATCATCTAAATTTTAAGTCCATTTTTAACTTGAGGAAGCATGATTTGGTTTCTGGTCTGCCCGAAGGAGATTTTATAAAAGACAAAGTTTGTCCTGCTTGTCAACTAGGAAAGCAGGTGAGAGCAACTTTTAAAAATAAAGGGTGTATGTCTTCTTCCAAATGTTTAGACTTACTTCACATGGACCTATTTGGTCCTATACCAGTAAGAAGCATAGGGGGAATGAGATATGCTCTTGTTGTTATAGATGACTTTTCTCGATTTACTTGGGTCATCTTTCTCTCTTCAAAAGATCAAACTGCACCTCACCTGATTAAGCTTTTTAAACGCTTGCAAAATGAACAATCTACTGTGATAGATAGAATCAGGAGTGATAGAGGGACTGAATTTTTAAACACCACTCTTATGACTTATCTAGATGATCAGGGAATCAAGCATGAGTTGTCAGCTGCTAGATCCCCACAGCAAAATGGGGTGGCTGAAAGAAGGAACCGTACTTTAAAAGAAGCAGCCAGAACTATGATTGCTGATTCAAATGTTTCTCAAAGACTTTGGGCAGAAGCAGTTAACACAGCTTGCTATACTCAAAACAGATCTATGATTAATAAACGATTTAACAAAACTCCATATGAGATCTGGAATGGCACAAAACCTGACATTTCTTATTTCAAAATTTTGGGTGCAAATGCTTTATCCACAACAATGGCAAAAACCATTTGACAGCCTTCGATGCCAAAGCAGACGAAGGAACTTTTATTGGTTACTCAGCCGTTAGCAGAGCTTATCGAGTGTTCAATCAAAGATCACTAACGGTCGAGGAAACCATTCATGTTGTTTTTGATGAATCTACTCTATGTACAGAACAAACTCAAGGGAGCATAAATGATCTGAGTCACAGACTGGAAAACACAAATCTACAGGAAGAGAATGACAGTGATCTATATCCTCCAAAGAAGGATGATCCAGTTCCCTCTACCGGGTGTGATCAAACAAGGCCAGAAGTGGATCCACCGGTTGATAACAATCCTCCAGCCAATGATGATCCAGTAAACGAGGACGTTCATCAACCAATTGATGACAACCCTTTAGGGAATTATTTTAGGTGGAACAAAGATCATCCACCTGGGTTGGTCATAGGTGACCCTTCTGCTCCTCGAAAAACACGTGGTCAAATGATTAATGAATTCTTGCATGCAGCTTTCATATCTCAGGTAGAGCCCAAGAAAATAGATGAAGCTCTATCAGATGCCAGCTGGATTGAAGCTATGCAAGAAGAGTTGAATCAATTCACCCGCAACAATGTTTGGCATCTAGTTCCTCGACCGAAAAATCAAAATGTGATTGGAACTAGATGGGTGTTTCGTAACAAGCTCGATGAACATGGCACTGTTGTGCGTAACAAAGCTCGACTTGTTGCTCAAGGATTCAGACAAGAAGAAGGCATAGACTTTGAGGAATCTTTCGCGCCAGTTGCAAGACTAGAAGCAATCCGCATCTTTCTTGCTTATGCAGCCTTCAAGAATTTTAAAGTTTATCAAATGGATGTGAAGTCTGCATTCCTCAATGGTCTACTTCAAGAAGAGGTGTACGTTGAACAACCACCAGGTTTTGTCAATCCTACTCATCCTCAATATATCTATAAACTTGACAAAGCTCTCTATGGATTAAAACAAGCACTGCGCGCTTGGTATGACACTTTGCTAAAATTTTTACTGGAACATGATTTCCAAATTGGAACGGTCGATAAGACCCTGTTTAAATTTGTAAAAGGTGATCATGTGTTACTAGTACAAATTTATGTTGATAACATTATATTTGGGTCAACTAACCCCAAGTTGTGCTCAAAGTTCTCTAAACTGATGAAGGAGAAGTTTGAAATGAGCATGATGGGCGAGCTAAACTTCTTTCTTGGACTTCAAGTAAAGCAACTTGAAACTGGAATATTCATCAATCAGTCCAAGTATGCCAAGGAATTGGTAAAGAAGTTTGGAATGGAACAATGCTCAACTGTATCTACCCCCATGAGTACATCAATTAAGCTTGATAAAGATGAAGGGGGAATTCCGGTTGAGGTAACCATGTATCGAGGCCTTATTGGTTCACTGCTCTATTTGACTGCCAGTCGACCGGATATCATGTATTCAGTTTGTTTATGTGCTAGATTTCAAGCCGCACCTAAGCAATCTCATTTCATTGCTACCAAACGAATACTTAAATATATTAAAGGAACTACTAATGTGGGTCTTTGGTATCCCAAAGATTCAAATCTTAATCTTATTGGCTATTCAGATGCAGATTATGCAGGTTGTAGAATTGATCGCAAAAGTACAAGTGGCACATGTCAATTCCTTGGAGATAGACTAATCTCGTGGTCAAGTAAGAAGCAGACATCAATTGCTACCTCGACCGCCGAAGCAGAATACCTTGCTGCTGGCAGCTGTTGTGCTCAAATACTCTGGATTCAACAGCAGCTTAATGATTATGGGATTCGGTCGAGTGAAGCTCCAATCTACTGTGACAATACAAGTGCCATAGCCATCACTCACAATCCAGTGATGCACTCTCGGACAAAGCACATTGATGTCAGGCATCACTTTATCCGAGATCATGTCTTAAAGAAGGAAATTAGGCTGGAATACATCTCTACCGATCAGCAAGCAGCAGACATATTCACCAAGCCTCTACCGGACGCTAAGTTTTCATATTTTCGAAATATTCTTGGCTTAGTAGATTTAAGTTAGTATGCATGTGTTTAGGGGGAATGATTGTCAATATGACATTAATAGATCAGCTGTTACGTTGCCATTAATATTGACATATCATCCGCCTTTAACTAGTCTCTGACAGGCTTCGTACTAGCAGCTTGGTGCTTTGAACCAAATGACATTAATTGGGCGCCGTGATTATGCTCTTCAAAACTTTTTGAATTTCAAAAATACTTTTCATGACATCACCCTATGGCCCATAGGTTCCTATATATACTTCTTTACACTCGTATATCAATTTTTCACCTTTGCTAAAAACTTTCATATTGTATTAAACGCTCCATCGAATTACTCTCAAGCTTTTGCTTACTCTTTGCTCGAGTTCTTATCTATAGATATCATGTCGATCCAGAAGACTTGCCTCGCCATCAACTTTGATTCCGTTGTTAAGGCAAACAACGCAGGAATAACTGAGGTCTTCACCATGCTTGAAGCCTCTGGACTGAGGAAATTTCTGGAATGCAGCGCCATCTGCGATTTGCCTGTTTTGAAGGAGTTCTTCGCAACCGCTCAAATCGAGCATGAGACTATCAAATGCTTGATCAAGACAGAGGTCTACTCCTTCAATAAGAAGTTCTTCGCCAGCACATTTGATCTGCCCTCCAGGGGTTTGACAAAATGCACGGATCTTCCAGATGGTAACTGCTCTTATTGGTTGAAGGAGTTCTCAACTACTGATGCTCCGATCAAACTGCCGGCCCAGAAGACATCTCTCAAAGCTCCATTCAGGCTACTGACTAATATCGTGGCCAAGAATCTTCTGGCCAAGGCTGGATCTTACGACAAGGTGACGCTGGAGAAATTTCAATACATGGCTTGTATTGCCTCCAAGATCAACATAAACTGGTCAGACATTCTGTTCAATATTCTATGTGAAATGATCAGGGGCAAAGGGCAATCCGAGGGATTTGCTTTGCAAATCTGCCACATCTTGGGCGTCCTTGGAGTGGACTTTTCCAAGACTGAGCCTCTGCATCCCACCAAATGGCTCAACAAGTCTACGATTCTCAAATTCCTGAACAAGAAAGAGACTGCGGTCGACACCTTGCCCTCAACCGCAAAGGTTATTGCTATCCCTCAACCGCTTTCAACGGTTTCGGTCGTGGCCAAACCAGTCCATACCAAAAAGTCTGCCAAGCGTCAACTGATCATCGAATCTGACTCTGAGGATGAATCACGTGAGAATGTTCCACTGATTCAAGCTTTCAGCAGGTCATCCCCTTCGGTCTCCAAAGCAGCTGTGTCATCCACGCCTGCAGGCGAGAAGAAGAGGCAGCACAAGAAGCTAAAGTCTCTTTCTGGACTTGCTCCTACCCTGCCAACGGTCGAGACTACTACCGTTGTTGCTTCTACTGCTCCTCGTCCTACAAAAGGTGTGATAATCCGAGAAGGTGCCTCATCAGCTCCTGAGGTCACTCTAGCTGATCCCAAAGACAAAGGGAAAGGTGTGATGATCTACACACCCAAGGCTCAACCAGCAGCTACGATAGAACTCAATATGATCATCTCTCACGTACTCCGTACTATCAAGCGTCATCTACAACGTTTTGACAGATGGCATCACTCCCGCACTCACTTGACACTCGCTCAAATATTTCCTAAATGGAAATCTCTAAACGTCATTGAGCAGAAGATGCTTCTATTTGCTGATACTGAAGACATCGTGGAGGCTCTGGGAAGAAGACATCTCATAGACTTGAAGCTTCGAGGAAGCCTGCTATCACTGCTAATTAATGAGCGTGTCAAGAATTTCAAATCCAAGAGTCCTACCGCTGCCGATGACTTTGTGATTTTGACTGGACTACAGGATAGTCTACGTCAAATCACTCAACTACTTCAGCACTTCCAAGCTCTCAACAATGTCAAAACACCAGCTTCAGCAGCCTGTTTGCAAGCTTATGTGCTGGAAGCACAAGTGATGATGAAAACCTTTCTCACTCAAGATCAGGGTGAAGAAGACGTCTATGCTCTTCCTTCTTCAGATGGGATTCTGACCGATCTCATCACTGCTGACCTCTTTCAATCATATGCTCTAAGATCGAGTGTAGCAGCATCTTCATCGGTCGACCCCTCCTCAACCGCAGTCCAAGTAGTTACTCCACCGGAAGCAGTTGTGATTGCTCGCTCCTCTCCCGTGACGACCGCTCACACTTCTCCCGGTCATTCACAAGATGTTTTAGAAGTGGCTGCACAAGAGATACCTGTCACCTCTGTGACAGAGGCTCCTTGCAGTAGTGAAGCAACAGTGCCCCCAACGGAGATATCAAGCACTATTGTATCACCTGCATCTCCAGAACAGCAAGTGACTGATGCTGATCCAGCACTTCAACCGTCTCCATCTACTGAAAAGTTTATGGAAGATCTCATTATGGATGAACCAAGTGCTGATCCTGGTACTCCACCAACCATATTGGCTGCAGTCGAAACTATTACATCTCCAACTGTACCATTATTGGAAGGTCCATCGGGTAGCTCTCCAGCAAGTTCACCCGCACCACATCATCGTGAGTCTAGCCCTGTTTCACCAAGAAATGACTCAGAAGGGCAAATGATTCAGACTGATGATTCTTTAATTGAAGCCATGGCCGCAGCTCTAGATCATACCTTGATAAATCGGCTTCATGAGCTCATGCAAACGGTTAGGTCCTTCTCTCAAGACATAACAAACTCATCCTTATCGGTCGATAATTCACGCCAGACGATGATTCGGCATTTCGAGACCGTGTCTCGAGACCTCGCTCGTCTGTCCACAGAGATCACTAATCATCATCGCACTCAAATCAACACGCTCTCTACCGTCTCCGAACAAGTTATCCGATCCGAAAATCGCCTTCATAAGCAGTTGAATGATCGGATGGACACTATGCAAGCCACTCTACTTGCTCAAATCGATGCAAAAATAGACACTATGCAAGCCTGCCTTGGCACTCAACTCACTGAGGTCATCCTTCGGCTTAACCAAGGTGATGCCAAAAAGGGGGAAGAAGAGCAACGTAGAGCAGCAGAGGCGAGAAGACGTGAAGAAGAGTCCAGAAGAAAAGAAGAAGCCGACAGAAGAAGAAGAGAAGGCGATAGGTCAGGAGGAGCCAGTTGGTTCAAAAGATGAACAACTTATCTCTTCTTTACTTATCGCAGCCGCATTTTTTTTCTGTAGGTGTAATAAAAATGCTTATTGTACTTAATGAAATTCATTCTCTCAATGAAGTTCATTTTAATGCTTTCATATTGTTCTTGGAGCACTTAAGTTTTGTCATCACCAAAAAGGGGGAAATTGTTGAATCCGATATTTTGGTGATAACAAACAACAACTCATTGTATAGGAATGTGCTGCCAACCATTGTATTTCAGGAACCTACTACAACTTCTACCGAAAGCTTGTCAACCGCCTTTGCTCTCGACCGGCTGAAGTCACAAGCCTATCAACTGGCTATCAAGACCAGCAGAGGATAAATCTATCTACCGGAAGCTTGTCAACCGCCTTTGCTCTCGACCGGCTGAAGTACAAGCCTATCAACTGGCTATCAAGACCAGCAGAGGATAAATCTATCTACCGGAAGCTTGTCAACCGCCTTTATCTCTCGACCGGTTGAAGTCACAAGCTTATCGACTGGTTATTCAAACCAGCAGAGGACAAATATCTCTACCGGTAGAATGCCAACTGCCTATCTAGATATCTCGAGACAAGTACCTATGACAAGATGTTCTTTGCAGGATCTTTTATTAAAAGCAGAACCGGCGTTTCAGAAGATTTGTTGACTCCTGCAAATCAAGACAACAGGTTGTACCAAAATGGCAAAAACACAGAATGACTGCAGATAAAGCATTCGACCGTTTATTCCAGTTTTGGACCCTGGAAGTTGTCTGCAGTGTACGATCCTCATGCAGAATCATCAATGCATTTATGAGCAATAAATGTGCATTCAATGCAGCATCAGAACGTTCAAAATAAAGACGTTGATGATTGACCTATAAAGGGAAGATTGCTCAAACAACAACAAGAAGTGATACGAGACAACGAAGAGAGACAAGCAACTCAGAAAAATTTCAATCACTTGACTAATATCAGAAGTCCTCATCTGATATACTTGAGCACACTTACAAGATCAATCATCTGCTGCTCAAATAAACCCTCGCCTACAGTTCACATATCTGATCGTCAAGGATCATCCTAGGGTTTTCAAGCCTCTCGACCGCTCTGCAGTCTGAGAAGCTCAACTCAACTATACTCAGTGTTGAAGAGACTTGAAGCTGCTCTGAAAGCTTCCACCAGTCTGATAAGAACTGAGAATCTTATCTGTGTAAATCTAGGAGTTTCGGATTAGGCATTGGATAAGTCCTAAGTCTGAAGTGGGTGTATTACAAGACGTTGTAATAACCAAAGTCTTCTAGTGAATTCCTTCCTAAGTGGAAGAAGGGGAGACGTAGAAGGATTAAGCCTTCGAACTTCCATAAAATCGTGCTTTAGCATTTACTGCCACTTATCTCACATCCTGCTCATACATTGCATTATAAACTTTGCATCACTAAAACCTCTGAACTATTTCCGCACTATTTAAGTTGTTCAAAACGTTTTAGAAGTTGAGAAAACTGATTAAGTGAACTAAACTTCACTTGATCATTTTAAAGAAGTAGAAGAAAAGTTTCAGAGTGTATTCACCCCCCCCCCCTCTACCCTCTGAACCGATCCCAACAGAGCGGCCCCACATTAAACCCATCTTGATTAGGCGGGTTTATACCCAACTAAACGGGTCCGCAAATGCGTTCGAGACAGGTTTCGAGTTTGTCTAAACCCACATTCGTCAAAATATATAAATATGCACGTAAATTTAAAATATATATGTATATATAAATATAAAATATATATGTAATATTAAATATATAATTATATTTTTATTAAATAATAAATATTTTATCCATAATTTGAGTTTATAATATATATTGAAATGAATTTATTTTATTATAATATGTTTAATATGAAAATATATCATTATAAATTTTTTTGTTAATAATTATTAATTAAGTACAAGTTGATGAATTTTAACTTACGAGAATATTTTTTTTGTCCTAAATATTATCAATATAAATTTGAAATTGAATTTAATGATTTTTTCTTAATTTTTAAAGTTTTAAATTTTTTATTTAATAAATTTAAAATTATAAAATTTCTGATGGATCCAATGAGTTTAACCCAAATTGGACCCTCCGAATTCGTGGAACCGGGCAAAACGGATCTCGGATTTAACCAAATCCGCTCCGTTGAAATCCCTAGTAGTTTTGTACGAATAATCTTGATGAAGTCCCTTAAATGTCTCATTTAACATATAACAACTAGAGTTCTGTTTAGGCATTTATTGAGTGTATTTAATATTTTTTTAATTTAATATATATATATATATATATATAATTATTTGTTTGTTCTACTATTAATTAATATTAATTAATTGTAATAATGAAATGTTAATAGTAATTATAGATGGAGACAAACTAGCACGAGGATGTGTAGCAGGGGAAGCCGGAAGCGTAGGAAGTGTAAATTGATGCAAGGGAATTACAATATAATCCATTTTGTCTCTTTTTCTTTTCTTGTCTCAAAGGATAATTTTGTAATTTTACTTAGGTATACCGAAATCGGTTTCTCAAGAAGTCTTACACACACAACACAATATATACTAGTCACGATGCACACGCGTTGCGTGTGCGATTAAAACGACAAAAAATAGAGCAAGACAATATATTGACAAAAACATAATTTAACTGAACAATCTGCCTCGAAGCCAAAGCCTGTTGTTTGCTACAATTTGAACACTCTGTTAGAATTTATCTTCGCAGGTTATAAAAAAAAATCAAAACTAAATAAACTTGGATACTTATCGAAAATAATAGCACAACAATTATTGTGCACAAGTCGATGCCTCATGGCAAAATTATTACTAGGACAAAATAATATTCGATTCCACAAACCAATCCTAGTAATCTTATCAAAATAAAAATCTCTAACACTTTGAGAAAAACTACCAATACTCTAAATTCAATTCTTGATTGAATGACAACTTTAAAGAGTATTCGTAAATCAAAGTAAAAGAACGAGACAAAGAATAAGCAATTTGAGCAGTCTTGATACTCTTCAATCAATCCTCCTTTGCTAAAAGTCACGTTCACTCCTATTGTTTCTGCCGTAGAACCTTCCAAATCTCTTTTTCCCCAATTCCATATAATCTTGCTGCTTTGCAAAATAAATCTTTCTCTAAATCTTCTTTCCACTTTTTGTAAATCTCTAAATATCTTTGTTTTCCTATATACGATAGATCCTATAAATCATGGAAACACACATCTTTAGTTAGTGAAATAAATATAATCATGCAAAGGAAACTTTTTAAAGAAAGACAAAACAAATATTGACTGAGTTACAAAAAATTTAAAAACTCAGTATATCTTTCACACTCCACGTCACAGTAATAATTTCAACACTCGATCATAAATTTTTAGTAGTATTTGTGAACCTGGAGAGTTCAACACAAATTGTTACTAAAAGAAAATAAAGAGATAAATCTGATGGGTTATAAGAATATGAGAATAGTAAATACCTGAAGATGTGATCAAATGACTCTGAATGAAGAAGAGTAATTTGGACGAAAAAGAGAAAATAAAAATAGAAGAAAGAACTGTAAGATGAAGAGAAGCAGAGAATGTGGGTAGTGGGGCAGAAGACTAGAACGTTAATGAGAAATGAGAAAAAATCAACTGATTTCCCACTATTTTTGGGATAAGAATATTCTGAAAAAATTTGAAAAAAAATTCATCTAATAGTCGGTTAAATTGGATATATGTGATTAAATTTTTAATGAAGGATAAATTAGTCTAAACATTAATTTGGATAAAACAGTTAGTTTAAGGTGTTTAACAATTATTAAATAGTAAGGATATATATATATATATATCCTTAATAAAAGAAAAAAGATTGAGGGGTCGGGACTTGGTTAATAATTGTGGAATAAGGGGGCCAAACAAGAACTGTATTTATGTCCAATTCATAATTGAAGGCATGTGTATGTGTCCCATTTTACTTCAATCCCATTATGATGCCTTTCAATTTGAACAAAACAAAGGAACTACCATCACTAAATTGAGGACAAATTTTATGTTAAAACACATTTTAATGCACCGACAGAATTACTCTCGATCGGGAATGGACCAAGCTAGAGCTTTGGATCTCCGATCGACTGCGACATAAGGAGTACACCCCTCCTATGTGTTGGGGTCCACTTGATTCAAGATCAAATACGGAACACTAACGAAATCTCGACAAAGAAATTAGATACATGTTTCTCACTCTCTGCGTAGGAGGAGCTCGAACCAACAATAACATCCTATACTCCTACATTCGAATTATCGAGACACTCTACTTAACAACTTCTTGGTAAATATTTGGTGTGTCTGAAATCTGATGTATTTGTGGAAGAATTTGAATATGACTAGTTGAGGTTCGTCTTGGACACGATTTTTTTGAGAAGATTATGTCCTGCTCTTGGTGTTTCAGAATTAGACACTCTTCTCCCAAGATACAACAACTATGCTTGTGATTACAACAGTAAATCATAAGTTTCTAAAACCAAAAATGATGTAATCTCTTTTGTATTGATCCGCTCTATGATCACCTACTAATCAGAAACTTAAACATACAATTTAAACATAATCAAAGTGCACTGCAAAAATTAAATCAGAATACTAGACCGACATAATACAACCGATTAAATAAACCCAAAATATACAACCCGATCGATAAATCTTAAATACAATAAAATACATCCTAACAGCTAATCCTGTTGTCATACCCTGATCACCGACTACTCCAAGTCTTTGGGAAAAATTCATGTAACTGTTTCGTTGAATGGGATGTCCAGAGAAAAAATAAAACAACTGGACATGAGCGCTATAGCTCAGAACGCTAGTACAGGTAAACATACAAATATGATGCATGCAATGTAATGAATGAGTATCCATATCTGAGGTAAAAAAATCAGAATTTGCTCAGACTGGCATCTAGGATATGAGCAGTACCATCGGGGAGCCAAACCACTGGGTACATCCAATCACTCCTAACTGGAAGTGGATCAAAATGTCACTTAGATAACTAGAGTCCGCTCGACCCGTCGGTCACTGTGACTCTCAGTGTCAAAACGTCCTAACAAGGGCTGAGCTCCCTACAACTCTGGCTTATCTCGAAGGAGATACATTGTAAGGTCTAAAAAGTCCACTAGCTTAATCAAAATAAATTAATTAAATTTTTTGATTTAGTGCATGCTATTTAGAAATTTTAATTGTTATGTTTAATTATGTGATTTATTTTAATGCCTGAAATTTTATGTGATTTGATGTGTTTTTAAGGTTTTCAGATTTGGAATTTAATTCTGGACCATAGGGACGAGGCTAGTCTTCGATTCGAGTTAGGAAAAAATGTTTTATTTAATTAAATATTAATTTAATGGAGTGTATTTTAATAGTTCGGAGAATAAAGCTTTTAAAAGTTTTATCTGTAACTAATGGGCCGATTTTGGAGCCCATTAGTCACAAAAATATCGGCGTTCAATCTTTCAAAACTTCTCAAAATAAACCGCATACTTTCTCCTCCCCCAAACCCTCTTTCACATGAGCACTACATCAAGGAATCAAGGGTTCTTTCTTCTCGAGGCTAGATCATTCCGTAGTTCAGGTTAATTCCAATCAAATCAATCAGACAAGTTTTTACTGTTTTAAAACTCATTCAAGAATATATGTATTTTAATTTCAAGGTAAAACCATATGTGAATGATTGACGATCTATGCATGTTTTTTTAAGATTCATGAGTATGTTGTTAATTGTGAAACGTGAGGCGTTCCTGATGTTTTCGGTACAAGTTTGATGAGATGCAAGGGCGTAGATGTTTGAAATTTAATTTTTTAGATTAAGTGTGTTGGGTATGAATTTTTGATTCAAATCTTTGAATTATGGTTTGATGAATGAGTTTTTAAGTGTTCTTTGAAGGTTTATTGGAGTATAGAAGTGTTCTTCCAAGGTTTATGATGATTGGTCAATTTTGAAAATAAAAAAAACCAGAATTTTCGTGAAAGCTTGATGCAGATCTTTCAGAATTCCCGAAGTGTCCAGACCCTGGAAGGGGGTCCGAACATGGGTCCGTGTGGCCTATGTCTCTGAAAAATCGAATTTTTCATGTGCACAGAGGTTGGAACGGGGTCCGTGCATCTTTCGAACATAGGTTCGTGCATGGGTCCGGACAAGGGTCCGGAATGCCTCTGTCCCAAAAATTTTAACTTTAGCTTTAAGGGTTCTAAATTCATGTTTATACTATTTTAAGATTCTTAAGTATATTTAAGAGGTTTTATGCAAACATTTCAAGTTTTAAATGTCCGTGATGGACGGAACGACTCACGTGGAGCGATTATACTATACATGTCTATGTTTTCAACCTTCATGAAAACTATTTTGCCATAAAAATCATGAAATGTAGGAAGTACTTTATGCATGAATATTTCTAACAATGGTTTATGCATGCACGCCAATGTTTTATGAAAGTTCACGGTTATGGAATCATGACGATATGACATGGTACTTAGAAAATATTTTGATGATTTATGCGTCTTGTGGTGATTACACGGGGTATGCATTTCAGGATGAGCTCCGAGCGTCTATCCAAACATGGCTCACGGGATGGTTATACGGGGTATGCACTTCGGGATGAGCTCCAGAGAGGCTATCCAAAGAATGAAAGTTACGGGCGTAATTCCATATGCGTTTGTACAACAGAAACCTATGAATGACTCATTATGACGATTACTACAATAAACATACTTCATCACCCCTAAATGTTTTATGGTATGGCTTCATCAAGATGCATTTATGTTAACTTCTTCATACAAGACTATGTTAACGCCTTTCTCGCTTAAAGTTTTAGAAACATCCTTTTTGGCATTATTTTTGCTGAGTATTTAAACTCACTATACTTGAATGATGCAGATAACGAATACATTGATACCTTCATCGATGATTTCGTTGGTGGACATGAAGAGGAGGCAGGCATGGTTCGCAAAAACAGGCGCGGAACGGGTGAAACGGCCGTTCCGGAACGGGAACGGCAGCTGCCGCGACAAAGTTTCGGGTGAAAACGGTCGATTAATATAACATTGTTCTTCTTTAAAATATAGGCAATTTCACGGATGTCGCGGAACGAAACGGCGATTTCACGGATTTTGCGGCCATCACGGAACATTTTATGTCATTTTTTTCAATTTTTTTGAATTAAAAATATTCTAAATTATATAATTATTTATATTTTTATTATTAAAATACTCCACGACGATAACCGTGACCGTTCTGTGAAATATCAATGGAACTGGAGCGGCACATTCCGTGACGCTCTCCGCGACCGCAATCGCGAACCACGGAGGCAGGGGTCGGTCTAGCGGGCGATGCATGAAGGCGAGACTAATGAATGAGAGTTGTTTAAAAAATTTTATTCTTTTAATGGGAACACAAGTTTTGATTTTTAAGTTGATGGTCATGTTTGGCAAAGTCTTTTAAATGTTTATTTTATTATTTTGTGCACTTTTTAACATTCTTATTTAATAAAAAAAAAATGATGCTTCCGCAAAGTTTTTTTTTTATTTTCCCTAAATTTTAAGTATCTATGTTGGATAACGCTTCAATAAAGTTTTGGACGTTACATACATGCTCAATATGATATGCATCATAATTGTAACGTTCCAAAATTTATTATCGAATTAATTGACAATTAAAATAATTATTGAGTTGAAAAAATAATTATTACTGCCAAATGAGTTATAGAGTGTATTTACAAAATACACGTGCCAATTAGTCAATGAGTTTGACTATTTCTGAATATCTGATAATATTGGCATTTTGAGATAATTATTGAGATAATGAAATTAAAAATAATTATTGATGCCAGATAATTTAAATTGGAGAAAATAATCAATTTGGGTGACTGATCAAAGCCTTAGATTGACTCAATTTATTTATTGAGAATTAACTGGTCTAGTTGTCAGATCGAAGTTCGCTATTTCAGATAATTGTAAAAATGTGTTAAATTATATATTGAAGTAAAATAACACAAGAGCATTAAAATGGATCAGTTCGGGTCATTTTAGGACCAAATTTTATAATATTAAGTAGTAAACTCTCTCTCACGCACTAAACACCTAAAACATACATTAAACCCTAACCCCATTCACGCTTCTTCCGTCGCCGGCCTCCAGCCGCCGCCCATCGCCGTCGATTGACCCTCCCATATTGTAGCTCTCGTCGAGGCGGTCACAACCATACCAAGAATTGTGATTTTTTGTGTTCGATTTGCCGAGCACGAAGTCGAGAAGGAGTGGCCACTATTCATCGTCTTCCTCGCGCGTATTGATCGGATTTTAGCTCGTTTTTGTTAGTTTTTGAGTTGCTAAATGGTAGTAGGATGTGTGAAGATCATTTAACAAGCTTTTTTCAGCATTTTTCGTGAGAAAATCGGACGGATCTGAGCTCTGAAGCTCACGCCCCCGCCGGCTGTTTTTCGCCGATTCCGGCCACCACGGTGGTCCTCTCCGTTCATGGATTAGTGAATTGTAATCGTCTCGTTGCGTTCTACAAGCCTGCAAAATTTCAGAATTTTTCGAGTAGTTTTGCAGATCGCCGCCGCGCTGCCACCGTCGCCACCGTCGACATCCTAACCATTTTCGATCGTCTCAACGTGATAGATCCGAATATCCAAGTTTTGAGTTGAGATTCAAAATCGTTAAGCGGTGAGAGAGCAATAAAGTTCGGAAATTTTTGGTCAAAGTTTGACTAGAGTTGACCAGGGTTGAATTTTGACCATTGTGTGATTTTTCGCAGATTGGAAGCTAGTTGAGAATAATTAGAGGCAGAAATCAGTAGTTTAGGAATTTGAGCTTCCAGAATTGGATAATTATGAGATTTTCGAGTCCCGATACGCGCAACCGCAACTGTATTAGTTTTTCGTGCGTTTTAAACGCAAATGCATGTTATATCTTTCCTTTCTCACACCTTTTAGATCAGTATATTCACTGTTTTAATGATTAAATTGTGTTGTTGCATTTGTATGTGTATATGATAGCTCAAATTTTAACTCATGCATCATTCATGTTTTTATGTATTGTGAATGATTTTTTTGTTATGGCTAGTTCTTAGCTGTTGTTCACTGGTTTGATGGCTGAGTCAAGTTCCTTTGGGTCTTGATTTAAGATGGCTTGAACTAGTGTCGGCTAGGTGAACAGTGGGATGGTTGTAAGGTTGTCTACCTAGCGGGCAGCTCGGGCAGGGCTCGTGCAGGTAGGTTGTCCGGGTCGGGTCAAGTGAATTAGGGTCATATGTATGGGTCTGGGCCGAGAAATTTATTTAGAAGTCCAAGTGTTTGGTTTATCAATTGGGCCAAGTTTCTTATTGGGCCTAAGATGTTTATTTGACTTTATTTATTTATTGAGTCTAAGTTGTTTATTGGGCTTAATCTTTTATTGGGCCTGAGTTGTTTATTTGAGCTAAAATGTTATTTGGGCTTGAATGAATTGATTTAGTTATTGGGGGCTTAATTTATTAATTAGGCTAAATTTGTTAATGGGCCTAAATTGTTTAATTTATTTGGTTGAGCTAAATTCTATTTCGGTCTAAGTACTATTGGGTCAATCTAAGTCTGATTTGGGTCATTTTAAGTGTGATTGAGCTAGTCTAAGTATTT
The DNA here is from genome assembly GCF_033568475.1 of Henckelia pumila. Lineage (NCBI taxonomy): Eukaryota > Viridiplantae > Streptophyta > Magnoliopsida > Lamiales > Gesneriaceae > Henckelia > Henckelia pumila. The sequence continues at coordinate 195,413,188 of NC_133123.1, read as the reverse complement.
TTGGGCCAATATAAGTGTTAATGAGTCGGTCTAAGTTTATGGGCTTTAGTTAAGGGGCAACAACTCGAACTAGTCAGTGACAAACAAAATAATCCGTAAATATATATTTAATAGATGTATATGTATATTTTGATATAAGTATGATTTTTATTATGAAAAATGAATTAAATATATATTTACGGGAAAAATTTTAAGAAAATGATATTTCTAAGTTCATGATTCATGCATGTATTTTATGATGAGATAACGGACATGTAAAGAAAATATTTTTGGGAAGTTGAAGTGATTTGTGACAAACACGGGACTGGAGGTCGGGATACCGGGCCCGATGACGTTCCACTTACGATTATGAGCCTATGAATCCCCAAAGGTTGGGTGAAGTGGTATAGGGCGTTAGGGGTACACCCCACAAGCCGCCACCACGTACGATGGATTTAGATTGATCGATCGAATTAGGTTACACTTCAGATATGACCCACAGAAAATAATTTTTATGTTTATGACATGCCAATGTTTATGTTATGTATTATGTTACGTATTATGTTATGATATAGATTACGACGCAGTTTATGCATACGATTTTACGATCATGCATGCATTAGAACCCTCAGGTTATTTTTATATACGTTATGTGGTTGCATGTGGTTTTATTTAGTAGTACTCGTTATTAAAGGAAGAGCATGCTGGGCCTTTAGGCTCACTAGATCTAAATGGTGTGCAGGTGAGATTTATGTTATTCAGGATGTTGTGGTCCCGACTGGTGGTGAAGACCTCCGTGCATTCGTGGCAAGCTAGCACACCCGTGACCTTCGCGCTTTTATGTTTCAATGATTATGAGATTGTATCAAACTATTTTCCGCATCTTGAGTTATTGAATATTTACGCATGGATTTATAATGTGTTTGAGTATTTAAGTTTTGACATGAAATCACTTTTTATTATGTATTAAATTTTATGAAAATCTATTTTAAGTATAGATGCATATATGTATGGGCATATATGTAATATTTTAAAAAAAATTCCTTCGAGTTAGGGTCGTTTCATTTGGTATCTGAACAATGTCCTTGGAGGGTTGACTAGCCTGCTACGTGGAGCTCAGAAGTCGCACTACCAGTCTGTGAGTTTTAAATGCTTTTAATTATGTTTTACGAATGAGACCCATGAGTTAGTTTTCACTGAAATTCATGTTATAAGGCTTTTAAATTAAAATACATAGCTATGCACTACGGTTGAATGAGGGATTATTGGGAATTACAGTATATCTCCGAGTCGCGTAGTTTGCGATGCGGGTAATCAGGATCCACCTTCGCCTCTACCTTCACTTGCAGCTCTACCACTCGCAGTTTTTAGAGGGTCAGCATGGGCATGATAGCTAGTATCATGAGTTTACTTGAGCATCCGAATGGACAGCTTAGGAGGGCGCAAGAGGAGGACATCACTGAGAGGTTCTGCAAGCAAGGAACGAAGGATTTTGCGTGGACCCGTGATCCACTTGTTGCTGAGGAGTAGATTTTAGCATTGTAGACGATCTTTGCCTTCATGGGGACCCGAGATGCTGATTGGGTTAGATGTGCAATCTACATGTTAAAGGATGATGCAACTCTCTGGTGGGAAGGCGCAATGACTGGTCTTGATCTGGCCAGGATGATTTGAAGGGATTTCAAGATGGCTTTATTTGAAAAGTACTTCACAGAGGATGTGCGAGGCCATCTGATTCATGACTTCATGAGCCTTCGACAGGGAGACAGGACTGTGGCCAAGTATCTGAGGAAATTTGAGCGGGAGTGTCACTTCGTGCCCACGATTGCTACAATGGAGAGAGGCTGCGGCATTTTACTGGGAACTTGAGGTCCGATATCAAGAATATGTTTCCATGGCAGACATGATGAAGTACAAGGTAGCGGTTAGTCGAGCGTGCCAGTCCAAGAAGGGAGGAAGGAGATGCATGCTGACTCCCAGAAGCAGAGACAGTTTCAGCAGTCATCTAGAGGACATTCCTTGCAGCAGCCAGCATAGAAGTCTTATTTTGGGTCGTCTAAGGGATCAGACTCTCCTAGACTGCATCAGCAGTAGCAGAGGCCGCAGGGCCATCAGCATTAGGGGACAGTTGCTCCTAGCGCTGGAGGGGTACCTTTCTACGGACAGCTTCAGAGGCCTCATTCTGGAAAGTGTTTGGTTGGCTCAATCAGGTGTTACCATTGCGAGGATCCGGAACGATTTCGAGGAACTATCACAGGGCGAGGCAGACCACAGGGCGCTTGTTTTTGGTGCATGCCGAGGATGCAGATCATGATACTTCTCTTATCGCGGATAGTCCTAATTTGCGTTCTTAAATTCAGTTATTGAGATTATTAGTTAAGATTTGCATTGGAAATTGCTTGACTATTTTACTTGTGTTTTAGAAATGGATGTGTGGGATGAGAATTGGGAATATGTTAAATTAGCTTGCTTAGGATTGAACTTAGGATGCTAATTGGTTGCTCTAGAGGAACAGCCTATATCTGTTAGGAAATCTTTTGCGTACAGGGAAGATTAGCCTTAGAGGTATTGTTACGTTTGTGTTTCTAGATTATGGAGCTACGCATTCTTTTACCTCTCAGTAGTTTTTGAGGATTTTAGTAATTGTTTGTTATAGGTTAGATGCGAATGTTGGGTCGGAGAGAATATTTTGAGAATTCTCTTAGAGATTTGATTGATTGCTATTGAGTAATTTAGATTTCATTTTTCTCAGGAATCGTTGAGCCAAATGATTCGGGTGAAGGGTACCATTGAGAGATGAATTAGTTTGTTGAAGATATAAAATTTGGGAATTTTTTGATAGTTCTAACTGAGTAATTAAGCATCGATTGACGTTTAGTTGATTTTGTGAGGGATTGGGAAGGTTCTTTTGGGATAGAGAAAAATCAGTTACGTGAGTCATTTTATCTATTCTTTCCGAAAATATTGGAATCCTTCTTGTAGTTCATGCATTCCTTGATTCGCATGACATTGTTCATTGAAGATTCAGTCAATTTGGCTTCGAATGATATTTCGGTTATAATTTCAGAAATTCATATTTCTGGAGAACTTGAATTCTAAATCTGGACATGGATATTGATTTGGCTGAGTATTGTTATTCTATTCCATTGGGATCTCGATTTTATTTTGTTGACATCAGATTACACCTTGGGATTTTATTTCATTTTCATTGAGTGCGTGCGGATTTCCTCGTGTGTAAGCCACGCTGACAACCTTGATTTTGATTTGTATTGATGATGGACATGATGTCATACCTGTTGACAGGTGATCATCTGATTTGATATTGATTGATTGGCTCGTATACTTTGTTCATGGAGCCTTGAATTGATTTGCTCACCCCTTGTATTAGACTGGAAACGAGTTGTTTCCTTTTTGCAGATTTGTTTTCCAGATTATTGTATTTTGATATTGTTTTGAACCATGTCTCTTCGATTTCGATTTGATTATGACCCAACAAGTTATTTGTTGAGCTGAGTTATACTGAACTTCGTCTTGACATTGTTTTGGCTCGTAACTGATAGTGATTGTTAGGACCATTGGAATTTAGTGTTTGGCGGGAACCAGATAGAATCGTGGGACAGTTGATATCGAGTTTTTGTTGAGATCCTATTGTGATTGAATTTCAGGGCTCTTAGGAGTCGAGACTACCGCTAGTGGAGTTCACCTATATCATCAGTTGTCAGGCGTCCATAGGTATCGATTCATATGAGACTTTTTCGAAACAAGGTGTAGATCTTCCGTGCATTGGAACGTTGTTGGCGAGAGGATTCTCTTAGGTTCCGAGTTAGTTCAGCAGACTACAGATATCGTGGTTCGAATTTGGGACAAGATGAGGCCCACACAGAGTCGTCAGAAGAGTTATGCTGACCGACGACTATGAGACCTCGAGTTTGCTGTTGGAGACCATGTGTTTGTGAGGATTGCGCCCATGAAGGGCGTGATGGGTTATGGATATGAGCCTCTGTAGTTGGCGTCAGACTTGTCGTCCGAGGAACGACTAGAGCAGATCTTAGCACAAGAGGAGCAGATACTTAGAACGCGAGTTTTTCCCTTGGTCAAGGTCCGGTGTTAGAATCAGTCAGAGGAAGAGGCTCTCTCGGAGGCCAAGGTCGTTATGCGGACGTATTGTACAGAGCTTATCGGTACTTACTCCAATTTCGAGGATGAAATTCCATTTAAGGAGGTGAGAGTTGTAACGTCCCAAAATTTATTACCGAATTAATTGGCAATTAAAATAATTATTGAGTTGAAAAAATAATTATTACTGCCAAATGAGTTATAGAGTGTATTTACAAAATACACGTGCCAATTAGTCGATGTGTTTGACTATTTCTGAATATCTGATAATATTGGCATTTTGAGATAATTATTGAGATAATAAAATTAAAAATAATTATTGATGCCAAATAATTTAAATTGGAGAAAATAATCAATTTGGGTGACTGGTCAAAGCCTTAGATTGACTCAATTTATTTATTGAGAATTAACTGGACTAGTTGTCAAGTCAAAGTTCGCTATTTCAGATAATTGTAAAATTGTGTTAAATTACATATTCGAGTAAAATAACACAATAGCATTAAAATGGATCAGTTCGGTCATTTTAGGACCAAATTTTATAATATTAAGTGGTACACTCTCTCTCACACACTAAACACCTAAAACATACACTAAACCCTAACCCCCACTCACGCCTCTTCCGTCGCCGGCCGCCAGCCGCCGCCCATCGCCGTCGATTGACCCTCCCATCTTCTAGCTCTCGTTGAGGCGGTCACAACCATACCAAGAATTGTGATTTTTGGTGTCCGATTTGTCGAGCACAAAGTCGAGAAGGAGTGACCACTATTCATCGTCTTCCTCGCGCGTATTGATTGGATTTTAGCTCGTTTTTGTTAGTTTTTGAGTTGCTAAATGCTAGTAGGATGTGTGAAGATCATTTACCAAGCTTTTTTCAGCATTTTTCGTGAGAAAAACAGACGGATCTGAGCTCTGAAGCTCACGCCCCCGCCGGATGTTTTTCGCCGATTCTGGCCACCACGGTGGTCCTCTCCGGTCATGGATTAGTGCATTGAAATTGTCTCGTAGATTTCTACAAGCCTGCAAAATTTCAGAATTTTTGGAGTAGTTTTGCAGATTGTCGTCGCGCCGCCACCGTCGCCGCCGTCTTCTCCGGCGAGCCACCGGCCGTCGACATGCTAATCATTTTCAATTGTCTCGACGTGATAGATCCGAATATCCAAGTTTTGAGTCGAGATTCAAAATCGTTAAGCGGTGAGAGCGCAATAAAGTTTGGAAATTTTTGGTCAAAGTTTTACCAGAGTTGACCAGGGTTGACTTTTGACCATTGTGTGATTTTTCGCAGATTGGAAGCTAGTTGAGAATAATTAGAGGAAGAAATCAGCAGTTTAGGAATTTGAGCTTCCAAAATTGGATAATTATGAGATTTCCGAGTCCCGATACGCGCAACCGCAATCGTATTAGTTTTTCGTGCATTTTAAACGCAAATGCATGTTATATCTTTCCTTTCTCACACCGTTTAGATCAGTATATTCAATGTTTTGATGATTAAATTGTGTTGTTGCATTTGTATGTGGATATGGTAGCTCAAATTTTAACTCATGCATAATTCGTGTTTTTATGTGTTGTGAATTATTTTTTTGTTATGGCTAGTTCTTAGCTATTGTTCACTGGTTTGATGGCTGGGTCAGGTTCCTTTGAGTTTTGGTTTAAGATGGCTTGAACTAGTGTCGGCTAGGTGAACAGTGAGATGGTTGTAAGGTTGTCTACCTAGCGGGCAACTCGGGCAGGGCTCGGGCAGGTAGGTTGTCCGAGTCGGGTCAAGTGAATTAGGGTCATATGTATGGGTCTGGACCAGGAAATTTATTTAGGAGTCCAAGTTTTTGGTTTATCCATTGGGCCAAGTTTGTTATTGGGCCTAAGATGTTTATTTGACTTTATTTATTTTTTTGGTCTAAGATGTTTATTGGGCTTAATCTATTTATTGGACTTGAGTTGTTTATTTGAGCTAAAATGTTATTTGGGCTTGAATGAATTGATTTAGTTATTGAGTCAAGCTTATTGGGCTTAAGATAGTTATTGGAGGCTTAATTTATTAATTGGGCTAAATTCGTTAATGGGCCTAAGTTGTTTAATTTATTTGATTGAGCAAAATTCTATGTCGGTCTAAGTACTATTGAGCCAATCTAAGTCTGATTTGGGTCATTTTAAGTGTGATTGAGCTAGTCTAAGTATTTTTCAGCCAATATAAATGTTAATGAGTCGGTCTAAGTTTATGGGCTTTAGTTAAGGGGCAACAACTCGAACTAGCCAGTGACAAACAAAATAGTTCGTAAATATATATTTAATAGATGTATATGTATATTTTTATATAAGTATGATTTTAATTATGAAAAATGAATTAAATATATATTTACGGGAAAATTTTAAAAAAAATGATATTTTTAAGTTCATGATTCATGCATGTATTTTATGATGAGATAACGGGCATGTAAAGAAAATATTTTTGGGAAGTTAAAGTGATTTGTGACAAACACGGGACTGAAGGTGGGGATACCGGGCCCGATGAACTTCTACTTATGATTATGAGCCTATGGATCCCCAAAGGTTTGGTGAAGTGGCATAGGGCGTTAGGGGTACACCCCACATGCCGTCATCACGTACGATGGATTTAGATTGATCAATCGAATTAGGTTACACTTCACTGATATGACCCACAGAAAATGATTTTTATGTTTATGACATGCCAATGCTTATGTTATGTATTATGTTACGTATTATGTTATGATATAGATTACGATGAAGTTTATGCATACGATTTTACGATCATGCATGCATTAGAATCCTCAGGTTATTTTTATATACGTTATGTTATTGCATGTGGTTTTATTTAGTAGTACTCGTTATTAAAGGTAGAGCATGCTAGGCCTTTAGGCTTACTAGATCTAAATGTTGTGCATGTGAGATTTATGTTATTCAGGATGTTGTGGTCCCGACTGGTGGTGAAGACCTCTGTGCTTTCGTGGCAAGCTAGCACACCTGTGACCTTCACGCTTTTATGTTTCAATGATTATGAGATTGTATCAAACTATTTTTCGCATCCTAAGTTATTGAATATTTACGCATGGATTTATAATGTGTTTGAGTATTTTTTGTTTTGACATGAAATCGCTTTTTATTATGTATTAAATTTTATGAAAATCTATTTTAAGTATAGATGCATATATGTATGGGCATATATGCAATATTTAAAAAAAAATAATTCCTTCGAGTTAGGGTCGTTTCAATAATATCTCTAAGCAGTAACGTGTATCATGACATATAATATGCAAAACATAAGCATGCAAACCCGCTGACTATCTCAGTCAGTACTTACGCACGTTAATAACAATCCTAGATGTCCATGCATCTACAGTTAGAACTGTCAGACGGGCCAACCTATGGTGGGATGGACCGACCAACCAAAAACCCACCTTTTGACGGGTCGAGGGCAGGCCAGCCCACCATCTCAGCGGGCTGGAAATCCTCAACCCAACTCAACCTAAAGTGGGTTGCTGGTTAGGCGGGCCGGCTCGCTAGTTGGCTCACTACAAATAAAAATAAATAAAAATCATTATTATTAATTATAAATTTCATTTAATAAATAAATATTAATAGAAACATATTAATAAAAATTTTAAATATTGATTTCATACATGTAAATTTTATATAAAGTAATTAATACAAAAAAATTCACAATTTTCATTAAAAAAATACATATATCACAATAAAAATTAAAATAAAATATTAATTCTCCAGGCCCACGGACAACCCGCGCGGGTCACGGGCCTAGGAGGGTTGACCTACCTAGGCTCACCTTTTGTTGGGTTGAAATTTTTTTAACCCAACTCACTTAAATTTTGTGGCGGGGCGGACCAACCCGGCGGGACTAACCCAAATTGTCGGCTCTATCTACAGTCCATCACTACAATGCAGAATAACCATGCATTAAAATCTTGCTCTAAAAGCCTTAACTAAGCTATTGCATACTCCTTAGTCTCTATAAGGAGCTAGAGTAAGCATATATCTGTGTTCGTCGTCAGTCCACTGATGTCAATAGCCCAGAACTTGGGTAACTCGGAAACGTCTCGCCAAGACCCTCCCAACCCAAGGAAGGATGTAAAATCCTAAAACTAATAAAAAATTAAGAGAAAAGTTGAGAGGACATCGATTCTAATCATCTAATCAAAATAATCAGTCAATCGATAACAGAGAATCAATATCAGAAGTAAGAAATTTTTTTTTAAAAGGGGCCTCGCTCGAGCTAGCAAAGTCCTGCCCGAAAAACACAGGTTAGCTCGCTTGAGCGGCAATATCCCGTGCTCGAGCAAGATGAACCTTGTATCAAGAAATAAAATTCACTCGCTCGAGCGGGCAAGTCATGCGCTCGAGCGAGAAAGGTGCTGGGACAAAAATTTCAGAATCTGCTCTCACTTCCCAAAACTCAACTCAAATTCCAAATATAACTCCAAACAAAATATAACATGCATTGATAACCCAATTCAGCAAAATACCATACAATAAGATCTAAAGTTATACAAAATCCGATCTAGTAGAACATGTTTCGGTTCTAGGTTATACAATACAAATTCATACAAGTTCGAATACAATATAAGTTTGATTACATAATCGACTTTTAAACACCAAGTCCTCACTCTATCTTCACATCCCCACTATCCATGCGATCTATGACTCGATCCTGTCCTATATGTTGCCAAGCACACATACAAAACAAGACAACAGTCGGATAAACCGGTGAGAATAAATCCGAGCAAAAGAGACATTAGCAAATAACAAAAAACATATATCAAATCATGATATAATGTATATGCAATGGATGATTCATGAGTTTCTTGTACAACCGAGATTCGTATCTGATCTCGACATCAAGATTCGTATTCGATTTTGATACAGTTATCCAAACTCCTCGTAGTTCGTATCCGACTCGAGATGTAGTTATGTGAATGTCATTTGAACAATATGAACACATTCTCACTCAAGAACACATAAACATATAAATATGTGATTTTAGGAAAACTCAAAAATTTTCTATCTTGAGTTCAATTCCCGAATTAATCAATATCATCTTTTTACCTTTCACGATGATTCACAAGCTCCAAATATGTAAATTAAAGATAACTCCGATCAAAACTCATTCGAACTCAAACTCATTCAATTCAATCTTCAAAGATACATTTCAATACAATACCGGCATCAACTCTGTAACGATCCAAGTTCCGCAACCTCGAACTCAACTGCCTTCAAACCAATCTGTAAGGAGCGATAAAGGATCAATATCTAAGTTCGAATTCAAACGAATACGGTTCAACAATTCAAACGAATCAAAATCCCAAAACTCAAACTAGCGGCATAACAGCTAAATTCTGATCAACCAAAAAAATTACAAATCAGCAAATCTAACGTTATCAACTCATATCAACCCAAACTTAGAGGGTGTTTGGCTAAACTTATTAAAAACAGCTTATAAGTTGTAGGAGCTTATAAGCTGTTTTAGGAGCTTATAAGCTGTTAGGTCTTATTTTAAAAATAAGCTGTTAAAGTGTTTGGATAAACTTATTTTAAATAACTTAAAAATGTTAATGTTTTTGGCTTTATAAGATCTTTTTATTATCAAAATTACCAAAAGAGTATAATAATATGAAGGTGATGTAAATATTATATGTATAAAAAAATAATTTTAAAATTTTATGATAAATGTTAAAATTAAATAAAAACTATTTTATATTTTAATTTATATAAATCTTACACTATGAATTTTTTTTAAAATAATATATTTATTATTTTAAATATATATATATATATATATATATATATATATATATATATATAGTTTCTTTCAAGTGCCCACCTATCATGCCCACCAATGATGTGGCACTATTCTATTGGACCACATCTTTATCACATCCAATAGAATAGTGCCACATCATTGGTGGGCATGGTAGTGGGCATGATAGGTGGGCACTTGAAAGAAATTATATATATATATATATATATAAAACTATATATATATATATATATATTATTTTATATTTTAATATATAAAAATCGTATGCTTTGATTTTTTTTTTCAAAAATATTTAATGTTAAAATAGTATCTCGATAGTTTAGTTTTTAAAATTATAAAAAAATTATAGAACAAAACATTATTTTTTTGACCGAGAACAAAATATTATTTTAATATATATAACAAATTGATAAAGAAAACTGTAATTGAATATATTATGAAATTGAAAAAAAAATATATAAAAGGATAATATAGAAGGATAATAGTGGGAAACAAAATATTAAAATAAGATCTTTTCGTAAAAAGTAAGGGTGTATCTACTTTTTTAAAAACAGCTTATTTTGACAGCTTATAAGCTGTTTTTAAAAAAAAATTTACCAACCAGTTTTGGAGAGCTTAAAAGCTCCAAAAGAGCTTATAAGCTGTTTTGAAGAGCTTATAAGCTCACCCAAACACCCTCTTAATGAAGACAGCTCAAATCCGATCAAATCTAAAAACCCATTTTCAACCTATGATTTCAAAAATTCATAACAATTCCTAACGATGTCATTTTTCCGATCCGATTGAGAAATAACGATACATGCTAGCTCATATACGACATATCCGAAAATCATACGATTCTAACGACATCCAAAAAATAAAGTATATCCGATCGAAGAAATACTTATGATAGAACGGAGCCCTCGATGCTGTGATCGCAAAAGCACCTTCAGATTTAATTTCTACCGAACGGATCGAGCAAAACCCGAAGAAGAGAAGATTGAAGATCTCGCTTTCTATCTTCAATGGAGGGCACGGTAAGGGGAGGAAGAAGGAGATGAGAGAAAAAGAAACTTAGTCAACCCATCAAGTTGAATATAATATATAAAATCCCTATTTTGCACTTTAGTCCCTGAAATTTCCAAAAATTACAAAATAGTCCCCGTTCAATATCAATTCAGCCCTCGAATTCTATAATCTCCAATTATCTCAAATAAACTCAATTAAGATAATTTTGGGGCGTTACAATTCTCCCCCTCTAAGAATAGATTTCGCTCTAGAAATCGAAATAAATCAATCACATAAGATAGAATAAAGAACCAGAAAAAGAATTAAGAACTCACGTCAAATAAATAACTCTGGAAACCTCTGTCTCATTTCAGAAACTGTCTCCCATGTCGCCTCTTCAACTCCGTGACGGCTCCACTGAACCTTCACCAACAGAATCTACTTAGTTCTGAGCTGCTTCTCCTTTCGATCAAGAATCCAAATAGGTCTCTCAAAGTAGCTCAGGGTCTCATCAAGATCGGCCTCATCAGGCTGAAGAATATGGGAAGGATCTGGGCGATACTTCAGCAACATAGAGACGTGAAAGACGTCATGAATACCAGATAAGGAAGGAGGAAGAGCTAGTCTGTAGGCAAGATCGTCTATCTTCTCCACAATCTCATACGGAGCGATGAATCTCGGAGACAACTTTCATCTCTTCCCGAATCTGACAGTGCCTCTGAACGGAGAAATCTTCAGAAATACCCGATCTCCCTGATCAAAATATAGTGGTCTGCGTCTGATATTTGCGTACTTCGCCTACCTGTCCTGAGCAGACTTCATTTTCAACCGAATAATCTTCACATGCTCAGCCATATCATGGATCATATCTGGTCCTAAATCAGGAGACTCAGAAATCTCGCCCCAGTACAAAGGAGATCTGCACTTTTTTTCGTACAACGCTTCAAATGGTTTCATGCCAATACTCGTTTGAAAGCTATTGTTGTACGAAAACTCGATAAGAGGTAACGAATCCTGCCAACTAGCGCCAAAATGAAGCACTACGGCTCGTAGCAGGTCCTCAAGAGTCTGAATCGTCCGCTCAGTTTTCCCGTCGGTCTGAGGATGATATGATGTACTCAGGTGCAAACGAGTATCAAGTGCCTCCTGCAGACTGTGCCAGAAGTGAGAAGTAAATCGAGGATCTCTGTCTGAAACGATCGACTTTGGCACACCATGCATTCTAAAAATCTCTCTAACATACAAGTCTGCCATCTGATCGTGTCGATATGTCATTCTGTACGGAATAAAATATGCAGATTTCGTCAATCGGTCGATCATTACCCTGATCGCATCATAACCTCATAATGATCGCGGTAGCTTCGTGACGAAATCCATCCAGATATGATCCCATTTCCATTCAGGAACATGTAGACTATGCAGTAGACCACCAGGTCTCCTACTCTCGGCTTTCACCTGTTGAAAATTCAGACATCGGGACACAAATCTCGTGACATCCCTCTTCATCAGCTTCCACCATAACTGATTTTTCAAATCATTATACATCTTCCGGCCACCTGGATGCACACTGAACCGACTGCAATGTTCCTCTTGAATAATACGTTGTCTCAACTCAGAAATATTAGGCACAACAATACGGTTATTCACAAACAAAAAATCATCCCTGACATGAAACTCAGACTGATGTCCAGATCTAACTTCCTCTGCCGAATTCTGAATGCTCGGATCAGACTTCTGTGCTATTTTTATCATCACAAATAACTCTGGCTCGACATGAATAGCAATTACTCTGATAGTCCTCTTATCTGTTTCAAACTCCAAACCAGAAGTGCAACAGTCATCGATCAACTGAGAAACACCGATAGTAGAAAAGAGATGAAGAACAAAGCTTTTGGCTCAAAGCATCAGCAGCTGCATTCGACTTACCCGGATAATACTTGATTTCACAGTCGAAGTCTTTCAACAAATCCAACCATCTCCTCTGTCTCATATTCAGTTCTGACTGTTAAAACAAATATTTCTAGCTTTTATGATCTGAAAATATTTCGAAGGTCTGACCCGTACAGATAGTGACGCCAGATCTTCAAAGCAAATACAATCGATGCCAGCTTAAGATCATGAACCGGATATTGAGTTTCGTGCGGCTTCAGCTGCCTCTATGCATAAGCTATCACGTGCCTATGCTGCATAAGAACACATCCCAAACCTCGGTGAGAAGCATCACAATATACGAAAAAAAAACCACCAGTACCTGACGGAATAGAAATAATCGGAGCACTGGTCAATCTCTTCTTCAGATCAATAAAACTGGTCTCACACTCTTCAGTCCCAGCAAAAGGTGCATTCTTCTAAATCATCTGGGTAATCTGATTTGCAATAGATGAGAATCCCTCGATGAATCTGCGATAATAACCCGCTAAACCCATAAAACTTCAAATCTCATGCACAGAAGTCGGTCTAGGCCAATTCATAACGGCTTCGATCTTGCTGAGATCGACAGAAATACCATCTCCAGAAATAATGTGACCGAGAAATACGACTCGATCCAACCAGAACTCGCATTATGCACCAAAGTGAAAGTTGATGGATGGACGGATGCTTCGGTTTTCAGTCTTATGAGCATCATACAAAGTTTTCTATATCGTTCTACACTTTCTCGTTTAGGATCTTCTTCGACTTCATTGCCCATGTAATCATGTACCACTCCACTTCTAGCTTTTCTCGTCTACCTATTCAAGATATAATTCTCGGGAAGTTTTTTTACGTCCAGCACATCATATACTTTCACAGCACGTAATAATCCAGTCATCTCAAATTTCCAACAACTGCATGAAATCATCTTGGTGCTGAGATTAAATGTCACCCTCCATTCTCCTTCTTTATCGATTAGCCCAATAATATATTCAAATAATGTTTGAGTCTCATTTTTATGTTTTACGTAAGCAGCTGCGAACAAAACAAACTCCATTTGAAATAGATGAAAGTGGGAGTATAAATCTCAAAAATTTGCCGCAACATAGGAGAACTCTCTAGCTTTAATCTCGGTAATTTTTGGCGTGTCTCAAATTCACACCTTAGCTCATTGTACCTCTTTTCCTCCAAAACTCTTTCAAAGTGCTTAAAAAATTGCATTATATCCAAGTCGGGTTTCATACAACTTTTAATATCAGAATTGACACTTTCACTGATTTGTGTGCTCCTCATACCAAGTGTGAAAACCTTTTTCATATAACAAGCTGCCCATTTCTCCTTTATATTGTAATTGGACTGCAACCATGTGTTTTCTTGAACAGTATATTGTGCTAGTAGAACACTCCATGTCTCCTCAAATCGTGCCTCATCATCAATTCCATACATGCATCTCTTAAAATCAGTTAAGAAATGAGAACCATCTTTCATCAAGGTTCCCAAATGTTTGACGTCATTTTGCATTAAATGCCATGTGCACAATCCATGGAATATCTCGGGCATCACCTCCTGTAAGGCCTTTGCCATAGCTTGATATTGATCAATGAAGATAGTGAGAGGTTTTTTTTGCTTGTGTGCCTCTAAAAAATTTTCGAACAACCATTTAAATAATGATACAGTCTCATCATACAAAAGTGCTGCACCAAAAATTACCACTCCTCTATGATGATTGAAACCTGAGAAGATAGCAAGTGGTCGATGTCCATGATTTGTGCAATACGTGGTATATAGGGACACAACATCACCAAAATAATCATAGTCTATTAGCATTCTCGCATCGGCCCAAAAAACATTAGTTATCTATTTTTCCACGTCCATCTGATTAGCATGATAAAATGATAGATTTTTAGATAATTGTTGTTGAAAATATTGCATCAGACAACCAACTTCCCCATATATCATACTTCTTTGTCTTTTGGATCGAATATAATTTTTAGTATCCAACATGGTATAACCAAGACCATCTATTCCCCCGACATGCTTACTCATCATCAAAAAATTTGATTTCTGTCTAAGTCCAACATCTTCTGCCAAATCAATCTCATAGGCTTGAACTTCTGTAACTTTACGTTGGGAAGCCAACATATGAACTGTTTTTTAAAGATGAAGCGGGTGATTATGTTCTTCGATAAACTCATTAACTTTATACTTGTTGTCCACAAATGTGACACCCATTCTTACTTTACAATTCGTTCGAGTCTCAAACCGAGGATTGAGTGTCGATGAATCTCTTTTCTCTTCTTTACGAACACCCTCCTTGCAGCAAACATATTTATAAGAAGTTATAAATCCGGTGTTCTTGTTCTTGTTGAAATAATTCTTTCTAACTCCAAATCCAATTTTCCCACCATATTCAACCCAAAACTTCCAAGCGTCGAGACTATCAAATTTCATAACAATCTTTGGCTTGAATTCAATATTTGAACTAGAATCCATCAAGAATCTCGAAAAAGCAATAAATTTCTCTGTTACAATTTAAATTCAACAAATTAACAAGAATAACATTTTCTCAACTAATATCCAAGAACAATAAGTCAAAACTTGATAAGTCAAGTGCATCAATTGTAGTGTGTGTCAATCAAAATTTAAACCAAGTGAGTTGTGTCATGTATAAAACAATGATGAGATATCCTAATTATTTTGTTGGTCTGTATAAAGTCATTTATTTCTCCATATTCGTCCTACTAGATGTAAAAGTCATACAAAAATTATATTAACCTTACTAGTGATAATATAAAATTCTTAATAAAAAGAATTTTAATCTTGGATTAGATTATAATAGTACTTTTGTTTATAGTATTGTACTAATTATAAAAAAAAAAACACAACTGCCAATTTTCTAAACTATGCATAAATGAAAGGAATATTCATAATTTAAAACCCCCGATGCATATTCAAGAATTTGTATAAGTATTGATTAAATTATTATTTTTTTAAAATTGAAAACAATGTTAAATCAAAGCCACAAGCAAGCAACGGCCGCGGGTTCCCACGTTACCAAAAAAAAAAAATCATCCCTACCAAGAATTATTAAATATTATGAACTGAAACCTAATCTTACATGATTAGACACATATATATAATTCATTTCCAAATCTCCTAAATGTTGATACTAAAGATAGCATCGGTAACAAAAAAAAAACACACACACACACAATTAATACGGGTCTCAATAACACAATAAAAAAACAAATAAACAAAACAAAATAAAAAATTCGGTAGTAAAAAATTTTGAAAAAAAATTTATACATGTAAAAGAGCAAGAAAATCGAACCTGATATTGTATAGTATTTCTGGTAAAAAAAAAATTCAATGGAAGAAGAAAACGAAGAAAAGAGCATGACGTGAAATAGTGGACGGAAAAACGAGGGGAACAAAAATTTAACCTAAAAACTTAAGTAATATAAAGCCCACATTAAGAAAGCCCATTAAATGCCTCACAGCACCGAATGTTGTGGTTGGAGCACAGCAGGGGATTTTGATCCCCATTTGAACAGGCAAAATACTTAAATTTTTAAATAAGGAAGATAAAAGCACAATCCCCCTCAAGGCCTTTCTCACAGTTTAGGCCTAGCCCAAATTCAGGCTTGCAAACTTAAAAGAGTTTGCTGTCAAGGTACTACAAACATAGAATCCGGCCCAACTGAATAGAGTCCACATTACAGCTTCTATAAGACACAGCAAACCCATCTGGGCTAAAGATTGATTAAGCCATACATTTACCACTGGAGTTTATTATACCAAAATTTCATTTAAATATTGAAATTACATATTTTTTTATATGATATTTTAATAGGCATTTTTGCCTTTAAATTTTTGTAATAATTATACGTCTAACCCTTGACACGACGATTTATTGACTACGCGTTGTTATGGCACCTAAGAATCCTTTTTTTTTTTTTTACAATATTAGGTTTATAGTACAATATTAGGTTTATAGTACAAAAATATCTTTTTATTGTAGTATTTTTCTTATTTACTCAAATACATCACATGTATTTATGAAGAAAAATTATGTATTCTGATGTGAGTGATGTATTTGGAAATTATTACAATAATAGGTTATTTTCTTATCATAATCCTAATATTTAAAAAAATGTTTATTTTGGTGCAAAAACAACGCATGTTTAACAAACTCGTCGTGACAATGGCTAAACATGCAACTATTACAAAATGTTAAGAACTGAGATGCTTATTAAAATTTCATATGAGAGAAGTGTGTATTTTTAATAATTCACAGAAAAAATTGGTATAAAAAACTCTTTACCACAATTATCAGCGATTGAGCTATGCTACACCTAGAATACTACACTATTATTTTTTTTAAAGATATATTGGAGCGAATACCGTGTAACACAGGAATCACCCAACGTAAGTTAGTTACGTTTCTTATTTTCTTTGTCGCCAAGAGTTCCTAGTAGGGATAGAGTATTGAGAAATGCTATATTTTATTGAGAAATATAATGAATTGTGACAAAATTTATTACACAAACAAGTGTTGAATAATTAAATTTACCCTTCGACTCATATTAGTTTTTCTTCATGTCAAAACTTAGTTTAAATCAATTCAAACTGGAACCAAAAACATTAGAGACCAGAGCCGAAACCGCATCAACAAGTTCGATTCCAACTGAAATCAAAATCATCGATCAGTCGGTTTTAAAACTGCGATCGGGACGACGTTTTGGTGGATATGTTATGTGCAGGTACGTAGATGCTGTTATAGATAGATTTAGCAAAATATTTGAAACAATCTATTTCAACCATCGGAAACACTCTGACGGCAAAAACTAAGACAATAAATGTCAATCAAAGAGTGTTGGCCCTCAGTTAGAACCTACTTTACAAAATTCTCTCCTTCATGAGTTTATCTACACCAAACCTGTATACAAATAAATATCAATCAATTCTTTTGTAAAACTGTCAATATGTTATGCTCAATGGCGCCTCCTCGCTGGAAAGAAAATTGTCGCCTGAACTTTCCTTGACTTCGTCTGAGTTGTAGGAGAAGATATCGACAGGGGCAGTCGTGCAGCCGATGGTACCACGCTTGCCGTTGGAGTTGGATGGTTTGTGATTATCGAGATAAATAACGATAACAGTTATGTCATCATGGAAATGCCTTCGGATTCCCTTCTCGATTTTCTTGATATCTCTGTACCTCACTTCTCTCTTCTTAGCCGCCTCTCGAATAGCAGCTGCCACTAATCTTCTCGCTATCCCCTGTGATAAAGGAAAAGAAAGTCATGTTTGTTTAGTGTTTTTGCTCGTCTGTCCAATGCAATGACAAACTTAAGAAACGAGGGAACGAAATGAATGAAACAGGAGATTTCATGTTCAACATGAATTCAACTGGAAAAAAGCTAATCAAAGGTGTCCATGCGAGGGAGAGTGATACTTACAGTTCTCGGGTTTTTTGATACTATTTGAACTGCAGCGTCATCAGTGAGATGTTCCCAGAGACCATCGGAGGCAAATATTAGGAACAAATCTTGTGGTTTAAGCTTCCTAGTCAAGATCGAGGGTACGGCAGACAACAGCGGTCGTTTCATGGGAACAAGATTTCCATATTGTTGGAAAATTGGATCTCTGTGAAACTCCGGGTTCTTCAAATAAATGTCGCCAATAGATCTCGACACCTGGAGAACAGATGACATTAATAGAGAACTTTCAGCTTTTACAAGACAGTGTGCTAAGATTGTGATCAAACGTGAAAGAATAAAAAGCAGCACATCTAACCAGGCAGTGTATTTGATTCCTGGTAGAGTAGCCAAGACAAATCCCTTTAAACACAAGCAATTTTGGGTCAATGCCAATTTTCAGAAACCTTTGGCACGATATTGACTCGGATGAGATTGTTCTTACACTTAACATAACAAAGGTAGCATCAGCAAGAGCTTATTTTAAGCGAATTCAAGCTCCTAGCTGATGAAATCTTTGGAAAGGAGCTGAGAAGCACTTAAAATAAGCTCTTACAAACAATACCTAAAACTTGTTTTCGATTTTCTTGATAGGGATTTGAAAGTCCAAAGCTATCATTGAACACACTAAATGCCTCGCCAAATCTAGATTCTACATTCCAATGCATTTTTAAGGGCGACTTCAATGACATCGAAAGAGGCAAGGATTACCTGAATTATACCCTTGATTCTCCAAACTCCTCGGTAATAGACAACAATAGGTGAATCGTCAGGATGTAAAGCTTCGACCTCTCTTCTCACATTCTCACAGGACACGTTATGATCGGTCGACAATCGTTCTGCGACAACCGAATTAAGTTCTCCATCAAATCCCCTCCTGCCAAGAACAGCTCTTGAATCTCCCAAGTTTGCCACATACAATTCACCACCTGAAATTGCACCAACAAGGCAACATGATCCCACCGAAGCAATCTGCGGCTTGAGCGGCAATGATCGCTTAACTAAGCTAGTAAAATCTTCCTCGGTCGCATTAAAAGCCTTCTTTATTACCTCCGCTGATAATCCCCCTTGCTCTGTGGCAAATTCTACAGGACGGAGAGTAAAAATAAACAAACTTTGTTTCTAACTTATCATCTTGCACTGCAAAATTCAATCATAACTCGAAAACGTTTTTCGCACAACACGAACAAAAAAGAACATAATCTCCCATCAAAACAATAAGAACCAAAAACTAATAATCAACAGAGACTCACAAAAATGAACTTCAAAACCCAACTAACAAAATTAAAACTTAGCGTAGATAAAAACCCAAAAAAAAAAAAACCCCAGAATCCCCTATTACTCAAAAAATAAAATTGAGAGAAAAAAGAGTATACTGTGAAGATAAGGGAAGAGGTGGCGATTAACGAAGCGGGAAGCCTCCGGGCCACCGTGGCCGTCGTAAACTCCAACATAGGTGGCGGACGGCGACGTAAAGACCTGGCTCTGATCCTCGAGGCTGGAATTGGCCTGAACCACCGCTATGGAGAAGTCGCCGGAGGCGTGAGGCTTGAGGTCCATGTGCCACATCAAACTATCGGAGTTTCGCCACCCCAAACAGCGGAAACAGCATGATCGCAACATTCCCTTTTGGGAATCTCGTGAAGTTTAAGGTTTGAGAGGAGTTAAAGAATTGAACACTTGTTGGAGTTAACTTGTGGGGCTGGAAATTGTTTCGCACGGTGGGTATATAATAGTATACAAAGGTTAGGGAGGTGGCAACCGCGTTAACAAGAAGAAAAAAAAAACAGACGCAAATTTTTGTACTACGCGTTTTTCTCTCTTTGTTATTTATCTTTACAATCCTTTGTATTCTGTCTTTCTTTCTTTTTTTCTTTCTTTCTTTCTTTATTGGAGTATTTTTCTTTTTTGCTTTTCTACCACTGATCCACATATATTTTGTTCATACATATACATAACTTTAATTAAATTTTACTAATAATTCATGTGAACCAAATCAAGTCGAACAGAGAATTTCGTCTCATCAATTTCATTTGACGAATTTGTGAGATCTTGAAATTAATTTTATGAGATAGATTACTAGTTAATCTATAAAAATATATTATGTTTTATTTTATACATAGATTGAGTCAACTGATCTAAAGTTTATTCACAAAAGACTTACCGAAAGTTAGATTTTTCTTTTTTAACAAAAATAGTTATGCTATTTGTTTGGTATGCCGTAAGTTCCCTAGAAAAAATTATAAAGAAATTAATTATATTTTAAAGTGCCGTTTTTCATAAATATTAATTCAATATAGTGTACATATAATATTTACTGAAAATAATCTTATATTTTTACGGTAAAATAGAAAACCGACATGACCATACTTAGATAAAGATATATATACTTAAATTGAAAATATTTTAAATTTACGATAAGCTGCTTCAGATTTATCATTATTATGAGTTTAGGAAATTATTGCTATGCTGCAATTTTTATTTTTTGTTAACGATTTTTGTCCATAAATGGGCATCGACAATAAATAAAAGTGTACATATAATTAATGTTGAAGCTTTCTTTCCCAAAAAAAAAAAACAAAAGGTTGATATCGAAAAAAGGTTGATCTCGAAATAGACCTCATCCTATATGAGTCAGCCTCTGACTCATGCGGTGGTTAAATCGAGGGATGTGCACGAGCGGCAGAGACCTGAGGGAGGAAGCAACATGACCAACCCCCAGAGCATACCCCACAATGATTCAGCAGAGAATATGCTCCACACGAGAATCGAACTTGCAACACTGGGAAATTTCTTTTAGATCTTACATGTATAGACATCGCTCCAAACAATATTTAAACATGTAGATTTATCAATACATGTGAGATCCACTATTTTTCATTGTATCTCATATATATTGATAAATTTTCATCTTTAGATCCACTTTTAAGACATTGTCTGTATAGATAGGGTGAAATTTTCCGATATTATTTACAAAAAACTGGAAAGGGTGAAATTTTCCGATATTATGTACAAAAAACTGGAAAATTTCACTCTACTTGTACAGGAGGAACTGCCCTAATAGTGCATATAAGAGTGAAAAATTATCAATATATGTGAGGTCTGCTGAAAAAATAATGGACCCTACATATATTAATAAATCTCCATATTTAGATGTTCTTTGGGAAAATGTCTATACAGGTAGGCAAACTGTCCATAATCCATATCCTTGCTACTAATGCAAATTTTCAAAGAAATAAAAAAATTGGAATTTCATCGTTACATATATAATATGAATAAACATAAAAACTTATTTGAGACGGTCTTGTTGATTAATTTTATGGTATGGATATCATATTCAATCTGAACTCATGAAAAATATTATTTTTTATTAAATATATGATTTGGATCAACTTATCTCATGGATATATTAGTGAAATCGTCTTATAGGAGACATACTATTCTTTAAAAGAATATAAATTATTTCTTTATCATTATTTTTAATTTCACAAAAACTCATGTGAAATGGTATCACATGTCAGTTTTGTGAGACTTACCTATGAAATGTATTATTTTTTATGTCAACAATATTATTATTTTATTGTAAATATAGGCAAAGTTGACTAGTCGTATCACAAGAGACCTACTCTTTTAATTTAATATTAATTAATATTTTGTCAAGGTCACACTTGAAAAGGAAATACAGCAAAGTGCATTTTTCACAATAACCCTCAAAACACGTCGTGGAAAAGGAAGGAACGAATTGATTCATATTCAGACTTGCTAAATTTTGACTTGAATTGAACCCAAAAAAAGGGTAATAATATTTGTTTTGTTTAGATAATAATATTTTTTTAAAGGAAAAGGGTATTAATATTTAATAACTATGGTGTGTGCTAAATGTCGGTTCAGTCTATGCTACCTCACCCGGGCAGTGCCCGAGTGGGTAGCAACGACCCGAATCACCGAGAGATTACATCCAAAAATTTAATACTAGGATTTTGTAGGTGAAAGTTTGGGAATGAAATTTTCTACTCCATTTTTTTGTAAGATTTCTTTTACCCGATTATATGTGGCATAACAATTTTAATTGTATTCAATATTTTCTTGACGAATAAAGAAAATTAAGGGTCAGACATACCATATGTGTGTAATAATTAAGGGTTAGGCACATATATTCAATTTTTTTCTTTTAAATAATTTTTGTGTAAAAAAGTATAAATTATATAAAATTTTAAAATTTTAAAAATATTTTTTGATAATAAATTTTTTATTTTATGGTAATATGATCATTTTAAAATTAAAAAATTGATAAAGATAAAAATATAATTTATTAGGATATGATAATTTGATAAATGGATATTTACTAAAATAAGTTTTTATGATTTTTTGAAACAAAACAGAATGTTTTTGTAATTTGAGAAAGGGGGTACTTTTGCTTTACCAAAAAGACATCAATATATCAAAATTATAACTCTAAGCCCCTCCTCAACTTTAATATTATAGGATATAATAGCATATAATGTAGTATAGATAATAAAATTACAGAGAAATGTTAAATTTTGGAGGGTGGGTCTTAATTTATTTTTAAATAAAGCTTAAAGTTTGAAAAAAATAATAAAATAAAATAAAGAAGTCTATTGACCATTTGAATATTATACAACTTGCTTTCATGGTAACCTACATGGATGTGACTTGGATCTTCATCATTTGGATTAGATTTTAATCTTTATTTTATTAAATGAGTAATATATTCGTTATCATATTCCATATTCTTGTTTTTGTGAATTTTAAAGTGGATTATAGGCACTAGATAACACCATACCACAATTGAAATGTTTTTTTTAAACAATAAAAATGAGAGAATTGTTAAAGAGCCAAAGGAGACAAGAACAAAATTTTAAAGTTAAATTACAATTGAGATTTTATTCTTCTATATGGATAACGAAGTTACGATATTAGACGAGTTCGCTACATTCTTGTCCTTTGAGAAACTTAATTGGGAAGCAAAATATTGGAAGTTAATTTGAAGCGTAGCATCTTTGATAATTTTTTTGAGTAAGTTTCTTATCACATGGTTTTACGAATCTATATTTATGAGATAGTTAATTTGATCTATATATATTTAACAGTAAAAAGTCATATTTTTTTATGTAAATTGATGCCCCTAAAAATATTAGGGTCTGGTTCGACTGAAACCCGTCAGCTCATTCCCAAATTCATTAAGCCCTTTTATATGGAAAAACCTAAACTTGATGAAGACTCAAAGCACTACAAAAAGGTAAGTTTATTGTTAAAGCCCAAGCTACTGAGTCCATTAGGCCGAGCCCTGTCTGGGTAGGGAAGAATGTCGACCCGAGCCCGGAAAGGAAAGTCTTGTTAGAGGTGTAATAATATTGGAAACACTTGGAAATCTCTAAATGATAACGAAAGATCCCGATAAACCTAGGATTACGATGAGACTATCTCAATCTGGTGGGCTCGGAGTCCTAACCGCCATGGTTACTGAGTCATACTTGTATCAGTCTCCTACCTCATATAGAACTCTACTCGAACAAAAATTTTACTCATACGAGATAAGGACCCCTCCTGCCCCAATAAATAGCAGATATCTCTTATGATTTACAAATTCTGTAGTGATACGTATCCGAAATTAAGGATTAATTGTAATTAATTCAACGATCATGTTTAGATTAAGTAAAACATGATTAAAAAATTCCAAATGGATTAATGGAGTCCAGAAATGGATCTAGAACAATTGAAAATAGTCGAGAAGGTTCCGAGTCTTAGGGAGGATCGGAGGCTCCGAACCTGAGATCGGATGGTCCGAAGTGTCCAAGTTCAGAGGCCCTGAAGATGTTCGGAAGGGCGAAGTTCGGACGATCCAAAGAGGGATCGGACGGTCCGATCTTCATCAGATAAGATAGGATAAGGAAATTATTTGATTGGTCAAAACTAGAGTTCGGACGATCTGAAGTCCAGGATCGGACGGTCCGAACAGTTGTCCGGACAGGTATCCGAAGGAGTGACGTCATGGATGACGTAATATCTGGATCGAACGATCCGAAGTCGCAATCGGATGGTCCGAAGTGCTATCAGGTGACACTTGTCACGCATGCAGAGTTCGGACGGTCCAAAGGCAGGTTCGGACGATCCGAACCATCGTTTATAAAATGAGGCTGAGGAGGTCATTTCAGAACCGCACCAAATTCCTCTGCTTCGCCCGCATGGCTCTATTTTAGGGCTTTGGGTACTCTTATTTTAGAATTGGAGTAGGGAATATATATTTTAACATATTCAGACAGTGTCTGACATAGTTGTAGAGTAGTGCTCGTGTAGCGGAGCCGTGCTCGAGGCTGTGGAGCTACAGCAGGGGTGTGCCACTAGTTGCGGAATAGTCACCATCAGTGGGCTGACGACGGACGCAGGTATAGCTATGATCTTCTTAAATTATTTAGGAGTATCTATTAGTTTAGTTAAGACTTTTAGAGCTTAATAAATGATACATGAGTATTTGCATTGTAGAGCTGATGATAGGCTTGTGAACCTAGAGTGAGACTGCTAGGACTACCTGTAGTAAGGTACGTAAGTACTGACTGAGATAGCCAGCGGGTTTGCATGCTTATATGTTGCATTGTGTGCCATATTATTCTGCAGTATGTGTATATCATATTGTGCATGTCCATCTTTTGAGATGAGTCATGTAGGGCCGCTCAGCCCTGTTTGGACGGTCGATGTCGAGCGACCCACGACCGACGGATTAGCCGGCACTGACATCTGTAGGACACGGTCCACGTCCAGTAGGAATGAGAAGTGTACTCAGTGGATTGTCTCAGGTTGTACCACTCATATCCTAGGCGCCTTTCTTAGCAGTTGTATACAGTTATCCCAAATATGGATACCCTGTCATTTGCATGCATCATGTTTGTATGTTTACCCGTATTTCTGTATTGAGCTTAGTCGCTCACGTTCAGTCTTTTCTTTGAATCTGGACACCTCATTCAACGGGACAGGTGTAGGTGCAGGATTGAGCACCAGGAGCTTGGAGAGGCCAGTGACCTTGGAGACAACATGATTAGCTGTAGGTTTTTCCTTAGGTTTTATTCAAGCTTATTCGATTGGGTTGTAAAAATTGAATTTATTTCTGCTTTTATTTAAGTCTTTCGCAGCAATTTATTCTAAATGCATGCTTAATTATGCTCTAACTCTGATCAGGTAGTGGACCCGGGTTGGGTCGCTACAAATTCACTTTTGTTCACGTATTCATTCACTCATATTTTTTTGTTCTCTCAATTTTATTTCACTCTTCGTCTTCTGAACATTGACTTAGGCATCGAAGCCCCTAGCCTTGTTTTTGTCTATGTAGAGCATTATTCACCCGACCCGTGTGTTGAAAGATTGGAAGATCCGCTCTACCAGATCGAACCCGAGATAAAATTTTGGTTACATCATAAATGTAATACTTTTCATGAGTCGAATCTAGTGAAGATTATTGTTACAAAATTAGCTCGTAAGATCAATTTATAAAATTTTTGTTTTTTTAAAATATATAATAATGGGCTTTGGATAACCGTGAAACAATAATTCTTTATATATCAGGTGAACGATGGAAATACGATGTTCGAGTTTTTGCATATTCAAAATATTTGAGTTGTATAGCTCAATGTTCTAAAAGGTGTTGCTTAGGACTGCCTCGGTGGTCGGCTGGTCGCCCACTACATCAATTTTTATAAAAATGGTGATTCTGAGTGCTGTTTCATTGTTCGCCGCCTAGATTCATATCAATTTCTTAATTATCTTTTAAATTATTATTTGACATATCTGTCAATTAATTTATATCGGATGATGGAATGTGTCATATATTTTGAGTTTAGTCAACACAGAGTAATAAATTTTGGGGAAAAAAATCAGTCATCTTGGTCTGTTTGTTTTCTTAAAAGTAACAAATCAAATGGAATATATATAGAAATAATTGATTTCTATGAAATAAGAACATAATTTTAAAATTAACCAAATAGAAATTTCAAATTATTTCTATTCAGCCGTTATTTTGGTTACTATAAAATCATTTCAATAGAAAACTTTTATGTGGTTTTTAAACAGATAATTCGCGTTGTGCATTTTATTATTTGTCTTTTTGGATTGAAAGTTGAAACTGTGGGCTCAAATCTCCAATCCCCCAAAAGAGGAGGGACGGTGCAATTTTATTTTTATTTTTATTTTTATTTTTATTTTTATTTTTATTTTTGTTAATACCGACTGTACGTTGGCTCTTTTACTTCGTGTGTACGAAGAAATTCGATTGTGTTCCAACCAACAAAATATAATGTAATGACATGTGTTAGCAGATATTGTATTGATTTGATAGGATTTTATCCTTGTATATTTGTGTTTATATTAGGAGTTTATTTAGGCTTATCTCTTTCCGTAGATATCAATGTTTTGTATGTATATACTCCTTTGTGTGATCAATAATATTCATTCGTTCACAAAACTCTTATATGGTATCAGATTCCCACGGCTCACGCCTCTAAACCCTAGCCGCCCTGCTCATCCGCCGTTATCACCATGTCTGTCACCCTCAACGCCCCTTCTTCTCTCATCGCCATTAACGTCACTGCCCAATGTCTCCTTAAACTAACCTCTACGAATTATCCAGCCTAGCGGCTCCAGTTTCAATCTCTTCTTATTGGTTATGATTTGATGGGCTTTGTTGATGGCATGAAACAGTGCCCTCCCGCCACCTTTACCAGTGCCGAAAGCACCACTGCCAACCCGGCTCACCCCCTATGGGTTCGTCAAGATCAATTAATTCTAAACGCAATCATTGGTGCATTATCACCCACCTTGATTCCGTTCATCGCTGCGTCCACCACCTCCTTTGATGCTTGAACTACTCTTGCAAAGACCTACGCTTCTCCCAATCGAGGTCGTATTTTGCAACTCAAGGCTCAGATTTCCAATCTTGTTAAAGGATCGAAATCCATCACCGACTTCATGCAGGGCATCAAAGTCCATGTCGATGCTCTTGATCTGATGGGTGTCACCGTTGATTCTGAAGATCTTACACTAAAAGTTGTTCATGGCCTTGATGACTCTTATAAAGAACTTTCTCATGACATCCAAGCTTGTGACACTGCCATCTCCTTTGATGAACTTCACGAGAAACTCCTCACGTTTGAGGCTCAACTTGCGGCTCTACCACCCACACTCCCCACGCCCACGCCTACTACCGCCTTCACCGCAACTCGGAACAGCCGCCCTCACCAGCATGGCTCGGCTCCTGGCCCCAATCGTCCTTCAGGTGGTTCGCGGGGTAGAGACCCTCGCGTCTCTTACCCATCTCACTCGCATCCACCTGCGGCTGCCTACAGCCCCCACCCGTATCAAGGGCGCTATAAACTTTGTGGCACACCCGGACACTCTGCCAAAAGGTGCACCTCGTTTCAGTATTTACCTTGGTCTAACCAATCGTCTCCTCCTCCGTCGCAACCTGCCTATGCTGCTCCTCAAGCCCACGTGGCATCTCTTCCTGTGGCCACTCCTGTCCCTCCCGACTGGCTTCTGGATATTGGTGCTTCCCATACTGTCACTACTGATCTTGCCAATCTTTCTCTGCACTCCCTGTATGCTGGCTCAGATTCCATTGTTATTGGCAATGGCACTGGTTTGTCTATATCGCATACTGGCACTCTTTCCTTACCTACATCCACTAAGTCTTTTCTTCTATCCAATACCTTATATGTTCCTGCCATGAGTAAAAATTTGATATTTGTTTCTCAACTTTGTCGCCCTAATGACGTGTCTGTTGTTTTTCTCCCCTCGTCTTTTCAGGTGAAGGATATACGTACGGGGGTCACTCTCCTCACCGGGCCATGTAAGGATGAGATCTACACCTGGCCACTACCTAGCTCTCCATCCCCGTCGCCCTCCGCCTATACCTTCGTCTCTGCGCCTCTGACACTCTGGCACTCCCGTCTTGGTCATCCTTCTTCCGACATTGTTCGCCACTTAGCTGTCTCAAATGTTTTTTCTCTTTCACCTCTGTCTGTTTCAGATTCTTATTGTAATTCTTGTCATATTAATAAAAGTCATAAGCTTCCATTTTTTAATTCATCCCTTACTTCCTCAGCGCCTCTTGATTTAATTTTTTCGGATATCTGGACTTCTCCTGTTCTTTCGACTTATGGGTACAAATATTATGTAATTTTCGTTGATCATTTCTCTAAATACATTTGGTTTTACCCTATTAAACAAAAATCGGATGTTCTCACTGTGTTTACTACCTATAAAAATCTGGTGGAAAATTATTTTCACAAGAAAATCATCTCCCTCTATACAGATAATGGTGGTGAATTTCTTGCACTCAAACCTCTCCTCTCGCAATCTGGCATCTCTCATCTTACCACTCCGCCCTATACATCTGAACATAATGGCTATGCCGAACATCGGCATCGTCATATTGTTGAAACGGGTCTCACACTCCTCCATCATGCGTCCCTACCCATGGTTTTCTGACCTTTTGCTTTTGCCACCGCTACTTATCTCATTAATAGAATGCCCAAAGTCAACCTCTCCATGCAATCTTCCTTTGAAATCCTCTTTCATTGTCCTCCCCACTATGCCAAACTTCGCGTCTTCGGCTGTCTATGTTACCCATGGTTACGTCCATACACAACTCACAAACTTGACCCTCGCTCCTCGGCCTGTGTTTTCCTTGGTTACTCCCTCACTCAAAGTGCTTACATCTACCTTGACTTGTCTTCTTTGAAAATTGTGGTCTCCCGGCATGTTCGCTTCATTGAATCTGTCTTTCCCTACCTCCAACCTCCTTCGAGTATTCCTTCAGACCCTGCCTTGATCTTGCTCTGCCTGCTGCCCCATCACCTATTATCCCACTACCCCCGCCTGCATCTTTCCCGCCGGATCCCGTCCCTGGCTCTGGAATGGCCCCTGCACGTGTCTCCTCACCGTTTCCCCCTTGCCTACTGCACCTGTATCGCCTACCACTCCTCCACATGGTCATCCTATGACTACTCGGTCAAATAATAACATCTCTAATCCCAACCCTGAATACTCCCTCGTGGCCACTTAACCCACTGACACTTCTGAACCCACTTGTGTCACCTCTGCCCTTCGTGATCCTCAGTGGCGCTCGGCCATGTCTGCTGAGTTTGATGCTTTTCTTCGCAATGACACTTGGGATCTTGTTCCTCCTCATCCCTCCCAGAATTTGATTGGTAATAAGTGGGTGTTCCGTATTAAACGCAACTCTGATGGGTCTGTTGACAGGCACAAAGCCCGTTTGGTTGCCAAAGGCTTTCATCAACCTCCGGAAATTGATTTTTATGATACATTCAGCCATGTGGTCAAACCAGTCACTGTTCGTCTTGTCTTATCACTTGCGGTTCAATGGGGCTGGCCCTTACGACAGCTTGATGTGAATAATGCCTTTCTTCATGGCTCTCTCAATGAAAAAGTGTTTATGGCTCAACCCGCTGGCTTCACGGACAAAAATTTTCCATCTTATGTTTGCAGGTTGAATAAAGCCATCTATGGGCTTAAGCAGGCTCCTCGAGCTTGGTTTACGGAACTACGAACCTTTCTAATCTCTCTTGATTTCGTTGGTTCTCGTGCTGATGCATCTCTATTTATTTATCGTCGATCAACACAAACTGTTTACTTTCTTGTCTATGTGGATGATCTTATTATTATTGGCAGTCATGTACCTCTTGTTAATGACATCATTTCCAAGTTGGCCTCTCACTTCTCTGTTAAAGATTTGGGCACTCTATCATATTTTCTTGGGATTGAAGTTCCCCCTTCTTATTCTGGACTTGTTCTCTCTCAGAAGCGGTATGCCATTGATATTCTTACAAGGTTTAATATGCAGACTTCCAAGCCAGTCAGCACGCCTCTTTCTTCTGGCAGCCCCTTATCTCTTAATGATGGTGTCTCCTCTACCGATGCTACTCGCTATAGACAGGCAGTGGGTAGCCTTCAATATCTGCTTGTCACTCGCCCGGATATTGCCTTTGCTGTAAATCGTCTCTCTCAGTTTATGCACTCTCCATCTGAGCTTCACTGGGCTGCCGTCAAACGCTTGCTTCGTTACATAAATGGAACTCTTGATTATGGTCTACATCTTCGCTCAAGATCTGCACCGTCTCTTCATGGTTTTACTGATGCTGACTGGGGTGGAAATCCTGATGACCGTTGTTCTACTGAGGCCTATGTTATTTTTCTTGGCACAAATCCGATTTCTTGGAGCTCCCAAAAACAAAAATCTATTGCTCGATCCTCTACGGAAGCTGAGTATCAAGATGTTGCCTCTAGAGCTGCTGAAATCTCTTGAATTTGCTCTTTACTAGGCGAGCTCGACTTTCCTGCTTCTTTTGCACCTGTTCTTTACAGTGACAATATTGGTACAACTTATCTGTGTGCTAATCTTGTCTTTCACTCGCGAATGAAGCATATTGCGTTGAATTATCATTTTGTCAGAAAACTCGTACAAGCCAACAAGCTCCGTGTTTCTCATGTTTCTTCTGCTGATCAACTTGCTGATGCACTCACCAAACCTTTGTCCAGTCCACGGCTTCGCAATCTCATGTTCAAGATTGGTGTTTATCCAAAACCTCCATCTTGAGGGGGCCTGTTAGCAGATATTTGTATTGATTTGATAGGATTTTATCGTTGTATATTTGTGTTTATATTAGGAGTTTATTTAGGCTTATCTCTTTCCTTAGATATCAATATTTTGTATTTATATACTCTTTTGTGTGATCAATAATATTCATTCGTTCACAAAACTCTTATACCATGGATGGAGTAATTCTAGGAAGCATTTGGATATATGAATTTGAAATCTATAAATTTTTATCGTAGTTTTATGATTTATACTAAAAGTATTGGAAATTAAAGTGGAAGAATGGATCACTCATGAGGGTCGAAGCGGTCTGACCAAACAATTCGAAAATATTATTTTAAATTTCTGAAATTGAGTAGTTTTTCCTTCCATTTAACTTGGGAGAACTAAACTTTTGGTCATGTTATTTACAATTTTTTTCCAATTTTGGTCCTTTTATAATAAATTTTCATTTATATTCTTGTATATTGTTTGCATGTTTTGTCCTTAACTTGTAGTTATTTTTATTTTGGATAATTATTTTTATTGATTATAAAATGACCGAAAATATTAAAAAAAAATTAGAATTTCAATGATAAAAATGAAAAACAATAACAAATTAGATGACTAAAATGAAAATTCACCGTAACATGACAAAAAAAACAAAAAAAAAACATGCAATTTAATTTACATGACTAAAAATAAAAATTCATCATTAATATGACCAAAGTGAAAAAAATACAAATAACAATAATAAATATTGTTATCACATTTAACTTCAATTGGGATAATTGTATATATTACCCCTGTGAAATTATGAGATTACTGAAAAACCCTTATTAGTTATTATTAACCCCCTGTGTTTTGAGATTTTGAGAACAAATACCCCTGAAAACACGTACGAACAAGGGATTGTATACTCAAATTTTGAAAATATGAGGAAAAATGTGGTCAAGATAAAAAAACACAAGAAGTTAATATATCATTCTTTTTTCACAAAGGGTTTTTAACAATATCGATATTTCATAAAGATAGCGTATGCAATTACCACAACTTCAATTATTATGGGTATTAATGATTATTAATATAATTAATCTTATAACA
Organism: Henckelia pumila; assembly: GCF_033568475.1. Taxonomy (NCBI): domain Eukaryota; kingdom Viridiplantae; phylum Streptophyta; class Magnoliopsida; order Lamiales; family Gesneriaceae; genus Henckelia; species Henckelia pumila. The sequence continues at coordinate 195,381,228 of NC_133123.1, read as the reverse complement.
AAAAGAGGTTCAAGATTCATTTTCTTCAGCTGGCAAGCAAAGATCAAAATATACCAATTGTTTTGAATGCAACTTGATTTTTATCCATTCATGACTGATGTTGGACCTTTGTGAATGATAATTATCGTGCGAAGAAAAGTTAATAAATCAACTATAAAATATTTTAATCGATCAATTTATTATGAGATATTCGATTTAAATTTCCTTTACTAATTTCATAGTCAATTTAGTTGATATTCTTACTTATTTTTTATTCATCTCAACAAACTTGTTTGATTCGTTAAATGCAAATTACCACACTTCATTTTGTATTTTGCAATTTTTTCGAAAGAATATATATATATAACTGCAGTAATCGAAGAATGAAATGAAGAAACAAATATATTTATAATATGATGACCGACTCTTGCAAATGTGTCAGAATAAAATAGATATAAAGACCTTGAAATAGATATATATATATTTTTAACTGATTCAAGGGCATCAAGATAGCTTCATCGAGTCCGACCTTGTTGATGGGTTACACCTAAAAATTCAGCTGGGTGTGAGCCCAATCATGAAGGTCCACTCTAAATATAATTAAGGTCCAAGCTTATTTAAATATTATTTATATTTAATTCAGGCAGACCCTGAATTTTACAAAAGCCCATGAGAGGCTCAAGCCTATGAAACTCTCCGAATATCTATAAATAGCTCAAGTCACCTCATTATTCGGGTACACATTTTCTTTAGCACTATAACGCTCTACTCTCGATTATTATTCCTTGAGTAATCATTGACTTGAGCGTCGGAGTGCCTTCGCCGGGAACCCTCCCGGCTCCTCTGAATTTGTTTTGTGACGTTGGAACAACACACTGAAGATCTCCACAGGGAACATACAAGGATTCGTTGATACTCCGAATTTTGCGGAAGCAACGTGTTGGGTACAAGTGATTTTTGGCTACATCAGCTTGGCGTCGTCTGTGGGAACTTGTTCTTTACGTCATTGAGAGCACATATTACTTCAAAAATGTCTCAAGAAAATAATAACAATGGAAACGCACCACCAAGCATTACTCTCACCCATGAAGCCTTGACTGCACTAATGGAAAACACAGCCGCACTCGCAGCAAAGGATGCAGTTGCTCAGTATTTGGAATCCCGTAAGCGCAAAAGCACCAAGAAAAAGGTTCAGATTGAGGGTTCATCATCTCGTGATCCTAATAAAGAAAACCCAAAGAAAACTAAGTTTAAAGTGAATGACAAAGATGTTGAGGGGACCAAGAAAAATACTACTCAGAAAGAAGGTGAAGCAAGTGTTCACACAATTTATGACACCTCTGACGAAAACAAAACCACTAATTCAACCCGGAAGGATGGATCTCGCACATATGTAACTGGAGAGAATTCGTCAGCAATCTTGCCTTCACGTCGAAGTCCCTTCACTGATGACATCCTATCTGAAGCGCTACCAAAAGGGGTCAAAATCCTCAGGTTACCTAAGTTCGATGGAACGAGTGACCCCCAAGACCAGATTGACAAGTTCTACGCGAAAGCAGATTTGTATGATATCACGAATGCTGCATACTATAAGATATTCCGGACCACATTATCAGGAAGAGCGCTCACATGGTTCAATAATCTACCCTCTGGATCTATTGCCAATTTGGAGCAACTTACTGACTGCTTCATCCAGCAATTCTCAATTAACAAGAAATACCCGAAAACAGCAGCGTATCTATTCACAATCATTCAGAAAGAAGAGAAAATTTTGAGGGACTATGCTCGGCGGTTTACTCACGCGGTTCACGAGGTCTTACATGTGAATCGTGATTTGTTAGCTGGAATAATGTAGCAAAACTTGCGCCATCGGAAGTTCAAGAAATCAATAGCGGGAAGGCCGCCCAAAAACCTAGAGGAATTACTGGAAAGAGCTGAGAAATACATACGGGTTGAAGAATCTGTAGAACCACACTACTTGAATAAAAGAAAGAGAGAAAAATACAAACCAGATACTAGAAAGCGAGACGAGAAGTGAACAGCAAAGAGCCCCCGCCTCCAGAATATACCCCTCGATGCACGTCTGACCGATATACTGGTAGTGGCTGAAAAACAAGGATTGTTGCGTCCCCCTCGCCCAATGCAGAATAATCCAAAGCTCCAACGTTTAGACAAGTACTGCCATTTTCATAAAGATAAAGGTCATACTACAGAAGATTGCTTCAGTTTGCGAGCATAAATTGAAAAACTCATAAAGCGCGGACATTTGGGGAATTTTGTGGACAAGTTCCGCAGTGAGAAGCGAGATGACAGGCGTCGGGACGAAAAACCAAAACGTGACTATCAAAAGCGGCATGATGAAACTGTAAAAAAACATGAACGAGCTGATGAAAATTTGCCCACTGGAGGAGTAATCGCCGTAATCACTAGGGGCCTGCTTGTGGCGACTCAAACAATGCAAGAAAAGCCCTTCTGTGGGCAGCAAAAGGAACCAACAATTTATCTAGCCCCACATCCTTGTTGATGTATGAAATTGAAACCATCCAAGGTGGATTATCATTCAGTGACAAAGATCTGAAGAACCCTCGGGGTGCCCATAATGATGCTTTAATCATCTCAGCCACAATCTCCAACTTTTGGGTAAAGAAAATTCTAGTGGATTCAGGAAGTTCGGCCGACATAATATTTCATGATGCATTCGTCAAGTTGGGTATTAGTAATGCGCAGTTAACTCCAGTCAACACTCAACTGGTCGGATTTTTCGGAGAAATAGTTGAAGCTTTGGGCGAAATAACGCTTCCTCTTTCCTTGGGTTTTTACCCCAAACTGTCTACTAAGATGGTGAAATTCATTGTAGTAAAATCTTCATCTGCATACAATGTGATATTGGAAGGACCAAGTCTCAATATATTCCAAGTCATTGGATCGACCTATCATATGAAGATGAAGTTTCCGACTCCAGGAGGAGTAGGAGAAGCCATTGGTGACCATCTTCTAGCCAGAGAGTGTCATGCTGTGACCACCCTACGAGGTTCATCAGGAAATCGTAAAAGACAAATTTTTAGTGAGGAAAGAGCACCAAAACCTAGAAAAATTTTGTGTGAAAACGAGATACATTTGATGGATGAGGAAGCCGAGAGCAAAGAAAGAATAACAGCAACTGAAACTCTAAAACACGTGGAAATCGTTCCAAATGATCCCAAGAAAACACTGAAAATCGGGACCGAATTACCTCCTGAATTGGAAGAAAAGTTGAATATTTTCCTCGGTCGCAACTTGGACGTGTTTGCCTGGGGTGATGAGCCTCTACCCAAAATACCTCATGAATATGCGCTCCATCACCTCCGTGTTGATCCGAAAATAAGACCAGTGAAGCAAAAGAAAAGAGCATTTGGCCCAGAGAAAAATCGACATATAGCCGCTGAAGTGGAAAAACTTTTAGCGGCAAAATACATCAGGCCAGTTTCATATCCAGAATGGCTTGGAAATGTTGTCTTAATACCAAAACCTGGAGGAAAATGGCGTTTGTGCATAGATTTCACTGATCTCAACAAAGCATGCCCCAAAGATCCGTTTCCACTCCCACGAATTGACTTATTAGTTGACGAGTTGAAAAGACATCTGACCTATCCGCCATTGTTAGTAAAACCAAAGGAAGGTTATACCCTGCTGATTTATCTAGCAATATCTGCGGAGGCGATAAGTGCAGTATTGGTCTCTGAAGTAGGACGTGAGCACAAACCAGTGTACTATATCAACCGAACTTTACACGGAGCAGAATTAAGATATACAAATATCGAGAAACTGGCATTGGCTTTGGTAACTGCATCGAGAAAACTACTCCCTTACTTTCAGTCTCATCCAATAATTGTACTCACCAATCATCCTCTCAAACAAATTATCTCGAGTCCTGAAGCATCAGGAAGAATGGTTAAGTGTGCTGTTGAATTGAGCCAATATGGAATTAAATATCGCCCGCGTCCAGCGATTAAAGCACAAATTCTGGTTGATTTTCTTGTAAAGATGACAGTAACTCAAGAAGAAAGCTCCATCATGGGAATTAAATTGGCCCCGTCGGTAGGAGCAAAAAGACTGACAATACACAGCGACTCCTAACTTATCGTCAGTCAAGTTAATGGAAATTATGAAGCGAAGGAAGATAAAATGCTTGCATACCTCACTCAAGTGAATGAGCTTCTCTCACGTTTGGACAGCTACGATGTGAAGTAGATACCTAGAATGGAGAATGATTCAGCGGACCGTCTCGCCAAGTTAGCAAGCTCCTTGGCCAACATTTATAATAGGAAAATTACATTCCTAACATATGGAAAGGAAGAAACTAATGGAAGTGATGTTACAATCTTCTGTGCTGACAGCGAAGAACCTAGTTGGAAAGATGAAATAATCGACTATTTGATGCGGTATAACCTTCCTGCTAACCAAGTGAAAGCTCAAAAACTTAGAGTGAGAGCTGCTTGGTTCACGATCGTTGACGGAGAACTGTATAAAAGAGGTTTCTCATCACCTTACCTGAAGTGTCTAACGCCGGCCAAAGGAAACTATGTGCTCCATGAAATTCATGAAGGAATATATAGAAATCACTTAGCCGGCAGAGCTCTCGTAGGGAAAGCACTATGCCAAGGATACTTCTGGCCAACGATGAAGCAAGACGCTATAGAGCTAGCGAAACATTGTCATGCATGTTAGGAGCATGCTAACTTTCATCACCAGCCGACTACAATCTTGCAGCTCCTAGAAAGTCCTTTACCCCTTTGCTCAATGGGGAATGGATTTGGTAGGTCATTTTCCTCCTGCTATCAGACAAAGAAAATTTTTGATAGTTGCTGTGGATTATTTCACCAAATAGGTCGAAGCTGAGCCATTGGCCAAAATATTTGAAAGAGAAGTAATCAATTTTTTATGGAAGAATATAGTATGCAGATTTGGCATTCCTCAAACCTTGGTTTCAGACAATGGAACTCAGTTCTCTGGAGCGAAAATAAAAGATTGGTGCAAAGGACTTTCCATCAAGCAGTTCTTCACTTTTATCGGGAATCCTCAAGCCAATGGACAAACCGAGGTCACCAACCGGACCATTCTACAGCATTTAAAAACACGTCTAGGCAATGCCAAAGAGAAATGGGTAGATGAGTTGCCAAATGTTCTATGGGTATATCGAACCACTCTACGCTCTTCAAATGGAGAATCTCCTTTCAACTTGGCTTACGGAGCGAAAGCTGTGGCTCCTGCCGAAATTGGAGAGAAATCATGGCGAGTGAAACAATACACTTCATCTAGGAATGACCATGCCCTCCGAATGTCATTGGACTTAGTGGATGAACTAAGAGATGAAGCTTAGACACGAGCCGAGAGATATCGGGCTTGCATGACTAAATCATACAATGACAGAGTCAAACCAAGGTCTTTCCAAGTCGGAGACCTTGTATTGAGAAAGTCTGACGTCTTGAAGTCCGTTGGCAAGCTAGATCCGAAACAGGAAGGCCCGTACAAAGTAATTGATATTGTGAAGATGGGAACATATAGCCTCAAACATTCAAATGGAAGAATACTTCCCAGACCTTGGAACGTGGCCAACCTGAAGAAGTTTTATGCATAAACTGCAACTCTCTCCAATATTAGATTATATTTACCTTTTTTGTTATTAGCATATTTTCTTTATGTTTTGCTATTACAATTTTGTTATGCAATTTTCAACTAATATGATTATTTTGTTATACAAGAAGATTACTGTGAGGGCCCGTTCCTGGTTAGTATTTAATGACCATACAATCAGGATTAATTAATGTAAACAGCAAAAACGAGTTACAATTTTGCTTTTGGCCCTACCAAAAATTCGGCATGACCTCCCCGTAAATCGGACATACCAGGGAAATCAAAAACTCATACAACAATACAATACTCGAAAATAGTGTCCAATTCGGCAACACACAAACCTACAGTCGCACTGGTCAGGACTAAACACATGCAAGCCGGCAAGACTAAACACATCAACAAGCAAATCCCAAACGTTGTAAAAATATCAATACAGATACACGGGGCATCTTCCGGGCAAATAAAAGACTCCAATAATAATACATAATAACTGGGAACTCACGACAACTCAATACCCTCCTTGGGGTCCACTGGCAGATGCACCACCAGATGCAACAGAACTACCTGTATTACCTGTCATGGCAATGACAACAAAACCACAGCTGTTCCGAGGGACAGGGGTCAAACCCCAGTATGAAGATCAAATAAATTACAGCAAAATAAATTATATGTAAAATAACTAATGCAATGCACGTGAATGGTACCAAAGAACATCGGGTATCAAATCTGGATCCAAAGAGTAATAGCTAATATGTGGCCACCTGTGCTAGGGGGACAGTTCAAACACTGCGCGGCCCTGCATCAGTACGCGTCAAGGGGTACAGTCTGCAGAACTGCGCGGCCCTTACGCTAGCATCAGAAAAACGCCCACGGATCTGATGTCTAAACAGTTCATCAAAGAGTGGATAACAATCTCATAAATAAGAGGACAATGACTCAATATGAATGCAATGCATCATTCATCACAATCATCATATAAAACATATAAACAAGCCAATACCTCAAATAGCAATTAGAAATTTTACATATCCTCATAAAGGCTGTAAGATAGCGATCAATCCGTACCTTAATTGCCAAATAATTACCAGAGTAATTCTTACAAACTTGGTGCAAATCCTAATTACTCCAAACCTGAGGCAATTACCATTTCCATCAATCCTAACATATATTTCAACTTCCAAATAATTTAAATAGTCAATCCTAGGGTCGAAAATGCCCAAATCTCAATTTTGAATTTTCGATAAATTTCCAAAAATACCAGAACTATTATATATTAATTCTAAGGCATTCCAAGACCCAAATATTCAATAATTCAAGTCAATAATTCGAAAAATCCCTAAACTAAATAATCTAAAATTTCGAATTAAATTCTGAAAAATTAGGAAATTCGATGTATACCTCAATTCGGCTCAAATATAGCATCTACAACCAACAAATAATCATATATCAATTATTTAGATTCAAATTCAACCAAAAATTCCCAAATTCAAACCCTAACTCGAAATATACCTCAAGGTTTCAAATTCAAGATCCAAACAACTTGAATAACCCTCCCCTAAACTCCAGATAGGCACGGCGGCGACGAAGGGCGGCAAACAGCGGCGAACGGCGGCGTCGATCGGAAAATGGGTACCAAAAGAAAGCCCTCGTTGCAAGGATTTCGGAACTATGCTCGGAATAATTTTTAGAGCAACGAAGGAGGAGTTATCGCCAAAACAAGAAACAAAAATGGAAGAAAAGAAAAAAGAAGAACGATCGGCCGAGAGAGAGAAAAATGAGAGGAGAGAGGAAAGTGATGATATGATATATTTACGTGTATGTGTGTGTTTTTTTATTTAATTGAGTCCAAACTTGACCCGGTCAATTTAATTCCAACTCATGTGTGCCATAAAATTAAATATGTATTTTTAATACCGTCTATGCACCGATATTTTCTAATACATATTTTTAACACACAATTTATTATTTGGCTTAATTATTTTAATTCATCACTTTAAAATAATTAATATCAAATTTAGCCAAATAATAAGGTAATTATCATCGGGTCCTTACAATTACTTTGTCGAAAGCATATCATATCTCCTCTCATATACTAACGCTTACTTACGACATAAACGTCATAGACTCTAGCAATCATAAAAAAAATTCCCAACAATAAGAGGTTTGACCAGCTCCATGGGTCATTTAAACTTATGATGCTGTAAGAGGTCAGGATAAAATAATAATATTACAAGTCCCGGGATACCTCACCACGTACCAAGTGGGTTTAGGACTTCCCCATGAAACAAAATCTTGGGAGACTGATCATCTCCCAAGTACTCCAATATTAAAGCGATAGTATTTTATTCATCAAACAACTATGCAATAGCAACTTCATAATGGAAAAGAGATATGATAGTCGACAAAATTGAAGATATATATATATATATATATAAATAGGAATAATTGTTTTTCCTTTGCTCCTCCACCAACTACTTACTTACTCAAAAAGAATAAACAAATTCTGGGACTTTGACTTTGTGATAAAAAAAAAAGCCCAAAAGTGGTATGAAATAATAAAACTAAACTGCTTCACGGCTCCAAAAATTAGTCTCCATCTAGCTTTGACACGCACCCGTCGTTATTGATTATATAAGCTAAAAATTCGAGCGCAAAGCTTCAATCATTTCCTCATCACCCAAACCTCCCAATAAATCTCCCAAGGGAGGATCCGAGTCATCCTCAACTCTTGCAGTACTAGGCTCCGGAATTTTAGGGTGAATCATCATAATAATTTCCTCCGGAATTAGTTTAGTATTCCGTAGTTCTTTGCGACAATCCACTACAACTTCATCATGAATAACGATCGCCCGCTGAATCACTTCATCTCTAAAAGCTGTGGACTCTCGATAGCCTTCAATCGCTTTTTCTTCGGTACTTCACAAAAGACTCTTGCCTACTGCCGAGTTGAGAAAGTTCTCTCCGATCTCCGATTCATGAGAATATTTTCCCCTAACTCCATCTCCTTGCACAGTGCATCGTACTTTTTGGATTTCTCTTCCAGCTTTTTTTGCGACTTGAGAAAATCATCTCGAGTCTTAGCACCTTCCTCGCCAAGTCTTTTGCACTCTCCCCTTAATGACGTCACTTATTCATCCAATCTCTTATCAATTTTGGGATCTCTCTTCTCGAAATTGAAAATTATGGGCAAGCGATAAAATCTGCAAACACCCATAGATAAAGAATATTATTTACTACGTAAAAATCATAATAAGTAACAAGTAAGAAATTATATACCTGAAAGGCGGTCGAAGCAAGAGAAAGAGTTAACACTTCGGTAGGTTGTGGCAGTAGATGCAACCTATCATGGTCACCAAGGAGGTTAGCTCCAGTTCTCCAACCAATCTCCGGATCTTTCAAATCCCAAAAAGAGCCCGCATTATTCTTCTTATTCACGCCCTCCACAAACAAGTGGCGACCTTCAAGAGTATCGAGAGAGACAGCTCGTGAAAGAGTGGGTGCCCGGTGAGCCAACTTGTGGCTAAGGGCTTTGATGACTCTTTGTATGAACAATCTTTTGTTTAATATAATTTACACTTTTATTAATGGCAATGACTTTATCTTTCTTCATATTGTTATATTGTGATATACTATTGTTGTTTTGATAAAGACCTTGAATATACTATAGTGTATGTAAGATGTGGTAGAACATGGAGATGTATATCATGAAACACATCTTATAGTCACTGTGTATTCTAAACTGTTCCTAGTCGATTGAGCCGTCCGATAATAAGGATAAGGATCGCTCGAGTTTGAGACTAGCATTTGCGATGCAGAGTACCACGTTTCATTGGTAGGGAACATAGAGATGTTCGAAGCATGCAAATGGATATTCATACGATGAATGATCGAACTACCCTATCCGAACTTTCCAAGTGGTTATCACTTATCGAGTGGATAAAGTCCGCGGTTTTGGTTGTACACCATTAGTCCTTACTACTTGAAACATCATTGAGACTCTATATGCTAGTACTGTGCTTTGACTCGTTTACCGACTCTATTGGGGTCATCAGGTGTCGGGATTGGGTACAGTTACAACACATATAGGAGTCGATGCTTTGTTGTCAAGGATTCACCACATACTTGCGAGTGTGGATATCCTATGCGATCTGAGGAGATATTAGTGTGACGAATCTCTGGCCAGAGTACATGATGTGTTTTAAGAAATGGTTTCTTAGTAACACATGCGATGTCACTATTTGATCTTCAAGATGTATTGCATAGTTATCGAATCTCGAACGACTCTCGATATACCAATGGTTGTTGATTCGATCGGGATATATGGATGAAGGGATCGTACTGTACGCTAACCAAAATCTATTGGTTCTTGCAGGCACTATCAGTGATACCTAGGGAATCATGGGGCAATGTTGCTAGGCGCTCATACCATGATTCGATGGGCAAGTCGGAAATTGTTGTTCCGAGTCACAAGGAGTTGTGAGCCCACGGCTAGCTGTATCCCTGAACCATTGAGGGTCACACAGAGTAATGGATTTTTAATCCCCGTTGAGATAGTTAAATTTAAAGAGTTAAATTTAATGAACAAAGAAGTTGGACTTCTTAACTATGAGTAGAGGAGTAAGATTTCCTAAAATGACATATGGATGGGCATTTTTGGAAATCACTGAATTCGGATTCAGAAAAATTTATCTTGACTTTAAAAGGTGCAGAAATGGTTTCTGTGCACATTGGTGAAATCGGTTTATCAATCGGAGTCACGATGAATTTTATATTAATTTCTGAACATGCGGGCTTTGCTTGTCGGGCTTGAACTTATGACTAATGGGCCCTAAGCTGTTAGTGGCCTACATTATAAATAAGTTATTGCAGTACATAAATTAGAGAGAACAGACATAATTTTCGAAATTAACTAGGGTTTTGAAACCTAGTGGCCGCCGCCCCCCTCTCCCCTCTCTGCTCGAAAAACCCAGCCTGTGAATTTTGAATTTGCAGTCTGGTTTAACGGATCAAATTCGTTAATCTCTTCGTAGAAACTTCTGATAGATTTTCTAGTGCAATCTATCAGAGGGATTAAATATCCGTTCGTGGACCTGATTGAAGAACAGTTCGTCCATCAGTTCCAGGGATATACAACAAGAGCAGAGCAATCTGTTGGTGTCCAAAATCTCGATTCGAGATTAAAGGTAAAAATTTTATAATCGTTATTTAATTTTTACACACACACAATTTAATCGTAAGGTTGATACCTATTATGGAATCGTTCCATACAAAAATTTTAAACTTCCGCTGCACCGGGTATCAATCCTAATTGATCTGATCGCCGCGTTCTCCAACATTGGTATCAAAGCCAGGTTGCTCAGATCAAGTGATTAAATTAATCGATTGTACAAAAAAAAATAAAATTTTAGGCCTCGGTTTTTGAAACAAAATAAATATTTTAAAAATAAAAATTTTTTTTCGGGCAAAAACCCGGGCAGCGATTGGATCGCTGCCCGGGGGGGGGCAGCGATGGTCGCTGCACAGGGCGGCGCACGGCGCTGCCCAGGGCAGCGCTCGACGCTGCCCATGGGCAGCGATCGTCGCTGCCCGGCCCGACCCCATTAGGGCGCGGGCAGCCCGGGAATGTCCCGGGCGGCCCGCGGGAAAAAAAAAAAATTAATTTTTTAATTTTTAAATTAAATTTTAATATGTTAAAATTCTATTTTTGGTCCGATCGAAAATTGTTTTTGATTGATCCAAGCGTCGGATCGAATTGTTCGAGTCCGAAAATTTTAAAATTGATTTTTGGATAAATTTGAATTTTTGGAAAATTTAAATATTTTATCCGTTAAATTGAATTTTGAAATTAATTATTTTTGGTACAATTGATGATAAGATATGATCTTATGGATATATTGAGTAAAATATAATTTTATGTATAAAATTGGATTTTATAGATAAAATATGATTTTATTTGATAAAAAGATAAAATATGATTTTGTATATAAAATAAGATTTTATGTATGAAATATGATTTTATCCTCTTAAATTTAAATTGACATTGCATGTTATCCAATAAATTAATTTTGAATTAAATGTTATTGGATAAGGATGATCGATTGCCATGACCAATTTTGTAGGTGTATGTTAGGAATTTACATTTGTTTTTATTGTTGTTGGTTTTATTAATGGGCCTGGTTTATGGCCCAATATGAATTGTCATATGTAATAAAAGTGGGCTTGGTTTATGGCCCGTTCCCCACCCCTTAAAAATGTATCCCCTACTTGTCATTGTTATTTATTGTAAATACATTAGATTTAGTGGGAGATCAAGATTTGAAGACGGTGGTGGGCCCAGCAGACAATAAAGACAGAAGAAATGTAAATTGGAAGCAAAATGTAATAGGATTGCATTGCATGCTGCATATTACCTAGGATTGGACTAAGACTCGTGATTGGCAACCACGGGTCAATTAGAAATGGAATCGATCATCCTATATAATATGTGATATTATTGTTGTATGCATGTTTTAGACAAAATTGTGTGAATTCGGCAAGCATACAAAACTTTAAAAATGATGAGACAAATTTTCAAAATTAAAATCTCTCATTTTAAATATGATTTAAAATTGATATCAAGATAAATAAAGGAAATTTAAATTTGTTTAAATGTTCCTACCTTCCATCAACGATCAATGTATGAGATGCTACCCGCTGATACGGTCCGGCTCATATTATTGGGGGGGGCCCGTTCGTCGTAAAGCTGTACATTGGATCGACACATGTTGTAAGTTGGGTGGAACTCCCATGGGATCGGCTCATATTATTGGGGGATCCACATGGCGACCGTCCATCACAACTTAATATTGATGGGTCATCTTGACATGTCACAATAAACGGCGTCATATTATTGGGCCCTTATTGGACATGAGGTAAAAACATGGAGGTTGCTTTGGAAGCAATTGGGCTCTACCTTTTGAAAATTATGGTTGGCTGATATTATTCGGGACCATAGTTTGTCAATTGGACTCCATGTTTTCACTAAGGAAAACAGTTTTCCGTTTTCACTAGAGGGTAGTGAAATCGTTAAAATAGTGGGAGTGAGATTCATAAAATAAATTTTGCCTATTTTATGTCTTAGTAAATTAATTAAACAATCATCGATAATTGTCTGTTTCATCTCAGTATTTCATTAAGATGAATTCGCGCAATCCACTATTCTCTATTCTCGAACAAAATAAACTGACTGTCGCAAACAATACAGAATGATTCCATAAGTTAAAATTGTCCTAAGTTCGGAAAAGATTTTCTAAGTGTTAGAAAAGGCTTCTCCGAAAACAGCCCCGGCTGATGTAACTGCCAAAAGGTTGGCCGAACTAGAGAAATGGTTGGACCATGATCTCAAGGCCAAATGTTACATGTAAAATTGGACAATTCTAAACAAGTTTGCCATCACTGCAAGAAACCCGGTCATTGGAAACGTAACTTCAAGGAATACCTCGAGCAGTTGCGAACTGCAAAGGGTATGTTTTATATTGAAATAAATGTTTCACTTAATACTACTTCTTGGGTATTGGATACCGGATGTGGATCTCACATTTGCAATGATTTGCAGGTGATGATAAGAAGTCGCAGGCTTAGAATGGGTGAGACCCAGCTGAGGCTCGGAAATGGTTCCAGAGTTGAAGCTAAAGCCGTGGGAGATGTTTATTTAATTTTGCAGAACGGTTTTAAGTTACTTTTTAGAGATGTTTTATTTGTTCCGGATTTGATTAAAAACATTATTTCTGTTTCTATGCTTGATAGAGATGGTTATTCTTGCAATTTTGTGAATGTGATTTGCAATATTTACAAGAATGAATGTTTAATTGGAAATGGACAACTTGAAAACGATCTATACAACTTAAAACTAAAAGACGTTCCAATAAATTATGTTGATAAACCGGCAACAACAAACAAAAGGAAAATCGATAGCCAAAACCCGGCAAACCTTTGGCACGCTAGGCTAGGTCATATTTCCTCAAGGAGGATGAACAAGCTAGTGGGAGAGGGCATGTTTGATATGTCTGATATTAACTCTCTACCTACTTGTGAATCCTGCCTGAAAGGAAAAATGACTAAATCTCCTTTTAAGGGGAAACCTGAGCGTAGTCAAAATCTGTTGAATTTGATCCATACAGATGTTTGTGGTCCATTTAGAGTTGGTACTCAATATGGCCACACCTACTTCATTACCTTTACTGATGATTATTTGAGGTATGGGTATTTATATTTAATGAAATATAAGTCTGAAGCATTTGAAAAGTTCAAAGAATTCAAGGCTGAAGTAGAAAACAAGCTAGGTAAAAGTATTAAAGCACTTCGATCGGATCGAGGTGGAGAATACTTAAGTACCGAGTTTTTGGACTATCTAAAAGAGAATGGGATTCTCTCTCAGTGGACTCCTCCTATGACACCACAGCTTAATGGTGTATCGGAGCGTCGTAATCGAACTTTGTTGGACATGGTTCGGTCCATGATGAGCTTCACTGAGCTTCCACCTTCGTTTTGGGGCTATGCGCTTGAAACGGCGGTATTGTTGTTGAACAACGTCCACACTAAAGCAGTGGACAAAACACCATACGAGTTATGGAATGGCAAAGCTCCTAAGTATTCGTACTTGAGGATTTGGGGATGTCCTGCTTACGTGAAGCGGACAGTGGGAGATAAGTTGGATAGTCGATCCAGCTTATGTTATTTTGTAGGGTATCCGAAGAATTCAATCGGATATTATTTCTATTATCCTGCTGAAACAAAGGTGTTTGTTTCAAGGAATGCCACCTTCTTGGAGAAGGAGTTCTTATTGGATAAGAAAGGCGAGATGATGGAACTCGAAGAAATTCGAGAAGAACCCGAAATACAAAATAACGATCCTACACCTCAGGAACCATTGATAGACACGCCTGTACCTAGAAGATCCGAGAGGACTTCTAGACCTCCTATTCGATATGGTCTTCTTCTTGAAGGGGATCAAGATGAACCCGATGTTGGATGTGATCCAAGAAACTTCAAGGAAGCAATTTCTGATGCGGATTCAAATTTATGGCTTGAAGCTATGCAGTCGGAAATAGATTCGATGCATACAAACCAAGTTTGGTCTTTAGTAGATCCTCCCGATGGAATTGTTCCAATAGGGTGTAAATGGATCTACAAGAGAAAGTTTGGGCCTGATGGTAAGGTATTGACCTACAAGGCACGATTGGTGGCAAAAGGTTATACTCAAAGACAAGGAGTTGACTATGATGAAACCTTTTCACCAGTTGCAATGTTCAAGTCCATAAGAATCCTTATTGCCATAGCTGCATGGTATGACTATGAGATATGGCAAATGGATGTGAAGACTGCTTTTCTTAATGTAGACATTAAGGAAGAAATCTATATGAAGCAGCCTGAGGGGTACACATCCATGGGAAGCGAGCATAAGGTATGCAAGCTTCAGAGATCAATTTATGGTCTAAAACAAGCATCAAGAAGTTGGAACCAGAAATTTGATGAAACAATAAAAGATTTTGGTTTCATCAAGAATCCGGAGGAACCATGCGTGTACAAGAAAGTAGTTAAGGATGCTGTGACATTCTTAGTACTTTGTGTTGATGACATCCTACTCATTGGGAATGATGTAGGGATGTTGCAGTCAACAAAGATATGGTTATCAGGTAGATTCTCGATGAAGGATTTGAGTGAGGCATCCTATATTCTTGGGATACAGATCTATAGAGATAGATCTAAGAGAATGATAGGACTCACTCAATCAACCTACATCGACACCATATTGAAACGGTTTTCAATGGATGGGTCCAAGAGAGGACATCTACCCATGTGTCATGGAGTTTCTCTATCCAAGTCTATGTGTCCCAAGACTGATGAAGAGATAGAGAAAATGACACATGTACCATATGCGCCAGCCATAGGGAGTATCATGTATGGGATGATATCTACCAGACCGGATGTAGCATTTGCTCTGAGTGTCACGAGCAGATATCAAGCTAATCCCGGTCAAATGCATTGGAAAGCCGTGAAGGACATTATTAAGTACTTACGAAGGACTAAGAATATGTTCATGGTATATGGAGGAAGAGAACTAAAATTGGAAGGCTATACCGACTCTAGCTTCCAAAGTGACGTGGATGACTCGAAGTCAACCTCTGGATTTGTGTTCATGCTCAATGGCGGTGCTGTCTCTTGGAAGAGTTCCAAGCAGGACACCACAGCGGATTCCACCACTGAAGCAGAATACATTGCAGCATCAGCTGCTGCTAAAGAGGCCGTTTGGATGAGGAATTTCGTCCAAGAGTTGGGCGTCATTCCTGAAGTTGTTGGTCCAGTCCCGGTGTACTGTGACAACACGGGTGCCGTTGCTCAGGCAAAGGAACCAAGGTCTCATCAAAGATCCAAACACGTACTGAGGAAATACCACATCATCCGGGAGATTGTGGAAAGAGGAGACATCACTGTCGAAAGAGTGGCCTCTGCAGACAATATCGCTGATCCACTTACTAAGCCCTTGCCAGGACCATTATTTGACAAACATCGCGAAGCAATGGGTCTACGTAGTATGACTAGTTGGCTTTAAGGCAAGTGGGAGATTGAAAGAGTGGGTGCCCGGTGAGCCAACTTGTGGCTAAGGGCTTTGATGACTCTTTGTATGAACAATCTTTTGTTTAATATAATTTACACTTTTATTAATGGCAATGACTTTATCTTTCTTCATATTGTTATATTGTGATATACTATTGTTGTTTTGATAAAGACCTTGAATATACTATAGTGTATGTAAGATGTGGTAGAACATGGAGATGTCTATCATGAAACACATCTTATAGTCACTGTGTATTCTAAACTGTTCCTAGTCGATTGAGCCGTCCGATAATAAGGATAAGGATCGCTCGAGTTTGAGACTGCATTTGCGATGCAGAGTACCACGTTTCATTGGTAGGGAACATAGAGATGTTCGAAGCATGCAAATGGATATTCATACGATGAATGATCGAACTACCCTATCCGGACTTTCCAAGTGGTTATCACTTATCGAGTGGATAAAGTCCGCGGTTTTGGTTATACACCATTAGTCCTTACTACTTGAAACATCATTGAGACTCTATATGCTAGTACTGTGCTTTGACTCGTTTACCGACTCTATTGGGGTCATCAGGTGTCGAGATTGGGTACAGTTACAACACATATAGGAGTCGATGCTTTGTTGTCAAGGATTCACCACATACTTGCGAGTGTGGATATCCTATGCGATCTGAGGAGATATTAGTGTGACGAATCTCTGGCCAGAGTACATGATGTGTTTTAAGAAATGGTTTCTTAGTAACACATGCGATATCACTATTTGATCTTCAAGATGTATTGCATAGTTATCGAATCTCGAACGACTCTCGATATACCAATGGTTGTTGATTCGATCGGGATATATGGATGAAGGGACCGTACTGTACGCTAACCAAAATCTATTGGTTCTTGCAGGCACTATCAGTGATACCTAGGGAATCATGGGGCGATGTTTCTAGGCGCTCATACCATGATTCGATGGGCAAGTCGGAAATTGTTGTTCCGAATCACAAGGAGTTGTGAGCCCACGGCTAGCTGTATCCCTGAACCATTGAGGGTCACACAGAGTAATGGATTTTTAATCCCCGTTGAGATAGTTAAATTTAAAGAGTTAAATTTAATGAACAAAGAAGTTGGACTTCTTAATTATGAGTAGAGGAGTAAGATTTCCTAAAATGACATATGGATGGGCATTTTTGGAAATCACTGAATTCGGATTCAGAAAAATTTATCTTGACTTTAAAAGGTGCAGAAATGGTTTCTGTGCACATTGGTGAAATCGGTTTATCAATCGGAGTCACGATGAATTTTATATTAATTTCTGAACATGCGGGCTTTGCTTGTCGGGCTTGAACTTATGACTAATGGGCCCTAAGCTGTTAGTGGCCTACATTATAAATAAGTTATTGCAGTACATAAATTAGAGAGAACAGGCATAATTTTCGAAATTAACTAGGGTTTTGAAACCTAGTGGCCGCCGCCCCCCTCTCCCCTCTCTGCTCGAAAAACCCAGCCTGTGAATTTTGAATTTGCAATCTGGTTTAACGGATCAAATTCGTTAATCTCTTCGTAGAAACTTCTGATAGATTTTCTAGTGCAATCTATCAGAGGGATTAAATATCCGTTCGTGGACCTGATTGAAGAACAGTTCGTCCATCAGTTCCAGGGATATACAACAAGAGCAGAGCAATCTGTTGGTGTCCAAAATCTCGATTCGAGATTAAAGGTAAAAATTTTATAATCGTTATTTAATTTTTACACACACACAATTTAATCGTAAGGTTGATACCTATTATGGAATCGTTCCATACAAAAATTTTAAACTTCCGCTGCACCGGGTATCAATCCTAATTGATCTGATCGCCGCGTTCTCCAACAGCTCGTTCATCATCACGTCTTCTTTTTGGATTCTTTCTACCATTATCGCACTCCCTAGTACGGGCATCGACCTCAGTTCTAATTGCAGAATCATTTTTGATACCATCATTTCTTCTGTCATAAACGTCAGTATTTTTAGATGGTGGACCAGAACGATTGGCACGATCGGATGGCCCAGTAGAGTTCCTCCTCCTTGGAACCCCTTGGGAATTATGCATACCGCGATCCATCGTGGATTCTTTTCTCGACATCTTTGATGAAATATTCTCGTTTTTCTCTATGCAAGCATGAACCTCCGCCAAGTTTATTTTGCCGCCTACAAACAAAAACATAGAGAAACGAGATAATGAACAATAAAAAAATTTAATAAATTTTATATTAACACGAGTAAAAAAATCCCAAGGAGATGCAAAATACATTTATCAAAATTCAACTTGGACAAAGCATTACCAGTAGGCACCAAACTCCTAGGATCGACTATTTCGTCAAAAATACCTAAGGATCGACAGTCAAGCTGCAAAGTGCGGTGAGTTTTACCAAGTATGATTTTTCTAGGCCCTAGACTCCAACTCGTGGGCACCCCCCCTCCCCACCATAATCCCAAACGTAAAACAATTCCGATCTCCACGCATTCTTTGGAGACGAAAAACTAGATAAAAATTTACAGTCCACACGAGGTTAAAAATAAATATAAGAGTCGGGCATGGAAAGACGCACCACGAAGTGCGAGAAAAATTTCTCGGCAGTCGGAATCAATTGAATTTCGCTCATTCTACGGAGAAAACATGAAAATACAAGGATAGCTCCTGAGATCAACTGACTAAAACTCACACCAAGCCTACAAACGATTTCTATCAACGTGGAATTAGGAGGAAGCGAAAACCCATAATTGAAATACTTCAAATAAACAGTGAAATAACCCGTGGGAAGATTACGACAAGAATCTTCTTGTGTCGAGATTTTCATAATATGTTTTGACAATATTTCAAGTTTCTCACATGGGTTTGAAATTTCCGAATTACCCAATACACACCCTTCAACCCCTCAGACGAATCTTCGAATCTATTACTTTCACAATAGTCAGGTTCACTAACAATTTTTAAGGGAGTCAGACTCTCCGGATCGTGTGGCAAAGGGGCGTCTAAATCACTCAAAGGAGAAACACAGTCATCAAAGTCACTATTGTCACTATAATCCGTGCGAGGAGATAAATTTTTACTCCGATTCGCCCTCAACAAGGATAATACCTTACCCCGAGACAAACACCCAGCAAAATATATATATATTTTAAATATATATATATACTTCATTCTCCTACAACTATCACGCAAACAATTAGTCAAGTTATAATATTTTTAATATTTAACAAAAAAAGTCATAGTGGAAAAATCAAATTCTCATACATTTAAACAACAATAAAATAATTATTATCAATCGCAAAAACACACAATAATTGCAAAATAGTAATAAAGATGAAATATATATGTATATGCATATGTGTGTACGGATTGCAATATTGGAGTACGGAGTATCCATAACAAACCTGCAACAATAACCAGAAACTCACTTAGTAAAGTCAAGAGTTGGATTAGGCAGTGTTGTCATTGGTGTTACAACACAGAATAAAACACAGTGCAGCGGAAATAAAAGCGTAAAATAAATAACACAATCAAATAATTTTGCACGAGTAAAGAATACTCATGCGAGTGCCTAGGGCTAAATATCATTAGAAAAGAGTATTTCGGTCTTACAAAACAATACTAGTGATTTTACAAAAAATCAATAAATCTTAAATTTCTCAACAAGTTGAGAAATCAAAAAATTGCATCATAAATAATCAGAGTATAAAATAAATCACATGCAACTCTCGTAAGCCTAAATTGAAGAACAACAAAAATCGTCGAACAACACTATGCACTAAGTGTTGTCTACAATGTATTCAACACCAACGGCAACCTGACAAGAAATAACGATGATTGCAAAATCGTCTTCAGAAAACTTTAACTCTTCGATAGGAATTCTTCAAGGAATACTGTGAGTTGTTGTCTGAATCTCTCTTCTATTTGTGGGTGAAAATACTCTTTAAATAGACTTGAATCCAAGGAAAGTTGATTTCCATAAATAGAATCGTACATGAATAAGGAAACAATTATAAATAGGAATAAAACTCTATTTGGCATATCAAATCATATCTTGATAATATCACATACGCATATATCTATAAATTTCCTTATAAAGATATATTTTGATTAAGACAAATATCTATCTTTTAGATTTCGAATTAATCATAAAATATTTACCAAATATTCTAATTTGTCGAGAAAGCAAAATCAATTAGTATTGAATTTTATCAAGGTAGAGAATTACAAGAAATTAAAATTACTTTCATTATTAAACAAAAGAAAAGCATCATTATAATTGGATGTATCGAAAATCTTTTTCTTGTTTTTTTAGAATAGGAAATACTCGACAAAAGTTTTATTGGTGCAAATGGAGATCAGATCGAAGAAACAAACGCAAGAAAAGATTTGGGTTACGATGCGTTGATTGAATAAATAAGGAAAAATAAAAAAAACTCAGGTTCTTATGTCAAAAAAAAATAAAAAAAATAGAAAAAACTCATATTAATCATTCTATAGTGATACCGTGTTGATTGAATAAATAAGAAAAAATAAAAAAAATCAATCATTTTATACATACGAATTAACACTATCTTGGTAATTTTCTTGAAGAATTCAACAAATAAATTCAAGAAAATAAAGGTGACGAAGGTTAATGATTTCGAAGCCGGCAAAGATGGAGGGAAGGGGTTTCTCAATTTTTAAGCTGAACAGGGGAGAGGGGGGGGGGGGGGGGGGAGGGGGGTAGGGGGGTAGAGGGAGTCGGTGGTGGGGGGGCAATGGGGCAAGTGGACCCAAATTTTTTGAGTTATTTTTTCCTTTAAAATTAAAATATTATTTCTTAAATAAAGATTAAAAAATTTAAAAGAAATAAAAATAAAAATTAGCTAAAAACGTGAGAAGAGATGGATCATCATTATTGAATTGATATATTCACGAGTACGATAGATTCTATATTACAAGAGATGATTGTCGATTTGATGACAATACAGTAGAATTACTCAGACTCAGTTCTTTGGATCCAAAAGATAGATACAAGTCATTCAACATCAATGACATTTGCAAACTTGTTGAAAGGTTCTATCATGATGATTTTACGAGTCAAGAAAAGTTGCACATAAAGTATAAGTTTGGAGATTTTTGAAATTGACATTCAGCGCAACCAATATTTTTAGAATTGTGCCAATTACTGTCAGAAAGGGGAAAGAAATAGAACTACAATCTTATAGATCGATTGATTAGACTTATTTTGACTCTCACAGTTTCTACTGCAACCACAAGTATTGACTCAATTATTGATGAGTTTGAGGTTACAAAAAAACGTCGAGTACAACTCAAAATGGATAAACATAATAAATAAGTTAGTAAATATGGGATTTCTATTTGTTTTTTTATTATATTATTTATATTATAATATTAAAGTAATATTTTTTTGTATTGTTTTGTAGGTTTGATTGCTATGGATGATCAAACAATGGATGAGGCATTGAAATTTTGGCAATAGTACATTGAAATTTCTATTTTTTATCTAAGCTATTTATTTTTTGTTTGACGATTTTTTATTGTGTTGAGGAATATTTTGTCCTATAATTATCTTTCTCTCGAATAACACCCCCCCTATTTGATTTTTGCTGGCTCGTCCCTGGAAGCCGTTGTCGAGAGCTCTCCAATAGATGATATCAATAGAAAGCAAGCTTCGAAAGTTCTTCAAATATGGTGCCAATTTTCCATTCCGACTAGCGGACGGCGGTGGATCGGGCTGATAAAAAAGAGGCGGTCTTGAAGTAATATTAGGGATCGATGAATCTAAGAGAGAAAATAGAAAAATTAGAGAGAATGGAAGTCACGTGAAACCCTGCCCATTTTATTTTTTTTAAAAAAAATGAAATAAAAAGTCGGCCGGTTTTCACCGGTACGATCCGGTTTTTGGCGTTTAAACCGTTTTTCCATGTTTATTTATGTTTTCGGACCGGACAGGCCACCGGTTCCCGGTCGAACCGGTCAGTCCGATCTGGTCCGGTTCTGATAACACTGCATTTATATTAAAAATAATAATAATAATAATAATAATAATAATAATAATAATAATAATAATAATAATAGAAATCTTCGGGTCATCTTCGGTCAACCCAAGTTGATCGAAACCGATTAATTTTTTCGGATTATCTTTCGGGTCAAACAGATTCGACCCAAACCCAAAAATCCTCAACCCTAACCCGATACATGAGCAATTCTTTTCTTTTCTTTTTCATTTTTTAATGAATGGAATATAATTTGGCAATTATAATTAGTTATTTGGTCCTTCACGACAATGTAGTTTGACAATAAGATAAGATATATTAAAGAAGACAATATTGTATAGATGACTTAGAATTAGTGATTCGATTATCACTTAAGTTTATTGATTATTTATTTTTTTTAAAATTATTCACATTTGGAGCTTAAATTCGTTTAAGTAAATATTGTCAACGGTTAAGTTAATTAATCATGTTCTTTTTTAATTTTTAATTTTTTCGTGTTTTGTAAAAAAATTTATCTAGTAATTTATTCCGAATTGGTTGTTTATTCAAGTTTTCTTGAGATAAAACCATAAATGATAATTCCAATTTTGAATACGAAAATAAACGACCTCAAATTTTATGATATATGGAACAATTATACTATAAACAACCTCAAATTTTACGATATATAGAACAATACAAATATATACGACCTCAAATTTTTATAACAAATTAAATCATCGTCTTAAACACATATTGTTTATAAAAATCGATTATACAAAGGGTTAGTTCGATGCTACCCCCAGGGTAGTGCTTTAAGGATAGCGTGGCGGATCATGATTGGTCAAAATCAGTGGGTCCTACATGAGACTCACTGATTTTGACCAATCATGGGGTTACACGTCGTCCGCAGGGTAGTACAAAACCTATACAAAGATATAAATTATAATGGATACATAAGATATACATGTGTCCTATGTCGAGATCTAATTGTGTTGTACATAAACAAATTGAATTCAAGCTACCCTAATAATATACATGGGTTGAAAACACAATTAAGTATTATTACAAGCGTAGCATCTCAACAATTTATAAAATAAAACAAATGATATTATTCATTGGTTGAAAACGGAAGATGATGTGGCAATATTTGACGCCAAACAGAGAATAGGCTCCTTGCACCCGATCCACAGGATACACAGAAATGGACCGTTGCAACCAAATAGTCGACTGCAACGGATACTTATTTTTGCTTTCGGTAAAGGAAAACATACATACCATTAAAAATTTCTTCCATCCCCAAAACCAAGAAAAACACTACTCTCTATCTCTTTGTCTGGATTTTCTCGAATCGTACAGTCCATAATTCAGTGAAATCTCTCTGGGTTCTCCTTTTCTTGCCTGGCTGATTTTCTCCGTCGATTTTCTGTTGATCAGAGCCCCAAAAAAATTGAAAGCGTCACTCTGTAAAAGAAATGGATCTTGGCTGCATTGATATGGGTTGTGTTGAGAAGCAAAGGAAGGAAATTTCTACTGAGAAAGAGAAAAGTCCCAAGGAATCTAAGATGTCTGCTTCTAAACTTGGGAAGGTACTCCGATTTTGTTTCTTGCGTGTGTTTCTGTTCATATTCCTTTTTCTAATTAGGGCTTTTTAATTACAAGTTTGCTCGTTATATAGCTTTAAATCCTTTTATATTTCCTGAGATATGAATCAGTGATCTCTCACGGTTTAGTTTTCGTGATGGGTTTGAAGATGTTCTTGAAAAACGATTTATCTTAGTAGTTTAAATATTTATTTTTCTGATATTACTCGGGATCTGTCAAAGAGTTGGGCATTTGGATCTTGGATGCGTAATTTTGATGTTGGGTGACTTGAGCTCCTTTTTGGTGGGACCCATGTTTTTAGAACAAGTATGCCTGAAAATTTTAAAACATTTGCCCCTCCACCTTGAAGGTGAACATTTATTTGTTTCTTGGCCTAGTGGTGATCGTGCATAACACAGATATATTTTCAATGAAGTAATGAGTGTTGTAAATTGGTTTCGGGATAAAACTAAATGAAGTAGGTGCTTAAAATGGTGACCCGAGGCCCATGGGAACCCCATAGCCTACCAGAGCTCATTGGAGGTGCACTGGAAGGCTGCCGAAAGTTCGTTGGTTCCCCGGTGACGGTGGCCGCTGCTCGTTGGTGGGATATGGTGGTGGTAGTGTGGTAGTGGTTGGTGGTTTAAATGATTACTTATAATAATTATACTGTTATCAACACAATAGCTCCATGTTGCATACGATGTGTTGCGGAATAGAGTCCGTAGATACTTGCCTATCAATTGGTTCACTATCTACCATAAGAATCACAAATCTTCACCCTATTACATAAATGGACCACCCCAACCGTTTGCATTTCATTCAACACATTCAAATGCCAATCCTTCTATTTATGAACACTAAGGTTTGAATTTTAAGATATACCATCTTAAATTCCAATGTTGAAGATTGCCAGCGTTTAAATTCAAGAATGAAATGCGTCGAGAGATTTCTTTTATTAAATAGACAGGGAAAGTTTGAATACTTATGTATTTTAAGATTTGTAGTGCTACTTTCCCAAAATAGTGGTTGTTATATCTTGAAAGACAATTACCAAGCACCATAGCGGCGCAATATTGCCCTAAGAGCAAAGATTTCAATTCTTGCATTTACCAAATAAATTATATTGTCACCAACTGAAAATTATGTAGCTATGTTATTACTTGCTCCCAAAACTAAATTTCTTCCTTATCCATCAATGAGTGGGTTACATATGTGATATTCAAATAAACTTCTTGATTTCTTGTACCATTTACGATCAAATGAATTTGGTTGGACATGCAAGAATAAGCCTTATTTTATAATTCAGCAATTCATTCTTCAGTCGACTTGGAATGTCACGAGTACTTAAACAAATTCAAATTCTTGGATTTTTTCCTTATATTTTTCAGTAAACCTTGGGATTTAAGTTTGCCTATCTGGAAGAAGTAAATCAGATTGTGAGAAATGTGTTGTTATTAAGTTTAATCTTCTTACAGTATCTATCTGTCCTAGATTAGTGACTCTTCTTTGAATTACGTTTCTTGGCTAGTTTGAAGTACATGTGCATTTTTCACTCATAGATTTCTTCCTAATTGTCAAAAGAATTGGTATGATGTTTCTTTAAAGCTGTTAATTACATTTCTTCTCATCCTTCGCTGTTTCTTGCGTTATGCAGAACACTAGAACAAAGGATAGCGTGCGTTCCAGCTCAACTGCTTTGAACAAACTTGCATCCCAGATCGCGAAGCCTCCTCACCGCAAAACCTCACCACTTACCTGGTTTCCCCGCAAAAAATTGGAACCTTACTTGAAGAGGAAAATAAAGTTGCTGCAGGTATTTAATATACTTACTTACTGGTCTATCTACTGGCAAGGTTTTTTCATTGTGGTTTGATTTACGTACTAATTCCTGATTATAGGAAGTGGATGGAATGCAATCTACTCTAGATGAAACTCTTGGTGATTCAAATCCGCATTACTCAAAAGTACTGAGAGAAAAGATTGCAATAAAAGAAGCCGCAGATAAAGCAATGGAGGCTCGAAAAGCTGCCATGATTGAAGCATCTTGGTGTAGAATACTTCGAGCAGCTGGGTAACATGTCTTTTCGGGCTACTTCATAGAAAACATATTACATTGCGATTATCATATGATGCTTTTATTTTATGTCAACAGGATTGAAAGTAAAGTAGCAGAAGCTCAGTTGTTAAAAGCTGAAAAATCTGCTGATGAAGCCTTTGAAGCAGCGGAAGCAATAGGGGTAATCTTGAATGATATACCAGAGTGTGCACAAAACCGTTCTAATAAAGGAGGAGGTGAATCTGCTGCCACTCATACAGTTTCAGCAACTTTTGAATCTGTATTCGAGGTTCATAAACAAGTAGCAGCAGCAGTTAAAGTGGCTTTTATTAAGCTCACGAGTTGCCCTTCAATTAAAAAGGATGAATTTCAACAACTGTTGCGTAAAATTAGCGAGAACCCTGATACGGATGAGAGTTACCATGAGTTCTCATTCAATCCAGAATGTGAATTCAATGCGGATGAGTCCAAATCAAATCATGTGATAGAGTTGATGTTGGATAGACTTCAATGCTTAAAAGAAGAAGAACTTGCTTCTCTTGCTACTATAGTTGCAACTTGTGGGCTAAATGCTGCTTTGGCTGAAAATATGAAGAATCCTGGTCTTAAGACAGACTCAAGCAGAACATCTTTCGGGGGGAGGATGACAAGCAGGAACTCTATTTCAGATGCTCAGTCGAGAAGGGCAGCTGAGGCTGTACTCCCGAGTCTAGACAAGTTTCTTGTCAAGCGGTTGACAAGACTTGAAAGAGAGGTGTTAGAAGCTAAAACTGCCGCAAAGAATGAAGCTACAAATAAACAGACTGACGAGAACAATGCGAGTTCAAGAACTCAAGAAAAGCTCAATGATGATTTAAAGCTCAAGAAAGAGGCTGAAGGAGCCAAGAAATTGCAGAAGGCTCTCACAGAGTTCGTTGGCAGTGAAACAAAAGAAGCTGTGGAGGTTCCTAGTCTAGACAAGTTTCTGGTGAAACGGTTGACAAGACTTGAGAGAGAGGTCCAGGAAGCACGAAACAGAAGAATTATCGAACCAACCGAAGGAAGTGGCACGACTGGTTCGAGCAATACAGCCACATTAGTTACTGATGGAGATTCATTAGGCAAAGAGAACGTGGACATGAACAAAAACAGCCGGCCTAGAAATATTGGCACCAAAATGTCTCAAGATGCGAATTATGAAAGCTTAGACAGTGTCTTAGTCAAGCATGTCTCCAGGCTGGAAAGGGAGAAAATGAGATTCCGTGCAGATGAACAAATAGGAACAAAACCAAAAAGAAAGGATGCAAAAGTAGAAATGGAGAGCAATGAAAGCAGTTTGGATCAAATTCTAGTCAAGCATAAATCACAACTTGAGAGGGAAAGGGAAAATACGGCTACTACAGATCAACAAGGTGATGATGGTACGAGGTATTCGGTTTCTCGACGACAGGCAAGGGAGAAAGAGTTACAGGCAGCATGGGGTGGCTTAAGCCTAGGTAACTCTATACGCCCCCATGTCTCTAGACTCGAACGCCAAAAGGCAAGTTCTTTTTTGGCATAACTTTGCATTTGCATATTAGTTATGTTATTCTTCGCAAGTTGTGAATTTCTAAGTTCTAACTTCTCTGTATATTTTTTGTTTATTTGTTTATATGTTTAGGCTAACTGGCTTAAAGCTGAAGAAGAGGAAAGAAAGAGGGCAATGGAGGAAGTTGTATGAGTTTTCAAGAACCATACGCATTCTATGATTTTTTGGTTCCTTAGTTTCACCAGAACTTTGTTATTCACTATTCTTTTTGGAAGCTTGTTTCACTATTCAAACTAGGTTTTTATCATGCTTGCAATTTGCTGCTAAAAAAATCTAAGTCTTTTTTTTTTTTTTTAATAATCGTGGAATAAATGTGTATAAGGGAGCATATGTTTGCATATAAATTTGTTATTTCTGCGTAGTCCGAGTGTTTTTTTATACATTAGGGCATCCACAATGGTAACACCCATATCACCATTTTTTTGTGGTCCCCACTCCGCCACATCAAAAACCAAAAATCTCATTCAACTCTCCATTATAACAAAAAACTCAAACAACTTTTTTATGAACCCCACACTCAATTCAAATATATCAACAATCAATTTATTTTACATATTTATATATACATAATTTATATAAATAGTTTAATTTTATTAATGAACTTGTGAATTTTTTTATAGTTAAAGAAAACAAATATATTTTTTTTATAAATATTTAATAATTTAATTAATAAAAAAATAAATATAATTTAAATTCAATTTCAAAATTTTGTAACGTTACATACAGATTTTTATGTTAAAAAAATAACTAGCAATTTATTTTATATATTTATTTATTACAAATAGTTCATAATATTCCATATATGATAGTGAAAATATTCAACATTAATTAATAATTAAAATTTAGATTACATAATGCTTCAGTAGATAATAAGAGATACATAAATTAGAACAAAAATTAAAAATAACTAAAATACATCTACTCTATTCCATGCTTCCTTTTAAGCTTTGCGCATATTTTGAGATGTATGTTAAGTTGTTCCGGTGTCATGTCATTAGTATCTTTCATAAGGATTTCATAATCCTTATGAAGTGTCTCAGCCTCTCGAGTCGCCACTTCATTTTTTTGAAGTTCTATTTTTTCCATGTGAAGTTCTTCCAACTTTTGCCACCTAAGGTCCATTTTCTCTTCCCATTTATCGGCATTTATAGCTTTCATTTTGCCCTTCCTTTTTGCAGCTTTCTGTCCCATTGGACGAAGACGAACTTTACAGTCATCTACGTCAACGCTCGTATCCGGATTGGATGAGGTTGTATGTCCCTCCGACTCAGAGGTTCGAGCCTTCTTATTAGCATGACGATGTTGTGGAGCATATTTTTCACACTCTCTAAGAATTCTCCATACATGTTCATATTTGAAAGGCTTACTGTTATGATTTGTCTTCCAAATTTCTTGAGCTTTGACAAGTACATCCTCATCGCTCCATCCGCTCGAACGATTATTGTATAAATTATTGTATACACCAGAAAACTCATTCACCAAAGGATGAAATAAATAGAAATGTGATTTTACCTTCTTCCAGTCTCTCTCCTTAGATCCGGTAGCGCGATGTTTGTTGTAGTAGTTTGTAATTCGTTTCCAAAATGCATGATCTTTCTGGTCATTACCGATAATTGGGTCGGTGCTAATAGTGACCCATGACCTTGCAAGGAGCTTGTCTTCATCAACTGACCAATGTGCTCGTTTTCCATCCATTTCATGTTCTTTATCGAAAACAATGTTGTCGAGTCCTAGTTATGTTGAAAAAGTAGGAAATTGAGAACCTGGAATCGAGGATGGTGTTGCGGGTTTTTTGTATGCATCTGTATTCCTTGATTCATTCGAAGGTATGACCGGTGGTTGTTGTGGAGAAAATAAATAAGTAGGGGCTGACATTGCAAATTGACTACACATGGCTTGCCAATATTCAGGTGGATACGCATAAAATGGAGCTTGAGGGTGAACATTGCTCGAAAAAATAGGCAAACTTTGAGAACTTTGAAAATTAAGCGGATATTGTGAAATATTTTGAATATTGTGAGGGTATTGTGATGGAGCAATAAATTGACTATTAGGACGACTCTGATAATTTTCTGATGTATTTTTTTCGGCATCAGAATTCACAGAGTTTCCGAAAGACCCAAAAAAATTTACATCCATTTCCGATAAATTGATGGAGTGATTCTAGTGATTTTGTGTGTTACAAAATTGTATGACAATGTTCTGTGTATTTATAGGAAAATTTTATCGACAAATCAATTTTATATATTTTTTAACTATACATGCAGATAATAAAAACAAAAGAAACAAAATGTAGCACATGTGTCTGCATAACGTATATATATAATATTAAATAATATAAAATATATTATCTCAAAAAAAAAAGTCACGGACACAATAATTGACACAAAAAAAGACAAAAACAAAAGAAGAAGAAAAAAACGGTGGGAAAGTGTATGTGCAATATATAATATATAATAACATATATTTAATGTTAATAATAATAATTAAAATTTCGTTTACATAATATACCAATAGATACTACGACATGTGAAAATTAAAGAAATATTAAAAACAACCAAAACATACATAATATATGCTTGTTTTACGGATTGATATCGTGGTGTGCCCAGATATGCTCAACCAAGTCCGCTCGAAGTTGATGATGCACTTGGCTATCACGTAACTGTTATTTCTTCGAAGGTATTCTTGAAATTCTTGGATAGATCCTTGAAATATCTGTGCTGGTGGATTTCCTTCATCGTCTAACCAATTTAGTGTTGCATCTCCTTCATCTTCAATAATCATATTGTGCAATATAAATAAAATATTATAAGATGAGTGAGAATTAGAAGACTTCATGTGTATTTATAGGAAATACTTCAACGGCTAATTTAATTAAAATATTATAAAAAATTAACAAAAATTCAACAATAAAAACAAAAAAACAACGGACTAAAAATTTAAAAAAAAAAGACAAGACAAACAAACAAATAAATAAATATATGTATATGTATATACATATTAACGGTAATAATATATATTATTAAATAATTAATAAAAAAAAAGTAAAATGCAAAAGGCGCTTTGAACAGTCAGAGCACCCTTTGTCTGACAATTGAAAAAGCTTTTCTCACTATAACCTGATTGTTATTTTTCAATGTTTTAAATATATTTATTTCTTGTAAGTAAATTTACTCATATGTTAAATCTGAATATATTATTATTATTAAGTCAAATAAGGTATCCGCTGTATAGGTTCACGGTAAATAGAAATTTAATATTTTTTGATAAAATAAAATATTTTTTAAATATTTTGAAATTTTTCAAAAAGACCATAGACTCGCTTATTTTCTATTATACGATATACGATATAAACATATACATAATATATACTAGTTTTTTATGCACACACTTTATGTATGATTGAAAGTTATCATATCGTCATAGACCAATGATTTTTTTTTTTTTTTTTTTATCTTTTTGTCATTAACAAAATTTCTTTTCATCGATGACTTTGAAAAGCAATCACGTATTCTTATAAGTTTCAAAATTGAAGTAATTTCCTTTTTCAAATAAATTATAACAATATAAAATGGATGGGGAAACCAAATTGGAAGAAAAACTATGGAAGTAGGAAATTCAACCATATCACTTGAAGCCAAAGATAATTCAGGAATATGAAAATTGTTTCACTAAAAAGAGTTATATAATACTAGTTACCGGAGCAAACGCGTTGCATGTGTATAAAACTTATATTTTTAATTAAATGTATACAATTTAAAAATTTTAACATGTTCAAAAAATATGTGAGTTTGTGAATTCGTGGTATTGAACATGTGTTTGGATGTTAAAAAATGATCATGTGATTTTTAAGAAGTGTAAAATAAAATATTAATATTTAGATATCAAATAAGTTAATTAATATCAAGAGTATTTATGTCCACACATAATTATGATCAAAAGTAGTTATTCTAAAGGGTGGAACCATTATAGGATAGTAAGATAGTAAGATATATATATATATTAAATGGACTTTATATTCATATATTATCTATCTATTATTCTTATAATATGTGTTAAGAAATCTTTCCGGATACAACTCAAAACCAATACACTATATGAAATATGATCACAGACATGCACTTAATGAGAAAGAACTCAATTCATTTACGTGGTTTGATCTTGTGAAGATCTACGTCCACGGGAATCCAAGTCAACTCTTTATTGATCAAGCTTTGAAGAATGTCTTTACAAGTAGACCTGGCCAAGGGTCGGGTTGGGCCCGGACTCGGACCGGAACCGGGTCAACGGCTCCAACCCGGAACTGGGACTGGACCGGCCACTAGGCGGTCCGGTCCGGTTTTCCCTTTGGAAAACCGTCGACCCGGCGGGTTGGCCGGTTCAACCCGGCGGGTCCGACCCTCCGGGTTAGCCGGGTTGACCCATCGGGTTTATCTTTTTAAAATATTATTTTAATTTTAAATAATAATTTAAATAATATATATTTGATACCCACACATGGGTGAGATTTGAAACCAAAACCAAATGAGTTTGAGATCTCATTCATGCCACTAGGCCAAGTGTTGATTTGTTAATTGAATGTGATTAAATATAAATAAATGTAATAATATTTTTTATACAAGATATTTAAAGTTTAAATGTAATATATTTTTTATTGAGATAAATAGAGTTTTTAATTGAGATAGATATAGTTTTTAATACAAGATGTTGAAATATAATAAATTTTTTATTGATATATATATATATATATATATAATTTTTAATATAAGATGTGAAAAGTTGAAATGTAATATATTTTTTATTTAATAAATATAATATTTTTTTATTATACTAGATATAGTTTTTAATATACAATGTTGAAAGTTGAAATGTCATATATTTTTTATTGAATAAATGTAATATTATAAGATGTTAAAAATTGAAATATAATATATTTTTATTTAATACATATAATAGTTTTTTTATTGAGATAATGAAATATTTGATACAATTTTTAAAGTTCAATTGTACAAATTTTTTTTTTTTTTAAAAAAAATAAGGGTCGACCCGGAACCGGAACCGCCGGTTAACCGGACCCGGACCCGGACCCGCGGTTCCGAGACCCGGACCGGAACCGGCCACGAGCGGGCCGGTTAAGGATCGGCCTATTGCCGACCCGAACCCGGCGGGTCCGACCCGGACTCGTACCGTGGCCAGGTCTATTTACAAGTCAATACAAAACACAAAAACAAGATAACACGATGAATTGCAGATTCAAACACAAGCCTTCGACCCTTGAGTTAGAACACCCTTATGTCAATTCACGATCCCTCCTTGTTTCTATCCTTCTCTTCAAAAGATTACGATCACCTCCTTTCAGTGTTCGTCCTTATACAGAGAATTTGAGCTTCCTTCTTTCAGGTTTCTTGAGTCTCTCTCTCGATTAGTTGTGTACTCCCAACTGATGAACACTCGAGCTGTTATACTTTCTTGTTTCTCAAAATCGTCTCCCAACT
Source organism: Henckelia pumila (assembly GCF_033568475.1). Classification (NCBI taxonomy): domain Eukaryota; kingdom Viridiplantae; phylum Streptophyta; class Magnoliopsida; order Lamiales; family Gesneriaceae; genus Henckelia; species Henckelia pumila. The sequence continues at coordinate 195,348,355 of NC_133123.1, read as the reverse complement.
AATTCTTTTTCGGGCTGGACTATTATGCATTGAGTAAACAAGTCCACTAACCAAGTGTAGCGACCCGTCTCGGATCCACTACCTAATCAGAGTTAAGAGCATAATTAAGCATGCATTAAATAAAATCGCTGCGGAAGACTTAAATACAAGCAGACCGGCAGAATACAACCGGCTAATCAAACTTGATTTATACAACCCAATCAAATTACTTAGATAAAACCTACAGTTAAATACTGCTGTCTTCAAGGTCGCTGGTCCCTCCAGGCTCCTGGTGCTCAATCCTGCACCTATACCTGCCCCATCGAATAGGGTATCCAGATACACAGAAAATACTGGACGTGAGCTCTAAGCTCAATACGAAAACACGGATAAACATACAAATATGATGCATGCAAATGACCGGGTATCCATATCTGGGATAACTGTATACAAACTGCTCAAACTGGCGCTTGGGATATAAGCTCGTCACATCGGGGTAGCTAACCACTGTGTGCGACCACTCATTCCCGAATCCCGAATGCGGACCACGGAGTCATTGAGGTATCAGTACCTAAGGCTACTCGATATCAAACATCCTAACAGGGCTGAGCAACCCTAACTGGCTCATCTCGAAAGATATACAGATGTACAGACACAAGATGATATGCACATGCCGCATAACAATAATAACATGCAAACACATAAATGCAACATATAAGCATGCATATCCGCTGGCAATCTCAGTCAGTACTTACGTACCTTTCTAAGGCAGTCCTAGTAGTCCCACTCTAGGTTCCAAGCCTATCATCAAGTCTACAATGCAAATACCCATGCATCATTCAATAAGCTCTAAAAGTCTTAACTAAGCTATTGCATACTCCTAAATAATTTAAGGAGACCATAGCTATACCTGCGTCCGTCGTCAGCCCACTGATGGCGACTATCCCGCAACTAGGGCACTCCCCTGCTGCGAATCCACAGCCTCGAACATGGCTCTACAACACGAGCACTGCTCCACTACTATGTCAGACACTGTCTGACTATACTAAAACAAATACCATACTCCAACTCTAAAATAAGAGTACCCAAAGCCCTAAAATAGGACCTACGAGGGCGAAGGAGAGAATTCGGAATTGGCAAGAAATGAATGCCTCGGACCTTATATTTATAGGCATCGATCGGAACCTCCGATCCTCGATCGGAACGTCCGATCCTGCCATCGGAGCTTCCGAACATCCTTATCTGCCACATGTCAAAATTTCACTGGTTGACTTCGGATAGGGGTGATCGGAGCTTTCGATCCTGTTCGGAGCTTCCGATCAACCACACGTCATGGATGACGTAATTTGATCGGAGCTTCCGATCACCTTCGGAGCATCCGATCCTAATTTCGGAGCTTCCAATCTGTCTGACCCTTCGGACCATTTCTGATCATTTTAGGTCTATTTCCAGGCTCCGTTAATCCATTTAGAAGTCTCCTTAATCATGTTTTACTAAATCTAACATGATCACATGATAATTACTCATTATCGTTAATTCTGGATATGGGCCACTACATTCCCACCACCTTAAAAGGATTTTGTCCTCGAAATCTAAGGTAAACCTCGGGACTATAGTATAAACCATTCGTCCAATTCATTAGTAGTTCCGGTTCAAAACATCTGGTCAAATAACCTTCGACAATACCAAACCTCGCTAAACCTGCAAGGTCTGTTCATTCACTGAACCACATCAGAACATAAACTCGATTTATAATTCGCACTGATTTCAAACTCGCACGCTTTTAACGATCACTCTGGAAATCACTGCCTTCTTATCAGCAATCCTGCGAGAATCGAGTAACACTACTGACTATCGTCAGTTATCCATCGATAACCGCAACAACACGGCACCTTCGATCCAAATTGCCGACTGTATCAGTCACACTGCCTACAAATCTTAGCGATGACACTCCTGCTAAGATCGAAACTATCCATCAGCTATTCTCTAGACATGCACGAACTCCATCGCTGCCCACGATAATACCAGATACAACACATTGTATTTCACTGGTCTAACGGTAACATCGCATCCCTTGACGTTATCGCAAAGTTCTAAACAAATTGATCTAGATTTGACTTTCGGTCAAATCCTAGATATCCTTCTTCCAGGAACTCATGTGAGTTATTCTTTATCACCAAGGATAAAATATTTCCCAAAACAGTACCTTATGCGAATAGAAATGGCAACTACCGGCCACCAGTTCGCAAAGCAATCGCAACACTGCACACGACTCTAATCATCTGAAATCCCCAGACTGATTGCAATAAACCTTGATCCGAATCCCGCTATCGTAGATAGCATCTACTCAATCGTATTAGTCATCCTTCCATGGATAACAACAAAATCCTGACAATTCCTGGCATCATAGTACGTACTTTCAGTACTCACCCTGCCATTGGCCAAAGAATGTTCCTAAATAACAACAACTAGCAAACAGAGATTTGTAACCCCAATTGTGACAAAATCCTTATACACAATTTCTTGTCTAAATGCATCCTTCGAGGTCGTCGCCTCAAAATTCACTGTCATCCTGTTGAAACTCCCAGATGGACCAACACCATCTACAACATTAGTAGTCTAGAATAAAGATCACCACTATCTTGTCACTCGAGATATCAATTGAATTCGCAACACTGGTTATCCAACCATAGATAACAATCCCAAGTCACACTTGACTTGCTACCAAGATGAACAAAACTAGTTCACCTCAACCCTTCGCGCAATCCATGACACATGCGGTAAACCAACGACTTTATCCGATAGATATCAGTCGATCTCAACACATCAATGGCATAGCACATCAGAACGTACTGGGAAATCACCGACAACAATCTCACTAGACTCTGAACACAGTCTCAGCTGTCATATCATCCCACGAACAAACAACTGATATCAGCCTGCTAATGCTCATTGAATTCCGCAACACTCGTCGAATCACAATTTAATGAAAATCCTCCGAGAAAACTTCTGGAAATGCATAAACAAGTATTCGGCTAACAGTTCCCAAAACTGTAATCCAATAGCATGGAACAATTCTATTTCCAAAACTGGGTCAACCATTGCTAATACCAAGCAATGTTCAAACCAATTATGTCTTCTCTTACCACTGATAACTTTTACCCGAGTTATCGAACTAGCCATGACTTACCAAAGTCAAAACATGCAATCACCTCCCGTGATCTATCTAACTTGAAAGTCCAAACGACTGCACTCTGAAAATCTCAACCACCCGAGAATCCTGAATGCAAATAATTCTCTTACTGTTCCGAGACATTTACTTAAAGGATCCAAACTCATAAGCACGACGGCTTATAGTATCGTCCCAAGTATCTCTCGATTCATGATATCTTAATTACTGATCTGCTCAACCAATCTACCTCGTCGATAAGTTATGACTATCACACAACTTGTCAGTACCAACCAAAATATGACAACCATCCGCCAGGTCTTGGTCATTTGAAATCTCACATGGCTCGATCAATAATCATGATCTCACGGCCATACGTCCGCATATCCCAAATACTTGGAATCAAAAGAATCACAGCTGATTCAACTCACCTATCTCTGACAAAATCAGACAATAGCTATTAGTAGTCACCAGTACCAATCTCGCATCGATACTGACTCACTACCAACTGTCGCTAAACTTGCTCCTGATAACTATATCTCTTGCTAAGACTGCAACAAATCGAGACTGAGGTTACTTGCCGCGGTGTCCCACCTGAAATCACCACCAAGTGTATACTAGCATAAATCACGCTATCCTCACGCCTCAAATAGTCATGTACAATCCTTAGCATCGGATATAATCTATCACTGAAGGAAACCATTAATGCTGAAAACTACTCATCTCCGAGTCAAATGTTTCAGAAATTTCACAAACCAAAACTCCTGGATAGCCCCTATCACAAGAGCATCCAAACCCCGACTAGATCCACTAGTCTAGCAGTATCCAATAGACTAAAACTATCTGTTCAGAGTACGTACTCGTCAAGGAAAATCCCTCCAAGACTGGTCCTTGTGACAAAACTGCAAACCAATATCTCTGACGACAGTCAGACGATATCTAAACCGCTGACACCTAACCAGGCATCCAATCCAATGTCATACCCCGTCGTGACTGTTACCAAAACTCTAGACTAAGTAGCCTTCCAACCGCCAAATCCTGAAGCACGAAGGCTTCCAGGCATTCTCCGAAGTACGAAAGACTCCCAAAGTAACACTGGAATAGGGTCGCGCTCCATCATGTCTAGTCATGGTCCTAGTCCACAACTCTCGGCATATACCCGACTTGGTATCCCAATGAAATCCCATCATCACGAAGTCTCAACCTATGCAGGTCAATCAGACTACTGTCCTAAGGAAACAACTTAGAACAAAAACTCAAAATTCCAAACAAGATCGATATTTCCATGCTTCCAGATGAATGACCTCATCAATGTCACTAACTCAGTCAAACAACTAATTAGGTCAGCCCTAGGAAGACACCTAGACTAACCCCATGTAAATTTGTTACCGTTGACTTACTCAAAATCCATGAGCTATCCTAGTTGATTAGTCAACTAATTCCAAGCCAAACTTAGTAAAATTACTTGTAATCAAACACGAATCTTTGAATAAGTAAAACATGTATCATTACTTCAAGTTATGTACAATTTCCTTTATTAAAATCCCATGTAATACATACAGTATTCAAAATACAACAAAATGTACATACAATAACTTGAACTGATACAACCAAATTCTGATGATTCATTACAACTGAAATACTGTTTACAAATACATCAATACAGTATTTAAAATCGTCGAACTTGTCCTCACTCCTTGAGCATGAAGCTTCCAATCGACACACGCATCGTTACAAGCATACTTCCGTCCAAGTCTCTCTACATGTCCTCCAGCGAAGAACTCCGGAGAAATGGCATGTGATAGCTAACAAGCTATGCTCTGCGTCAGTGCATGTCAATCGACTTCTTCTGCTTAGGATCTACCATCAGCGTTCTTCTTGTATCTAAATCATGCTTTTGAACATGAAGTTTTCCGTATGCCTAACAAAAGCATCGATACAAGCATACCGGCAAAACCATGTTCTACACGAGGTTAAAGACCTCACTCTCAAAACCTGTCATGCTTTAGGCACTCGAGACATTCTATGGTGAAGGTCTATCTGACAATCTCTCCAACTACGAGTGGAGAATCTTCAAGGACTGGAACCACATGGATTATTAAACACCATTCGTTCCAAAAAGCCCTCAGAGGTATCTGACGCGATATAACCGATCTTCTCTTCCAGTCTTCCCTGGCTGGAATCCATATGTTCTTCGATCAACATCCCAATGCATCGAATGATGAACCGTCCACAGCAGTCAGTCTATCTATCGTTATGCTACTACTGGTGTTCACTGTTGCATTTCTTATAGTAAAAAACTTCTGCCGCAAACCTTGGCAATGAAGAACCAAATCTTCTTTCGCTAGCCTCAATCAATCCTACAAGGATAATCAAGAAGTCTTATTATAAATTTCCTAAGTCCCTTGCATGCAGTGCTCTGATACCATAAATGTAGCGACCCGTCCCGGATCCACTACCTAATCAGAGTTAAGAGCATAATTAAGCATGCATTAAATAAAATCGCTGCGGAAGACTTAAATACAAGCAGACCGGCAGAATACAACTGGCTAATCAAACTCGATTTATACAACCCAATCGAATTACTTAGATAAAACCTACAGTTAAATACTGCTTTCTTCAAGGTCGCTGGCCCCTCCAGGCTCCTGGTGCTCAATCCTGCACCTATACCTGCCCCATCGAATAGGGTATCCAGATACACAAAAAATACTGGACGTGAGCTCTAAGCTCAATACGAAAGCACGGATAAACATACAAATATGATGCATGCAAATGACCAGGTATCCATATCTGGGATAACTGTATACAAACTGCTCAAATTGGCACCTGGGATATAAGCTCGTCACATCGGGGTAGCTAACCACTGTGTGCGACCACTCATTCCCAAATCCCGGATGCAGACCATGGAGTCCTTGAGGTATCAGTACCTAAGGGTACTCGATATCAAACATCCTAACAGGGCTGAGCAACCCTAACTGGCTCATCTCGAAAGATATACAGATGTACAGGCACAAGATGATATGCACATGCCACATAACAATAATAACATTCAAACACATAAATGCAACATATAAGCATGCATATCCGCTGGCAATCTCAGTCAGTACTTACGTACCTTTCTAAGGTAGTCCTAGTAGTCCTACTCTAGGTTCCAAGCCTATCATCAAGTCTACAATGCAAATACCCATGCATCATTCAATAAGCTCTAAAATTCTTAACTAAGCTATTGCATACTCCTAAATAATTTAAGGAGACCATAGCTATACCTGCGTCCATCGTCAGCCCACTGATGGCGACTATCCCGCAACTAGGGCACTCCCCTGCTGCGAATCCACAGCCTCAAACACGGCTCTACAACACGAGCACTGCTCCGCTACTATGTCAGACACTGTCTGACTATACTAAAACAAATACCCTACTCCAACTCTAAAATAAGAGTACCTAAAGCACTAAAATAGGACCTACGAGGGCGAAGGAAAGAATTCGGAATTGGCAAGAAATGAATGCCTCGGACCTTATATTTATAGGCATCGATCGGAACCTCCGATCCTCGATCGGAACGTCCGATCCTGCCATCGGAGCTTCCGAACATCCTTATCTGCCACATGTCAAAATCTCACTGGTTGACTTCGCATAGGGGTGATCGGAGCTTCCGATCCTGTTCGGAGCTTTCGATCAACCTCACGTCATGGATGACGTAATTCGATCGGAGCTTCCGATCGTTCATCGGAGCTTCCGATCACCTTCAGAGCATCCGATCCTAACTTCTGAGCTTCCGATCTGTATGACCCTCCGGACCATTTCTGATCATTTTAGGTCTATTTCCAGGCTCCGTTAATCCATTTAGAAGTCTCCTTAATCATGTTTTACTAAATCTAACATGATCACACGATAATTACTCATTATCGTTAATTCTGGATATGGGCCACTACACCAAGGAAGCCCAATCTGATTTGTAAGCCCAATCTTTGATGGACAAACTTAACTACAATCTCCACCTTGTCAATCAAAGGTTTGGTTGGCTTCCTTCTTTCATCAAGAACCTCAGTTCTTCTCCACAGCCTTGGTCAAATCCAGGAAATGTTTGAATTTTGCATGTGGGACTGGTTAGTCATCATGTCAGCTGGATTTTCAAGAGTAGATATCTTTGTCACTACTATCTCTCCCTTAGATATGATGTCCCTTATAAAATGGAGTTTCACATCAATATGTTTGCATCTCTCATGAAAAGTTTGATGCTTTGTAAGGTGAATTGCAGATTTGTTGTCACAATTCACCTCCACTTGTTCTTGTGCAATGCCAAACTCTTTCATGATACCTTTAATCCATATAGCCTCTTTGATCCCTTCGGTAAGAGCTATGTATTCTGCCTCAGTTGTGGACAGGGCTACCACAAATTGAAGTGAAGCTTTCCAGCTTACTGTTGTCCCAAAAAAAGTGAATACCATCCCAGTGATTGACTTCCTGGTGTCAAGATTTCCATCAAAGTCTGAGTCTACATACCCAATAATAGGTTGTTTATCTGATGTTTGTCTTTCAAACAATAGTCTAAGACTTGGCATCCTCTTAAGTATCTCAGAATCCACTTTAGAGCTTTCCAATGAGCCTGTTTTGGATCTTCCATAAACCTTGTAACTACACTCAGAGAAAAAGCAAGGTCAGGTCGAGAGCATATCATCCCATACATTATGCTCCCTACTGCACTTGCATATGGTGTACCTTCCATTTCTTTTCTTTCTTCTGGAGTATTGGGAGATCATTCTGCCGAGAGTTTAAGATGTTGTCCCAAAGGTGTTCTTGAAGCTTTGGACTTGTGCATATTAAACCTCTGTAGAACTTTGTTAATATAAGAGCTTTGATTCAAGAATGGAGTCTTTGCCTTTTTGTCCCCCGATGATGTACATTCCCAGGATTTTCTTAGCTTTTCCCAATTCTTTCATCTCAAATTTTGATCTCAGTTTCTCCTTTAGATCATTTAGATCACTCTTGCTCATGCTACCTATGAGCATGTCATCCACATACAGTATAAGAAAGATCCTCACTAATTCATAATCTCTTTTAAAATAGACACAACTGTCATAAGCACTCCTTTCGAATTTTATAGTCATCATGAAATCATCAAATTGTTTGTACCACTACCTTGGACTTTGTTTTAGTCCATAAAGTGATCTTTTGAGTAAGAATACTTTGTTACTGTTTTTGGATTCAACAAAGCCTTCGGGTTAATCCATGTATATGGTTTCTTCTAACTCACCATGAAGGAAGACAGTAGTTACATCAAGCTCTTCTAATTCCAAATCCAAATGAGCAACCAATGCTAACATTACCCTTAATGAAGTGTGTGTAACCACTGGTGAGAATATCTCATGATAGTCAATCCCTTCAACTTGTGTGAATCCTTTTGCCAAAAGTTTGGCCTTGTATCTCATTGATTTAATTCCTTGATTCCCCTCCTTCAATTTATAGATCCATTTACATTTTATCACCCGATGATTCTTTGGCTTATCAACCAATTTCCAAGTCTGATTTCTTTCTAAAGCACTGATTTCATCTTTCATGGCTTGTTTCCACTTTGCACTTTGCTTTGATGATACAGCTTCATGATATGAAAGGAGTTCACTGAGCTCCACATGTTCTGCTACATTAAGAGCATAAGACACTATATCAGCTTGGACAAACTTCTGATGAGGATGCCTTATTGTTCTTACTCATCCCTGGCTAGCATATAAGAGTCTTCCCTTCTTTCTTGATAAGGTTCTTCTTTACTGCCACGTCAGTCTCCTTCTGAATTTATGACAACATCATCTTTCAGTAATTTAGTATGTGAATCATGCTCCACCTCAACTTTAAGGTCTGCTTCTCTTGGTGTTGTTGTCTCATATGTATCATTACACTGCTTGAATCTCATCTTTAATTCATCAAACGCCACATCTCTGCTATGGAAATATCTTGGCCCCTTTGACTCAAGATTCCAGACTTTGTATCCCTTTACCCCTTCAGGGTAACCAACAAATATACATCTAAGGGCCCTTGGTTCCAATTTGTCTTGCTTGTAGTGTGCATAAGCAAAACATCCAAACACCTTGAGACCTGAGTAATCAGCAGGTGCACCACTCCACATTTCTATTGGTGTTTTAAACTTCAAGGCATTGTTAGGACACCTACTGATCAGATAGCATGTTGTGCTAATACCCCCACACCCCAAAAAAAAAAAATTGTCTTAGGCATGTTTTCATTTAGCAGCATGCATCTGACCCTCTCCAGTAATGTCCTATTCATGCGCTCAGCTACTCCATTTTGTTGTGGTTTTCCTGGATTAGTTTTATGCCTTGTAATGCCTTTTAGCTTACACAGATTATTGAACTTATCAGAGAAATACTCAAGACCATTGTAAGTCCTTAAGTACTTCAACTTCTTGTACTGCTTGTTCTCCATCAGTGTTAGCCATTCTTTGAATTTCTCATAAGCCTCATCTTTGCTCTTAAGCACAAAGACCCAAAGTCTTCTGAAATAATCATCCATAATGGACATGAAGTATCAGCCACCTCCATGAAGTATCGGCCACCTCCATGTGTAGTGGTCTTCGAAGGCCCCCACGAATCTGATTGAACATATTCAAAGGGCCTTGAAGTACTGTGATTTCTTCCTTTGAATTGTACTCTCTTGGATTTTCCCAATGCGCAGTACTCACACATGTCCAGATTCTGAATGTTATCACCACACAGGAGATTTTGTTTTGACAGCTCAATCAATCCCTTTTCGCTGACATGACCGAGCCTTAAGTGCCATAACTTGGTAGCATCTTCTGATTTTAAGACCACTGAACTATCTCCCAATATAGTATTTCCAAAGAGAATGTATAAGGAGTTCCTTCTTACTGCTTTCATTACTACTAGAAACCCTTTAGAGACTCTCAAGTTTCCATTTTCTGACTTGAATGAATAACCATTGGAGTCCAGCATTCCCAAAGATATAAGATTCCTTTTCAACTCAGGAACATATCTGACCTGCTGTAACACTCTATTTGTTCCATCATACATCCTCAGTTTAATTGATCCAATTCCTTTTACTTTGCATGATTTATCATTCACCAAAATGACCACTCGTTGGTCGGTTTCTTGAAGTGTTTCAAACCATGATCGATTTGGTAACATATGAAATGAACACCCCGAATCAAGTATCCACTCATTCCCTGAATTTTGGCTTGAAATGGTCAATGCTTCTGCCGAGTCATATGCTTCTGAAACTGTAACGCCCTGTTTTTATCTTAAATGAGTTTATTTCAGTTAATCAGAGATTACAGAGTTCTCGAGCCGGTTTAAATTTGATCAGGGTCCTTTTTTCAAATTTTGGAAATTTCAGGGACTAAAACGCAAATAGGGGATTTAATATATTATCTACACTTGTATTGACTTTTGAAAGCCTTCCTCCTCCTCCTCTCAACCGAGAGACTCCATTGAAACGCCCCAAGCTTTCTCCAAGCTCCTAGATTTCAGTCCGAGCTCGATCCGGCCGTTGGAATTTATTTCTGAAGGCAGATTATCGATCACTGCAGTGAGAGCTCTGTTATATCGTAAGTTCTTCTTCGATCCAATACATTCTAGTTTTTGGATGTTGTTAGAATCGTTCTAGATTCGAGTATGTTGTTCTTGACAGAGTTCTGATCGTTTATTATCTGCCGGTTTTGAAATAGAGCGACATTCAGAATTGTTATGATTTTTGAAAGCCATTTTCGAAAATCATGGTTTTGAGATTTGTTGGGTTTGTCTTGTTGTTGTAGTATTAGCATTGAATTGAGTTGTTATCGATATTGAACTACTGTCTGCGTTGCCGGTTTGTTCAGTTATAGCCGTTATGCCGTCGGTTTGAGTTTTGGAGATTTCGAACCGTTTTTGAGTTATGAACTTGGCTTGTAAGTTGATCGTGGTTATTGATCAATCATCTCTTGTATCTGAACAGATTCGTTTGGAGTTTTCAAGCCCTGAGTTAGCAGCTGTTTGATCGTTTCAGAGATTTGAACGAAGAACGGTATAAAGAGTTTACCTTGAACCATTACCTTGTTGTTGTATAGATTGGTTAGACTTTGATACAATCTATTTGTAGCGTATCCAGACTTGGGAGCTAATGCATTGAAAGGTAAAAGCAGTCATCGTAGCGGGATAGCATACTCGGGACTGTGGTTCTCGAGTTTTCCCTTTTGAAATCACGTACTTGCATCTACACTTGTTCTAGCATGAGGAACTTGTGTTATGTTTGATTGTTTTGGCTTTTGTTAAATGGCTTATGTTTTATGTCTCTGTTATGCATTCATCTTGAGCCAATCTTGTTTTCAGCGGGCAGAACCGCCCTTTTTGTTTAGACGTTTGGGAACTATGATTGAGTGGCCTAGGTTGTAGTATTTCGCCTAATGCTAGCATACTCATTATGGTTGCTCAAAGTCTAGAGGAGTGGGATACGTGGCACCACCTCGATTGGGAGAGTCGGTGAGTCGTTACGTGATCTCATCCTCGAGATCCCAAAAGCAGAGCAGCACTCCCTTGTTTATCAGAATCGATATCCTGGTTTTAAAGACATGCATATCTTTAGCTTCGACTTGAATATGTTGTTTTGATAGCATGTTGTATATCCATTATTTGATATGTTGATTTTACTGGGATTATCATTCTCACCGGTTTTCCGGCTGTTGCTTTGTTTTGTATGTGTACTTGGCAACAGGTGGGGCAGGACCAAGTCAGAAGAGGCATGGTTAGCTTCAAGAGGGCGAGCTAGTAGTGAGACTCGGTTTAGAAGTCGTGTCAGCATGTTCATCTAGTTTAGATAGTAGCATGTTAGAATTCGAACTTCTTATGTTTGTATTCGTATTGTAATAGCCTTGTCGAGATATGATCGTTGCATGTTCTAGCCTTTTGGACATTTGATCAACTCTAGAACTTGATGTATTAGTTGGAGAATTCATGATTGTAATGCATGATTATTAGTTGATGGTTTTGGACTTGAGTTTTAGCATAAATTTTTCTGTTCTGTTTCTGCTGTAGGAGGGCGCTCGAGCAGCATTTTTTAGCAGCCCGAGCGCACCCCTTTCCGTGTATTCCAGTAGCGCCAAGGAGTAGGGCGCGCTCGAGCGGCAGTTTATGGCCGCCCGAGCGCGGCCCCTTTTATATATAAAAAAAAATTCTTTTGTTTTGGCTTTGCTTTTAGTTCTTGGATCTTGTATGCTTAATTATCGTTTACTCCTTAATTAGATGTTTAGAACCGAGGTCTCACATTAAGTGGTATCAGAGAGTTAAGATTCTTGGTCGAACTAGAGTGAGCGGGTAGATCGAGTCTGCGTGTATTGGCTTCTCGCATGTATTTGAATTATTTTAACTGTGTATTTAATTCCATGCGAGCATGCTTTATTATTGAGAGTTATTGAATTACATGATTTTGTGATTTAATTTATAAAGCATGATGTACTTGAGATATAACTATTTCTGTTATCGACTGGTATCCGGTATTCCAAGCGGTTGTAAGGGCACTGATTGTAGCGTTTGAGATATCTCGTGTCCTAACCTTTGATTATCATATGGGTCCTCGTCGAGTGATAAACAGAAACACACTGCCAGTTATCCCTGCGACTGAGCAAGCTAGCACTGAAGTTGATCAGTTGGATGCTTCAGCGACTCCTATGGAAACCTTGCTGAAGAGGTTTCAGTCGTTCAATCCGCCGTTGTTGATGGGTTCAGAAAATCCAGTTGACTGTGAGAGTTGGTTGGATGATATGGATCAGTTGTTTGATTCCATTGACTACACAGATGATCGCCGAATCAGGTTAGTAATTCATCAGCTGCGTGGTGGTGCTAAGAGCTAGTGGATCATGACAAAGAAAGCATTTGAGAGTAGAGGTACAGAGGTTACTTGGACTCTGTTTAAATCTGAGTTTTATAAGCGGTTTTTCCCTATCTCGTATCGCAAAGATAAGGGAGCAGAGTTTGCCAATCTGAAGCAAGGGAATCTGAACATTGAGAAGTACGTGGCTAAGTTCGATAGTCTGTTGCGTTTTGCACCGCTAATTGCCGGAGATGAAGAAGCAAAGGCAGATCAGTTTATAAACGGGTTGAACCCCGATGTCTTCACGTTGGTTAACACCAACAGGCCTAGCAACTTTGCGGATGCCATGAATCACGCAAAGGGAGAAGAAGCAGGCTTGTGGAGGCAAAGAGGTAATCAGGGGGCACCTCAGCAGCAGAGGCAGTATCAGAATCAACCATCTCAGTACCAGAATCAGCCACCTCAACATCAGAACCAGCAGCAGAGGTATGAAGGTGGTAGCAGTGGGGGAAACAGAAAGGATCAGTGCAAGGCAAGAGGTAAGCAGTTTAAGAGGCAAGGAAACAGTTCGTCCAGTTCCAGTGGTTCGAAGCAATTCGGTTCAGGACCGAGTTCTGGGTCATCATCCTTGTACTGCAGCAAGTGTGGAGGAAGACACTCACCGGATCAGTGTGTGGGAGTCTTCGGCAATTGTAACACCTGTCAGCAACCGGGACACTTCTCTAAAGTGTGCCCACAGCGTAACAGAGATAGAGCTCAGAGTGGGAGTTCGTCTAGATCTGCAGCTCAGCCTGAGAGGCAGTCTTCTGCAGTGCACTCTTTTCAGCCTCAGCAGCAGAACAGACAGGGAGGTAGTACCAGTGCAAATCAGCCTCCGAGACAGCAGGCACAAGTCTTTGCATTGACAGAGGATCAGGCTCAGGCAGCACCTGATGATGTTATAGCAGGTAACTGTTCGATTTTTGGTCATTCTGCTCATGTTTTGATAGATACAGGTGCTTCCCATTCCTTTATCTCTGAGAAATTTGTATTATTGCATGCTTTGCCAACTGAATTGTTGCCTACAGTAGTAGCTGTTACTTCACCTTTGGATGGAGGAATTGTTTCTGTCAGATTAGTCAGGAACAGTGAGCTCTGTTTTGAGGGAAATTTTCTAGAATTTGACTGTATTGTGCTTGGACTGTCAGATTTTTCAGTCGATTGTTTTCAGAAAGTTGTCAGGTTCAAACCTGAAATGGCAGACGAGTGGAAATTCTTTGGTAAGGGTTCTCGATCTAGAATTCCTTTGATTTCAGTGTTATCTATGACTCGTTTGCTACAGAGAGGTGCAGAATGATTTTTGGTGTATGCAGTTGATGTACTGAAATATAGCCCAACTTTGGTCGATATACCAGTGGTTAGAGATTTTGCGGATGTGTTTCCAAAAGATGTTCCTGGATTGCCGCCTATTCGAGAAATCGAATTCAGCATTGACTTAGTGCTAGGTACTCAACCTATTTCAAAAGCTCCTTATCGTATGACACTTGTTGAATTGAGAGAATTGAAAGAACAGCTTGAAGATTTGATTGCCAAGGGATATATCAGACATAGTGTATCGCCTTGGGGTGCTCCTGTTCTGTTTGTATGGAAGAAGGATGGTTCTATGCGACTCTGTATCGACTACCGCCAATTGAATCAGGCTACAGTCAAGAACAGGTATCCTTTACCCAGAATAGATGACCTTTTTGATCAACTGCATGGTTCTTCTGTCTATTCTAAGATTGATCTGAGGTCAGGCTACCATCAGCTGAGAGTGCGAGAGGAGAATGTTCCTAAGACCGCATTCAGAATGAGGTATGGTCAATTCGAGTTTATAGTCATGCCATTCGGATTGACTAACGCTCCAGCGGTTTTTATGGGTTTGATGAACCGTATCTTTCAGCGTTATTTAGATGAGTTCGTCATTATTTTCATCGATGATATTCTTATCTACTTGAAGAACCGTACTGACCATGCAGAGCACTTGAGGACCGTACTGCAGATTTTGCGAGTTGAGCAGTTGTTTGCCAAGCTGTCTAAGTGTGAATTTTGGTTAGATCGAGTTGTCTTTCTCAGTCATATTATTTCTGAAGATGGGATTTCTGTCGATCCCAGCAAGATCGAAGCGGTTATGAATTGGCCTAGACCGACATCAGTACCTGAGATCCGAAGTTTCATGGGTTTAGCTGGTTACTACCGTCGTTTCATCGAGGGTTTCTTGTCTATTGCCAAGCCTATTACCCAGCTGACTCAGAAGAATGCGCCTTTTGTCTGGACTGCAGATTGTGAGGCTAGTTTTGTTGAGTTGAAAAAGAAACTAACCAGTGCTCCGATTCTTTCTATTCCAAAAGGTACTGGGGGTTTCACAGTCTATTGTGATGCTTCTAACCGAGGCTTGGGTTGTGTTCTTATGCAGCATAAGCATGTGATAGCGTATGCATCGAGGCAACTGAAACCGCATGAGACTCGTTATCCGGTTCATGATCTAGAACTAGCTGTGATTGTATTTGCTTTGAAGATCTGGCGTCACTATCTTTATGGTGAGTCTTTCGAGATCTTTTCTGACCATAAGAGCCTTAAATATTTGTTTTCCCAGGCAGAGCTGAATATGAGACAGAGAAGATGGTTAGATCTGTTGAAGGATTTTGACTGTGAAATCAAGTATTATCCCGGGAAGTCAAATGCAGTTGCAGATGCGTTGAGCCGAAAGCTGTGTGCTTTATCTCTTTCTACTATAGGTGTTTCTCAGTTGATCGATGATTGTTGCACTTCTGGTTTAGAGTTTGAAACAGATAGGAAGACTGTCAGAGTGTTTGCTATTCAAGCCGAGCCAGAGTTGTTTGTTGCAATCAGAGAAGCACAGAAGTCTGAGCCGAGCATTCAGGTTTCAGTAGAGAAAGTCAGATCTGGGCATCAGTCAGAATTCCAGGTTAGAGATGACGTCTTGTTTGTGAATAACCGTATTGTTGTGCCTGATATTTCGGAGTTGAGACAGCGTATTCTCCGAGAGGCTCATTGCAGTCGGTTCAGTGTTCATCCTGGAGGTCGTAAGATGTACAACGATCTGAAGAGTCAGTTCTGGTGGAAGAGAATGAAAGGTGATGTTGCGATATTTGTATCTCGGTGTTTGAACTGTCAGCAAGTGAAAGCAGAACGGAAGCGACCAGGAGGTCTGTTGCACAGTCTATCTGTTCCTGAATGGAAATGGGATCACATTTCTATGGATTTCGTCACGAAGCTACCACGATCCGTTCGAGGATGCGATGTCATTTGGGTAGTGATCGACCGATTGACGAAGTCCGCGTGTTTTATTCCGTACAGGATGACGTATCGTCATGATCAGATGGCTGAGTTGTATGTTAGAAATGTCGTGAGATTTCATGGTGTGCCGAAGTCGATCGTTTCAGACAGAGATCCTAGATTCACTTCTCACTTTTGGCACAGTCTTCAGGGGGCACTTGGTACTCGATTGCATCTGAGTACAGCTTATCATCCTCAGACCGATGGACAGTTAGAGCGGACTATCCAGACGTTAGAGGATATGCTGCGAGCGGTAGTTCTAGACTTTGGCACTAGTTGGCAGGATTCTTTGCCTCTTGTCGAATTTTCTTACAACAACAGCTTCCAAACGAGTATCGGTATGGCGCCTTTTGAGGCATTGTATGGTAAGAAATGCCGATCTCCGTTGTTTTGGGATGATTTGTCCGAGTCACCAGATTTGGGACCGGATATGCTTAGAGATATGGCAGAGCAGGTTAAGATCATTCAGACCAGAATGAAGACAGCTCAAGATAGACAGGCAAAGTATGCGAATGTCAGACGTCGACCTCTGAGTTTTGAGCAGGGAGACCGTGTTTTCCTTAAGATTTCTCCGTTCAGAGGCACCGTCAGATTCGGTAAGAGAGGAAAGTTATCTTCGAGATTCATCGGGCCGTACGAGATTATCGAGAAGATAGGCGATCTTGCCTATAGACTTGCACTTCCTCCGTCTTTATCTGGTATTCACGACGTTTTTCACGTCTTTTTACTGCGAAAGTATCATCCAGATCCTACTCACATCCTTCAGCCTGACGAATCCGAGTTAGACGAGACTTTGAGCTATTTTGAACGACCGATTCAGATCCTTGATCGGAAAAAGAAGCAACTCAGAACCAAGTTGATTTCATTAGTGAAAGTACAGTGGAGCCATCACGGAGTCGAGGAAGCGACTTGGGAGATAGAGTCTGACATGAGACAGCGGTTCCCAGAGTTATTCAGTTGACGTGAGTTCTTCTTACTGTCTTTAGTTCTTTATTCTATCTTATGAGTTGTGGTTCTCATTGATTTCGAGGACGAAATCTCTTATTAGTGGGGGAGAATTGTAACGCCCTGTTTTTATCTTAAATGAGTTTATTTGAGTTAATCAGAGATTATAGAGTTCTCGAGCCGGTTTGATTTTGATCAGGGTCCTTTTTGCAAATTTTTGAAATTTCAGGGACTAAAATGCAAATAGGGGATTTTATATATTATCTACACTTGTATTGACTTTTGAAAGCCTTCCTCCTCCTCCTCTCAACCGAGAGACTCCATTGAAACGCCCCAAGCTTTCTCCAAGCTCCTAGATTTCAGTCCGAGCTCGATCCGGCCGTTGGAATTTATTTCTGAAGGCAGATTATCGATCACTGCAGTGAGAGCTCTGTTATATCTTAAGTTCTTCTTCGATCCGATACATTCTAGTTTTTGGATGTTGTTAGAATCGTTCTAGATTCGAGTATGTTGTTCTTGACAGAGTTCTGATCGTTTATTATCTGTCGGTTTTGAAATAGAGCGACGTTCGGAATTGTTATGATTTTTGGAAGCCATTTTCGAAAATCATGGTTTTGAGATTTGTTGGGTTTGTCTTGTTGTTGTTGTATTAGCATTGAATTGAGTTGTTATCGATATTGAACTGCTGTATGAGTTGCCGGTTTGTTCAGTTATAGCCGTTATGCCGTCGGTTTGAGTTTTGGAGATTTTAAACCGTTTTTGAGTTATGAACTTGGCTTGTAAGTTGATCGTGGTTATTGATCAATCATCTCTTGTATCTGAACAGATTCGTTTGGAGTTTTCAAGCCCTGAGTTAGCAGCTGTTTGATCGTTTCAGAGATTTGAACGAAGAACGGTATAAAGAGTTTACCTTGAACCATTACCTTGTTGTTGTATAGATTGGTTAGACTTTGATACAATCTCTTTGTAGCGTATCCAGACTTGGGAGCTACTGCATTGAAAGGTAAAAGCAGTCATCGTAGCGGGATAGCATACTCGGGACTGTGGTTCTCGAGTTTTCCCTTTTGAAATCACGTACTTGCATCTACACTTGTTCTAGCATGAGGAACTTGTGTTTTGTTTGATTGTTTTGGCTTTTGTTAAATGACTTATGTTTTATGTCTCTGTTATGCATTCATCTTGATCCAATCTTGTTTTCAGCGGGCAGAACTGCCCTTTTTGTTTAGACGTTTGGGAACTATGATTGAGTGGCCTAGGTTGTAGTATTTCGCCTAGTGCTAGCATACTCATTATGGTTGCTCAAAGTCTAGAGGAGTGGGATACGTGGCACCACCTCGATTGGGAGAGTCAGTGAGTCGTTACGTGATCTCATCCTCGGGATCCCAAAAGCAGAGCAGCACTCCCTTGTTTATCAGAATCGATATCCTGGTTTTAAAGACATGCATATCTTTAGCTTCAACTTGAATATGTTGTATTGATAGCATGTTGTATATCCATTATTTGATATGTTGCTTTTACTGGGATTATCATTCTCATCGGTTTTCCGGATGTTGCTTTGTTTTGTATGTGTACTTGGCAACAGGTGGGGCAGGACCAAGTCAGAAGAGGCATGGTTAGCTTCAAGAGGGAGAGCCAGTAGTGAGACTCGGTTTAGAAGTCGTGTCAGCATGTTCATCTAGTTTAGATAGTAGCATGTTAGAATTCGAACTTCTTATGTTTGTATTCGTATTGTAATAGCCTTGTCGAGATATGATCGTTGCATGTTCTAGCCTTTTGGACATTTGATCAACTCTAGAACTTGATGTATTAGTTGGAGAATTCATGATTGTAATGCATGATTATTAGTTGATGGTTTTGGACTTGAGTTTTAGCATAAATTTTGCTGTTCTGTTTCTGCTGTAGGAGGGCGCTCGAGCTGCATTTTTTAGCAGCCCGAGCGCACCCCTTTCCGTGTATTCCAGTAGCGCCAAGGAGTAGGGCGCGCTCGAGCGGCAGTTTATGGCCGCCCGAGCGTGGCCCTTTTTATAAAAAAAAAAAAAATTCTTTTGTTTTGGCTTTGCTTTTAGTTCTTGGATCTTGTATGCTTAATTATCGTTTACTTCTTAATTAGATGTTTAGAACCGAGGTCTCACAGAAACTAATGAGGCTTCTGCTACTTCTCTGCCCTTCTCTGATGAATTGTTCTTTCTGTCCAGGCAATCTCTCTTGATATGCCCCTGTTTATGGCAAATAAAACATCTCAGTTTGAAAGGTGGTCTAGACTTGCTTTTAGACCTTGATCTTCCCCCATTGCCTTTATGAAACCTCTTCTCATGTCTGCCCCATGTCATAAGACTTTCATCATGGGGCTGAGAGTTAGATTGTAGTTTCTTTTGTAACTCCTTAGACTTGATAACAGATTGAACTTCATCTAAGGTTATAGTTTGATCCTGCCATAAAGTGAAGCATATCGAAAGTTTTCATAAGAATGAAGCAGTGAATTTAGCAGGATCAGTGCCTTATCTTCCTTCTCCAACTTGATCTCAATGTTTTCAAGATCATCCAAGATTTTGACAAAGTCATCAATCTGCTCAAATATTCCCTTGTCATCAGTAATCTTGAATGAATATAATCTTTGCTTCATATACAGCCTGTTAGCTAAAGATTTAGTCATGCATAGATTTTCCAGCTTGGACCATATTTCTGCAGCAGATGTTTCCTTCGAGATCTCTCTGAGTGGCTTGTCTCCCAAACAGAGGATAATCGCACTCTGAGCTTTTAACATGACTTGTGCCTTCTCCTTATCATTTCTTTTCAAAGCTTCCTCACCTTCTAAAGCCTCAAGAAGACCCTGTTGAATTAAGATTGCACGCATCTTAATTTTCCAAAGCCCAAAGTCAATACTGCCCGTGAATTTCTCAATGTCAAATTTCATGTTTCCCATCTGTTTCAATTTCTCCTTCTCGATTCTCACAAATGGTGCTAGTTGTTAAGAAATCTTTCCAGATACAACTCAAACCAATACACTATATGAAATATGATCACAGGCATGCACTTAATGAGAAAGAACTCAATTCATTTACGTGGTTCGGCCTTCTGAAGATCTACGTCCACGGGAATCCAAGCCAACTCTTTATTGATCAAGATTTGAAGAATGTCTTTACAAGTCAATACAAAATACAAAACAAGATAACACGATGAATTGCAGATTCAAACACAAGCCTTCGACCCTTGAGTTAGAACACCCTTCTGTCAATTCACGATCCCTCCTTGTTTCTATCCCTCTCTTCAAAAGATTACAATCACCTACTTTTAGTGTTCGTCCTTCTACAGAGAATTTGAGCTTCTTTCTTTTAGGTTTCTTGAGTCTCTTTATCTCGATTAGTTGTGTACCCCCAACTGATGAACATTCGAGCTATTATACTTCCTTGTTTCTCAAAACCATCTTCCAACTAATTCTTTTTCGTGCTAGACTATTATGCATTAAGTAAACAAGTCCACTTAACCAAGGAAGCCCAATTTGATTTGTAAGTCCAATCTTTGATGGACACACTTAACAACAATATGTTATATTTGTTTTGTGATTTTCAAAATAATCTATACATCTATAACTATATGTTAAAGAGGGAGGGGTGGAGACCGACTAATTTGTATGGATGATGTGACTTTGGGCTTTTTTATTTTCCTCTATTTTTATTTTATTTTATTTTTCATGCCCAATTTCGAAAATTCCAAAATATCTATTATCAATGTTTAATTTCTTTGTCTTTTTTTTTAAAAAAAATTTATTGTTTACATTTTTTAATTAAAGAAATAAACTGTATGAACTCTTTGTTTTCCCCCCTTATTTTTTCCTTTAGTTTTACTATTTTTTTTATTACTCTTTTTTTATGTTCCATTTCAAAATTTCCTAAATACTCTTACCAATTTATTAGTTTCTTACTTTTAAAAAAAAGTATTATTTAGTGTTTTAAAATTAAATAAACGAAGTATATAAAAATATAGTTGGTATACAGAAATGAACTATACAAACACGTTCAAACACCCGCAAGCACGCAACGATAATATTTGATTCTGACGTTTTGGTCACACATTGAATCTTTTGATGAATAATAAGTAGGCGGTTAACGTAGTATGAGACTAAGACACGTATAAGTCTATTCATTTGAATATTGTTTTAAAACAAGGAAACACACAGATTTTAGGAACAGCTAGCAAATTTGAACCCTACACGTGTCCACAAATCTGTGGTGGAGGCCACAAAAAAGCAGAAATTGGCTCCTTTTCATTGGCCAACACAGGACACCTGGGAAGGAGACGGTACCGATTTTCTAAATATAATATATTTTTGCCTACTTGCGGCTCCTGTGAATCTTCTGGAACTTTTCTCTTTTCTTAATTATTATTACATACTTGGCTGTTTTGTAAAGTCACACAACTTTGCTTTCTTTAGGTGGATTTGTTTGTTCAATACAAATAAGTCTCGAGTTATGTTCAAGTTCTGTCCATTATATAGATAGTTTTATTACATTGTTATAATTGTGTATTTGAATCATAAAATACTCATACTCTAAAAAAAAAAGTTACACTAAGTGATTTTTGTTACGCCTTAAACGCATATAAATCTTGAATTATGAGATTAATGTTTTTAATGCATTAACAAGTCTTATTTCTCTATGTTTTGATGATTAACAAAACTAGTTTAAAATGTTACTAATATTTACATTGAGCTTATTACAAAGTTAAAATTTTCAAGATGAATTAAGACTAAATTCATACTCAAGATCAGAAACAAAATTCGAAGAAGTTTACTGCTACGGGATCGGAAGCTCCGATTGGAGATCGGAACCTCCGATCATGATCAAAAGCATCTTCGGAAGCTAAGGGTAGATCGGAAGCTCCGATCATGGTTCGGAAGCTCCGATCTATTTCAGGGATTTTTATATTGTTCGGAATGAAGAACGGAAGCTACGAAGAATAGGTTCGGAAGCTCCGATCTATGATCGGAAGGTCCGATCATTTTCTAAGGAATATTATATTGTTCGAAAGCAGATCGGAGGCAACGAAGTGAAGCAGATCGGAAGCACCGAACATGATCGGACGTTCCGATCCTGAACGGCCGCCTGATAATCTTGTCCGGAAGACTTTTGCCCGACATCACATTTATTGCGCCGATCGGAAGCTCCGAAGTGGATCGGACGTTCCGATCTAGTACACCCGCGTGTCTCAGAATTCAAATTTCGGAAGCTCCGATGCAGGGATCGGAAGTTCCGATCGATGCCAAAATTTCAGCTATAAAAGGAGGCATTCCGAGGCCATTCAATCCATCCCAACATCTTCAAGTCTCTCAATCCTCTCAAGCATTATTCAAGCCATTTGTTGAGCAATTTGTAGCCCCTTTTGAGTGTTCAAAATATGTTCACATATCGAGTTGTATTCGGGGTTGTAATATCGAGGGTTGTTAGTTTGTGAGTTGGTTGCTCGGTTTTGTAAACACTTGTGTGTGAAGCCAAGTGTATTTTACGAGTGTTGAGGCTATTCTTGGAGCCCTTAAGGCCAAGAGTGTTGAGTTGTATCGGCACGGTGATCGTGTCAAGTTGTAAGGCTATCCTTGGAGCCATCAAGGCCAAGACGTTCGAAGTGCTAGTAGATCCTTGGTTAATCGACTTAACCAAGAAGGGGAGACGTAGACGATTTATCGTCGAACTTCCATAAACATCTCTTATCCCTTTTACTGCTTTATTTACATTACGCATTTATTTACCACACTTATTATTTGATTGCTTAAGTCTTCCGCTTGCGTACTTGCATAATCGCTTTAAATTGCTAAAGTTGCCAATAGAACCTAAATCAAGTGGTATCAGAGCCATTTGAAAATACTTTTCAAAACCTTTTTATGGCAAACCTAGCGAGTGATTATGCTCAAGGGCAATCTACTAATCGTCCTCCTCTTTTTAATGGCATAAACTACGGGTATTGGAAAAATCGTATGTCCCTATATATCCAATCCGTAGACTATGACCTATGAAAAGTGATGGTGAAAGGTCCCTATACACCTATGAAAATAGTTGATGGGGTTGAAATTCCTAAGGGAATGGATGACTTTTCAAAATAGGACATGAAATTAATTTCGTAAAATGCTAAAGCTATGAATATCTTGCATTGTTCCTTAGATATGAACGAGTACAACCGGATATCGATGTGCTCATCCGCTAAAGAGATATGGGACAAGCTAGAGATATGTCATGAAGGCACCAACCAAGTGAAAGAGACAAAAATCGACTTACTCCAACTCAAATACGAAACATTTGAGATGGAATCCAATGAAGATGTTGACACCATGTTCCGAAGGCTTACTCAAATCATCAATGAGTTTGCACAATTGGGAGAAAAATATCCTACCAAGCAAGTTTGGAGGAGAGCTCTTCGTGCCCTACCAAAAGAATGGGATCCAAAGAGAACCGCCATCATCGAATCCAACAAAGGGGACACTGCCGCCTATGATCTTGATCAACTACATGGGACCCTAAAAACCCATGAGTTAGAAGTGTCCACGAGAAAAGAATCAAAGAAAGAAGATGTCAAGCACAAAGGGATAGCTTTGACTACACAAGTCGAAGAAGATGACGATGATGACATGGCTCTCCTCGCAAGAAAATTCAAGAAATTCATGCGAGGAAACAAATTCAAGAAAGACAAGAAACCTGAGAAAGAAGTGACCTGCTACAACTGTCAACAACAAGGTCACTATGCCAATGAATGCCCACTCAAGAAGAAAGTGGACAAAGGAAAGAAGAAAGCCCTACTAGCTACCTGGAGTGATAGCGACGACGACGACGAGAAAGCAAACCTCTGCTTCATGGCTAAGAGTGATGACATCGTCTCTGACGACAATGACGAGGTACCTACTTACGATGAACTCTTACATGCTTATAAAGATATGTTTGATATGGCTAAGGTTCTTAGAAAAGAGAATAGAAATCTTAAAAGGAATTAGAAACTAAGGAGCATGATAATCTTAGACTTAAGGATGACCTAGATCACTTAGAAAAATCATTCGATAAATTCAATGTGAGTAGCAATAAATTGAACAACCTACTTAGCATGCAGAAATGTAGCTTTGATAAGGGAGAAATAGGCTATGGTAAGAAGTCTATAGACTTTGCTAGTCTAATAGCTAAGGCTAAGATGAGATCACCCCCTACTTGTTCTTATTGTTGCAAATCTGGTCATGTTAGACATAAATGCAGATCATTGAAATATCAATATGTTCAAAAGAGCTATATGAAATGGAGACCTAAGAGTACTTAACAACTCATTAGTCGGCATTATGAGATCACAATCTAAGGGAGTTCAATATAGACCGGCTTAAAAATGCCTTGACTTGCGGCTGGTCTCCCTGTTGAACGTTGCTCTGTCCAAGGAAATAGGTTTTTAAAGTGGCCATATGCCCTACCTACTACTGGGAGCACTCTTAGAAAGTGGCGATGATGTTGCTATGAGAGACTGAACTCTTAGAAGTCTATTTTGTATCTCTCTTTTCTAACATTGTGGACCCAAAAGAACTAAAGGGTACCAAAACAATTCTTTTCAGGGAACTAGGAAAACTGTTCTCCCTAGCATATGGTATCTAGATAGTGGATGTTCTAGACATATGACGGGGAACAAAGAGCTACTTCAATCAGTCAAACCAAAGGAGAAGGGAACCATAACCTTTGGAGACAACAGCAAAGGAATCATTGAAGGAATCGGCTCAATAGGTATATCTGAATCTTGCTTGATTGATGATGTACTCCTAGTGAAAGGACTTAAGCATAATCTACTAAGCATAAGTCAATTGTGCGATAGAGGTTATGAAGTCAAATTCACTCCCCAACACTGCACTGTATCATTTATTAGTGACAAATCCATAAATTTCAAAAGATATAGAAGTGAAAATGTTTACAAGGTTTCTTTAAACAATTTATCTTTATCAAATATTAAAAGCCTTGTATCCTTGAATGTTGATGACAACATTATTTGGCATAGACGACTAGGTCATGTTGGTCCTAGTACCATAGAAAAACTTTTTAAACTTGATTTAGTTGTTGGTATGCCAAAACTCAATTTAAAATTAGATTCTATTTGTGATGCATGTCAACTTGGCAAACATACAAGGAAATCTTTTAAAAGCAAAAATTTTATATCAACTTCTATGCCCCTTGAACTTCTTCACCTAGATCTATGTGGTCCCTCGAGGAACGCTAGCCTAGGAGGGAAGCTTTATGCATTTGTCATTGTGGATGATTTCTCACGATTCACGTGGACATTGTTTTTAGCCCACAAAAATAATGCCTTTGATTATTTTAAAACTTTTGTGAAACGTGTTGAGAATGAGAAAAATCTTTCAATAAAGCAAATCCGTAGTAACCACGGAACTGAATTTCAAAATGAGAGTTTTTCAAACTTTTGTGAAGAGAAAGACATCGGTCATAATTTTTCTTGTCCTAGGACTCCTCAACAAAACGGGGTCGTTGAGAGAAAAAATAGGACACTTGTGGAGATTGCAAGGACCATGATATGTGAGCATTCTCTACCAAAATATTTTTGGGCTGAAGCAATGAACACTGTCTGTTACATTATCAATCGCGTATCAATAAGGCCAATTCTCAAGAAAACTCCATATGAATTATGGAGAGGAAGAAAGCCTAACATTTCTTACTTTCGAGCTTTCGGTTCCAAATGCTACATACATAACAATGGTAAGGACAACCTTGGCAAATTTGATGCCAAATCCGACAAAGGTATCTTTCTCGGATACTCTACCTCAAGTAAGGCCTTTAGAGTTTTTAATAAACGCACTTTACTTGTTGAAGAATCTATGCATGTTATTTTTTATGAATCTATGTCTACTATTGTTTGCACTAACATTGATGATGTAGAATTACTCGAAGAAGAGTTGGCTTCCTCAAGCCTAAATGATATAGATGTTTCCGTTGAGGAAACACCACTTCCGAAAGAGTGGACGCTTCACAAAGATCACCCAATGGATCTTATCATCGGAAGTCCTTCGAAGGGAGTAGCCACTCGTTCTTCTCTTAATAATATTTGTAATCATCTTGCCTTTGTTTCGCATGTTGAACCTAAATGCATAGATGATGCTTTGTTAGATGATGCATGGATAATTGCGATGCAAGAAGAGTTGAATGAGTTTAAACGCAATGATGTTTGGATTCTTGTTCCTAGGCCGCATGATAGATCTATCATTGGTACTAAATGGGTGTTTAGGAATAAACTTGATGAGCATGGTACTATCACTAGAAATAAAGCTAGGCTTGTTGCTAAAGGATATAGTCAAGAAGAAGGCATAGATTATGATGAAACTTATGCGCCTGTTGCTAGACTAGAATCCATTCGCATGCTACTTGCTTTTGCTTGCTCTAAAAATTTTAAGTTATTTCAAATGGATGTCAAAAGTGTCTTTCTTAATGGTGAATTAAAAGAAAGGTTTATATTGAGCAACCTGATGGCTTTGTTGATCTTTCTTTTCCTGATCATGTGTTTAGACTAAACAAAGCATTGTATGGTTTGAAACAAGCTCCTCGAGCTTGGTATGATAAACTGTCTACTTTCTTGCTTTCAAATGATTTTTTAAGAGGAAAGATCGACATTACCTTATTTACCAAGAATGTCAAAAATGATCTTTTGATTGTGCAAATTTATGTTGATGATATAATTTTTGGTTCTACTGACGAAACTCTTTGTCAAGATTTATCCAAGCTTATGCAGGAACACTTTGAGATGAGCATGATGGGGGAACTTAACTATTTCCTCGGATTGCAAATCAAACAGTGTAAAGATGGGTTCTTTGTGAACCAAAGCAAATACATTAAGGAGATTCTAAAAAAATTTGGGATGGAGAACACAAAATCATCATCTACACCGATAAGCACAGCAATCAGACTCGACAAGGATGAAAATGGTAAAACTGTAGATCAATCTTCCTTTCGTAGTATGATTGGCTCCTTACTATATGCTACTGCTAGTAGACCGGACATTATGTTTAGTGTTTGCTTGTGTGCACGATTTCAATCATGTCCAAAGGAATCACATTTGTTCGCCTTAAAACGCATTTTCAAATATCTTTCAAATACTCCAAATCTTGGTTTGTGGTATTCGAAAAATTCTTTCTTTGATTTAAAAGCTTATTGCGATGCCGACTTTGGTGGATATAAGGTGGACCGAAAAAGCACTAGTGGAACCTGTTTCTTTTTAGGAAACTGTTTGGTTTCTTGGTTTTCCAAAAAGCAAAACTGTGTTGCGTTATCAACGACCGAAGCCGAATATATGGCTGCCGGTAGTTGTTGTGCGCAAATTCTTTGGATGAAGCATCAATTGCTCGACTATGGCGTCTCTTTTTCAAAAATTCATATTTTCTGTGACAACACTAGCGCCATTTGTCTTACAAAGAATCCAATTCAACATTCGCGCACCAAACATATTGACATTCGTCATCATTTTATTCGTGACCACATCGAACGAAATGAAGTTGAACTTCAATATGTTGACACAACTAATCAAATTGCTGATATTTTTACAAAACCACTAGATGAAAATACTTTTATTCGTTTGCGTGGTGAAATTGGCATGATTGAGTTGTAATCACTTGTAGGCATAAATTAAATTTAATGTCATATTAAGGGGGAGCTTAATATTAAATTCGAGCAAATTAATTTTGGATAATACAAATCAATTGTATTTATTCAAAATTAAGAAGCTCACATTTTTATGTGAATTATTTGCTTAAATGTTAAATAAAATAAATTTTAAAGAGTCGAAATCATGCATTCTTCCTAAGGCAGATCGGAACCACCGATCCGGTTCGGAACTTCCGATCTGTATCCCGCCACTTTTCATCTTGCGCGGTAATTTTTCCCTCCAAGATGCGGATCGGAACCACCGATCACGATCGGAACGTCCGATCCCCATCTGATCCGACTTTTCAAATTACTTTTCACCGCCTTATCTTTAATTACCGCCTCAGGATCGGAACGTTCGAAGCCTGTTCGGAGCTTTCGATCGACACGTGGCCTTACCTCAGTGGACCGCACGATCGGAACGACCGATCCAGATCGGAGCTTCCGATCGTTCCAACCCCTATAAATATCAGATCGCTCAGTCCGATTTCTTGCACCTAAATTTCTTCTCTTATCTCTATTTCATCCGATTCCAACCTATAAAAATGCCTGTCAAACGCCGTCGCGATCAGGCGAGTTCTAGTCGCCCTATTATTATCCGTGATCCTACCCAACCAGCTGTTTCTAGGCCTATTTCTGATGATTATTTGCATCGTCAGATTCATCCGGGTCGTATCTTAGATACTACCTACTTGGCCCAATCCCATCTCCTACTGTTGAACTTAATCAATGCTCAACATTGGGAATCCTTTTTTCAACCATCTGTCCCCGACCGAATCTTTCCTCCACTGATTCACGAGTTCTATGCAAACCTTGAACTCGAATTAGGGCATGGTGATATCACCATTGCCACCATCGTTCAAGGTAGGCATATCATTTTTTCTTCTGCTGATCTGTCCTCCTGGTTTGATCTTCCCAGGAATGGACCCGGTGAATACTTTTCCCAAACTTGGCCACAAAATGATCCAAACTTTGATCGTGATCTCTTTCTTTCTACTATTCTCGGTCGTCAAGCCACTGCTGCTGACGATCGAATCCATCTCAAGAGTCTTTGTCCTGATTTCCAAATCATTCAAAAACTCATCACCACATCCATAGTTCCCCGCAGTGGAGACCTCTCCACTTGCAAATATCTGGATTTGTATATTCTTTTTCATATCATCTCCTCTCGACCTTTTAACCTTCCGCGCCTTGTTATGCAGACTATGCATCACACGACAACGACGGCTAAAAAGGTTTCCTTTCCTTTTGTCCGGTTTATTAACCGGATTTTGAGTCGTTTTGATATTGATTTTGAGGGGATCCCTTCTCTTGAAATCCAGTCGAGTCATATCATCAACCATCAGTCTATTATCAGGATGGATTTATCTTGGAATCCTGTGTATTCTCGATGGGTTGATGATCCTAGTCGAGCTTTTTCTAGATTTTCTCCTATTTCTGATTTTCATCGAGACTTTTCCTCTCTTCCTCACTCTATCCAAACCAAAGGCTTTCCGACTGGTCCGCCCAACACTGATATTCCATCCTCTTCCAGTTTTGAGGCCTTTGCGTCTACCATTGGTGATCTTCCTTTTCAGGCTCCTGAGGTTCCTCCTACACCAATAAACCAATTTCCTAGCGACCGAATCTTCGAGACTCTTCATCGCATTGAGACGAGTATGCACACTCATTTTACCGAGTTGACTGCTAGAGTTGCCTCTCTGGAGACTCGATTTGATGACTTCGCCGCTCGCTACCCTCCTCCGAAGCATGATGATGACTCTTAGATTTTTATTTTATTTTTATTTGTATTTTTTTTCTTTCTTGCGTTGTATTAAAAATTTATTATTGTAAATGAAATTGTTGCGTATTTTTCTATGTTTCATTACTTTTTGCTTATCACAAAGGGGGAGAATTAATGGTTAAAATATTAATTGGGATAAAATTGTTTATCTGATAAAATTTGTTTATCCGTTAAACTCTGTTGTTTATAAAAATTGTTTATGATTATCGTATATTTTATCTCCTGTTTTTAACCAAGTTTTGTGATCATCAAAAAGGGGGAGATTGTTACGCCTTAAACGCATATAAATCTCGAATTATGAGATTAATGTTTTTAATGCATTAACAAGTCTTATTTCTCTATGTTTTGATGATTAACAATACTAGGTTAAAATGTTACTAATATTTACATTGAGCTTATTACAGAGTTAAAATTTTCAAGATGAATTAAGACTAAATTCATACTCAAGATCAGAAACAAAATTCGAAGAAGTTTACTGCTACGGGATCGGAAGCTCCGATTGGAGATCGGAACCTCCGATCATGATTAGAAGCATCTTCGGAAGCTAAGGGTAGATCGGAAGCTCCGATCATGGTTCGGAAGCTCCGATCTATTTCAGGGATTTTTATATTGTTCGGAATGAAGAACGGAAGCTACGAAGAACAGGTTCGGAAGCTCCGATCTATGATCGGAAGGTCCGATCATTTTCTAAGGAATATTATATTGTTCGGAAGCAGATCGAAGGCAACAAAGTGAAGCAGATCGGAAGCACCGAACATGATCGGACGTTCCGATCCTGAACGGCCACCTGATAATCTTGTCCGGAAGACTTTTGCCCGACATCACATTTATTGCGCCGATCGGAAGCTTCGAAGTGGATCGGACGTTCTGATCTAGTACACCCGCGTGTCTCAGAATTCAAATTTCGGAAGCTCCGATGCAGGGATCGGAAGTTCCGATCGATGCCAAAATTTCAGCTATAAAAGGAGGCATTCCGAGGCCATTCAATCCATCCCAACATCTTCAAGTCTCTCAATCCTCTCAAGCATTATTCAAGCCATTTGTTGAGCAATTTGTAGCCCCTTTTGAGTGTTCAAAATATATTCACATATCGAGTTGTATTCGGGGTTGTAATATCGAGGGTTGTTAGTTTGTGAGTTGGTTGCTCGGTTTTGTAAACACTTGTGTGTGAAGCCAAGTGTATTTTACGAGTGTTGAGGCTATCCTTGGAGCCCTTAAGGCCAAGAGTGTTGAGTTGTATCGGCACGGTGATCGTGTCAAGTTGTAAGGCTATCCTTGGAGCCATCAAGGCCAAGACGTTCGAAGTGCTAGTGGATCCTTGGTTAATCGACTTAACCAAGAAGGGGAGACGTAGACGATTTATCGTCGAACTTCCATAAACATCTCTTATCCCTTTTACTGCTTTATTTACATTACGCATTTATTTACCGCACTTATTTATTTGATTGCTTAAGTCTTCCGCTTGCGTACTTGCATAATCGCTTTAAATTGCTAAAGTTGCCAATAGAACCTAAATCCCCCCATTAGGTTCTAACAATTTTAATAACCAGAATTACTTTTATAGAAGTATAATTAGCATTTCACCGGTTTTTTTTTTTTTTGAAAAGAATCTATGTTTAAAAAATATACAAATTTATTTTTTTTAAAAGTCAATAACCAATGATAACTTTTTTTAATGATGACATAGACTCCATAAAAATCACCCCGAAACACAATATTATTATTTTTTATTTTTTTATTTTTTACGAACAAAACATATATATAATAACATACTAGTAACTAATATACACGATCTGCGTGCACGTAAATAATTTAATATCTAGTTAAAATTATAATAAATATGAAATTTTAATAATTTACAAATAATATGTTGATATTAAACAAAATTGTAATGAAATTCCTTAACTGAAATGAATCTTTAATTTTAGCAACATATAGATAATGGGTGATTTTTAATGATGAGAGTGAGAAATATAACCGTAAATTTTTATCATTTTATCCAATAATCTATATGAAGTATAATGTATGTTTGAAAATTAAAATTGTAAATTTGTATTGA
Source organism: Henckelia pumila (assembly GCF_033568475.1). Classification (NCBI taxonomy): domain Eukaryota; kingdom Viridiplantae; phylum Streptophyta; class Magnoliopsida; order Lamiales; family Gesneriaceae; genus Henckelia; species Henckelia pumila. Next base: position 195,316,637 of record NC_133123.1, on the reverse strand, counting down.
TATCATCGAACGAACTAAAATAATTTTTAAATAAGTTTCAATTTTTATATAATAATATAGATACACAACGTCAATAAAAAGACAAGTTTTTGGGTTTATTTAAATTAGAATTAGAATACTTAAACAAGCTATTTCGAGAAGCGATTGATTACACGACATACACCTGTCCATTCTACGCCAAATTTCCTATATAAGCTCTTCTTCTCCCCAAACCTCTGCACAAAACACGCCGCCACCCCCCATTTCGCCGGAATTCATGGCCGCCGCATTAACAAGAAACAGTCTCCAAAGAAGCCTCCTCCGCCGCCATTCCCCGCACTATCTATGGGGGAGGACTATCAAACACTCCACACCAGTCCCGGCTTCCGCCCCCAAGAATGCTGGCCACGGCCACCAACTCCAGCAATCCAAATGGTGTAATCGTTATCCCCATACTTTCTCCCGGAGAGCAAAAGATTTGGAGGATTCCGCTACCAGCTTTGAATCTTCTTCACTCTGCTCCAGGGCATCTTCTTCTCCTTCTCCTTCTTCTCCTTCCAAGTTCGGGTTCGTGGGATGGTACTTGGGCATGGTGCAGGCCCGGCCCATTGTCACTAAAAGCCTCACGTCTTCCTTTATCTACACGGCGGCGGATTTATCATCCCAGGTACGCTGAAAGAATGGGAAAATTTTTGACACCCATTTTTCTGTTTTTCTTCTATTTGTTTATGTAGAACTTGATTCGATCAAATTTTTTGATGCAGACGTTGGTCGGAGAGTCGTCGGAGTATGATTTTGTGAGAACTTTGAGGATGGCTGGATATGGGATGATTGTATTGGGGCCTTCGTTGCATTATTGGTTCAATTTCGCGTCCAGAGTTTTCCCAAGGCGCGATTTTTTTTCGACGATTAAGAAAATTGTTTTGGGACAGTTAGCATACGGGCCTGTAATGACTGCTGCATTCTTCTCTGTAAATGCTGGCTTACAAGGTACCCCATTTTTAGTAAATTCTTGTCTTTTTTACTACAGCATGGTGTTATAGATTGAAGGCTGTTGTTTTTTAATCTGTGGCATGCCTTAGTTTGTGTATGGTGTTTTAATCTCAACATGCCTCGTTGGACCTCGGGGCGGATCGAATGGCGGTGAGCAGGGCAGTTGGTAGACTAAATACACCATGACACAAAGATTGATTTTTCTGGTTTCACATTCTGGCTTTGAATTTAGTTTTGTGATTGGAAATACTACTTGATTTCTATATTGTTGTGGTTTTATTAGTTCGACCAGGCGGGTCGCAGAGATGGCGAATTTTAGGGGCCTCCATAGTGTGGCCACACAGTTGAATGAAAAAGTCTTGAAATTTTATTTATAATTTTTCTAAATATACAAATCACTTACTATAAATCATTTAACAATTGAGCCTGGTTGCGGAAAGAACAAGGCAGGCATGGATCTAGGAAAAAGAAACAGGGTGACTTTTAGGTGATTTATTGAGAAAGATGCTAACTTCCTCCGTGGTTTAGAACCAGGCTTGTGATAATCCAAATGTTCTTGTCATGTTCCAGCTCTACATTAGCATATATTCAGTTTCTACGGAGTATAAGTTGTCTTTTAATCTCAGGTGAAAGTGGCTCCGAGATAGTTGCTAGAGTAAAGCGTGATGTGGTTCCGACAATGGTTAAGGGCTTGATGTACTGGCCCATATGCGATTTCATCACCTTCAAATTCATCCCTGTTCATTTACAAGTAAGAACACTATACTGAGTCCATCTTTGCAACAGGTCTTGTTCATTGACGATGTTTCATAACTCTTTTAATTGATTGTGGTTATCATGTTTTTCAATTTGGCAGCCAGTTGTGAGCAACTCATTTTCGTACGTATGGACAATTTATTTGACTTATGTGGCAAGCTTTGCAAAAGTTGATACCAGTTGAGGCTCCCTGGCCATCAAGTGTATCTCCCTTGCTCATGGTTTTCGGAAGCAAGCTGCTACGAATCTTCGAAGAAAAATATCTATTTCTCGTAGCACAAGCAGAATCGAGAGGGCTCGATGTTCTCTGCCGCTGAAACCTTGCAGTTAATTCAGTTATTTCAAAGTAGTGGAGATTATGCCGTTGCTCTTTCTAGTCTTCAATGGCAGTGGCCATTGTCTTTTCTATGTAATTAGTTGCTTTCACTGTACTTTTTGTTCATTTTCTTTGTATCAATGAACCTTGTATAGAACTCTCTTTTCAGACAAATATGCTTGCAAAATAAGTTTAAGCTAGGACTAAAATGTTGTTAAACCATATTAGCAAGGAAAAAAAAGTAAACATCGAAGTTTGCTTTCTGTAACTTCGTACAATACAGAATCGACAAAAACCAATGTACATTTACTATATGGTGGCGCATCATATGGTTCTATCATTTCCCTTCTACTCCAGTTTCGTAGCTTCCTCAGGTAAAATATCAAGTTCGTGATCTATCTTTGAAGGCGTTGAATCGGATAGTAGTCTCATAGAGGCTTCATCAGTGTTTACGCCATGCTCTTCCGCCACGATTGGACTACGTTCTTGATCGTTACCAGAAGATTTCGGTGTATAATCCACGTTAAAATTGAACCATTGTTGTTCCTTTGCATAACTTATGGCGGGATACAAGACGAATCCAAGTACGACTATGCAACTGCTCACTAAATATGTCTTCAGGGTAGCCAAACACATTACCAGAACAAGCAGCAACACTGGAGGGAAACAGAGCATCGTCGCGCCAAATGTATTGAAGGGAACTTTATAAGGTCTGTGTAGATCAGGTCTTTTGATTCTTAGTTTGATGAAAGCTGCAAACTCGAATAGCATTCCAATGGCATATAGAAAGTTGAGGAATTCCAAGATTTCTTGGAAACTCATCCATGACAAGAAGATCACACCAGTTGCAGAACACAAAATGCTGAACGTTGGTGTTCCGTATTTTGATCTGCAAAATTGGAATTTGTCACAGTGCAGCTAAAAAATAGAGATCTTAATCGTCGATTAGTAAGGCAGTCCACGAGATTACAAGGTGAACTGCGAAGACCGAAAGAGGACCAAAAAACTGTCCAGAAGGATTTCCTAATCGAAAGAAATGACAAGTTTTGCAATAGTTCTTGCCTAGTAAGAAATGACTAATTAAAAAAAAAATCCAGGTGAAGAAAAAAACTTGATCCAAGCCCTCAAGGAGTGATCAGCAGCAAATCCTCGAGACCTTTTCATAGCTGATTTTGTTTATGGATAGGAAAGGGAAGACAACCAAACAACCTTTTACTATAAACATTGTCCTAATCATCCGAATCTAGATAACGATATCCAAGTCAATTGAATGGATCTGGGATGAGCAAGAGGAAAGGGTAGACAACCAAACAATCTTCTTTTACAAACATTGTCCCAAGTATCCGAATCCATATCTAACAAAATCCAAGTGGGATTCTAAAAAAATCCAAGTCGAATGAATGAATCTAGGATGAGCAAGAAACGAAGGGCACATGCACCTCACCTGAACTAAATTCAAAAGATTAATATAAGGAGCATCTCAAGCTAATGTGTATCCACGGTGGTACACACACACAAAAACTCAAACTTCTTTTTAAAGTCTATCACGACATGAGTTAGTTCGAGGGAAATGAGATAGCCTAACAGTGGTCTCTCTTTGAGAAGCCAGCATCAGACTTGATTAGGCGGAACGGACACTCAAATGCCAAAAAAACAACCAAAAAATAGAAATGAAAGGGCCTTGGAATCAAGTGATTTCATAGTTATCCAATCCAAGAAAAACGACTAACCTTGAAGCAAATATAGAAGGGAGCATCCCAATCTCGCTCATCCCCAAAAGTTGATAGGCATCACTGCTCATTTCCGCTTCAAACAACCCCATGTTTGACAATGCTGAAGCCGCTTGGATCCACCACTTCAGCCAAGATCCACCAATCAGCATTCCAATTTGAGCAAAATAACCATCAGTCCACTCATTCGAATCAGTTTCCACCGCACCGGTACCCGTGAGAAGAGGAACTAAATAAGAACACATCACCAATACCACCGCACCCATTAGAGCTCTGGGAAAAGTCCTACTCGGATTCTCAATCTCCCCAGCCAATGTACTCGCATTATCCCAATAATTCAGATTCCAAAACAAGCTATTAAAATACCCCCTCCATTCTACCTTCCTAGAATCGACACGGATCCATCGACCAGGCCTAATCCGAGGAATCGAGAGAATGGCCATAACAACAAAAGGAAAAAGCGAAAAACCGGCTAGCAAAACAGCAGAGAATCCCACAATATGCAAACCTCTATAGTTTAAATATGTCAAAGAAACAGTGATTAACAACAAAGCTGGGATCCTAGCTTCAATGCTATCAAAAATGGGAAATGAATGCTTCAAGTAATCAAGAAACAATACCGGGTAAAGGGCATTATCCATAACCCCACTAAACCATTTCCAGAACCCTTCTTGAAAACCCCAAAAAGGGCCAAAAGCAGATGAAATCCAGATCACATAGCCGCCATTTTCGGGGAAAGTCGTGGCCAATTCAGCTGTGACAAGAGCTTCAGGCACGCTCCAGAACAGAGGGAAAATCAAGAAGCCTAGCAAAGACAAAAGAGGGCCACCTCCTGCCTTGACTGAATCTTCCACACCAAAGGGACCTCCAGAAACCTCGTAGAAAATCAAAGCAATCAGTGGTAAAATCGTGAGCTTTGGATTACCCTTTGCAGTTGCTGTGTTCTTGACATCATTCACCAATCCCTCCTCATCCATTGACACCTTGTGAGGAAAGCAGATCGAGATAATTAGTTTGGATCACAGAATTCAGCGTTTAATTCATGAAAAAATCATGAAATCCCAGCCGGGATTTCGCGTGAATCAGGTGCTGTACACGTTGAAAATTATACAGTTAACTACTTTTTAGTTAATTACCTTCTACTATCTCACCGTGTGCACGGTATGTAATTGTATGTCATTATAATTATAATTCGTAAATTTTTATTAAATATTTAAAGTGACAAAAAATTCTATAAAATGGTCTCAAGGATCATTTTTTAGATGAGCCTCTTATATGGATTATTGTCACAGGGGCTATGCAATGCAGCCGAATATCGCAAGCTTTTTCCAACCCTTGTGCGGGTAGGCTTGCACACACTCAAGCCTATCACCATCTTTCACGTTTTGCACTTGTGTTTGATTATATTTTCTGTATATAACTCACACAAAGCCAAGCATGCAAGAACAATGTCAAAGACACAAGAGATTACAGGCAAAACTGCCCAACCTTGCACTAACACAATAGTTCACAATACAAGGATACAAAATGCCAATGGTTTGCACACAAAAAGGCTTACAACTCGTGTGTCTCTCAGCCTTGTGCAACTCATGGACATATAACTCGAAATACATGCAGAAATTATAAGTAACTGCCTTGGATAGGTGTCGCAACAGTAGGAGGACAAGTGCAACTGCCATATGCATGCATCTATGTCTGAATGCCACTTGTTTGGCTGTCTTCCAGGTGTCCAACTGCCCTCAAGATCATCCAAACATCCCCTTTGATTGTCCAACATCAGTCCAACTCGAATTAAGCTTAGTCCACCTAACTAAACTCAATATAGCCAGCTCTTTTCTGCATCAAACACATTCCCACAATGTGCCAATCAAATATGCCTATGTTATGCACCAATATAACTAAGTGCTAGGCATCAACACTTAGCATCATGACACTCCACATTCGTGCCATGAAATCGAGCCAACTTCAAGGGTCTAACAAACCACCCCCACTAGAAAAACTTGACGTCCTCGTCGAAACCTCCAGCTTGGCCTTATCATTTTCATACTTAGCAATTTCATCTTCAAACTGCCAAAGATTCACATTTTGGATCCAAACAGCATCCTCCTTCGAATCGCCCACCCACTGGACTAAGTAATCAACTCTGCGATTCTTCTTGCTTTTGACCCAGTACTCCGTGATCTAAAATTCTTTCAACTTTTCTGTCAAACTCATATCAAACAACCGGTGGTGCACGACTCGTCTGCACTCTCGTTTGATCACCTTCCTAAAACATCTTCAGAAAACTCACATGAAAAGTTGGATGAATCTTAAATCTATCAGGCAGCTTCAACCTATAGGCAACTTTCCCTACTTTATTCATAATTTCGAAGGGACCATCATACCGAGGAATCAACCCGCGGTGCACTGTCTTGGCACTGATTTTCTTCCACATTTGAGGAGTTAGTTTCAACGGAACTCGTTCCCCAACTTGAAAGTCAACATCCCTAACTATCTTTTGCTTCATCCAACAACTCTTGTTTTGCTCTTGCAAACCTATAAGCCGCAGGACAATCAACCCCACTTTTCTGCAAAGCAACTTCATGAGGCGTTGTTGGTTGAACACTGTATAGCAACTCAAAGGGACTCAAACCAGTAGCCGATGACTTGTGCAAATTGTAGGAAAACTGAGCCACATCAAGCAAATCCGCCCAATTACGCTGACTAGCAGTCACATATTGTCTCAAATATTCCTCCAACAACTGATTCATTCTCTCCGTCTGCCCATTAGTTTGTGGATGATTGGCAGTAGAGAATTTCAACTCCTAACCCATCATATTGAACAAAGCATTCCAAAACCGTCATGTAAACCTTGTGTCCCTATCACTCACAATGTTTTGCGGAACACCAAAGTACTTGATAACATTCTTGAAAAATAACTCGGTAGTAAGTTCAGCGAAACATACCTTTGGAGAACCAATGAACACTGCATACTTTGTAAAGCGATCCACCACAACAATAATGGATCCCAACCCATTCACCTTTGGGAATCCAAGAATGAAATCCATAGAAACGGACAAACATGGCCGCTCAGGAATAGGCAATGGTTGCAACAAACCTGCTTCCTTCAATCTTTTCGTCTTGTCCAATTGACAAACAAGACAAGTCTTGACATAATGTTCCACATCTTCCTCCATCTTCGGCCAGTAGTATGTCCGAGACAACAAAGCCAACATTCTAGCAACTCCGGGGTGACCAACCCACTGAGGATCATGTGTTTCTCGAAATAACTCCTTTCGAAGTAGACCACTTGGAACATATGCCCTGTTTCCTTTAGCAAACAGAAGATCGTCCTCAATCCAGTACTTTCGAATCTCCCCATTCCGTACTTGATCAAGCAACTTCTGATACACTTGGTCTTGCAAAGATGTATCTCGAATTCTGCTTAAGAAATCCGACTCAATCACTGTCAACGCTGCCACATAGTCTTGCACAGATTTTTGACTAAGAGCCTCAACAACTTCGTTATGTTTTCCAGCCTTGTGCACCCACTGAAAATCAAACTCACTTAGAAACTCTTGCCAGCGTGCTTGTTTAGGAGTCAACTTCTTTTGAGTTTTGAAATAAGTGTTGGCCACATTGTCTGTATAACGACAAACTTTGTGCCAAGCAAATAATGTATCCAAACTTCTAAACAATGCACCACTGCCATCATTTCTTTCTCATGAGTCGAGTATCTAGATTCCGCATCTTTCAGTTTTCAACTTTCAAAGGCAATGGGGTGCCGTTCTTGAATGAGTACACCACCCAGAGCACGATCCAACGCATCTGTATACACCTCAAATGGCTTGTCAAACTCGGGCAACTTCAGCACTGGTTCTGAGACAATCGCCTTTTTAAGCGTATCAAACGCTTTCCCACAATGCACCGTCCATACATACTTATTGCCTTTTCTCAATAAGTCATTCAAAGGTCCAACAATCTGAGAATACCCCATAATGAAACGCCGATAATAATTAGTCAGTCCCAAGAAAGATCTCAACTCTGATGCTTTCGTTGGAGCAGACCAATCAATGATTGCTTGCACCTTATTTTTATCCATGTGAACCTTTTCATGGCTAATCACATGCCCAAGGAAAGTAATCTGATCCCGACAGAACTCACATTTCTCCTTTTTCACATACAACTCGTACTCTCTAAGACGTGAGAATACAACATCCAAATGCCTCAAGTTATCTTCCAAAGACTCACTATACACCATAATGTCATCCAAATATATCACCACAAACCGATCCAAGTACTCAAACAGTACATCATTCATCAAGTTACAAAACTTTGCAGGCGCATTTGTTAAGCCGAAGGGAATTACAAGAAATTCATATGAGCCATACCTCGTGACACATGTCGTCTTGGCTTCATCTCCTTCAGCAATCCGCACTTGCCAATAACCCGATCTCAGATCAATTTTGGTGAAGTATTTTGCCCCGGACAGCTTATCAAACAAGTCTAGGACGTTTGGAATATGGTACTTATTTTTTATAGTAACCTTATTCAAAGCCCTATAATCAATGCACATCCTCAACGATCCATCCTGTTTCTTTTGGAACAAAACCGGCGACCCAAATGGAGCCTTAGATGGCTGAATCATTCCACAATCCAGCAACTCTGTCAATTGCTTTCTCAACTCAACAAGTTTAGCAGGACTCATCCGATAAGGGGCCTTGGCAGGCACTACCGCACCCGGTTCCAAATTAATCTTATGATCAACAACACGTCTTGGAGGCAAAAACTTGGGCAATTCCGCAGGCATTATATCACGAAATTGCTCAAGCAAGTCAGCAACTACATCGGGCACTTCTTGGTAAACATCGGGTTTAATCTCAACCAAGGCAGCAAGATAAGTTACATCACCATGCTTCAACCCTTTCTCAATCTGTATGGCCGCTATTAAACCAGACTTCTTCCTAGATCCTTGGCCTACTTCATACGCTCCTTTCACAAAATAGGGACTATTGACATCCGCTATCAATAATCCACCCAAGTGAGGCATCACAGCAACTTGAGCCGCAACCAAGAACTCATTACCAAGAATGACATCAAAATCATCAAGTGGAACAGCCATCAAACCACACTGTCCCGACCAACTTCCCACTTTCAATTCAACATTGGTCACGCCTTTGATAGGCTTGGCCTCAGGATTCACCGCCTTTATCTGACTAGTATGTTGGGTTAACTTCAATCCCAAATTTGCTACCTCACGTTCAGCAACAAAGTTATGAGTTGCACCCGTATCTACCATGGTCATCACTTCCTTGCCATTGATGAAGGCTTTCACATACATCAAGCCTTTAGATTGGAAACTCTTGTCCGCATGAAGGGCACCCAACCATTGTAAAGGATTCACCAACGAATCCTTCATTATTCTGCCTAGATTCCTCCTTGGCAACCAATGAAGATAATTTATTCCTCTTTGGACAGTCCCTCATCCGATGATCACCATTGCATATAAAGCAACCACGCTTTGTCCTGTCAAACACGGTTGTTTCCCTTGTCTCCTTAGTACTGCTTTCACCATCTTTCTTATATTTCTTTTTCCTAAATTTGTCAGATTTGACAAACTTAGCTTTCCCTTTGTCCTTCCCATCACCTCGTTTAGGACCAGCAGCATAACTAGAGCCAATGGCTTTATAATCAACCAACCGATCTGCAGCAGCAATGGCGGAAGGCAAATCCTTGACCCCTTGCCTTCTAAGTTCGGCTTGGGCCCAAGGCTGCATTCCTGCAAGGAAATTGAAGAGTTTATCTTCCTCCGACATCTCCCTTACATCCAACATCAATGAACTAAATTTCTTGACATAATCCCTGATTGTTCCCGTATGCTTCAACTTTCGAAGTGATTCCCTTGCAAGCCACGAAGTATTGCAAGGAAGAAACTGATCTTTCAATTCCTTTTTCAGACTATCCCAAGTGTTAATCTTATCTCTGTTGTCACTTGCATCATCTGATAAGCGAGCTCTCCACCAAAGTTTAGCATCGCCACTCAAATACATACTCGTTTTAGAGACTTTTTCCTCCTCCAGAATTCTGGCTGCGCCGAAATAAGTTTCCATGTCCCACAAGAAATTTTCGAGTTCCTTGGCACTGCGTGTTCCAGAAAATGATTTCGGTTCAGGAACTTTGAACTTTGATGTAGAACTTGAACTTCCCCCGGAACCAGTTCCAACAGCTTTCTTCAACAAGTTCAACTCCACATCAAAGGCATCCAATCTGGAATCGACATCTTCTGCGGAAGTCACGATCCTTCTTTTCACAAATTCAAATAGATCAGCGACTGACATTTGCATTGTTTGATTCATTCTATTCAAACCCTCGATTTGAACGAATAGTGCATCAGATGGTTCCTCCGGTGCACCGATCAAATTTTCAATTCGTCTCAGCCTTGTCTCCAACTCGAGAATGCGATCACGCATATTTGCAGCGTTCGAAGTTTCTGCCATACTTCGAATTTGCAACAATCACAAGCAACAAAACACACCAAAACACCAAACTTGGCTCTGATACCAACTATCACAGGGGCTATGCGATGCAGCGGAATATCGCAAACTTTTTCCAACCCTTGTGCGGGTAGTGAAACGACCGAGGACTCAAGGAAATTTTTTTTAAAAAAATATAAATTTAAACACCACATATATGCCCATACATATATGCGTCATTACTAAAAATAATTTTATTCCACGTGATATAATATATAATAAATTGATTGAACTCTAGCAGTTTAAAATGTTTGAATAATTTAAAATAAATGAAAGCGCGTGAAATACGGTATCGCAAAATACGGAAATACATAGTTTAAAATACCCAAACATAGTCAAATCATAACGTGAGTGGTAAAATAGCAAACATGCACTGTAAATAGTTCAATACAATCCTCAGAGTAGTCTCATAAAAGTGCGGAAATAAATACTGCAATGGTCACGGGCAAGCCTGTAACGCCCAGAAATTCGTCACGTAAATTCGCATGCATAACTAGGGGATTTTATAATTTTATAATAATGTAAAAATGTGTTAAATTGTTTTTATGAGTGATTATTTAAATTAATTGACTTATTTGCATGTTTTAAATATTGTTTCGGCATTTAAATCTGTATGATGTGATTTATGAATTTATTTGAGAAAGTTTATTTTATGATCGCGTAGGCGGGACCGTGGACGGACGAGATGTTGTTTTCACCCAAAATGTTTTATGAGATTTTTAAGAGCCTTAAAATATTATTTTAAGGTTAGATTTTAAGAAAATTATGGTATTTATATATATATATGTATATTTATGTGTCCATTTTTATCCAAAATAAGTTATTTTAATGACTTTTAATAAATTTTAAAATTACATTTAATTATTATTACGGGATTTTCATTATGTTAACTAATCTATATTTTTTATTTATGAGTTTTAAATATATTTTATGGTATAATTATCTACTTAGCTTAATTAGTGCAATTTAATTTATTTTAACCTAAATTATTCTTCTTAAAACTCTATCCCTATCTCACGCCAAAACTCTCTTAGCCGCCTCCATAAATCTTCAAAAAAATTTCCATCGTCAAGAACGCATTATACACAATTTTCTTGAAGTTTTTCGGCAAGGATTTTCAAGCCGTTCGTCCCGGCGAGCCCGATACGCGTTGATTTCTTTGTTTTGGTCCAAATCTTCAATAAGACACGTTTGATTTCCATTATTGAACATCGTTTAGATCATATTAGACTATTTTTAAGATAAATGATGAGATTATTGCATATGTTTCAGATTTGAATGACATTCTTCATAGTTCATGCTTGTTTTTCACGTTTTTATGCATAGGGCTCGGTTTTGGGCATGTTACATGGCTAGGGACTGTTCGAATTGCTGCACCATGGTTTGGGGTTGTAACTAGAGTCCTTAAGGTTGGTTTGGCATGGGTTTCAATCATGGGAGTGGTTGGAAAAGCTACTGAGCGTGAGGTTCAAAGGATGGGGGCCGGGGTGGACTGCCGCACAGACATGTAGGAGGAAGAAGGGTTCGGCCTCTTCTTGCAGGGTCTGGGCTCAATCCAGGCCTGGTCCATGGGTTGCACCTAGACCCTGGGGTGGTCTAGGTGTCGGAGCTCCGGCCGTAGGTTATAAAGTCCAAGGATTGTGGACTGCACAGGTTGCGCGGCAGTTTCGGGATTTTCGGAAACGTGATTCGCTAAGGCTGTATAAGTATCGGTTCAAAGCGAGGCATGGCTCGTTGAAACCGCCCAGACGTGGGCTACGTCTGGGCGGTGGAGCTCTGGCCATTCGGCGGCCGGAGCTGGCCGGCAGCAGGCCATAAAGCCTACTGCTACACGGCCGATAGTAAAGAGAATGGGGGGGGGGGAGTCTGTACGTGGGTTGGGAATGTGGGTTTCTTTTATTTATTTATTAATTCGAGTTATGGGTCTTTAGGTGGGCCGGGCTTGGATTTTGGATCTGGGTCCGGGTCGGGTCACGTCTTGATGGGTCAAATTTAATTTTAGTCCGAGTCTAAATTTTTATTATTTGGGCTTGGGTATTTTAATTTAATTAATTAGGAGTTTTAGTTAATAATTAATGGGTTTGGGCTTGACTTAGTTAATTAATTGGACTAATTTAATGTGTTTTATTAATTATAGAGGTGAGCCTTTGTCATGGACCGATTGATCAATGAGAATTATTGGGCCAAGTTGAGTCGGGTTTAATAATTTTATCGGCCTAGTTTATAATTAATGGTTAAATAATATTTTTATTAATTAAATTTTAAGTTAATTAGTTAATGGGCTTAAATTATGTTTTAAGCAAGCTCATTAGTTTCTCATGGGCCTGGGGGCCCATGAAGCTTAATGGGCCAGGTCAGGTTGGGCTTTTGGTTTTTGGGCCAGTCTAAGAATTTTTGAGTTTTAGTCTAGTGGTCAGCAGCTCGAACAAGTCCTTGGAAAATAAATGTTCGTAAATATATATTTAATTCATGCATGCATTTTTATTAGATATATAAGTATGATTTTTAGGAAAATAAATTAAATATATATCTACGGACAAATTTTCATGAAATAAAGAAATAAATGAGATTTTTTTTAAGTTCATGCATCATGTAAGAATTTTTATGATAAGTTTAAATGTATGTTAAGAAAAATATATTTTTATGGAAGTTGAAGTGAAGGTGGAAAGTGATGTGGTTGGAGGCCGGGATACCTGGGCCCGGTGACCTTCCTAATGATGTATAAGTATGATGAGCTTATGGATCCAGCTGAGAGGGTTGGTGAAGTGGCAGCACAGAGGTGAAAACCCCACCGCCACGTACATTGGTTTATAGATTGATCAATCGCTCAGTATGATGCCACCGACATGGATACGACCTGTTGAAAACTAAGAAATCATGATATGTTATTTTTACGAAAATTATAAAGTATGATGAATTATGTTATAGCATGATGATTTAGAAGTATTATTATTTATTTATATTTATATGCATATAATTTTAAGATCATGCACGTATAATTATTATTCACGTATTTTATATGATGTGTGCTTGTGTGTGGTTTTATTTTGTTATGTAAGGATAGAACGTGCTGAGCCTCTAGGCTCACTAAATTTAAATGGTGCAGGTGAGCAAAATGTCAATAAGGATAATATGTTCCCGACTGGCGACGAGTGCGTATGAGTATCCAGGCGGCTAGTACCCGTGACCATCGCTCTATTATGAATTTTATGTTGAGACTAGAACATTTATTTTCGCATAGGTTTTATTATTATAGATTTTTAGTATATGCATGGATTTTAGATTTAAGTATTTATTTTCTAAGTTTTCATGAATTTGTGAAAGAAATATTATTTAGGAGTTTTATTATGGCATTCTTATAAATTATTATTTAGTAATTATTTTTAAGTATTTAATTGCATGCGTGTACTTTTATTGTATCTTTTGTGTATTTGTATTTTAAATTAAGTAAAGTTATTTTTAAGTACGATATATATATGTATGGACATATATATATTTATATTCATTATTTCATCGTTAGAGAGTTTTAAAAAAAAAAATTCCAGTAGAAGTTCTAGGACGTTTCATTTGGTATCAGAGCCATGGTCCTTGGAGGGTGACTAGTCTGCTTCTCGGAGCTCAGAAGCCGCACTGCTAGTCTGTAAGTTTTAAGTGTTTTAAATTATGATTTATGCATGGGACACAGGAGTTATATTTTTAATGATTTATGAAAATGAGAATTTAAAGTTACGACAGTCTTAAAGTCAAAAATATTAGTTATGCATTGTGATTTACGTGGGGAAATATGTGGTGGTGCAGTATGCCTCCTAGACAGATGAACCGACGCGGGAATCCTCCAACTCCTCCTCAGCAAAATTCGCTCACAGCACTGGAGCAGGCCAGTGCTAATATGATGACAGGGATCACCGCACTGTTGGAGCAACATGCAGCACGACCCCGACTTACACACGACGAGGACGTTGCGGAACGGTTTCAGAAGAAAGGACCGAAGGAGTTTTCTGGTTCCACTGATCCACTCGTGGCTGAGGGGTGGATCCGTTCCTTGGAGACCATATTTGCTTATATGGGACTCACTGATGCCGATAAAGTAAAGTGCGCGGTGTACATGATGAAAGACGATGCAGCCCTTTGGTGGGAGGGCGCAGTTCGAGGTGTGAACCCACAGACTTTGACATGGGAGGAGTTCAAGTGGATGTTCTTCGCCAAATATTTTACTGAGGATGTGCGCAGCCGAATGATTCGGGAGTTCATGAGTCTCCGGCATGGGGACAAGATGGTGGTTGAGTATATCAAGCAGTTCGAGAGGGGGTGTCATTTTGTGCCTCTGATTTCTGATAGTGCCGAGGAGAAGATGAGACAGTTCTTCGATGGGCTTAGGGCGGACATCAAGCATGATGTACGAATGATGGACGTCACCACTTATGAGGCAGCGGTGAGTAGGGCACTACGATCCGAGGATGGTAGGAAGGAGATATTGAGGGAGCAGCAGAGGAAAAGGCAGTTCCAACCATCGTACCACGAGTCGTATCTACAGCAGGATGCAAAGAAGCAGTCCATTGGGCCGTTGAAGGGCCCAAATCCACCGAGACAGCAGGGAGCTATCGTTCCTCATGCAGAAGCACTACCTCTCTGCCAGAAATGCCAGAAGCCCCATCCAGGACCGTGCATGAAGGGATCAGGCATGTGCTACCATTGCAAGGAACCGGGACACATTATGCTGCACTGTCCCAAGAAGAATGCTGCCGGACGAGTCTATGTGATGCAGGCGGAGGAAGCAGTACCGGATACTTTGCGCATCATGGGTAATTTTATTTAACGCATTAAATTTGTCGCATTTGGATTGCTCGATTCGGAACTACACGAGGAAACTTGTTCTTGCCTAGAGTTTGTTTCAATTTCGAGGACGAAATTCCATTTAAGGGGGAGAGAATTGTAACGCCCAGAAATTCGTCACGTAAATTCGCATGTTTAACTAGGGGATTTTATAAATTTTATAATAATTTGAAAATGTGTTAAATTGTTTTTATGAGTGATTATTTAAATTAATTGATTTATTTGCATGTTTTAAATATTGTTTCGACATTTAAATCTGTATGATCTGATTTATGAATTTATTTGAGAAAGTTTATTTTATTATCGCGTAGGCGGGATCGTGGACGGACGAGATGTTGTTTTCACCCAAAATGTTTTATGAGATTTTTAAGAGCCTTAAAATATTATTTTAAGGTTAGATTTTAAGAAAATTATGGTATTTATATATATGTATATTTATGTGTCCATTTTTATCCAAAATAAGTCATTTTAATGACTTTTAATAACTTTTAAAATTACATTTAATTATTATTACGGGATTTTCATTATGTTACCTAATCAATATTTTTTATTTATGAGTTTTAAATATATTTTATGGAATAATTATCTACTTAGCTTAATTGGTATAATTTAATTTATTTTAACCTAAATTATTCTCCCTAAAACTCTATCCCTATCTCACGCCAAAACTCTCTTAGCTGCCTTCATAAATCTTCAGAAAATTTTCCATCGTCAAGAACGCATCACACACAATTTTCTTGAAGTTTTTCGGCAAGGATTTTCAAGCCGTTCGTCCCGGCGAGCCCGATACGCGTTGATTTCTTTGTTTTGGTCCAAATCTTTAATAAGGCACGTTTGATTTCTATTCTTGAACACCGTTTAGATCATATTAAACTATTTTTAAGATAAATGATGAGATTATTGCATGTGTTTCAGATTTGAATGACATTCTTCATAGTTCATGCTTGTTTTTCACGTTTTTATCCATATGGCTCGGTTTTGGGCATGTTACATGGCTAGGGACTGTTCGAATTGCTGCACCATGGTTTGGGGTTGTAACTAGAGTCCTTAAGGTTGGTTTGGCATGGGTTTCAGTCATGGGAGTGGTTGGAAAAGCTACTGAGCGTGAGGTTCAAAGGATGGGGGCCGGGGTGGACTGCCGCAAAGGCATGTAGGAGGAAGAACGGTTCGGCCTCTTCTTGCAGGGTCTGGGCTCGAGCCAGGCCTAGTCCATGGGTTGGACCTAGACCCTGGGGTGGTCCAGGTGTCGGAGCTCCACCCGTTAGTGGCCGGAGCTGGTCAGAAAGTCCAAGGATTGTGGACTGCACAGGTTGCGCGGTAGTTTCGGGATTCCCGGAAATGTGGTTCGCTAAGGCTGTATAAGTATCGGTTCAAAGCGAGACATGGCTCGTTGGAACCGCCCAGACGTGGGCTACGCCTGGGCGGTGGAGCTTCGGCCATTCGGCGGCCGGAGCTGGCTGGCAGCAGGCCATAAAGCCTGCTGCTACACGGTCGATAGTAAAGAGAATTTGGGGGGGGGGGGAGTCTGTACGTGGGTTGGGAATGTGGGTTTCTTTTATTTATTTATTAATTCGGGTTATGGGTCTTTAGGTGGGCCGGGCTTGGGTTTTGGATCTGGGTCCGGGTCGGATCACGTCTTGATGGGTCAAATTTAATTTTAGTCCGAGTCTAAATTTTTATTATTTGGGCTTGGGTATTTTAATTTAATTAATTAAGAGTTTTAGTTAATAATAAATGGGTTTGGGCTTGACTTAGTTAATTAATTGGACTAATTTAATGTGTTTTATTAATTATAGAGGTGAGCCCACTAATTTGTCATGGACCGTGTGATCCATGAGAATTATTGGGCCAAGTTGAGTCGGGTTTAATAATTTTATCAGCCTAGTTTATAATTAATGGTTAAATAATATTTTTATTAATTAAATTTTAAGTTAATTAGTTAATGGGCTTAAATTATATTTTAAGCAAGCTCATTAGTTTCTCATGGGCCTGGGGGCCCATGAAGCTTAATGGGCCAGGTCAGGTTGGGCTTTTGATTTTTGGGCCAGTCTAAGAATTTTTGAGTTTTAGTCTAGTGGTCAGCAGCTCGAACAAGTCCTTGGAAAATAAATGTCCGTAAATATATATTTAATTCATGCATGTATTTTTATTAGATATATAAGTATGATTTTTAAGAAAATAAATTAAATATATATCTATGGACAAATTTTCATGAAATAAAGAAATAAATGAGATTTTTTTTAAGTTCATGCATCATGTAAGAATTTTTATGATAAGTTTAAATGTATGTTAAGCAAAATATATTTTTATGGAAGTTGAAGTGAAGGTGGAAAGTGATGTGGTTGGAGGCCGGGATACCTGGGCCCGGTGATCTTCCTAATGATGTATAAGTATGATGAGCTTATGGATCCAGCTGAGAGGGCTGGTGAAGTGGCAGCACAGAGGTGGAAACCCCACAGCCGCGTACGTTGGTTTATAGATTGATCAATCGCTCAGTATGATGCCACCGACATGGATACGACCTGTTGAGAACTAAGAAATTATGATATGTTATTTTTACGAAAATTATAAAGTATGATGAATTATGTTATAGCATGATGATTTAGAAGTATGATTATTTATTTATGTTTATATGCATATAATTTTAAGATCATGCACGTATAATTATTATTCACGTATTTTATATGATGTGTACTTGTGTGTGGTTTCATTTTGTTATGTAAGGATAGAACGTGCTGAGCCTATAGGCTCACTAGATTTAAATGATGCAGGTGAGCAAAATGTCAATAAGGATAATGTGTTCCCGACTGGCGGCGAGGGCGTATGAGTATCCAGGCGGCTAGTACCCGTGACCATCGCTCTATTATGAATTTTATGTTGAGACTAGAACATTTATTTCCGCATAGGTTTTATTATTATAGATTTTTAGTATATGCATGAATTTTAGATTTAAGTATTTATTTTTTAAGTTTTCATGAATTTTTGTGAAAGAAATATTATTTAGGAGTTTTATTATGGCATTCTTATAAATTATTATTTAGAATTATTTTTAAGTATTTAATTGCATGCGTGTACTTTTATTGTATCTTTTGTGTATTTGTATTTTAAATTAAGTAAAGTTATTTTTAAGTACGATATATATATGTATGGACATATATATATTTATATTCATTATTTCATCGTTAGAGAGTTTTAAAAAAAAAATTCCAGTAGAAGTTCTAGAACGTTTCAAAGCCAGCTAGCAGTGGATGCTCGGAAGTCCTCGCCGCCAGTCGGGACCACATCATCAGCTACTGAAACAAACTCACCTGCACCATTTAGATCTAGTGATCCTAGAGGCTCAGCATGCTCTATAATATACATAACGAGTACTACTAAATAAAACCACATGCAAGCACACGACGCATATAAAAATAACATGAGGATTTAATGCATGCATGAACGTAAAATCATATGCATAATAATAAATCGTAACATAATCATATCATAATTACATAACATAAATATGGCATGCCATAGTCATAAAATCTTTGTTGTGGGTCATATCAGTGAAGTGTAACCTAATTCGATTGATCAATCTAAATTCATCGTACGTGGTGGCGGCTTGTGGGATGTACCCCTAACGCCCTATGCCACTTCACCCAACCTTTGGGGATCCATAGGCTCATAATCGTAAGTGGAAAGGTCATCGGGCCCGGCATCCCGACCTCCAGTCCCGTGTTTGTCACAAATCACTTCAATTATCCCAAAATTATTTTTCTTCACATGCCATTAACTTAACATAAAATATATGCATGAATCGTGAATTAAAATATCATTTCTCCTTGAAATCATTGCTCGTAAATATATATTTAATTTATTTTCATAAAAATAATATTCATATCAAAATATTACATATACGTCTATTAAATATATATTTACGGGCTATTTAGATTGCCACGGCTGGTTCGAATTGCTAACCCCAAACTTAAACTCTTAAACTAAGTCTAACCCAATTACGCTTATTTAATTCCTCAAGCCCACATTTATACCTTAAGCCCAAATAAGTATTCAATTTAAGCCCTAATACAACATTTTTTGGGCCTAAATAATACTTTAAGCCCAAATACTAACTTAAGCCCACATAATAATAAAGACCAATTTCATAACCTAAGCCCAATTTCATAACTTAAGCCCAAATAATAATAATTAAGCCCAGTTTAATAACTTGGGCTCCTAACTAAATTGTTATCCCAAAATAAAAGAAACTGACCCGGACCCAAACAAAACATATGACCCTAATTATGTTGACCCGACCCGGACTTGACCCAGCCCGGACTGCCCGAAGCCCAACAAAAATTTCCCAGCAGCTCACGCCATTTCCCTCTCCCGACTCCCCTTGCCCAGCCTACTTCACCCCCAAGTTCAACCCTGCTCCAGCCACGTCTGGCCGGAGCCACGCCGGCAGGACCACCCCGGAGTCGTGCCGGACCCCTCCTTGGGCCGGCCATGGCCTGAAACACAGGCTACATGGCTCGGCCAAAGGCTATCATACCACCCCAAAGACCCACCCTCATGCCCCTGCACACCTTCAAACAAGAATAAGAACCGTCGGCCGCTCCCATAGACCAATCCCAGCCCATTTCCTTCAATAAGTCTCGACCCCAAAGAGCTCACCAAGGCAAGGTAACATCACAATGAACCAGCCGTGAGCTAAGAAGGGAGAAAAAAAAAAGAAAACAGGGCACAAGACAAACATGGTATAGTGCTCGTATATTGAATTTTTGAGCTATCAAACCACAAGACAAATGCGTACAAAAGTTTTTAAACTTCAATGGCAGAGAATATATCGATCAAATGGTGAGGGAAGAAATCGAACATGCCTAAGCTCAAAGATACGCGATATACGTGCAAAACGTGCAACGAGACTCCCGGAAATTCCCCAAAAATCTAGAGATTGATTTCAAAATTTGTGAGGTGTGTGCAAAATGGAAAAGGGACGGCTGAGTCCCCTATTTATTTTCTTCAACAGCCGAAGAAATTGGTGAAGGAGAGGAGGTAGATTAGGGCTTTATCAAGTTAACGGGCTTAGGGCCCAAAAAGAATAAAATAACTAAAACTATTAAATTTGGTTGAATAGCACTGGCCCACAACAATTTATGTTGGGCAAAATATTGGAAATTTTCGTAATAATTAAGAAGCCCAAATCAAAAGTGCCCTAAAACTCTTAAAAATTCTTGGACAAAAATTTAAATAAAAACTTTTATCGTGGTCGACCACCGACCAGTCTGCGCACTCAAAATAATATTTTACTTCAAAAAAATTCATAACTCTAAAAAAAATACCCGTATTAAAATTCTAAATAAATTAAAACATTTAGTCATGATAAATAAAAGTCAATTTAAACCTTTAATAGAATTTATTAATATTTTATTCTATCTAAAATATTAATTATCCTAGTTATGCATACAGTTAACGCACGAGAAAATTCTAGGCGTTACAGGTAGACTTGCACACACTCAAGCCTATCACCCTCTCTCACGTTTTGCACTTGTGTTTGATTATATTTTCTGTATATAACTCACACAAAGCCAAGCATGCAAGAACAATGTCAAAGACATAAGAGATTACAGGCAAAACTGACCAACCTTGCACTAACACAATGATTCACAATACAAGGATACAAAATGTCAATGGCTTGCACACAAAAAGGCTTACAACTCGTGTGTCTCTCAGCCTTGTGCAACTCATGGCCATATAACTCGAAATACATGCAGAAATTACAAGTAACTGCCTTGGACAGGTGTTGCAACAGTAGGAGGACAAGTGCAACTGTCACATGCATGCATCTATGTCTGAATGTCACTTGTTTGGCTGTCTTCCAGGTGTCCAACTGCCCTCAAGATCATCCAAACGTCCCCTTTGATTGTCCAACATCAGTCCAACTCGAATTAAGCTTAGTCCACCCAACTAAACTCAATATAGCCAGCTCTTTTCTGCATCAAACACATTCCCACAATGTACCAATCAAATATGCTTATGTTATGCACCAACATAACTAAGTGCTAGGCATCAACACTTAGCATCATGACACTCCGCATTCGTGCCATGAAATCGAGCCAACTTCAAGGGTCTAACAATTATCCATTAAAAATTATTATATTTTATACCAAAAATATTACTTATTATCATAAATATGGGTAGGATTGACCCGTCTCACGGATGAGACCGTCTCACAGGAATGTTACACATTTAAAATTATCATTCTAATAATATTTCATGTTTTATATGTTAAGATATACCTTGATATTTATTTATTTTATTAAATGTTATTTTGACACAAATTTACTTTTGCTATTTTATCACATATTTTTATACATAAGAATATATGTATTTTTAATTGTAAACTATCAATTTGAATTTATGCATTCATGCATTCATATCTATCTATATTTTTTGAAATATTACATGACATTCTTTCTTATATATACATTAATTTTTTGGAACATGTACCATGCATTTTAAAGTCTAAATTTATATGATGACTTTTGATATTCTGCCACCATAATTAATAGCACTTTTTATTTATTTTATTAATTACGTCATACTTGCATTCTATAAAATAATTTATATAAATAGTTCAAAAAGATGTTTATATATATAGGGTAGATTTCAACCTAGCATATGGGTAATACCCCAATTATAGATCTAATATCCCATGATTTGCCACGTCAACAATATATAATTAATTACGCCTATGTGTAAAAATACGAACCGTTTGATGCATGATTTGGGTATTATCCATATGCTAAGATTTCATCTACCTATATATAGATATTTTGAGTGAGTAGATTAGTTACTGATAAAAATAAATTATAAATTAATTTTAAAAGCTTATATTATTTTATTTTTTCAAAATTGTACAAAACAAATATTTTTTTAAAATAAAATTCAAAATGATGACCAAAATAAATGATATATTATAATAAATATAAACATATAAATATAAAATTATATTTTCAAGGAATTGATTAACATTTTATTTTTTTTTAAAAAAAGTTGATTTTGATTAACACTTAATTATTCATTTATTTGTTGTTTATTTTTAAATATTAATGTAAAAATACAATATATATTTTGATAATTAATTTTTAAAAAAAAATTGTGAGTTTTAGAAAATTTTTTATTTTTTAAATATTTTTTTATCAAAAGAATCCTTGAATTATTTAAATCATATTAAATTTTGAAATTTAATTATATGTTATTTAAACTATATTACTATTATTTATATATATTTTTAGTATAAGAATCCTAAAATTATTTAACTCATATTAAATTATGAAATTTAATTTGTTTATTATTATTATTATTATTATTATTTTTTAAAAATAAATAGTTTGAACATCTATGCAAAATCTAAGAAGACATTCAAAATATTTTCTTGGAATATGTGTCATGTAGTTGTCAATAATTAAATATTCAAGGAATTGATTAACATTTTATTTTTTAAAAAAAATTGATTTTGATTAACACTTAATTATGCATTTATTTTCTGTTTATTTTTAAATATTAATGTAAAAATATAATATATATTTTGATAATTCATTTTTTAAAAAAAATTGTGAGTTTGAGAAAATTTTTTATTTTTTAAATATTTTTTTAGCAAAAGAATCCTTGGCTTATTTAAATCATATTAAAATTTGAAATTTAATTCAATGTTATTTAAACTCTATTACTATTATTTATATATATTTTTAGCATAAGAATCCTAGAATTATTTAACTCATATTAAATTATGAAATTTATATTTATATTATTATTATTATTATTATTATTATTATTATTATTATTATTATTTAAAAATAAATAGTTTGAACATCTATGCGAAATCCAAGAAGACATTCATAATTTTGTCTTGAAATATGTGACATGTAGTTGTCAATAATTAATATTCTTCACAATACTTTATTATTTTTCTATCATTAATTATCTTTCCATTTTTAGTATTAATATTTAGGCGGAAAAATTGTTAGTTACTTTTTTTGGAAGACTATTTTGTTTATATATATATATAGATTATTAAGTATCTTCCGAAAAAAAAAAACAAAACAAAAAACAAAACAAAACAAAACAAAAAGAAAGCATGGTCCTCACGAGATTCCGAATGAAACACGGCTTGAATGAAAATTGATTATCATGTTTGGGATACCTTATTGAAAATATTTTTTAGTTTTTCTCTATGTTTTTTTTGACGGAGTTTACCTCTATATGTTTTGAACGTAATAATTTAAATTAGGGATTTAAAATAAGGATAAATTGTTGCAAAATCCCCATATCCAAACTTGAATGAGAGTTCAGTTCCATGTAAGAAATTTTTTTTTGCAACTCCCTAACATAAAAAATAATTTTTCTGCACTCCCTAAATCAAAAAAATTGACTATTTACCCCTCATTTCTCTCAACATATGCACATCAAATCTCATCTTCCCCAACCTTTCTTCCTCCGCTTTCTTCCACTGTAATTTTTTTTTCTCTATTAATTTATTGGGAAATGCTACATGTAGATATTGAGTTACACATTGGGTTACACACTACACATGAAATTACAAAATTATTCCTCCACTTAATTTGAAAAAAAATCTTTCCAAAATACATTAGGGATATTTATGTTAATTCAAGTACAACGTGTAACCCAATGTGTAACTATCCGTGTACATGTAGCATCACCCTTATTTAATTCTCTACCTCTTCTTTATTGTTCAAATTATTCCTTGGAAATCCTACATTTCGGAAAGCATTTCTCCCTCGTTTACTTGTTTTTTAAAGGGTCATGTTTTGGGTTATGCACTTACATTACCGATTTTCTTCCTTATTTTATTATGCTCTTAATTAAATATTTCGATTTTCATATTTCGTTTTTTTTTAAATGTTGATTTCCTATTTGTTATTTGAGTCCTTGGAGTTTGACACGTAAAATTGTTTTATGCTTATTATTTTTTTGTAGAAATGCTTCATAAAACTTTTAAATGAGAAAAAAAGTGTAATATGTATTTAATATATGATTATATGCTTAGCTGATGTTAATCAATACTTCTTTAATTTGGGTAAATAGGTATTTAATATATGATTATATGTTTTTTTGTATCCTTTTTCAAAATTCCAAGATCGAAAATTTGGTAAGGCTTCGAGCTAGTTGCTTATTTATATTTTGTGTATTGTTAGCTTGAAATTGAGGTGGGCAGTATAGACCCTTTCTGTAGATAAGTGAAGTATCTAACTGTTGTGAACCTACAAATTCTTCAACCAAAACAATATATGTATTAGGAGGGATTAGTCTAGATAATGTGAGAAATCGGGTTCATTAGTACAATGGCCAAGAGATGGGGCTATTAAAGATCTTCGATTGGAAATTATTCATGTTTAATGATGATATTCAATTTTTTTGTTATTATTGAATTTAATGTTTATTTTTTTTTTTGCATGCACGACAATGTTTACTTTATGGTCTGAATGCTAACTTTTATTTGGATAGTTTGCTTTATGTTTTTAGTGCCGAAATATTACGAAAATTAATTGAGAAAGTTAATAAGGTTGACGGTGGAAAGAAATGATATTAAGGATTTTAGAAAATCAAAGAGGGTTAAAACTAGGAAAGAAGCAAAAGAGAATAAGAGTAGCAAAGAAGCCGAAGAGGTTAAGAGCAGCAAAGAAGCACTATCGTATTGTTTGCCAACCTTTTTCAGATTTGTAAGGGCTAAAGTTGACCTAAAAATGAGTGGAAAGCAAAAAAAAAAAGAGTATTGAAACCACTCACTTGGTTTGTGGCTAAATATGGCCAAATTGCCCATCAGCAGTTTTGGAGTTGATTTAATTTTAAAGAGATTCCAATAACAATATCAGTCATTTGTATTTTGTTACAATATTGTTGTTATATTCGCCCCGTTATGTACTTAATTTTAATATAATGGTACCTAATTTATTTGAATATGTACATTCTTCAAGTGTGTAATTAAAACTTATATTATACTTTTGAATTGATATAAATGGAACTTGTTAGAGTAGATATTATATGGTTTTAGTATCTCAAACATATATCAACATGCACCACTAATGGTTGGAATATTGGTGCATGTTCTCTAGTTGAAGTAGTATCATGTAATAATTCCATAGATATTCATAACTACTGATAAGTACAATTTATGCACTTAATTTATATATGATTTTACTTGGATTTTGTCATGTATCGAGTGAATTTTATGCATATTTGTTGTTGTTTTTGTGAGATGCGAGGATTAGAAGAAAAGTAGCGAAAAGAAGGGGAATGATGAATTATGGAGCAGCAACTTCAGAAACTTACTGGGAGTTTTTTAAACATTCAAATCCGATCTCCACCGTTCATAATAAATTTTAGGATTTTTTAAAGCTTTTGTCAAAATTTCAGCTCGATCCGACGGCTAGAACTCCAGATATAATGTTTTCAAGAAATGCTGCGCGCTGGACATAAGCTGCAGCGCCCCAGTGCCATAAAACTGGCGCTCCCGCGCCCGATTTTTTTTTCCGAGAATGTTTTATACCGAGCAGCGCCCCAGCGCCCGAAATTAGCGCTCCAGCGCATCCTGTACAAAAAAGAAACCGAATTTTGAAATCTTAAAAGTCTCGATTTCACGGGCTTTATTCGACGGGCTTCAAGGACATATAAAAGAGAATAATCGGACCTAGAAGAGGGGGAGAACACACGCTCACACAAGGGAGCCGCACAACACAGACACAACAAGCGGAAAACAACAGAACCACACACAACTATGCATTCAAGTAGGCTTGGGACACGGATTTGAGACGTGGGAGCGTTACAAGGGATAATCGAATCACACGACAGAGGAAATTCATCTGGGGACGGACTGTGATTTTCATTATCTGCCTTGATTTATTATGAGATTTTTGAATATGTCTATGTGTTTAATTATTTCATTATAAACTTATTAGTTGTTTCTAGAGATTGACGGATCTTGATTGGAGTTTCATGTTTTGACTATTATTTTACCTAATATTATTTGTTCTTAACAATTTATTTGTGTATTTCTACTTTGATTGTCTTTCAATTACTTGATCAATAATTGAATTGTTATATTTATTTGAAATCTGACACTTGAGAGAGGTGATTTTGAATAGGATCATAGGAAAATACAACCTAGGTTTTTTGTAGAGTTCGAGAGGCTTACAAGTTCCTTTGAGTTCATTGAAAGAGAACCATAGAACTTGATTAAATTATTTTGTTGTTTGATTTCTGATAGGGATATCGAAATTAGCATTAGAATAATAACATGTACTCGACACTTGAGAGAGACAGTAAATAAAAATTAAGGGTTCTTGGCCTATAAATTGGAATAGATGATATAATCAATTGATATGATTTGCATGAATGAAAATCGAGTGATATCTTGTATCTACAATTATTGCAAGGCTTGAAAATATTCAATGATTAATTACTGAAAATATGAAATAAGTAATTACGGAAGTTGAGATTTACATTTCGAATATGAAAAAATATGAATTTGAAAAATTTACGAAATTATAAATTTAATTTCGAGTTGCAAATATTTAATTTGAGGATTTTCGGATTTTAAGATTTTAATATCCGAAATTCTTAAATTAAAAGAAGAAAATATTTGCATTGATTATTTGTGGAATTTGAGATTGAAATGTTGAGTTTGGATTTAACAATAATTTAATTTGAGGATGAAATTCGAGCAAGGACCAATTTGCAAATATTGAGAAGTTCAAGGACTAAAATGCGATAAGGTCCGAAATTATTTAATTTTAAGAATATTATAATTTAATTCTAAACTTTAAATATTTTCAAATTAAATATTGAGAAGTTCAAGGACTAAAATGCGATAAGGTCCGAAATTATTTAATTTAATTCGAGAATATTTAATTTGAAAATATTTAAAGTTTAGAATTAAATTATAATATTCTTAAATTATTTTGGGTTGAAATTGAATTAAATCGCTTGTCCGGGACTGATTTGCAATTATGCCATAATTTAGGGACTAAACTGCAAATAGGTCAATATATATCTACTTTCACCTTGAAATTCACGTGGGAATCAGACATCTCAGCCAAGAAAAACAGATTGCACGAGAAAGAAGGGCTTAATCCATTTTCAACCTTTAAGCTTCGATATTTTTTGATCCGCCCGGTAGAATTTCTGATTGATCGTATATTTGCGATCACGACTCCGAGTGCTACGTTTTGACGTAAATTTTATGAAGTTCTACCATGTTTTAATTTTATGTTGTTGGTAGCATTAAGATTTGATGTTCTGAACGTGTTCTAGTATATACGACGATAGCATATCTAAGACGGATCGAGAAAAGATCGTCGTTTGAACATGTTTTCGAATTATTGAAGAATTTTGTAACATATGAAATTTGGGGACTGGTTTGTACGTATATAAGCTGCTGAATTGGTGATGAGGATTTGTTTAGATGATTGTCTAAATGATGTTATGCTTTTCACAATACCGAATTCGAATCGTTACGCCGTCGGTTTACGTTTGCTGAAATTCTGAAAACTGTAGCTGCTGATTTCGAATTTGCATGAATCAAAGAGGAATGATATGAGTTATATAGCAATATTTAGATGATTATTAAGTTTCTAGAATTATGGTTTCGAAATCGGTATGCCGTCGGTTGAAATTTCGGTTCTTGATCAAGATTGGAGATTGTTTAAGTCTTGATGAGTTGAAATGAGTTTGAAAGCTGATATGATATTGTTTAACACATCATTTCAGACTTGAATAGATTATAACGAGATTGATATCGAAGAGTATTGAATTCGAATCAACGAGTTCGAGTTTGAATAACTTGACTTGTTTGAAGTTGAATCAAGAACACCTTTACTGAGAAACGATTGACATGAGAAGATTTTTATGCGAGTTCTTAGTTGATATATTTAACTTGATATGCTATATTTCAGATTTGTAAAGAAGCGATTCGGACTCGAGAATTCAGCTTTTGAAAACGGGATCAAATAGCTCAAGGTTGGAGTCATTTCACTTGAAGATTGAGTAGTGAACTTGAGATGAATTGTGATTTGAGTTTGTTGAGTTGAGTGTCCAGATTTGAAGCATCGCAAACACGATTGAAAGGTATAATATGATATCGAGAGTCAGGGATTCGATACTCGAGAATGATGATTCTTGAGTTATCCCGACAAATCACATACTTGATTATTATTTGTTCTTGATTTAGAACTTGATGTTATTATTGTTGATCAATCTCAGGTAGCGGATCTTTTATTTTGATATGATATGATATCTGAATTGATTCTAATTCCAAGGTTTGATGAACCTTATTTTCGAGTCAGATATGACTACGATAGATGGATATCCATGTCAAGATCGGATACGAATCTTGATGGCAGAGATTTGCTATGAATCAATTCTTGATTTATGCGCGCTATTGATTTGAAGTCTGGATTGATATTTGTCGAGTTGATATCTGCGTTATATTATTCCATTTTGAGTTGAAATGGTTAGAGTTGATATGTTTATATTTTAACTCATGTATATTTCTTTTATACTGGGAATTATATTCTCACCAGAGTTTATATTGTTGTTGTCTTGTTTTGTATGTGTGTATGGCATCAGGTTAGGGCATGGGCAAGTCAGATGTGGCTTGGATAGATCAATATTAAATGATTAGAAGTGGTGACTCGGGTTTTAAGAAGACGAAATATATGAAATAAATTTATGAAACATGTTAGAATACAAAAAAAATATTGTACATGTTTTCTATTTATTGAATCCTAGTTTATATTCAAGATTGATGAATTATAGATGCTAGGATTAATTTTTAAATGCATGTCAATTATTTAGAAGCATGTAGGAAAATACATATGATTGATTGTATCATGTTCTGATTTGAAATGTGCAAATATTGAATTTTAATATCAGGGCACAGACCCCGTGTATGCTATGTGCATAGGTCCGTGTACCCTACTGTTTCAGAATATGTTCGAGATATCGAAGACACGGACCCCGTGCCTACCTCCGTGTAGGGGTCCATGTGGTCTGGAACAAAAACAGTAGCTTCATACATTTTTAAATCATGGGCACGAACCAGACACGGAGGGGGCACAGGGTCCGTGTATCTTTAATCTTTTAATTGTGCGTACAGAATAATGCACGGACCCGAGCACGGACCTGTGCACGGAGTCCATGTATAAAAAAATAAAAAATTTATTGTCTTGTTGTAATCATCGTACTTTAATGATGATTAACTGTTAATTTGCCCTAAGAAAAGATTAGCAACCCGAAGTCTCCACAATTATGTTTTGTAACCAATGACATCCACGTTCGTCGGAGACCACAATATTCCAACCGGATACTCAAATTTGATAAGGATGTGCTATGTTGGCTTCTATATGTACCTTATTTGTACCTGGATGTACTCGGTTTACTTACATATGTATCTTATTTAGCTCTCTTTCATTATATACTTGTCAATTGGTATTAGTGTAGCTTTTTTGTGTAATTAATGAAATTTCATAAATATGTGTTATATTCACCCTGTTATGTACTTGATTTTATTATAATTTTACATAATTTACTTGAATATTTACATCCTTCAAGTGTGTAATTAAAATATGTATTATACTTTTGAATTGATATGAGTGGAACTTGTTTGAGAAGATATTATATAGTTTTAGTATCTCAAACATATATCAACATGCACCACTAATGGTTGGAATATTGGTGTTATCTAGTTGAGATAGTAATAATCCATAGATATTCATAAGTACTTACCAAGAATTTGATAACATGTGATTTAATCTTAATCTATGTTTTTGGGTGAACATCTCATTCATAGTTCGATATTTAAAATAATCATCTACAATGGTGTTTTGTAATCAATACATCCACATTCGTCGGAGACCACAATATTCCCTCTGGATACTCAAATTTTATAAGAATGTGCTATGTTGTCTCCTATATGTACCCTATTTGTACCTAGATGTACCCGGATTACTTACATATGTACCTTATTTATCTCTTTCATTACATACTTTTCAATTGATATTAGTGTAGCTTTTTTGTTTAACTACTAAAATTTCATAAATATGTGTTATATTCGACGCGTTATGTACTATATTTTAATATAATCGTACCTAATTTACTTGAATATGTACTCTCTTCAAGTGTGTGATTAAAACTTATATTATACTTGTGAATTGATATAAATGGAACTTGTTTGAGTAGATATTCTATTTTGTTTGGCTGCTTTAACTAAGTACGGGGCAGCGGTGAAATGTTTTCAGAAAGTTTTCAGATTCAGATCCAAGTTGATAGACGAGTGGAGATCCTTCGGTAAGAATTCTAGATTCAAGGATTCTTTGATATTTGTTCTATCGAATGACCGTTTGTTACAGAATCGTGCGGAAGAATTCTCGATATTGCAGTTGAGGTCCTGGAATTCAGCCCGAATAGGTTGATTTAGCCGGGGTTATAGAATTGCTGACGCCGTCTCGGGTGAGATTCCGATTTTCCTCAAATTCGTGAGGATAGAATTCAGCATCGACTTAAGAATTGGCGTCATCAGCTGAGAGTTCGAGAGAAGGATGTTACTAAGACCGGACTCGAAACGAGGTATGGCCGCTTTGATTTTATAGTCGTGTCGTTTGAAATAAAAACTCTTTTGCAGTGTTTGTAGATCTTATGAACTGAACCTATCAAAAGTATTTAGCGGAATTCATGATTATTCTTATCGATGATTTTATTACCTTTTCGGAGAATCGTACTAACCAGTCAGAGCATTTGAGAGTCGTTTTCAGATTTTGCGTGCCGAGCAGTTTTATGCTATTCTATCGACGTCTGAATTCTAATTGGATTGAATTGTCTTTCCTCGATCTTATTATCTGGTGATGGAATTTATGTTGATCACCTCAAGACTGAAGCTGATATGAATTGATCTTGATCGGCATCTGTACCAGAAATTTGATGATTTTTGGGTTTAGCGAGTTCTATAGCAGATTTTTATAGAGAAATTCTTATCGTTTGTGAAGCCGATTACTCAGCTATCTTCGAAGAATGTGCTTTCTGTCTGGACTAAATCTTATGAGGCCAGTTTTTATTGATCTAAAGAAGTGTTTGACCAATGCTCCAGTAGTCTTATTCCTTCAGATATTGATGATATTTCAGTACTTTGCAACTCTTCTTATCGAGATTTGGGATATATTCTTATTCAGAGGAAACACATGATATCTTAGGCATCAAAACTGCTGAAGTCATGCGAGACTCTATATCCGAGTCATGATCTTGAATTGGAAACAATCTTATTGCTTGGAAGATCTGGCATCACTTTCTTTACGAGAAGATTTGCGAAATCTTTTCTGATCTTAGAAGATGAAGTATTGGTTTTCGCAGTCCGAACTGAATATGAGACGGAGGAGAGAGTTAGATTTGCTGAAGGATTTTGACTGTGAAAGCTGGTTCTATCCGGGAAATCGAATGCATCAGTTGATGCTCTGAGCCGAAAGATCTGTTCTTTATTTTATTTACTATCGAAATTTCTCTTTTGATCGATGATTATTGCACTTTCTGATTTAGAATTGGGAGCAGATAGGTAATCTATCAGAATTTTACTGTCTAGCCGAATCGCAATTGAGTTTGAAGATCAAAAGAGCACAGAAAATCTGATTCAATTATTCAGAATTCGATGGAGAAAAGTCAGACCTGGACATCAGTCTGATTTTCAGGTCAGTGATGATGCTTTATTTGTGTATAAGCATATTGTTGTGCCAGATGTTTCCGATTTGAGACAGCGTACCTTGTGAGCGGCACGTTGCATTCGATTCAGAACTCTTTCAGATGGTCGAAAGATATTCAACGATTTGAAGAGTCAGATCTAGTGGGAGCAGATGACGAGCGATGTTACGAGGTAGGTTTTCCGATGTTCTGAACTATCAGCAGTTGAAAACATATTATTTGTTTCAGAGTAGAATTGGGATCACATTTCTACAGATTTGGTCACGAAGCTACGATCAGTCTGAGATTGAGATGATATCTGAGTATGATTGACATATTGATGGAATCTGCTACTGTATTCCATACAGAATGACTTTCAGACTTGATCAGATGGCCGATATTTTGTCCGAGACGTGGTCAAATTGTTTGGTCTGTCGAAGTATATCATTTTAGATCGAGATCCTCGATTTGATACTCTTTTGACTCAGTCTGTAAGAGGTCTGTTGATCTTCGATTACATCTGAGTACAACTTTAATCCTCAGAACAACGGATAACCAGAGCGGGCAATTCAGACTTTAGAGGATATTCCATGAGTTGTAGTGCTCGACTTTAGCACTAGCTGGCAGAATTCTTAATTCTTGAGGAGAATTCGTACAACTACAGTGATCAGACGAGTTTTTTGATGGCACCTTTCGAAGCGTTGTACGAGAAGAGATGAAAATCTCTTTCATTCTGAGATTATTTTCTGTGTCACCTGAGCTGGGACCAGATTTGATTCGAGTTATGGTTGAGCAGATAAAGATTATGCTGACGAGAATGAAGACGACTCTTGATAGACAGACGTAGTATACGAATTTCAGACGCAGATCTCTGTAGGATGTCCAGGGAGATCGAGTAATTTGGAAGAATTATACTTTCAGAGGTTGTGTCAGAAATGAGAAAAGAGAGAAGCCGTCTCCGAGATTGGTCGATTTTTGCTAGAGTTTGGAGATGATAGTCAATCTTGCCTACAGACTTGCATTTGTTCCGTATCTTTCTGGTTTTCGATGTGTTTTCCGTCTTTTGTTGTGAAATATCACCAGATCAGTCTTATGTTATTTGACCAACGAGATTGAACGTAATGAGACGTCGAGTTTCTTCGACCTATTCTGATTTTTGACCGAACAGAGAAGCAGCTGCGGAATAACCCGATTCAGTTGTGACAGTGCAGTTGAGCCGATACGGATTTTAAGAAGAGAATTGGGAGACAGAGTCTGAGTTGAGGCAGTGATTTTTGGAGTTATTTCTGAGAGGTGAATTCTTATTGCAGTCTTTGATATTATCTCTTATCTTATGCGATTGAATCGTATTTTATTTCGAGGACGAAATCAGTTCTTAGAGGGGGAGAATTGTAACGCTCCAAAATTAGACTAATCGAGATTATAGGAGATTAAGATTGATAACTGGAGATTATAGAATTCGAGAATTGAATTGTTTTTGTTCAGGAACTGTTTTGAAAATTTCAAAAATTTCAGGGACCAAAGTGCAATTTTGGAGAATTGACTTAGTCTTTGTTTTTAAAGATGACTAAGCTTCCTCCTCCTTCATTTCCTTCTTCTCCAAAGTGCACCACCATTAAAGTAACCCAACGCCTCATTTGAGCTTTCTTCTCCCGGTTTCTGCTCAATCCGTCTGATAGAATTTCAATCTGAAGTTATATTTGCGATCACGGCTGTGAGAGATCCGATATACCGTAAGTTTTTCTACGATCGGTTATATCTAAATTTTTGGATGCCGTTAGAATTTGATTATTTTTGGATATGTCGTTCTTGAGCTAGGATAGATCGTATATTCGAAGTCGGATTGGAAAAAGAACTTCGTTCGGAATTGTTTTGATTTTGGAAGCTTAATTCAAATTTATGGGTTTTGAGATTTGTTGGAATTGGGTTGAATTGGATGAATTATTGTTGTTATGAGTTGTTGAAATTTATATATTGATGTTTGTATTTCCGGTTAGTCGAATATATAGCTGTTATGCCGCCGGTTTGAAATTTTTGGATTTTAGGAGTTGGAATTAAGTCTTTGAATCAATTTGAATTGGATGGATTGATATTGGATTATTTTATATATCCGTATAGATTTGGTTGAAGATCGTAGAGTTCAGAATTGGCTGAATTCGAATCGTTGAAGATTTGATCGAGTATTGGTAAAGAGTTTACCTTAATCGTTGAATTACGATTGAATAGAATTTTGATTGGAAATTCTTGTTTGTAGCTTGTTCAGATTTCAGCTACATTGAATCGTGGAAAAAGGTAATAGACGACATTGAATCGAAAAGAGGCGAATACTCGAGTTTAGACTGATTCTCGAGTCCCTAAATCACATACATGCATGATTATCTGTTATGATTGATTAAATGCATTGAGTTGAATTACTTGACTGTATTACGATTTCATTTGCATTCATACTGAGCCAGAATGATTGATTTAAAAGGGCCTAGTCACTCAAGTTTTAGTTAGACGTTTTGGGGACTATAATCGAGTGACATTGGTTGTCGAGTTACTCCATTAGTCCGAGGCTCCTTATAGTTGCTCCAGAGTCTAGAGGATTGAGATATGCATCATTTACCTCGATCGGGAGAGTCGGTGAGTTGTTATGATATCTTGACCTCGGGATCCCAAAAGAAGAAAATAGATTCTTGATTATCCGAGTTTATCCGAGTCGATAATCTTGTTTTAAAGACGTGCATTGCATTTTATTGCATTTTGAATTGAGTTGTTGATATACTAATTGAATTGATTGTCTTGTTTTTACGTATATTATGATTTGATATATTACGTGGATTATATATTATGTCTCTTTTACTGAGAATTGTATTCTCATCGGATTTATCCGGCTGTTGTCTTGTATTTGTATGTGTGTTTGGAAACAGGTGGGATAGGTTCGAGTCAGAGGCAGCATGACTAGATCGAGTTGGGAATGATAAAAGTGAGGACTTGGTTTAGAAGTCGAACTTTGTATTCGAACTCATTGTATCTTGTAATGTATTTTGAATTGTAGAACCTAGAGTAGTTGCATGTTCTACTTTCCAAATAGTTGATCAACTTAGAACTATCTTGTACCGGATTTATTCTTGTTGAAAATGAGGATTTTGAGGTTGGTTTTGGATTGCACGATCTGCTGTCTGTTCTTTTTTTTTTTTTCAGAAAATTTACAGGGCACGGACCCCGTGCCTACGTCAGTGTAGGGGTCCGTGTACCTTCGCACTTTGTAATGTTTCAATATTGTACATGCACGGACCCCGGACCTGCATCCGTGCATGGGTCCGGGTGTACTCTGTCCGAGGTTTTATGTTTATGTTTTCGAAAAGCTAGGCACGGACCCGGGCATGGAGGGTGCACGGAGTCCATGCCCAGAACAGAGAGTTGGGTTTTTAGTGCATTAGTTTTTCACGGACCCATGCACGGAGGGTGCACGGGGTCCGTGTATTTTGTGGCCTCCGAACCCTTGACTACTGATTAATGCACGGACCCGGGCACGGAGGGTGCACGGGGTCCGTGCATGCCTTTCAAAAAAATTCTTGACTTTTTGGTCTGGACTCTCTGTCGATTATTGAATGATTTATTTTGATTAGATGATTAGAATCAAGGTCTTCACAGTAATAATTCCATAGATATTCATAACTAATTACCAAGAATTTGATTAAATGTGCTTTAATCTTAGTCTATGTTTTGGGTGAACATCTCATTCATAATTCGATATTCAAAATAATCATCTACAATGGTGTTTTATAACCAATGATATCCACGTTCATCGGAGACTACAATATTCTCACTTGATACTCAAATTTTATAAGAATGTGCTATGTTGGCTCATATATGTACCTTATTTGAACCCATTTGTACTTGGTTTACTTACATATGTACCTTATTTAGCTCTTTCATTACATACTTGTCAATTGATATTAGTGTAGCTTTTTTGTAACTGCTGAAATTTCATAAATATGTGTTATATTCACCCCGTTATGTACTATATTTTAATATAATGATACCTAATTTACTTGAATTTGTACCCTCTTCAAGTGTGTAATTAAAACTTATATTATACTTGTGAATTGATATAAGTGGAACTTTTTTGAGTAGATATTCTATGGTTTTAGTATCTCAAACATATATCAGCATGCATCACTAATGGTTGGAATATTGGTGTTCTTTAGTTGAAGTAATATCATGTAATAATTCCATAGATATTCATAACTAATTACCAAGAATTTGATAAAATGTGCTTTAATCTTAATCTATGTTTTGGGTGAACATCTCATTCATAATTCAATATTTAAAATAATCATCTACAATGGTGTTTTGTAACCAATGTTATCCACGTTCGTCGGAGACCACAATATTCCCACCGGATACTCAAATTTTATAAGAATGTGCTATGTTGGCTCCTATGTACCCTATTTGTACCTATTTGTACTTGGTTTGCTTACATGTGCACCTTATTTAGCTTTTTCATTACTTGTCAATTGATATTAGTGTAGCTTTTTTTTTTGTAACTACTGAAATTTCATTAATATGTGTTATATTCACCCCGTTATGTACTATATTTTAACATAATGGTACCAAATTTACTTGAATCTGTACCCTCTTCAAGTGTGTAATTAAAACTTATATTATACTTGTGAATTGATATAAGTGGAACTTGTTTGAGTAGATATTCTATGGTTTTAGTATTTCAAATATATATCAACATGCACCATTAATGGTTGGAATATTGGTGTTCTCTAATTGAAGTAATATCATGTAATAATTCCATAGATATTCATAACTAATTACCAATAATTTGATAAAATGTGCTTTAATCTTAATCTATGTTTTGGGTGAACATCTCATTCATAATTCGATATTTAAAATATTCATCTACAATGGTGTTTTGTAACCAATGACATCCACGTTCGTCGGAGACCACAATATTCTCACCTAATACTCAAATTTTATAAGAATGTACTATGTTGGATCCTATATGAACCCTATTTGTACCTAGATGTACCCGGTTTACTTACACATGTACCTTATTTATCTTTTTAATTACATACTTGTCAATTGATATTAGTGTAGTTTTTTTTGTGTAACTACTGAAATATCTTAAATATGTGCTATATTTATCCCGTTATGTACTATATTTTAATATAATGGTACCTAATTTACTTGAATTTGTACCATCTTCAAGTGTGTAGCGGTCGCTGAGCAGTAAGGTTGACACCCCATTCTACGGGATAGGACTTAAGTTGGACGGAACGGGTGGTAGTTGTCGCTGAGCAGCAGGGTGGATTGTACTGTACCAGTTTACTGTTTTGGGATTTTAGTATTTTTTCGATGTGGTTGTAAAATATTATTAGTATTTTATTCGAGGCCGGTTGTATTCTGCCGGTAGTATTTTAGTTGAATTATTTTAAGTTTCTGCTGAATTTCTGATTATTGTTAATTAAGTTATTTGATTTCTTAAAGTTTTGAGTATTTAGTGATTGCGAGACGGGTCACTACAATCGTCATCTCAAAATATGCATTGCATCAAAACATTGAGATATTTAATAACTAAAGTGTTGATTTGTAATCCCTTAATGCATCCTTAAATATATATGTTTTATAGTCATCGCCATTAGTTTGCAATCAAATAGATATGCAATATTGTTATGTCACTTTTGAAGATATTGTGTTAGACTTTGACATTAGATTTTGAAACCTGGCTTAAGTT
Organism: Henckelia pumila; assembly: GCF_033568475.1. Lineage (NCBI taxonomy): Eukaryota > Viridiplantae > Streptophyta > Magnoliopsida > Lamiales > Gesneriaceae > Henckelia > Henckelia pumila. The sequence continues at coordinate 195,279,059 of NC_133123.1, read as the reverse complement.
AATATCTTAACTGTTGGTATTTAATAACTAAAGTGTTGATTTGTAGTCCCTTAATGCATTAATATAGAAAGCAATTGACGTTTTTCTTATAACAAAAATAATTATTTTTATACCTAATTTGACCGATAATGTACCTTAAGTAACCTTCTTTGTGCCCCTTTTTCGAAGACATAATGTCTTCAAACTCCATAGCACCACAACTTCATAATAGAAGAGCTAAGTTAATATTCTCAATTTCTACAATATAATACTTTTTTTTTTATAATTGATTCCAATCTACAGAATAGAAAACGAGACATCTGGACAACAACCTTACTGATTTATATGATGAATCTCACAACAATCCTAAAATTTTGGCAAACTAGAATAGCAAATGAGTCATAAATTTTCATTATAATATACATTCTTAATTTATGATAATTGGCTTGAAAAGTAAACTTCTTACTAATCTATTTGAACTGTGCAAACTAAAAGAGTAAATCAGTCATATATAGTCATTGTCAAAGACATAACCGTAAGAATTGGGTATCGAATATCATTAATTTAGCTCAAACATATATAATATCTAAAATTCATCCTACATATGCTACATATGTATTTTAAACATTCAATAATTTATAGAAACAAATGTTATTGCTTAAATTACAATTTATGAATAAAATCCCGAAATTAGGTGTCGTAATCTTACCATCGCCCTCACACATTACTCTTAAAATACACAATATTACTTCCATGAAGCAAAATGAAAAAATGCTCTAAAAAGAACACTAATACATGCTCAAAATGATCCCTCTGATTTATTTTTTTCCAATAAATATAATATGCACAATAGAAATTTTCACGATGCCATGATACTTGCACAAGCATTGCCTTCTCCAAGATCTATTCAACAAGCAATCACATGTTTATGCTAGGAGGCTGACAAAAGATCAAACATATTGTGATCATCATCATCAATAAAAATAAGAGATCAGTAAATTACTTATTTATATATTCCAAATAGAAGGTAACCAACTAAAAACTTGACCATAGCGAGAGGAAGTATTATTTATGTTAATATTTCTTTAATAATTAATCACATAAGATATGAAAATTAGTGATACAACCAGGTGCTTCCCAATGCTTTGATCCACAACTGTCGTAAAACTTTGCGGCATATGAAGGATCACTTGGTCCCAACTTAGACTCATAATACCTTCGCTACCAATGAATTAAGGTGACACAAAAAAAAAGGGAGGATGAAAGCGGCAAGGATTTTATGAATTGGCCGACGTACATACTTCGAATTTGATTTGGTTATTCCTATTTAGCAATGACACCTGGAGCCATCATTCTTTTCTCCTTCACAAAATCAGCAAAGAACAAACGTCCATGAAAATTTCTTGGACTTGATCATTGAAAGATTTCCTAGCCTTTGCACCAATATTTTGGTGGGTTTTTCGTTTCCCAGACTTGGACTCTATTTTTTTATGGTTTTTTTTCCTAATATATTGTTGAGAATGGAAAATGCCAGGAAGAAAGGAAAAATAACTACGGTTGGGTCATTTTTGGATTTTGATATTATGGCAAGGGTATTTGGGTACATTCAATGGGTGAAAATGCTAGGAAGAAAGGAAAAACAACTACGGTTGGGTCATTTTTGGATTTTGATATTATAGCAAGGGCATTTGGGTACATTCAATGGGTTTGGGGATTGAGACTAATGAAATCATTTTGTCAGGGAACCCTAACATACTGATGCAAGAGCTGAGTTTGTATTTGGGGATTTTTGAACAATTTATCGTTAAAAGGACACTAATTTTGGGTATTTAAAATCAGTGGTGATAGTCTTTTAAAAAAAAAAATCAATAGTGAGATAATTTTTTTTAAGAAAAACATGATAATAAAGAATAATATGGTCAAATCTAGTAAACATTTCAACTTTAATGAAAAAATATAGTATTTGTAGAAAATAAATTTCTATATGAAATATAATAAGACTAGAGTAAATTATTGGTCGAAGTATATAAATTCGAGATATAACTACAGTAAAAAAATTATCTCGTAAGCAAAATATAAAACGATAATTGAAAGCAGTAAAATAATACTGTGCATGAGAAATAGTAAGAAAACTGCAAAGCAATTGTAATCAAACTAAGGTCTGTAGCAAAGTATAGTTTTTTAAAACAGATTTGTCGTCTCCACAAGGTGTTTGAGGACCAATACATATAGACATATGTTTCTAGGATAAAACGTTTGAAACAATAGCAAATTAAGCACAAATTCACTACTCCAACGAACTAAAATCGTATCTTCACTTTATCACCAAAACTTAATGGAGGACAAATAAGATGCTAACAATATAAGATGCGAAAGAATGTCTGAGTGAGATCTTGAATGTCTTCTTGTGTGTGTGTGTGTGTGTGTGGATTGAGGAAATAAAAATACTATTTATAAGCTCCAAAAATCACACCAAGATTTATACAAGATTAATTAACTCAATTAATCTTACAGTTAACTCAAGAATATGAAGAGCCAAAAGTCTCAAATTAACTAAAGAATGTGGAGAGCCAAATGACACTCTCACATTCATGAACCTAATTTTCATTCAAACTTTAATTTTTTAAATCAAATTCAATCCGTCATATGAATGAAAATTGATACAAATCTTGGTGATAAGACTCTACAGTTGGATCCTGCATAGGATAAGTAGGTGTTAATCCTTTGAGCCTTCTCTTATGGAACATATTTGTGTTACTAACCAACCAGTATACAAGATGTCCTCGAACTATTCTGAAGTATGTGTAAATTAAGATATATTTCACACATGAATATCCGTAGTAACCCGATTCCTGTATAAGTTAATCAGACTGCCTAAATATGTTTAAGTGATCAAAGAATGATTAAGGAATCATCGTTTGGGTAAAATAAGTATAAAATCGGATTTAGGACATTCAGAAATTTTCTGAAGGACCCCCAAGTGTTCAAATAGTTCAGAATCTCCGAAGTGCGGATCGGAAGCTCCGAATGAGTCCGGAAGCTAAGGGTGAAGTTCGGATGTACCGAGCAGTACGGAAGTTCCGAACTGCATATCGGAAGGTACGATCTCCCTCCGACAAACAGATATGGATTTCTGATTGGTGATTAGACAGGGGTGAGTTCGGCAGGTCCGAACTCCGTCTACAGCATGAATTGTCCAATCATAGGACACGCGTTTAGTGGGAAGAGATTGGAAGTTCCTATTGAATGATCGGAAGCTCCGAACTTCGATCGAAACGTCCGAAACCCCAGTTCGGAAGATCCAAACTTCGTCTATAAAAGAGGTCGAGGATGCCATTATTCATTGACAATTCCACGATTTCCTCTCCCATTCCAGTATATATTTTAGGGTTTTTAGGCATCGTCTCGAAGGTCGGACAATATCAAAGCGCTATTAGGATCTTAGAAAACTTGCGCCTAGAGTTTGGAGCCATCGCCATTTGTGAATTGATGACAGACACAGGTATGAGTCTTGGCTCTAATTAGCTTTTGGGTTGAAAAACACACCAGTAATATTTATGGATTTTATGAACATGGTTTTCTGGTATTATCTTGATAAGTTCGTCGTGGCGTTTATCAACGATATTTTGATCTACTCGAGCAATGTTGATGAGCATGCCTAGTATTTGAGGATTGTGTTGTAGACTCTCCGAGAGAAACAGTAGTATGGCAAGCTTAACAAGTGCGAGTTATGGATTGAACGAGTGGTGTTCTGGGTCATGTTATTTCTCGAGACGACATTTTAGTGGATCTGACTAAGACAAAGGCTATTTTGAACTGGTCGCGTCCAACGACATCTTTAGAGATTTGTAGTTTCTTGGGCTTAGCTGGATACTATCGATGGTTTATCGAGAATTTCTCACAGGTTTCTAGACCATTGACACAGTTGACGATGAAGAATGTTCCTTTTTTTGGTCGGCTGATTGAGAACAGAGCCTCTTTGAGTTGAGGCGATGTCTGACTATTGGACATGTACTAGCTTTGCCATCTGGGTCCGGGAGTTATGTGGCTTATAGCGATGCTTCTCTTCAGGGTTTGGGATGTGTGCTGACACATAATGGTCCTATAATTGTCTATGCTTCCTGACAGCAGAAATCGCACAAGGAGAATTATCCAGTGCATGATTTGGAGCTTGCAGCAATTGTCTTTGCACTCAAGATCTGGCGACACTATTTGTATGGTGAGGATTTTTAAATCTACTCTAACCACAAGAATTTGAAGTACTTGTTCACTCAGCCTGAGTTGAACATGATACAGCGACATTGGATGGATCTTATCAAGGATTTTGATTGTGAAATCAAGTATCATTCATGTAGCGACCCTACCCGAATCCACTAGCAAATCAGATTAATAAAGCGCATGCAATAATATTAAAAGTGAACTCAAAATACAACAAATCTGATCGGCAGAATACAACCGACGAAAATTTTTTTTTATAATACTTATACAACCAAATCAAAAGTTCTTAGGGTCACAGCCCTACCACTAAAATCTCTGCTGTCACCGGCACCGGCCTCACTCCTGGTGCAAACCTCCGGGACCTTCTAGCCTCAAACCTTCCCCGCTACAAAGTATCCCAAGAACACCAAAAACACGGGCATGAGCGACAATGATCAATATGAAAGCAATGATATATAAACAAATATGTAGCACATAAATGAATTTATAATTTTGGGTAAAACAGTCTGCTCAGGGAGCCACCGAATATACAACACCTTGCTAGAGAACGACTCCACGGGGGTACTCGTATATTCACCCTACCACTATAGTGTCAATCCCACCGTTGTGGTCGCTCTTAGTGATAGCAAAATCAGGGGATGAGCCTCCCCAAAACCTGACCCGAATCCAAAACAGGATGCAAGGCTCACATGGAAACTGACAATACCTGACTCGAGTCCATGATGAGTTACAAGCTTCCTATGGAAACTATCAATGACTCACATCTCACGGGATGCAGTCCAGTATAAAACATACATGTGCTAAAGCAGTAAATAATGGAAAACATATAGCACATACGAATGCAACATATAAGCATATATATCATGCCGACTATCTCGGTCAGTACTTACGTACCTCTAACACTGCGGGTCAAACTTAGCACACCGGTCTAGATCCCACTTCTACAAGTCTGCTCTACTGCGAATACAATGCCAACACCCATGCATCATTATTTAAGCTCTAAAAGCCTTAACTAAACTATTTCATACTCCTAAATATTTTTAAGATGCCAAAGCTATACATGCGTCCGTCATTAGCCCTATGTTGTCGCTTGCCTCAAAACTAAGCCACAACTTTGCTACGACTCCTGGATCGCTTCGCTACTTCTGGATTCCTAATAGGACGCCTAGATATCCCTAGATCTAACTAGAAAGGCTAAGGAACGAGAGAGAGAAGGAATTTTGTGCGCCTAGAAATGAACCTCGGCACCTTTATTTATAGACGGATATCGTACTGTCTGATCCCCGATCGGAACGTCCAAACACCATCGGAGCATTCGATCCCGACATCTGAGCGTCTGATCCCGACATCGGAGCATCCGATGTCCCATCCATACGTAAGCCATGATGTCACCTTGCTGACGTAGATGATGACGTAATCCCTGGCCCTGATCGGATCGTCCGATGCTGCCGACGGAGCCTCCGATCTCCACTTCGGAGCGTCCAATTTGCTCTGGCCCAATTTCTTACTTTTGTTAATTATTCCTTAATCACCTTACTAGGGTACGGGTTACTACATCCTCCCCCACTTAAGAAATTTCATCCTCAAAATTTTAAGTCTTGAGGAAAAACAAGCGAATTCCAAGCAATGTTATTTATAACATCTGAACAATACAAAGTACAAATCTTTCTTACAAAGAAAAGTACAAAATATCAAAACAACTCTGGATGCTCAGCTCACATTCGGCTCTCCAGCTCCCAAGTTGCTTCTTCAGTTCCTCTACGCTGCCACTACACCATCACTAGAGGTATGCATTTGTTGTGAAGCACTTTGTTCTTCATGTCGAGAATTCTGAGAGGTCTTTCCACATATGACAGGTCCTAATCCAATTGCACCTCAGTTGGATGCATGATGTGCGACTTATCTGCCACGTACTGCCTCATCAAGGATACGTGAAACACATCATGGATACTGGAAAGATACAGTGGGAAAGCTAGACGGTAAGCTACGTCTCCAACCTTCTCAAGAATCTTGAATGGACCAATAAACCTCGGCGACAACTTTCCTTTGAGTCCAAATCTCATCACCTTCCGGAAAGGTGACACTCGCAGGAACACATGTTCTCTTACCTCAAAATGCAATGGTCTGCGGTGAGTGTTAGCGTAGATTGCCTGTCGATCCTGGGCTGCCTTAATCCTACGACGGATCAAATCCACTGCATTGGTCATCTGCTGAATCATTTATGGACCTTCAACTTGACGCTCATCAACTTCGTCCCAAAACAAAGGCGTATGACAACAGCGTCCATATAGAGCCTCTAATGGTATCATGCCAATGTTGTGATGGTAGTTGTCATTATACGCAAATTCCACCAACGCCAAATGATCATGCCACGCTGGTCCAAAATCCATGACTGTAGCTCGAAGCATATCTTCGAGGGTACAAATAGTCCTCTCACTATGTCTATCGGTCTTCGGATGATAAGCTGTACTGAGACTCGGTGTAGTACCAAGAGATCGCTGGAAGCTACCCCAAAACCTAGAGGTAAACCTCGGATCTCTGTCGTTGACAATGCTCAACGGTATTCCATGCAGACGAACAACCTCTTGCACGTACATACGTGCCATCCGATCGAAATTAAAGTCCCTATTGTAAGGCAATAAATGTACGGACTTCGACAATCAATCAACAACAACCCAGATAGCATCACAATTCCTGGAAGACATAGGCAAGTGGGTGACAAAATCCATCGTCACATGCTCCCAATTCCACTTAGGAATATCTAAACTCTGAAGCAATCCACCGGGTCATCGAAATTTTGCCTTGACCTGCTGACACACAAGGCATCGAGACACGAACTGATAAACACTGCGCTTTATTCCTTTCCACCAGAACCTCGTTCGTAGATCCTTGTACATTTTCATATTTCCTGGATGTGCAGAAAATCTACTACGGTGAACCTGTGACAGAATCTCCTCTCGTAGTGTGGAATCATCAGGAATCACCACACGTCTAGAAAGACGTAACATACCATCATTATGAAAATGAAAACTAGAAGTATTTCCATCCCGAGCCAATCGGGATAACTTCTGCGTCTTCGGATCAACGGCCTGAGAATCACGTATACGTGTATACAAGACTGGTTCGGCAAGTACAGAAGAAACGCGAACTCCCTGTTGCTCCTTCTCGTGTTGAAAAATTAATCCCAAGGAACAACATTCCTCTACCACTCGTGCAACTGAGCTGGTACGAAGGGAACTCACATACACTTTGCGGCTAAGAGCATCCGCAACTAGATTGGAAGAGCCTGGATGGTACTTGATTTCGCAATCATAGTCCTTCAATAAGTCCATCCAGCATCGCTGCCTCATGTTCAACTCGGCCTGAGTGAACAAATACTTCAAGATTTTATGGTCAGTGAAAATCTCAAACCTCTCACCGTACAAGTAATGACGCCATATCTTAAGAGCAAAGACATTGGCTGCAAGTTCTAAATCATGTATGGGATAATTCTCCTCGTGAGTCTTCAATTGCCTAGATGCATAGACAATCACATGACCAATATGTGACAACACACATCCCAAACCCTGGAGAGAAGCATCGGTATAAACCACAAAACCACCTGATTCAGACGGTAGAGCCAATATGGGAGCTGTAGTCAGATGGTGCCGCAACTCGTGAAAACTATCCTCGCACTCTGAAGTCCAAACGAAAGGCACATCTTTCTTCGTTAGCTGCGTCAAAGGCTTAGCAATCTGAGAAAAGTTCTCCATGAATCTTCGATAGTAGCCTGCCATCCCAAGAAAAATACAAATCTCTGCAACTGTCGTCGGACGCGACTAGTTCAAAATGACTTCCGTCTTACTAGGATCAACTGAAACACCGTCTCATGAAATCACATGACCAAGAAAAACAACTCGATCAATCCAAAAATCACACTTGTTCAACTTGGCATACAACTGCCGCTCTCTCAAAACTTGAAGAACAGTATGGAGATGGAAAGCGTGCTCGTCAACACTGCGAGAATACACCAGGATATCGTCAATGAACACTACCACGAACTTATCTAGAAAGTCGTGAAATACTCTGTTCATCAAATCCATGAAGACAGCTGGAGCATTCGTCAAACCAAATGGCATTACTAAGAACTCGTAATGACCATACCGCGTACGAAATGCTGTCTTGGAGTTATCCTCCTCCCTTACTCTCAACTGATGGTATCCCGACCGTATATATATCTTTGAATAAACAAAAGTACCCTGAAAATGATCAAACAGATCATCTATCCGCGGAAGAGGATATTTATTCTTCACCGTCGCTTGGTTAAGCTGCCGATAGTCTATGCAAAGACGCATCGACCCATCTTTCTTCTTGACAAAAAGGACTGGGGCTCCCCATGGCGAAACACTCGGCCGAATGTAACCCTTATCAAAAAGATCTTGAAGTTGTTTCTGCAACTCTCTCATCTCAGAGGGTGCCAATCGTTATGGAGTTCTTGAAATCGGTGCTGTCCCTGGCATTAAATAAATGCCAAACTCGATCTCCCACACTGGTGTTAAACCTGGAATCCCATCCGGAAACACATCGGGAAACTCACGGACTACAGGTATCTCCTGGATGTCTGGTGCCTCCAAGGATTTATCAATGTCATAGATAAGGTAGCCTTTTCCTCCAGTCTCTAAGGCACATCGGGCTTTCAGAGCAGAAACCATTGGCATCGGAGGTCGCGCTCCCTCACCGTAGAAATACCATGCATCACCTTCCTCGGGATGAAACTGAACAAACCACTGATAACAATCAACTATGGCACTGTAAGTAGTCAGGAGATCAATTGTGGGAACCTCGGGTTGCTAATCTCATCTTAGGGCAATTAATGATTAATAAAAAAATTAATCAAACAATAAAGTAATATTAAAACCAAGAGCTAAAAATTTTTTTAAAAAAAATCAAGAACCTCTCTCGATCGGATGAACTCGTCCGATCGAGCGAGCCCAAGTCCTCAGCTCTCGGATTTCAAAATTTTCAGGCCGCGCTCGATCCCATGTACTCACACAATCAAGCGAGCTCCAATTGCTCAATTCTCTGCTTTTAAAATTTATAGGCCGCGCTCGATCCTACGCGTTCACAGGATCGAGCGGGCACCCTGTCCAAAAAATTCTGCAGATTGCATTTTGCTATCAAAGATGGAGCAAGGTAAGAATCATCATGAAACATCAATTTCAAGCATGTTATACAATCTGAAAACATGCATATATACATGTAAGAGGTTTCAAGCATCAAATCATATGTTTATTACATCAAACAAATAGCATAAAAAGCACGAAACTATAAGCTACACCAAGTCTCAAAAGTGAGCTTCTAAAACAAAGTTTCATGTCAAGTTCGATGCTATCTAAATACCATTCTTCAGCTTAAACCCGAGTCCACACTTCCTAAGTCTCGCTCCCGAGCTATCAATGTCCTATCAGACTAGCTCATGTCCCAATCTGTTGCAATGCACACATACAAAACAAAGCAACAGCCGGATAAACTCCGGTGAGAAATCATTCTCAGTATAATCGACATATAAAGCGTAAAATAAATCATATCAAGTCTAATCATAATCGACTCAACAATAGAGTAAATAACGCATATATCGATCAAGAATTGATTCATATATCATCATTGCCATCAAGATTCATAATCGATCTTGATATGGATATCCATCTATCGTAGTCGTCTCAGACTAGAAAATAAGATCGCCTCAGATCTTGGCATAGAATCAATTCAATATCATATCATATCATCATCGTAATCATATCGACTCAAAGATCCACTACCTGATATGGATCGACAACATCAAAATCAAATCGAAAAGATAAACAAGAATGTGATTTTGGCGGAACAACTCAAAAAGCTTCATTCTCGAGTTTCAAATCCCTGACTCGCGATGTCATCTTATACCTTCGTATTTTCTCTATTTTGAACAATTAAAATCTGAAACATAACATCAAAACATTCATATCAAACTTCATTCAATATTATCATTTCATAATCGATTCAAAATCATCATTCATCTTCAACCAAATTCACTTCAAACCTCAACTTCTTCTTCTTCGGTTCGAATTCAACGTTCTTGATTCGTTAGCCTTCCAAACTAGTCTGAAATTGAATAATAAAATTGCTACAACATCAATAACATCTCAAAGAACGTCTCATCTCAATCATCGGCTATCAAAACGGTCTCAAAACATGAATTGACGGCGTAGCGATTGAAAATCAATAACCAACAAAATATCGAAATCAATATCAACTTCGAATACGACTTTGAATCCATTCACGTCAGTAATAAGCCATCAAAATTCAGTATAATCATATGTTATACAAGTTAAATACATGCTGGAATCATCACGAGTTCATACAACAATCAATCTTCGATCCAGTTTTGCTATCGAAACGTACAAAACATCAAAACATGCGCATAACAACAATTTTTGATCTCGATCATATGTCAATCGTCAAAACATGACGAAGTAAATAAATACTTACGTCAAATCAAAGTCCTTGTCGCAAGGATTCCAGAATTATTTTCGGAATCGAAATCGGGCGATCGGATCCAAAGTTACGGGGTTTGAAAAATTTGAAAGCAAAAGAAATAAGAAGATCTCGGCTTGCTCTGTCAAAATTCTGAATGAAATCTCACTTACACACGTTGAAGCTGACTAAGACATTTAAAATCGCATATATTCAATCAATATTGCAATTTAGTCCATAAAACTTCATAAATTACAAATCAGTCCTCGGCCCTCTTTTTAATTCAATTTCAATCTTAAATAATTTAAGAATATTAGAATTTAAATCGAAACTCTAAATATTCTCAAATTAAATATACTCAGATTAAAATTAAATAAGTTCGGATTAAATTAAATAATCCCGGTCTTTTGCACTTTAGCCCTTGCAACTTCGATATTTTCAAATCAACCCCTGATCGGGTTTCACTTTCGAATTAAATCATATTAATTCCCAAAACTTGGAATTTAATCTTAAATTCCATAAATATTCAAATCGAATATTTATTCTTTTAATTTAAGAATTCCCGGAATTTAATTCTCAAAATTCGTAAATTCTCAAATTAAATATTTTCGGCTCGAAAATTATATCTATAATTTCCATAACTTCTCAAATCAATATTTTCCCAAAATACGGAATTTAATTCTCAAATTTCATAATTAATAACTTAATATTTTCGGGTCTTACAATTCCTCCCCTCTAAGAAATGATTTCGTCCTCGAAATCGTATTCAATCGAACTATCAATTCTGGTAAACTGAATGATTATCTGAAGTAATTCTCACTTCAATCATATAACTCTGATCTTCGTATCTCATCTCTTCATCTCTGATCAGATTATCTCTTCTAATCTGCGTCTATTCTCTTGTATTCTGTATCTATTCATTCGTACTTTAACTGAAAAGACTTATTTATGAGTTGTTTCTCTCCTTAATCAAGGATTTATCGAATATTCGACTTAACTCGGAATATCTTCCATATTTATTTCATCTGATTAAAGCACATAGGAAGAATCTGTTGATACTTTCTTCACTTAGATACATGGAACAAATCTGATCCTTCATATCCAGTTGGAAAGAATAATTCTTTCAATAAAATCATCAATTATGTCTGACATCTCATTCAGTGAAATTCACTTTCAGTGACGACTTGTTTTTTTCTCTATATCATTTTATGCTCTGCATAGAAGATATATCAAGTCTACACTGTCATTCTGTTCATCACTTCAAGATCTGTATCTAATATTCATATTCTGAATCTGTAATTCATATACTGGTCTTTCTCTATTTTGAATCGAAAGATGTTTCACGAATAACTTTTTCACTGACCAATCAGTTCCAGCTTTTAAAAGTTATTTCTATCATTCACTTACTAACTCTGTTTCTTCTTCTCTGTTTTCATTTCGTACAGATTCATATGTATATTCTCTGTGTATTTCCAATCACATCTGATCCGATGTCGGATACTTCTGAAATATCATTTCAACACAAAGAAATCTAGTTTCCTTCTTATCGTATCATCAAAACACTATCTCAATATCGACTCGATAGCTTTTACAGGAATCATATAATCAAGTGGCAATACATCAAGTCAATTAATGTCAAATCAGGTATTAAATTTCTGAGTATATCCTCAAAATTCTGGATAATCAATTCAGATAATCCATCAATTGGAGAATGGTATAATGCAATCACATATAATCAAATACTCAGATCATCAATCAATCGATGCCACAATCTATCAAAGAAATCTAAAGTCTCTATCTTGACAATAGATTTCAATAATTCCTATAATCTCATCATATCATTAACTTATTAACAACTATCTATTCATATCTGTATCACATTTCTTACAGAATATTCTGAAAATCTGATTAGTCTGTTTGGACTATTCATTAATCAGAGAATAATATGTTGTATTCACAGATTTCAAAGTACTCAGAGCTTTTGATAATCTATATCATTTCTGATATAGTTTATTCTTGAAATTCGATTCATCTTCCCTGACTATCCGTCAATTCAAGGATAATATGTTGTACATTCACATCAAAGAGTACTCAGAGTTTTAACTACTCGGAATCATAATTCAATAGTAAACCTACTGTCTCAATATGAAACAATAATACTTGGCTTACTGTGTAATCTCACAACAATTCTGATCACAAATCAGTGATCTGATCATGATTATAGATCATCTTATTCAGTAATTTCAATCAATCTGATCATAAGTCATATCATATTATTCAGTAATTCAAATCAATACAATCATCACTACCACAGTTTACATCATGCATACTGCTTCATCTTGGTAGTTTAGTAAAGTAATCTATCAAATCATGACTTCATTCCAATTATGGAGTCTCTAAACTGTCTCTGAACCCATCTGGTCAATGCTTTTCAACTTCAATTGAAACTCTCTCTATACGTTTAGCTTCTAAAACGTACAAATTATGTTACATCTGTTTGGTTTATCCTCTGATAAAGCAATTATTGGATGAAGATTGAATTCATTATTGTGCATTTTTTTTCAGAATCTGATATCTCTTTTTGGAAATATCAAGCACAATCATATAATCAAGCACAATATAATTCATCCATTCTAATCTGTGATATCTCAATCTGGCATTCTTTACCGAATTCTAATCACTTTGATTTACTTTCTGTGTTTCTTTCATCTTCTGAACAAATCTGGTTCATTTCCAATCGAAAATCATTCTGATTGGTTATGCATTCGTTTGAATATATTCAAACCAGAATACACAGAAATCTGAAATCAATCGATCGAATGCCTATTTCATTTCTCACTTCTATT